>NW_027266267.1:39217084-39861459 GCF_022045235.1 Haliotis cracherodii | reverse complement strand
AAGACGGCAATGCAAATTGAGAGGACGGGGAAAGCTGTTAGGCTTGTGGCAACAGGAGAAACATTGAGTGAAGAACAGAATGCTATTTTAACTGAATTAGCCAAGAAAATATCTGATCTTACACTGTGCCAGGCAGAAATATCAGCGTCTGTTGCAGCTTTTTATTGGGAAACTGTAGTGAAGTGTTACATGTGCAGTAAGCCAGGTCAAGAAATTGTGAACAAAACCAAGGAAGGTAGGGTTCACAGGGACAATGGAGATTTAATGGCAATTGCGACAGGTGTGAGTGAGTGAGTGAGTGAGTTGGGTTTAACGCCGCTTTTAACATTATTCCAGTTATATCACGGCGTGTCAGCTTAATGTGGGAGGAAAGCCCGAAGTGATGCTGGTCTACCACTTCGGTGAAACCCACGAGCACGGGTATGGTGCTGACAAACCTAGAAACATAATCGGGGCGAACCGGGATTCGAACACACAATCATAGGTTTCTGGCGTGCCCAAGGGACGCAACTCTGCACAGCGAATCGCGACGCCTTAGACGACTGGGCCACCCGTGCCCCCGTGACAGGTGTGGCAGACAGGGACACATGACAAGAAACTGACGGGCACAGTTTCTACGTTCAAACCAGTGAAACTTGATCTGGCTGGGGAGAGAAGCAGAATCTCACTAGCAGGTAATGTTGGGTGTGTCAGCAACTACAGTAGGAACTGATTCGTGTAGAATTGAAGTAAAAGGAAAGGTTGGAGGGAAGAAGTGCTTGGGGTTAGTTGATACTGGGGTTCAAATCAGTATTATTACAGAAGATTTAGCCAGGAGAGCACAGGGCAAGAGCTTACCAGCAATATTCATTCCACATACAACAGATTGATCCGACATTGGAGTTTCAAAGGATATTTTGACACACTGCAGAGTTTGGGAACAAAGAGTGAGTGAACATAGGTTTAGAGTTGTGAAGAATTCCACATATCCAGCAATTCTTGGCATGGATTTAACCAAAATTAGGATTGAAAGTGTCGATGGAGGATGCAGTTTGCTATGACTCAGATTCAAAAGAATACAATAAGATACAAGCATGGATAGGATCGCTCGCGACCTTGCTAATTCATCACATATTGGGGAGAATGACAAACATAGGCTGTACAAGATAATACAGGAAAATGGTGATGTGTATTCTGTGGACGGAGACATTGGTCATACTACAGTGATTGAACATTCTGTTCCTACTGAAAATGTAGCGCCTATTGCACAGAAGCCTCGGTTGTTTCCACATGATGCCCAGAACAATATTTCAGACTTTGTTGATGAAGGTTTACAGGATGGCTTGACCAGGCCAAGTCATAGCCCATGTTCAAGTCCATTAGTTAAGAAGGCTGATTTAACGAAAAGGTATTGCGTTGAATTTCGTGCTTTGATTGATCATTGTTTAGGGGACGGTTTTCCTGTCCCAAGGATAGACAACAGCTTAGCTGCACTGGGTCACACTCGTTTGTACACCACGTTGGACACGACCAAAGGGTATTATCAGGTGCGTATTAAAGAGGAAGATAAAAGGAAAATTCCTTTTGCTTGCCACAAGGGACTATTTGAATTAAATGTCATGTCATTTGGCTTAAAAGGGGCTCCCGCGACAATTCAGAGATTGATGATGACAGTTTTCAGCGATTTGAATAGGGAAATCCTATTAATATACTTGGACGATGTGATTATTTACTCACAGAGTGAGTGAGTTAATATTTTAAGTCACATAGGCAATATTTCAGCCATATCGTGACTAAGCAATTTATACATAAAAACAACAGTAATTTAGACTATATAAAAACCTGTCGGCAAAGGACAGTAAAATTACTAGGCTTATCACAGATTTCAATTGGTTTTTAAAACTAGTATGTGACCATAAAAAGCTATTACTAACGAGAACTATACGTTGTAAAAACGGGCTATAGATCGCCAGCAAATGAAGGTAGATCACCATACTAGGGACCATGGGGACTTATAGTACCTTTGCTACCTACATGGACCCCAGCAGGATTTATACCATCCATTCAGTCGCTGGCGATTGTATGCAAGTTTAGCCATTGATTAAAACTAACAAATATACTACGATTTAAAACCGATATAAGAATAAATCTACTTTGAATGACTTGGGTCTTACATACCCTCTCCAGGGGACAATCATTTTACATTAATTCAACCCCCTTCGAGGATACAGCCACTAACAATCTCAGTTATTACATTTATTCTGCCAATTATAAAAAGTATATTATTTACACAACATATAAATCAAAATGTATAGTACAATTCAATTTCTTTTAAAAAAACAATAACTAAATGAGAACTGATATTATCCTTTATAGATGAAACATTGAAATAAGTATCCCTTGTGATGGCAAAATCAATACAGTCAAGCAGGACATGCTTGACTGTGATTCTTTCATCACAGGGGATACAAAACGGAGGATCTTCACCTTGTAACAAATACTCATGTGTATATCTGGAATGGCCAATACGACATCGTCAAACCTCTTCAAATCTGGACTGACAACCCAAGTAGGAGTAACCAATATTTGGTTTAATTTCATGTAATTTATTGATACCTACTTAATGTTCCACTTCTTTTGCATGAGATCTCGGATGTAAGATCTAATCACGGGTTTAAAATCAGTGTAAGGGATTAGAACTGGTGTCACAGATTTGTTGAGTGCTGCCTTGGCAGCAGCATCGGCCATCGTGTTACCAACAATTCCAACGTGGCTAGGTAACCAACAAAAGACGATGTCATACTGGCCAGTCGCAAGATCGTTATGTAATTCTATAATTTTACATAAAAGTGGATGTTCAGATGAAATATTTTTAATGGCCCGAAGACAGAAAAGGGAATCAGAAAATATGATGAACTGCTCATGTTTAGACTGAGTATTAATATATTTGAGAGCTGTTAAGATTGCCTGAGATTCTGCTGTAAAAATTGAACTGTCATTCGGTAATCTGGATGATATGGTTCAGGATCCAATGACAGTGGCGCTAGCAACTGCGTCACCGTCCTTGGCTCCATCAGTAAATTTGGACTTGGAAGTGTTCTAAGTGCTTTGTAATTGATTATATTCTTGCTGATACATTAGTGGGTTAGTGTCTGATTTCTTTAGTTTAGTTAAGGACAGATCTACTTGTGGCTCTACGAGTTGCTAGTAGGAGAGATGTTATTGAGGCCATTTTTTGCAGCAGATATTTCAGGTTTTATTCATATTCCAAGGGGTGGAGTTAGGGATTGTTTCTTTTGATACAGATCCTCATACAGAGGATGAAAAACGCAGTCATATCCTGGATTAGAAAGACTGAAAAATAGTTTTGTGACGTATTGTAATGATAGTTTTATACGACGTTGTTTTAGAGATGGCTCATCAGCCTCTACGTAAAGACTCTTAAATGGGTGAAGTTCTGAATGCACTAAGGCAAAGCCGCAGGGCTTGATGATGTATTGTATCTAATAATTTTAAATTACTTTTACAGGCTCCACCATAGATCATGGAGCCATAGTCCAGTTTGGAGCGGATAAGGGCTCTGTAGAGTTGGAGTAGGGTTTTCTGATCCCCTCCCCACTTGGAATTTGAAACAACTTTCAACTAGTCAAGGGCCCTCAGGCATTTACTTTTTAAATACTTAATGTGCGGTAAGAAGGTCAAATGGTGATAAAAAAAGATGCCCACAAACTTGGCCTCCTTTACAACTTTAATGGGATTATCATCTAAGACTAACTCTGGGTCTCTATGAGGTTTGTATTTCCTACAAAAGTGGATACAATTAGTTTTTGATTTTGAAAATTTAAAACCATTTTCTAACGACCATTTATGGATTTTATTTAGACATAATTGCAGCTGCCTTTCGACAGTATTCATATTCTTATCACGACATGAGATGTTAAAATCATCCACGAATAATGATCCATCAATGGAATCATTTAAAACTTTGGAGAGGCTATTTATTTTAATACTAAACAAAGTGACAGACAAAATGCTGCCTTGTGGGACACCCTGATCCTGATTATAATGCGTTGAACCCACACAGACTTAAAATTGTCTCTCTGTTAAAAACATGGATATAAATTGAGGTAAACGGCCTCGCAAACCAAAATCATGTAAATCTTTTAAAATACCATGTTCACATGTAGTGTCATATGCTTTTTCTAAATCGAAAAAGATAGACACTGCATGTTGGCTGTTAATAATTGCATTTTTAACAAATGACTTTAACCGGACTAAATGGTCAACAGTACTTCGATTTTTCCGAAATCCACACTGAATATTGGTAATTAAATTTTAGATTCAAGGTACCATACTGATGGATTGTTAACCATGCGTTCCATGGTTTTGCAAACGCAACTAGTCAATGAAATGGGTCTGTAATTAGAGGGATCAGTATGATCCAGTCCAGGCTTTGGAATGGGAACAACTATAGTATCATACCATGATGAAGGACAGTTTCCGGATGTCCAGATTTCATCAAATAATGATAGACGGATGTCCAAACATGTATCTGGTAAGTGTTTTAAGAGCTGATAGTGTATGTTATCAGCTCCTGTAGCAGTATCATGAGCTTGTCCAAGGGCAGTATGAAGCTCAAATATTTCATTGTAATCTTGCCTGTTATCTGATATAAAATTAATAGATTTCGTTTCATGCTGGTTTTGGTATTTTTGGACTTAAGGGCATAGTTAGACAAGGAAGAATGTTGTGCCAAAGTTTCAACAAGTTTATTTGCAATGTCTGAAGTATCGGACAATAATTCATTCCCATGTATAAGGTGGTTGATGCTAGACTTAGAAACCTTACCTTTTATCTTTTGGATCATATTCCAGACCTTAGACATAGGCGTACGCGAATTTATTTTTGAAACATAGTTTTGCCAAGATTGGCGTTTATTTTGTTTAAAAGTACGCCGTGATTTAGCATTTTGAATCTTGAATTTATTTAAATTATGAACAAGAGGATGGCGACGGAAATAATGTTCAGCCTTTTACCGTGCCTTTCTTGAGCGTTTGCAGGTATCATTGAACCATGGTTTTCGGATGTGTGGATTTACAGAGGACTTTGGAATGCATTCATCAGCTATGTTATTAAGTTCATCAGAGAATAGCTGTATGGGATCAGCAATGTCAATAAACATATCACGTGTTAACTTATTTGAGGCAAGTATTTCAAATAAGCGCCAGTTAGCCTTAGTAAAGTTTAATCTTGTTGAAGGCGGAATGTCAGATGGGGAAACAGGTTTTAATATGGTCGGAAAATGGTCACTTCCACAAAGGTCATCATGGACTGACCATTCGAATTCATTCAGTAGATCGGAACCTGTTATTGATAAATCTAGAGAGGAGTATGTTCCTGTACCAGGATGTAAATAAGTGTTTGAGCCATCATTATATATACATAAATCATTGTTTGAAATGAACTCTTCAATGATCTTACCCTTACCGCTTGTGTGGACACTACCCCAAAGAAGATTTATGTCCATTTAAATCCCCCATGATAAGACAGGGCTTTGGGAGTTGGTCATATAGTGCCTGCAAATCAGTTTGATGAAGAGTTGATGATGGAGGAAGGTACAAAGAGCACAAAGTGAAAGCAATGTGCATAGTCACATTGACAGCCACAGCTTGAAATTGAGTATTCAGAGTAACAGGGCTGTGGATAACACCCTGCTTCACTAAGTTTGAAGAGCCTCCAGTGGATTTAGGTCCTTGAGGAGAAAAAGGAATTATATGAATTATACTGTCTTATGTTGATGTGATCTGTTTGTTTTAAAAAAGTTTCTTGAATACAAAATGCTGATGGTTTAAAATCGTGTATTAATAATTGTAAGTCATTAAAATTTTTGCAAAGTCCTCTGCAGTTCCACTGAATGATTGAACTTGAGCTGCTCACGGTGGCTCAATCGGAGATCTTGAGCGAGAGGAAGGTCCATTACCTCTGACTGGGAGTGATGGACTGGCCTCCATCTCTAGAGGCTCAAAAGGATTATGAACCTCTACAGGTGTTACAGCAGGAGAAGGCAACTCCAAGTGTTGAAGTGCCTTTGTCCGTCGTCTCAATTGCTTTTTCTCACTTTTCGTAAATGGGATTCGCCCTGAACTTTTGAAGTAATCTGAATACTATCTGGTTCTGGTGATTTAGATTGCAGATTCTGTATTGATGGCATTTTCTGAGTTTCTGTCTGGGAAGCAGATGAGGAATGCGTTTTAGATATCTCAGTAGCTTCATGGATAATAAACTGGTCATCGTTGACCCAAGAGATATCAGTTTGGCAGCAAGTAGACAAGGTCTTGGCTTTTATGGCTGGAGTTGGAGAATGAAGGGGAAGGGGTTTGTGACGGAATTTGAACCAATATTTTTGTGTATGTTTTATCTTTAATATCTGAGATTCACGGATAAATATTGGGCAGGATTTTGATGAGGCCACATGCTCACCGTCACAGTTGGCACATTTGATATGATTTGTGCACTCAGAACTCTCATGAGTCCCACTGCAACGGAAGCACCTTCCCTTGCGAGAGCAAGTTTTGGCCCCGTGTCCAAAGTGTCCACCGGAGTGGATTTGGAACATAAACCTCCACTCCGATATTAAAGTAACCAGCTTTGATAGCTGTTGGAATTTCTCTAAGGCAGAAAGTGAAAAGATATGTTTGGGTGTTAATGATATTGCCATCTTCAGATTTTCGGGTAAACCGCTTCACAGCAGTGACTCCTTCATGCTTTAATTCGGAAACAATCTCATCTTCTGTCATATCAGAAAGACATCGAGCGCGGTCACGGACAATGCCTTTGCTGGAATTCAGGGTCCTGTGCACCGAAACAACAACCGGGGTGTTAACAAACTACTGTAGACCCAGCAGATTGACAGATTGTTGTCTCCATGCACATTCCACAAGGATGGAACCAGAACGAAGACGAGTGACATTTGTTACCTCTCCACAGGCACTTTGGATGCCCTTAGAGATGGCAAAAGGATTTAGTTTAAGTGGACTGCCATCGACAGATGCGTTGACAATAAATCTTGGCCAAGAATCTGCAATCTCATGTGATACTTCTTCATCAGACGAATAAGAATCGACCTGACGACGTTTGTCAGTTTTGATAGAACCAGACGAATTGGGATGAGCCATGGTAGAAGTATATTTTTCAGCACCTCTGCTCCCCACCCACCATCGAGTGTCAACAAGAACGGTGCACAGTGGAAACCATCCTGCAACACCATGCAGGGCTACAGAGGTGTGATACTCAAGCAATATCAACGCAGGTAGCTGTTTCTGTCAAACAGATATACAGTCAGGCTGATTTGGGCCTTAACTACAAACTGAAGACAAACAGAACCAGGAGGTTAATAAAGCCAGATTGGCCCATGAGCCACCGCCTTCTGGCATAGGAATCTAGGCAACAATTGATGATATAACTAGTTGTATCAATGATCAGTACGAGAACACTTTTGGTAAGACATATATTACTAAGTATGCGTGCTTTCCATGCTCAGGGCATGGCGTGACCAGCAGATTGATAGAATCGGGCCCATTCTACCACCCGTCTAGGTGAAGTTAGGGTCAAAGTGGTGTGTTGGGCAAAAGGAACACTGGTTCCTGGCTCCAGTGCCCTCAACCACCAGACTCCCTTCCTCCACCGACACAGGGGCGCAACCCACGGCAAACAGGTTGCCAAATTCGGTCGCCTTTTACGACCAGCAATGTGGTGCTGTGGACAAATTCTACCCCGAGTCCACACGAGAGAAGAGCTATTAGCGCCACCCAGCACTCACCACAAGGAGGTTGCTCTTCACGGGTGCCGTTTACTCACAGAGCATTGATGAACATCTGGAGCACTTGAGACAAGTTTTTGAGAGCTTACGAAGTAGCGGATTAAAACTAAACCTCAAAAAGTGTTTTTTGCAAGACATGAAGTAACATATCTGGGTCACGTTATTAACACCAGGGGAGTTAATCCGGATCCAGGCAAATTTAGTGCATTAAATAACTTTCCAAGATCACTGAATGCAGCAGATGTCAGAAGATTTGTTGGAATGGCATCTTACTATTGCAGGTTTATTGACAAGTTTGCTGACATTGTAAAACCTCTGACAGATCTCACACAAAAGAATGTTGTGTTCACACGGACAGGACACTGTCAGATGTCATTTGATTGCTAGAAAGAGAAATGTCGTCGGCTCCAGTATTAGTATATCCCGATTTCACAAAATAATTTGTTGTTGAGACTGATGCATGTAATATGGGACCAGGTGCAATGCTTTCTTGGGATAAACATGTTGTTGAGTATGCATCAAGGGCTTTCCCTTGACCAGAAAGAAATTACTCTGCTACTGAGAAGGAATGTTTTGCTATTGTCTGGGCACTGGAAAAGTATGCCATGTATCTAGAAGGGAAACACTTCACTTTAATTACAGATCATAAACCGCTAACTTACCTGCTAAATTTGAAAAACCAAGCGGGTACCTTGCATGATGGAGAGTATCATTAGAGAATTTTGAGTTTACCATACATCATCGGCCAGGAAAGGACAGTGAAGTACCAGAGCTCCACAGGTAGATGCAGTGATGGTCCCAGGACTATTTTCACTCGCACGACACCTTATATTCCACAGTGTAAAGGTCAGGTGGAGAGAATGAATCGGTCACCAGCATAAAGACTTACTGTTCTCATTGAAGCAAAGGACCAGAAAGATTCGGATCTGAAACTTCCAGCTGCATTGAGGGTCATTAGAACAACTCCAAATAAAGTGACGGATGAAACACCATTTAAAGTGGTGTTCGGCCGTATTGTTCGGAACAAGATGCATTTGGATGCTGGTTCCAGTGAAACATTGGATCCTTCATCTACACTTTCTAAGATGTTGGAAATACAGGAACAAGTTAGGAAGAAAAAAGTGGATGAGCAGGACAAACGGAGTCAGACCTGTGGTGACACTGCACTATTTGTTCTTATAAAAAGGGGGACAAGGTCGGGTTATTCCATCCTGAAAATAATCCAGGAACCACCAAAAGGTTTAATGCAAAGAGTTGGGAAGGACCTTTTGTCGTCGAGGAGCAGACCAGCCTGGCAACATACAGGATTCGGCCGTGTGCTGCACATGGTCGACCAAGGGTAATCAATCATCGACGTCTGAAGAGACATCATGATTGTCCAAGACATCTAGAGACCCAATTTGACACTGCGGTGGATGAAACAGCTGACCCAGTAGAGGTTGACACTGCAGCTAGTAGTTTTTATTCCACTGATTCTAACCCTGTTTCAGACAGTGTGGTTGTGTTTGATTTGGAAGATAATATCCTCTCATGTTCTACTAGTGACTGTGACATCGATCATGCCAATGTTGCTACTAGGGAGCAGAGACAGTCAAGAAGAGCTCCTAAGTGGCAAAGTGACTATCTGGTTTATGGACAGATTGATATTCTGTGAGACAAATGTCCTATTCTGCATGTATATGTTTTAGGTCAATATCCTGTAGATTTTGTAAATATAATTTAAATATGTATAAGTAAATTGATACAGATTGTATCTGCTAATGGAATTTAAAGAAATACTATTGGATGTATACAATATCTTATGTAATAGTCGCCAACAATTTATTCCAACATATTTTCATAAATATCCTGCAGAGGATAAGTATAAATTATTAATGGCAATTAGTGATGTACATGTAGAATTGCTCTGTTCCTTAAGAAAAAAATAATTTCTTTATAGTTTGAAACTGAACAAACAAATCAGTGTATGACATTTCGTTCCACGCATGCATGCATGTTGTAATGGATGAAATTTCTCATTTGTTCTATAAAATATAAATGGATCTTTTGTACTGTAGGCCATGAGGCCTATTATACAGAAATAAACGAACACGAATTATCTTATTTAACATGTACTTATGTGGGAAATGAATGAGTGTCTTGTATCATAGGGTGGGATCTGAGAGGGAGGAATGATGTAATGGAGATAACTATTATTCTGGAAGTTCTGGTGTTGTTATAATAGCGTGTGAATTGTATCAGTAAAGTTGACAGTTGTAGGAATGGAATCTTACCTTGATTGTGTTGTGTGTTGTCATGGTGATTTTAGAATGATTATGTATGTGTGTAGAGATGATCGTTTGTCAGTTGTATAATGAAATTCTAACGAATAACAACGTTTGACGTGAAGCAGCAAGTTCTGTTGTCTATCAGAATGGCCTGTTTCTGAAGAACAAACACAGGTTTGAATGTACATTTTCTACCCAATCTCATTAAAATCAAATCTTAGTGGACATCCCACTGCAGGTCACGTCAGAATGACCTTTGGCCAACTTTGACCGATCAACATAATGAATAGGCATCAGCAAATCAGAAAGCAGCTTTCTCGATCTTTACGATTACAGTTTCAAACTAGTGACTTTTATTCCAGACGACGCTCTGAAAATATATTGACAGAGTTTTCAATTCCCAATTTGAAAACTGAACACAAGAAAATTCTGAAATGTCTAGTAAATGGCCAATATTTGATACCCTTTGAGAAGTAATAAGTATGTTGTAAATGGATTAAAAAGACAATGCTAAATATTGAAATATATTATACATGAAAATCAAACAGGTTTTATTTCTTGAAGACATATAGCTGTAAATTCAGCTATATATCTTCAAGAAATAAAACCTGTTTGTTAATGAATTCTAATAAATTTTAGAATACTATGTGATATTACCTACAATAAACTGGAAGATTAAATCTCTTCATGCTAATTAGAGGACACCACCAAACCACCAAACAAAACTTGCAATATATATTCACCAAGAAGGCTTTGCGTAACATGTAATTTACGTATGACATGCATGAATGCTCAGCATGCTAAATATCAAAACTTTCAGTGGTATGTTTACATCAAACAGAAAATATCATGAGTTAGAAAGCTTCTGCAACACAACAACCAGAAACAGCCATTGTTCACTTTTGGCACTTCACGAAGAGCGTCATGCAGTCCGATATTTTCTTGATAATTTTATCATTTTTTCACTTTCAATCATAATGTTTTGTCAGCAGACAGAGCAACGACTCAAGTTCCTTTGTTTCTAAAAATTAGCAACGTTTGGTGTAATTAAAGGCTTTCAAACTTATAACTCTACCTAACTTGTCACAAGGTTTGATGCAGTTCTGTTAAAGAAAAATCCTTAAATTTAATTGCTTATGACACTGACAATTTCAAGCACTTTACCAAAGAGCATTTAAGGAAAGATGAATATGATTGAAAATATTACTTTCCTTCACACTTCTTGTTTCATGATGGCAGGGGTACTTTTATACACACCAGCTGTGATTCTGTGATTGCATTAATGGGAAAAACAAGTTTGCAGCAGTACACATGCGGCAAAATAAACTACATAAGCTGACAAAGTAATGGTGTACCTGACAGGAAAGAATACATCAGACAAGGGTAATTATGTATACAGGCACATTTCTTTTCACTCCAACATGAAACTGATACATATGGAACATATAGACTTGATATTCTGAAGCCCATCAATTGATCAAGGATGTCAGATCCAATACTAGAAGACCAACCTGTAGGTCCCGTGGCCAAATCATGGGAACAAAGGTTTGAAAGTGTTGATGAGTTTCTTGATGTATACTGAACAATTTTGACTGGGGTTGCCCGGTTGAAAATCCCGGGCATTTTAGGGAAGGGTCAACAAAGGTCAAACAGGGGTCAAAATTCAAAATTATGTCGATATGCATATCAAATTACTCGTCCAGTCATAAGGAACCTAGAAATATATAGTTTGTTATACTTCCGACCTTAAATGGGGGACACAAGACAAAGGAGCGTTCACTCCAATCTGGAATGAACGTTGGATTGCTTTGGCAAGATCGATCTTTACGGAAAATCGAAAATTAGATTGGCAATATTTCCAAACATATTTCCAACACAGGAAATGTTTGGAATGGTTTGGAATTGTTTGGAGGTATGTTTAGAAGGAAAAAGTAAAAATATGTTTTATTAGTAATTTGAACAATAAAAAGTCTATAATTTATCTATTGAGTTTAAACTATATATAATAAATAATTAACTTATCTCAAACATTCACTACTTGTCTGTCTTCGAGGGGCTTTTACAGTTGCATTCTCCCTAAGGTGAGAGAGAAACCCGCTCTTGTCTTGACAAGACAATAATAGGTCTCAAGATTAAGTTTTCGGCTGGATGGCAGCTGCCATTTAATTATAAAACAGATAGTCATCTAGACGGCTCACATGTAAGTGCGCCGACATGTGCCAAAGATCATAAAATGGACAATCTTTGGTAACATCTAATTTATTGTTGTCTCGCGCCAGAGCTTTGAATAATTCTGTTCATTGAACAGTTGGAATTCAGGAAGTTATCAATAATTGTTTTACTTAATATAAGATAAGATAAGTTGTTTACAACATAATATTATCATGTCAGGACGTACTACAGTCAAACCCAAATATTTTAAAATCAATTTAATGACAGACTATGATTTCCAAGTCCCGATTATCAAATCAATGACGTATCAGTTTCACAACATGTGCACAGACCGCCTATACTTATATATTTATTTTTCATAACTATTCTCCAGATAAAGTCCTATCCTCTTATGAAATAATAATCTGTGATAGTGATCATCATGAACGAAACTCATTCTCATCAAAGAATACAGAACAAATGGAGAATCAGATGCATACATTTATTGCCATGCTTCATTCATCACGAAGCAGATTTACATACATTTTCGAATAGCACTTAAACTTTTATCATTGTCCATATTGATATAATAATAATAATAATATATATATATACAAAACAGTATATGCATTTAATAAATATTTACCATAATATGAATTTCCGAATATATAAACGACTTCAACGTTGTTATTTCAGACAAAAACAAAGTCTCCAGTCTTTTAACGTTCAGAGGAAAAGGGTTTGCTTTCACAAATAAACATTTGTTTTCACCAATTGACAATCAAATCAAGCCAAAACATGAAAAATACATATATATGGTTAGCGACCGTCATTATACAGCGAGGGGAAAAATTCGTCTGCTCTTACTGCCTTTACAAAAACATTCCAGCCCTTAATTACCGAGGCAGCAGTGACGTATTAGCATAAGATTCGCTGCGTTTGCAGCATATTATATGTGTAACCTGTGGAGTAACTAAAATAATATTACGGCTGAAATCTTACCTGCGTGGTTGTTTTAACAGAAAACTTACATTTTAAAAACACAATTGTTCTCATATAATGTTTTTAGGTTTGGTTTATAAATACTAGAGAAGATTGTTTATACATATAAAACTGATCGAAAATACAGCTGAACAATGGAAAAAAAAATAGGAGTTGTGAATAGTAACAAATTTTGATTACATCACTGTGTCAATAATTATTGACTGATTCCGTCAAACAACTGTCAAACCATTTATTGCCATGTACGTACATGTAAACAGGAGGTCGGCGCTATCTGAGGCTCCAGGTAAATAAACATCGTAGTTTTATGACGGGGGATCATACGAACCGTGAACCAGGGGCATGCGACGTAATTACACCCAAAGGTGGTAGAACCAGGGTATTGTCTTTTGAACTGGCTAAATGACGGATTGCATAAAAGTCGGACCGGGCCGGTGTCCCGGTATAAACTCTCCCCCGTACAAATTCTCCCCCCGGGCGGATATATTTCGCGCCCCCCTCAGTATAAAGTCTCCCCCCTGATTATTCGGTTTGTTGCAATGTCTTTAAGTACTATATTCTTTAAATAGATATCTTTAATGTAAGGAGGGTTCTTTAAAAAATAGATTATGAAATATGGTCATAATGAATTGATATTTCAGTATATTTTATTTGGTAACTGTACCTTCCATCCTAAAATAATTATAAGATATATATCATACCAAACAAATTTGAATGAAATGACTTAATGTAACAAATACATGTACGGTTACTGTTGTAACTGAATTCAGAAATCTTATTAATCCTCGCAAACATTCGGTTTTAACACTAACTACTTAAAAACTGTCAACAGTGCGCGCCTCCTGCTCAGGCTGTCCGTTATACTCTGATTTAAGATCTAAAATATATTCCTTAATACAGGCTATACGATTTATAAATGGTATCAGTGGCTAGAATATCATGGTGCAACCAGGTTTCTGTTAAACACCCCCACACATACAAGTAACTAAATGTATATTTAGATAAATATTTAACCCAGAAAAAATAAAGGAGAGAAAAAAATAAATAAAAAAGTACATAAACAAATAAACATTAAAACCTTGAGGAATGTGAAAAGCCAATGTAAAGCCGAAGACATGATACACTGTACCAACGTTACAATGTTCCCCGATATGCATGCTTTACCTGGGTTACATACCGGTGATCTAAGTTAGAAATATATGACTGATATAAATTATTTCAACATGGTAATATCGCATATGCTTGGATTATCTTTTTTTCTCAAATGTGCTCCATTCAAGAAAATTATATAGAATTATGTATTTACTCTCCCCTATGTATTTTGCTCTTTTATGTAAAAGCTTTTTACACCTTACATCGAAACAGCTCATTTATGGTGTAGTATTTCCATAGGCGCCGTTAGGACCGCTCGGCTAAAAACAAGTCGAACAGTGCTCGATTATCTTGAACCGCATGGTAAGCCCAACATAGCGGTTTGACTAATCAGCATTGACTTTTACTCCATAAACTGTCATAAAGTATTCATAAAGTATCAGGGGTCATTTCAACTTGCAAAATGATTGACATAGTCCTTTATATAGCGAGGATTGGGCTGTTTTCTCACCCGATTGACTGACATACAACATTCTTATGGTTTAGAATGGTACAATGAATGGTAAAGCATGCAAATTACTCTATTACGCGATATTTCATAAGAAAATATTATATCTCCGTTAAAACATAAAACCAATATTTATGAGACCACATATTGATATAAGACTTTATCACTGTCTTCAATTCCAAAATGTTAGATATAAACTTTCGGACAGTTCAGTTCAAAGTTCTTCAACCATTAATACACGCAATAATGCACGCAAGTAAAACTTGTTCAGAAGCTGATATTCTCCATCAAAATATACCACACAGACACCACATAGCAAAAGCAGTTTTAGACAATTACAAATGTTTAACTGCATGACAAGTCTATATAAATATATATTTCGGGGGAGAAAATGTTCCGTGACTCCTCGTAGAACAGTCAGTGTCTTGACTGTGTGTTTTCTTTGATGAGAATGTTTCTCACCGACCTTAGCGTGTAGGGGTGTGATATCCTGGGCAGGAAATGACAGTGTTTTGACTACTCGTCTTTCATTAATTAACCTGTTGGGTATCCCTAATTAACCTTTATATGTTAAACCAACACAGGATGTTTTCTGGAAGTGGACAATCGCGAATGTCATAGGGCTGACATGACACGTGTTAATAACTGTGCTAGAACTTCTAAAGTTACTAAACATTCTTTATATCTAACGACTAGTATTATATCTACCTATATACCACTTTATTGTCACATATTGCGGTAGTTAAAGAAAGCACAGTGCTCAAAGTGAAGCCCTTTTCACTCCACATTCTCAACATCGTCTCTATCAGAAGTGTTTGGCTTGTCTATGGATGCAAACACATTTGATGATACATCTGTGTGTTTAAAGAGGATTTTGACAGTCCGGGCCAAGTCGGACCAAACACAACAAGCCAAACACAAGTATTTGTAAAACGACCGGGGGGTTATTTCGTAGGGTGGGGGACAGTTTATTTCGAGAGGGGCTGAACTGTACCGGTATAAATTCGCCGGGGGGAGATTTTATTCTGGGGGCGAATATATTTCGTGACACCGGCCCAAGACGGGCCAAAGTTGTATCGGCTAATTACTCCATTATCGGCAACCATACCTTTATATCATTGATGCAACACATGCACATAACATAAATGAACAATCATCAACCATGAACGAGCACCATAATTAAGTGATTCGGGGTAAATCGCTTGAAAACCAGAAAGTGGAGGGGCAATCGTTAAACGAAATAGGATTTGAAACGAATCAAATACTTCTAGCTATCGTGATACAAATTTCCATCTGTCGGCATAGCATTTACATTTTTTAGGACAGTACTATATCTAAGTAAATACCACTTAATAATGTCACTGTTCATCGTATTTAAAGCAGACACGTTGGTTAAAGTAGACCTCTTCTCCCCATACTCTCAACAGTCTCACAAGTGTTCGGTCCGACTTGGCCCGGGCTGTCAAAATCAACTTTAAACACACAGATGTATTTATCAAATGTGTTTACATCTATAGAGTAGTATTTTATCTCCCTATATACCACTTTAAATTGTCACAGTACATCGCATTGAAAGAAAACTGATCTGTTAAAGTCAAACACTTTTACTGAATTTTCTTAAGAAAATCTTTGTCAGAGGTGTTCTTTCCGACTTGATCTGGGCTGTCAAAATCAACTTTAAACACACAGATGTAACATCAAATGGATTTTCATCTGTAGATTAGTATTAACTCTACCTATAAACCACTTTCTAATGTCTCAGGTCGCGGTATTTAAAGGAAACAAGGTGCTCAAAGTGAAGCCCTTTTCCCTTTCCATTCTCAACATAGTCTCTATCAGAAGTGTTTGGCTTGTGTTGGGTCCGACTTGGTCCGGGCTGTCGAAATCAACTTTAAACACACAGATGTATCATCAAATGTGTTTACATCTATAAATTTGTATTATATCTGCCTTTATACTATTTTATAATGTCACAGATCGCGGTATTTAAAGAGAGTAAGGAGCTCAAAGTGAAGCCCTTTTCCTTCTACATCTATCAGAAGTGTTTGGCTCAATTCTAATATTGTTTCCACATCATTATAATACACTTGTTTTAAAATAAACTTATTATAATGTGCATTCTCTGTATGTTGAATGTACTTATGTGTTTTGCACTTATTGTGCATATATTTTGAAGTTTGTGATAGTGTAATATTGCCAATATTGCTTAAATTTGAAGTATGTTCAGGAGAAGGTTATTATGTTCAAGCCAAACATCGTGAATATATCATGCAACCGAATTATTTTTCAGGAGAATAATTGCAAACTAAGGGCCAACATATTGATTCCCCATGTATCCAGAAGCAAAGAACTTATCCGGGTGTATCATCTCTGCAGGAAGTTAAAACAACTGTCAATACAATAAACCATGCAGAACCATAAACCGCCGTATGAAACGGTATGAATCATATTTTAAAAACAGTGAACGACTTGAAACTGTTCTCAAATCATCACAGCATGTGCTTGTGAAGACAACTTATTACAAATATTTGATATCAAACCCGTTGTTTTACATGTGTTGTTTATTGAACAAAGTCATGCTTCATAGAAATCTTGGATTTAATCGTGTTGAACAATAAGTTGAAAAAGCAGTGTGAAGGGAGAACGACTGAGTGCGCGTTACATGCTTCTGCCTGAATAACATACGATACAATGCAAAGGTAGTGCGCAAAAGAGCTATTCGGGTAAGGGAGATTATCACTCATTCTTAGTGATACAGCCTGAATAAGATACGATGTACAGCATTGTAAGGTCGCGCGTGATAAAGCTCTATACTACGCATACAGCAAAAGGAGATAATCGCTCAATGCGCAATAGGTAGATTTGTTAGTAAATTTATTGAACCTAATAAAGTCGATATATATGATACCATAGATACAAATAGGAAATTTTGGAGTCTGATAGTCACATGTTGTCGTTGTACAAAGGCATTGAAAACTGTTCGTTGTCATGTCACATAAGGCCACAAGGGTGCGCTGAACTCAGTATCTCGTGTAACCGCCCTTGGCAGCAATCACGGCTCAATCACCAGCTGTCAATATACAAAACAGAATAATACATCAAGATGACAGTTTTCATGGAAAGATTAAGTTTTTCTAAGCAAATTAAAGATACATATATCTAGATATTGTACATATCTTTAAGTTTCTTAGAAATCGTTACATGGAAACTGTCATCTTGATGTATTATAATGTATTGTATATTGACAGCTTGTGATTAATTGTTACCAGATGGCTCCACCTGGGGTAGCAGACAACACTTTCCAACAATGGGGAACAGGGTGAAAATATGAGTAGGCTGGTTATCATCGTATGTATTGAAAAAAACATGCAAATAATTCTCAACCTTATCTAATGTTAAATCAACAATGTATCATACACTTGTTAGTGGGATATTCTGTGGGAGTTGTGCACTTTACCGGGCGCACTTTTTCAGATCCAATTGTGGGCTCGGACGCACTTCGCAGGCTCACCGGCTCTGTTAATTAACGCGTTAATTAGCCGACGCTCTACCACTGGACCACAGGCGCTATCACATGTAATCAGTGCTCGTTTAACGGGTCATTAGAATCCCCATTGACGTGCATGCGTAATTCAGTAAACAATGAATTGCGCATGCGTGTGACGTCACGGTCCGCTCTCCCATTCATCTTTGTCAGTTTCCCTAAGACCGAGAACAGGTGTTTGATCGTAAAGATGTGTAAGTTTCCCTAAGACCGAGAACGGGTGTTGGATCGTGAAGCGACAGTCACCAGAGTGTGAGACACGGTAACGGTATAACGAGACAGCGGTGGCACTATAGCGCGGTAATTGGGCGGATGGTAGAGCTCGGGCTGCGCCCGGTAAACTGCATTGTTGCCTATTCTGTTAATAATCTCTCATAATTCTATTGAATGGCTCTGTACATTATGTCAATGTTTATTTGTACAAAGCTGTTTTATGTATGTACAGAAGTGAGACATTAATAAATTATTGTCTGTCTACAATGTATACCGTACAATTAAACCGATTACACACAGGAGCTTCACTTTGAGCTCCTTGTTTTCTTTAAATATAAAGTCTGACTATCGACAATGTTAACTGTGTTTGTGAATTTCACCGACTGTCAAAAGTGCGTTGAACTTTCAACGTTTTTGGCCATAGCTCCCCCATGTAAGGTCGGAAGTATAACAAACTATATATTTCTAGGTTCCTTATGACTGGACGAGTTATTTGATATGCATGTCGACATAATTTTGAATTTTGACCCCTGTTTGACCTTTGTTGACCCTTCCCCAAAATGCCCGGGATTTTCAACCGGGCAGCCCAAGTCAAAATTGTTCAGGAAACTCAAAAACACTCTCAAACCTTTGTTTCCATGATTTGGTCACGGGACCTACAGGTTGGTCCTTGGTTCATAAAAGAAACTCTGTTGACCACAGTTTACAATGGTCCTTCAAGGACATGAGCCGCGCTGTCTGACATCCGAGCAAACTATAACAAACCTGGAAAGTCCTGCCAGACTAATTATTGCATTGGTGAGAATCCAGAAAACAATACACCAGGTAGAATATTTGTCATATACTTTTTCACACAGAACAGAACTGCACGAATTGTCAGTGTACGTAATTATGTGTCCTATTCTTTTTTCAAAATATTCTCTTATAAGTATTTGGCTACCTCACCAACTTCAGTGCCACACTGTTTTTTGTGATAAAAAGTAAATGAATACCAAAGTTACAAATTATTAATGTATACACATGCACAAAAGTTAAGCGCCACCATATTCATAGTCTCTTGATTTCATGTGTGGGATTCAGAAATATGATGATGTATGACTGAATTAGGCTTCCATAGTTTCATGAACTCAAATTTGTCCAGATACCACAAGGAAAGCGTCCTTTACGTGTTCCTGCAGTTCCCCTACCCTATAAATAGTGAAATTCAAGTTTAAGACACGTGGTTTCATTTTGCTTCTGTGTGAGATTCCCCTTCCAATAGAGGTTGAAAATCAGCCATGGTGAGGAGAAAGTTAACGAACGCTGAAAGATGGCAAGTGATAGGCATAATACATGCTGGCACGTCATGCAGGGCCATTGCAAGACAAATGACTCGTTTGATTGTCAAACATGGTCAAACCAATGATGTCAATGACAGACATAGGTCTGGTAGGCCAAGAAAGACCTCTAACAGAGAGGATAGACGTCTTTTCAGGATAGTCAGACGAAGTCCATTTGTCACTTCAACAGATTTAAGACTGCAGTGGATTACCCATCAGAGACTCTCGACGATGACAGTAAGGCGTCGCCTGAGAGCGGCTGGTTATAACGCCAGAAGACCAGTAAAACGTCCTCAACTGACCGAGAGGCACATGCGGAATCGTCTGATATGGTACCGTGCCCGTAGTCGATTGAACTTGGCCAACTGGAGCAGGATCCATTGGTCTGACGAGTATCGAATGCTGCTACGAACTGTTGATGGTCGAATACGTGTTTGGAGGCAACGTAACACTCGTTTTGCACCAAGGAACATCCAGAAGACCTTAGCATGTGGCGGGGGGTCATGATATGGGGTTCTGTTTCCCTCTGGTGCAAACTTCCGCCGGTGTAATTCGTGGAAACCTGAATGGCCAACAATACCAAGATCATGTTCTTCATCCAGTGGTAGTCCCTCATTTTGACAAACAGCCTCTTCAGACAAGACCTGTTTACATGGACGACAATGCTAGACCACACAGGTCTCGAGCATTTTTTGGCTTATTTGCATCAAGAAGCTATTGCCACTCTTCCTTGGTCGGCCTGTAGTCCGGATCTTAATCCAATTGAGCATCTCTGGGACATTCTTGGCCGGAAAATCAGACAACGTGATCCCCCAGTTCAAAATCTTGCTGGACTTGAAACCGCGCTTCATGAAGAATGCCTCAGAGAACCATTCAACGACTTGTAATGAGTATGAGGCGTAGCGTTGAAGCTGTGGTCAATGTCCGTGGATCATACACACGTTACTGACGTTTCTGTCTTGCTGACTCTGCACTCCCTAGGGTGCTGATATCATGACAGTTACATAACAAAAAAAGTTTTTCAATGTTTTCTAATCCTTCAATTTCTAGTCTTCGGTAATATTCCTTTCTGTTCATATTCTTTTGGAACACAAGATAAACATGCTTTGGGACAACATTTGCATCACGTGAGGTTTACATATACGGCTTATAACAATCGTACATCTCGTTATAATAGTCATCATTAAGTGCCAAAAGTAACAGTCCACAAATATGGTGGGTGGCGCTTAACTTTTGTGCATGTGTATACCATATTCATGTTACAGGTATATTTTAGCATTGCCCAAATTCAATGTAAAACTAATACTAAAAATATTGATGTTGTATTTTATTTGCGTATATCTTATATCTTATATCTTTTGTTCAGCAAAGCGCCCATGAATGCTCTTTTCAAACGCAAGTTTTGTCACGCCCATTTTCGCGCACTTGTTGTGGAGGGTGATCATTGCCGATCGACGATAAAGATCGATAAATGTAATGCGTGGGACACAATTATTGTAGTGAAAAAAAAAGTCATCAGCATGTACTTGGCAGAAACAAAAATCATACCCCTTCAAAATCAACGTAACATCAAATGGCCATCCTTATAGATCAACAAAAGTTCAAATAAAAGATACTGAGAAACTTTCATGTGGCTAGTTGATTTATCGTCTACCGTATCCGGGTCGCGGGAGCATACAAGGTCAAACGGATTTAATTATACACTACTTATATCGTCACATTGTTATTTCATATTAGTGTTGATTATTACTGATACTACACTACTGCCTAGAAGTCCTTACACGCATGGGCAACGCGTTACGCAACCTGTGTGCGCCCCGTTGGTCACTCGTGTGGAACCCGTCCGCCACGAGTGTGATACCTGTGTGCAACGCGTTGAACACGGGTGTGCACCCTGTTCGTCACTCGTGTGCAACGCGGGAACACACTTTTGACCAAAGTAGGACCCATGTTAAGCTGAAATTTGAGGTGGTAACACAGAGATATTTTTTTTGTATCCTAAAATGTTAATATGTACTTGCTGATGTCTCATTTATAGATGTGATTGTGTTGGAGTGAGTGAGTATGGTTTTACGCCGCATTTAGCAATATTCCAGCATTATCAGGGCGGGGGACACCAGCAATGGGCTTCACACATTGTACCCATGTCGGGAATCGAACCAAAGTCTTCGGCGTGACGAGCGAATGCTTTAACCACTAGGCTCCCCGACCGCCCCTGATTTTGGTGGAAAATATGAGTACTGTTGTGGCTTCTACATGATGTTTTGCGATGGTGTTAAGATAATTCATCATCCTGTTAAATGTCATTGCTATTCAAATGCCTTTTTGTAATTTGACATTAGACGTCTGTAGTGAGACTTTCAGTGATCATGTTTATGAGGTTTCTCGGAGCATTGTTTTTATTGGACCCTAATTACTTTATGATGGTTGGTTCTCTTTGTCTCAGCTCCATAGCCGTGACGGTGGGAAAGGGCAGCATTTAATTAGTGACAGTAGGTTATATCATGGGGGATTCACTTGAGGAAGAGGGTTCTACTATTTACAGTACCACAGGAAGAGACCTGTAGACGTGAGTGCGGGGTTGTGTGTAAGATTGCCGTTGCATAATGGCCGCCAGGAGAGGTAAACATTGAGCTAAGGCAGTGATGTTTTCACGGTCTTGTTGAATAAATTCCCAGCGTTTCTGTCAATATATCTTCTACTTGATCCTAGATACATCATTTTGGCATTTACAATATATATGTTTTAAACGTGAATTAATGGTTTACTAGTCATATCTTTCAGAGTATTTGTCAATTGTGTTGAGCTTACAAGCAATAATTGTCATTTGTGGTGACATGTAAAATATAAAACGTCTCATTTAAAACATGAAGTGAGTACGATAGTAAATAATAATATTCAAATCGCATTAAAATACAATAATAACAAAATACATATGTAACCCTAAAGCCTGTGTTCCACATTCATAACCAGGAGGAAAACTGATTAAACAAAGGGAAGAAGCTTGCCCTCACATATATGTAGAGACATCATCTGAATATGACTATATATGTAAATGTTACGATACTGTACCTATCTTCACGAATTATTAAAAATGGTCATAAAGTTCATGGAGACGAAGGCTAGAAATACAATACCATATTCGATTTTTTAGATGATAAGGTACATTATATTATTTGATAATATTTGATTATAAATTCAGTTATTGATATATAAAAAAATATTTGTGATATCAATAAACATTTCATTACAAAATCAAATCAAATAAGTGGTATGAATTCATTCTTTGGTTTCGATAAATGAATTATTGATATCAAATAAGGAATAAATAGTAAAAAGGTGACCTATATATTGTTCTTTGTACATTGTATTAGGTAACGCGATTGCATCACGTTTATAGTGTTAATTGCTAGTCTTTTTTCTGCACCATCATTTCTTTCATCTTATGAAAAACTGTTTAAAAAATGGCTTATAATTAACCAAGGTAATAATACTTACCCGACCTGCGTTTATTTGTCTCTTTGTCATTAACATGTGTCTACTTTTAAGTGTATATACTTATGCCATACATCGTTCTGATTAAGGATTTACACGTCATCGTAAGATATATGTAGTCCATATACATGCAGCACAACGGTACTTTGATTCTATAGCACAGAAAATCGTTACCCCGAATTACTATGTAACGGTTTACCTCTTGTTTTCAGACGTGTCATTCAGACAAATAAGTCAGGTGTAACAGTAATAACAATCGCGCCGGTTATAAAGATTTTATACATGCCGACTGACACTCTTGATTGGGTCAGTGATTAAGACAACAGATCAATACACACACTTCCTATTCAGTATGTAGGTATGATTACATGGCTGTGTGTATGCATGGTATGTATGGCTGTGTGTATGCATGGTATGTATGGTTGTATGTGTGTTTACATGTATGTACATAAATTATGTGTGTGTATTTATGTGTGTGTGTGTGTAAATGTATGTGTAAATGTATGTAAGCCTAGATTACAAAATAAATGCTTTGGTCGTTTGAAGCCAGAAGGCAGAGGTATTCCCGGGAAAGAAGCCTACACGCAGTTGGCCATTGGAGCTGAAACTTCTCTCGCAGAATAATTTTTAAATAAGGCGAGTGGAGCCGAGTAAGCTTTGGGATTATCGGCTGTTGTGTGAAAAAATGCTTGAGAAAGATCGACGTCCTGTCCCTGTGAACAAACCTACAGTTTACGGATTGAACGCCAAAAGTGTCATTCAGGTTTCTTAATGCTTAATTACTTTTGCTGGAGAATATGTTTCTTGTACAAGCGCTATAAAACATGTAAATATCAAAATATATGAATGTTGAAGCTAGGCTTCACTTCAGTTCACCTTTATTTAGCAGGCCCCTCATACCGAAAAGCAGCCTAACTGTTTATATTACTATATCCTGCTATGCTTTACATCTAAGAAAGCTATACATTACTATTATATTAGGCCTTAACATTACCTTTATTAAAAACTTTCCCCCTCTGTTACACAATCCATATGTTCCTTATTTACATATATACATCATGTATAATTTATAGTCAACATATATACTTCTATGTTTAAACTTTCCCCCTTACAATTAAGTATGGTGGTTTATATCTATTAAGCATAGTATTTATTATTCAACCCCACCTACCCCGTCGACGAAAAACCGGACAGTTAAGTTGACGTAAAACCTAAAAAAATATGATGATAATATATGAATGTTAACGCAACAAGCTCTATGTGTGGAGATAAATTTAAATACGTTTAAACATTAACATATTTCAACACCTTTTTTAACGGTACAATTAGATAACGTCATTAGCATATAGTCGTTGAAATTGAAACGTCTACAAACAGATTTTTTTCTAATAAGAGAAGGTCCATAAGGGTATTTAGTAAAGTACCGTACCTCGTTAAAAAAAATAGTTCTCTTGATATTCAATACTGGACATTTCCGTACACCCCACTTTTTGTTTGTTTTTTGTGAAAGTTAATAAGAGGAGGTTTGGTGGGGAACTAGAGCTATCTTTTCAGAGGGTGTTATTCTGACATTACCCACTATTTACTGGAGGATATGGGAAATGAATTTAGACTGTCATGTTGTCTGACTGCAAGATAGCATTTTTTGTCTTTTGTTGTTTCACATTAGGGATTGTGATTTTTACAATTGCCCAAATGACCCTGCTGAGTATAGTGCTTAGTGATGCCAGTATACCATGTATACAGGATATCTTCAGGGTTTTTAGCCTTTTCTTTCTTTGTGTATAATTCAGATAGATAGAAGTCACTCAACCAGATCGTGAATTTCATGGTAAAAGAAGATACTTGGTTAGAATCCGGGCCAACTAAACCAACAATACACAGTAGCCATATTTCTAGACTTATATTTCTAAAGCTTTCGATATGGTATGGCATAACGGGCTAATACATAAACTAAAAAAAGCAGGACTTAAAGGCCAAATACTAAACTATATCCAAGACTTCCTAACTAATCGCAAAATAACCGTGGGTGTCGACCAAACGCTATCGGACCAGTGTCCCTTAGAAAATGGAACACCCCAAGGTAGCATTCTAAGCCCAACACTCTTCAACATTATGATTAATGACCTATTCGAGGGAATACCCAATAAAATTCAAACTTCCTGTGACGTCATCCTGGCTGGACGTGCTATTCTCGACACACTCGAAGCTATGTGAAAATCCAACGAATCCGATGGAAACTGAAGGGATTTAATGACCACAGTGACACACATGTAAGCAAAAACATGCTACTAAGCAAATATTCTTATATTATGTGCAAATGAACTATGACTTTGCAGATGCTGTCAAATTTGCATTGACGATGTAAAATCGTAAACATAAAAGGCCATGCTCTAAGTTCACAACGAAGTAGAAGATATGTGGTAAAGAGATTACATATGGAAAACACACCTGTTTAAACTAAACGAAATCGTGACGAAGTGTTCACCTCCCCCGATTCGGACAGTGACTATAAAAGACAGTGTCAATTGTCGACAAACGTGAGTGACTCCGATAGCCATTGTGACACACCAGTATCAGTTATGAGTGACCTGGAGAATAGTGATGCGTCTAACGTTCTAAATGCTGGACAGTTTATAAACCAGCTACTTGTAGCCCTGAAAAGCAACGATGTGCTCAGGATTATAGGTGCAGCTGTCGGTGAGGCTATTAGACCTACCCTGATGGAGAAAATGTCTCTTCTTATCGAGCAAAACAAGCAACTAGCAAGCGAGGTGTCCGAATTGAAGTCCAAAATAGACGAGAAAGATGAGATAATAGAAAATCTGGCTGATAAGCTAGACAGAATTGAGCAGTATACAAGGAGGAATAATATCAGAATTACTGGTATCCCTGAAAAAGCAGAAGAGTCAACCGATGAGATTGTGACTAACATCGCTAAATCAATAGGTGTGGATATATCCCTGGCGGATATCGACATCAGCCACCGAGTGCCGAGATTCCCGACAACACCCCAGTCAAACCCGAGATCCATAATTGTGATGTTCATCAGCAATGCTACCAAGCGTGTTCTACTCGCTAACAGCTCTAAGTTGAAACATATGTCACCAAATTCTCCTAAAGCCTACATCAACGAGGACCTTACAAAAACAAGGGCGTTCCTAGCAAAACAAGCCTGAGGTTTAGTCACCAACCACAAAATAGAATCAACCTGGGTGACTGGAGGGGTTATCATAGTCAAACATAAAGATGGGAAACTAATGAAAGTGACAACAAAATCCCACTGACAGAAAGTGTATGAAAAAAACAGACTTAAGATGCTTATACAGCTGAGCCAAACCCCAACACCTAAAAACCCAAGTGGTGATTGACAGTGTGCATATAAACTGCACCTATTCATCCCTAGGAGTGAGTAAGACAATAGCAGGTGGTGACTGGTTACAAATGGTATTATACAATTTTAGTACATGACTTAGTACCTCAATCAAGGGCTGTGTAGATAAATCATGTGGTGATTGATTATCTACTGAATATCTGTGGACACAGGCATAGCATTCATCCTAAATCCTATCTGTCGATAACTCAATAAAGCGGTTGAGATATATATGAATGTGTATGAATCTGATGACTCACAGATTGTGAGCCTTTAATTTTGTAAATTACTTTTATGTGTTCATTGCCTGTGCCCTTAGAATCTGTTGGCACATGTATAAGACATATTCCTGTATCTGGTGACAACAAAATTTCACAGGCAGGAAGTGTATGGAAAAACAGACTTAAAGTGCTTATACAGCTAAGCCAAACCCCAACACCTAAGAACCTAAGTGGTGATTGACATTCGTACATTCGAACTGCATATATTAATTCCTAGGATTGTGTACAGCAACATCATGTGATGAGTGACTTTGTGCTTAAAATAGTCTTCACATTCCAGGATTCTGTAAATGAACATGTACTGGTTATCAACGGTGTTATAAACGGTTAGTACATGTACTTGTACCTCAAGCCAAAGATCTTGAAAGATAATTCATGTGGTGATTGTCTTCTTAATGAATATCTGTGAACCCATGCATTGCATGTATTCCTAGAACCTATCAGTTGATGATTTAATCATGTGGTATTGGCAAATATGAATGTGTTTTTGAAACTATTGGACCATTCATAGATTGCAATCCTATGATTATGTAAATTACTTTCATGTGCTTATTGTTGGTGCACTTAGAATCTGTTGGCACATGCATAAGATAGATTCTTATATCTGGAAACCTTAACCCCCCCCAAAAAAAAACACACAAAAAAACAACAACAAAAACCCAACTATGTATATGTGTATATGTATGTATATGTATGTATAGATGTATGTGTTTATATGTATATATGTATGTATATGTATATGTGTATGTATGTGTATGTATATGTATGAATGTATGTGTTTATATGTGTGTATGTGTATGTATATGTGTGTGTATGTGTATGTGTATGTGTGTATGTATGTGTATATATATGTATATATATTATGTGGAGTTTGTAATGTGGGTATGGATTGTTTTTCACATCCACAATATGTACTTCTGACTGAAAAGGTGTATTTTATTTAAAATCTTGATTTCGGATATGTACAGTCTTAGTACACAAGTATGTGATCACAACAAACATGTCTATAACATATATTCCATTCTACTTTTGACGTATATAACGTACTCTCGGGTATTAGATTCAAAGTGGATATACACTAATTAACTTGAAAATGATGTTTAAGTTGATCAAAATTGGAATATGAATACACTCTTCATGTGCTGATCCACTTATTATCAAAACATAAAGGATTATACTTTAAGTATTAACTTACACAAACTGATCAAGTCGCAGCTAATCACATACTAAATAACTCAAATAGTAAATACTCTATAATCATAGCTCAAAATTACCATCCCAATCCAGTAAATTTTAGAATTCATTGTCTAAACACTGATGTGGTCCAATTTGCTTGCATATAATAATATTATGATTGTTGACATATTTATAAGCCCGGCTGACCACTCATTCTGATACAGCGCCATATATTTCTCCCAACCAAACATTATTTAAAACATCTATTGCACATCTCTCTTAAAATTGTATTCAACAAAAACTTTCTTTTTGTGTTTCCTTTCTTTATTGTTATGGGTATCCAACGGTATAAAAACAGCCGACAGATTCGCATCGAGGTCTGCTTTCGTGAAGCGTGCAGCAGCTTATGTTATGTAACTTAATCGAGTCTCCCGTATTACCCCAGTATGCTGCGCTTACGGCATACAAATATAGTTATCGTAAATTATTAGCCACCTATTTCTCTTAAACGTTACATGTACTGGTACCTCAACCAAATGACCTAGTAAAATAAACCATGCGGTGATTGACTTTCTACTGCATATTTATGGACACATGCATTGTATGAAGTCCTACTTTTAAATTTTAACTTATATAAATTGAATCAAGTCTCAGCTAATCACATATTAAATAACTCAAATAGTAAATACTCTATAATCATGTCAAAAAACTGATTTGGTCCACTTTGCTTGCATATTATCTGATTGCTGACTTATTAAACCCCGGCTTGACCATTTATTCTGATACAGCGCCATATATTTCCCTCAACCAAACATTTAAAAAAATATTTATTGCATCACTCTCTTAAAACTGTATTCAACAAATATTTATTTTTGTGTTTTCTTTCTTTATTGTAACAGGTATCCAACGGCATTAAAACCACTTGCGTAAAGCGTGCAGCCAACATATGTTATGTAACTTAATCGTGTTTCTCGCCCTACCCCAGTATACAGCGGTACCATACAACTATAATTACCGTATAACATTGGCCATCATTCCCCTTGAGTATGACACTTGCATTATGTCCAATGGCTGTAATTCTCTTTTGTATTGATGTGAAACTCTAATATTAAGATATGCATTAACCTTGATTGTTTTTATCAGATATTTTGTTTCTCGAACCGAGAAAACTATGTTTGTGTTCTTCAATCACTTTTTCATCTCTGATTTTGATAATTTTTTCGTACTTGTTTGTTGTCCAAGAAAAGAAAACCAACATAGTGCTTATTTATGTATCTTGTACCGAGCCATATCTGTAGCTTGTGTGTGTCTGTGCGTTTGTCCATTTCTTTTGCGACCCACTGTGCCTTTGTTTATCATACTAACATTCGATGTCGGTTGACATATCACAATATAGACAAGCAGTGGGTACATTTACAGTTACACTTCATGTTAAATTCTCATTGTCTGATTTTTGTACACATTTCTAAATTTCGATGTTTTTATAATCTACGGCTATCAATTTTCTTCATTTTTCTACTCCTCTGCTGTGGAGATGTTCACCCACATCCTGGACCTAAATACTTAAAAGACTTAAATATTATACACCTAAATGTTCGTAGTCTCAGGGATAAATTGAATATTTTAAGCGCAGAACTTTGGTCATACGATATAATATGTTTGACTGATACATGGTTAAGTGAAGATATTCGAAACAATGACATACAAATTCCCGGTTTTCAATCTCCATTTAGAAAAGACAGAACAAAACGTGGTGGTGGGGTTGCGGCTAATGTTAAAAATAATCTAAATGCTAAAATACTGATAAATTTAGAACTTGCTGAGCTTGAGGCGGTATGGATACAGGTTATATGTAAAACTCGAAATTACTTCATTGGTACATTTTATCGTGCCGATAAATGTGTTCATTATTAGAATTGTATTGATGAATCAATAGGCAATGCTGTTGATCTCACATGTTGCTTAGCCAAATTTTTTGAAAAGTGTATACTCAAATATGTGTTTAACATTTTCAGAGCAAACGAATTGTTGACAAATTTACAGTCGGGATTCGTGCCTGGCGATTCCACATCTTATCAACTCACTTACCTATATAATTTTATTGCTAGGGCATTAGATGAAGGTAAAGAAATCAGAGCTGTTTTTTTGTGATGTCAGCAAAGCCTTTGATAGAATATGGCACAAAGGAATTATTCATAAACTCAATGCTTACGGTATCCAAGGTGATCTTTTGAAATGGTTTGAAAGCTACATAGAACAAAAAGTAGTCATTAATGGTTATACCCCAGAATCAAAAATTGTACAAGCTGGGGTCCCCCAAGGGTCAGTCCTTGGACCACTGCTTTTTATTGTTTTTATATAAATGACATTGTCGAAGGTATCGAGAGTAATATACGCCTGTTCACAGACGATACATCTATATATGTCATCATTGATGATCGAATCTATGCAGCAAATTGTATCAACAATGATTTGACAAAAATCTCAAACTGGGCCCAAAAATGGCAAGTAGGTTCAATCCCGATAAGACCAAAACTGTAACATTCAGTCGCAAAGTCAATTCTGGTTTTAAACCAAACTTATACATGGAGAGTACTGTTATTAAAGAAGTACAAAGTCGTAAACATTTAGGAATTACACTTCAATCTGATTCGGGGTACCAGTCATGTTAAAATTTATAACAAAACAAACTTTCAGTCCTTAAAAGAACGACGACACCACTTCAAATTGATTACATTTTACAAAATGAAAAACCTGTATATCTCAACGATCCATCATCTGCGTATTTGGAAGTTTGAATTTTGGTTTAAACACATTTTTATTTCAAAAGAAATCTGAATAGGTAAACAAGCAAGCGGTGTCGTCGTTCTTTTAAGGACTGAAAGTTTGTTTCGTTATAAATTTTAACATGACTGGTACCCCGAACTGCCCCACAAATAGTTCTCAATGCGTCCAAATGTAAATTCTCGTTTTACAATGATTGTTCGTTTGTACAGTTGTCCCAAATATGACAGCAGTAGTCGAAGTTTGGTAGGATAAAAGATGTGTACATAGTTTCAAGCGTGTTTCTTGTTAGTCTGTATTTAAAGCTCCTCAGACAGTTGATCATTGGACTGATTTTTCTAATAATTTCGTGGCAACTGGTAACGCCACGAGTAGATCTTTCCTTAACTTAACTAAAGAAATCAGACACTAACCCACTAATGTATCAGCAAGAATATAATCAATTACGAAGCACTTACAACACTTCCAAGTCCATATTTACTGATGGAGCCAAGGACGGTTACGCAGTTGCTAGCGCCACTGTCATTTGATCCAGAACCATATCATCCAGATTACCGAGTGACAGTTCAATTTTTACAGCAGAATCTCATTCAATCTTAACAGCTCTGAAATATATTAATACTAAGTCTAAATATAAGCAGTTCATCATATTTTCTGATTCCCTTTCCTGTCTTCAGGCCATTAAAAATATTTCATCTGAACATCCACTTTTATGTGAAATTATAGAATTACATAACGATCTTGCGACTGGCCAGTATGACGTCGTCTTTTGTTGGTTACCTAGCTACGTTGGAATTGTTGGTAACACGATGACCGATGCTGCTGCCAAAGCAGCACTCAACAAATCTGTGACACCACTTCTGATCCCTTACACTGATTTTTAAACCCGTGATTAGATCTTACATCCGAGATCTAATGCAAAAGATGTGGGACACCCAAGTAGGTATAAATAAATTACATGAAATTAAACCAAATATCGGTTACACCTACTTGGGTTGTCAGTCCAGATTTGAAGAGGTCATTATGCGACGATGTCGTATTGGCCATTTCAGATATACACATGAGTATTTGTTACAAGGTGAAGATCCTCCGTTTTGTATCCCCTGTGATGAACGAATCACAGTCAAGCATGTCCTGCTTGACTGTATTGATTTTGCCATCACTAAGGGATACTTATTTCAATGTTTCATCTGAATCTTTTTAATATCAGTTCTCATTTAGTTATTGTTTTTTTAAAAGAAATTGCATTGTTCTATAAAATTCATTAATATGTTGTGTATATAATATACTTTTTTATAATTGACAGAATAAATGTAATAACTGAGATTGTTAGTGGCAGATTGTCCCCTGGAGAGGGTATGTAAGACCACGTCATTCAAAGTAGATTTATTCTTCCATCGGTTTTCAATCGTAGTATATTTGTTAGTTTTAATCAATGGCTAAACTTGCATACAATCGCCAGCGACTGAAGGGATGGTATAAATCCTGCTGGGGTCCATGTAGGTAGCAAAGGTACTATAAGTCCCCATGGCCCCTAGTATGGTGATCTACCTTCAATTGCTGGCGATCTATAGCCCGTTTTTACAACATATTGTTCTCGTTAGTAATAGCTTTTTATGGTCACATACTAGTTTTAAAAACCAACTGATATCTGTGATAAGTCTAGTAATTTTACTGTCCTTTGCTGACAGGTAGTCTAAATTACTGTTGTTTTTCTGTATAAATTGCTTAGTCACGATATGGCTGAAATATTGCCGATGTGACTTTAAATATTAACTCACTCACTCACTCTTATGATTTCGTTAATGTGTATTTTCCATGAACAATCAGATTGAAGTGTAATTCCTAAATGTTTATGACTTTGTACTTTACTGTTTGTAGTTTAGTTATTACTCTGTCATTTTTTTTTGAGTGGCTTTTGAAGCAGTTGTTTTAGTTTGCTATCAGATTTCTGATAGTTATTTTGCCACTTTTGGAAGATTTTCTTCTTTGTGATACTTTCAATTTCTTTTTTTGATATTGGTGGGTTGATGCTTACTTCTAATTTTAGTGCTGATTTGGCTGCTTTGTCTGCGTGTTCGTTGCCAAACACTCTAACGTGGGCAGGGATCCAAACCATTTCTTTGTCCTTACCTAGTTTACCTAGATTGTTGGCGATTTTAATTATGTTGTATTAGTTTTGGGCGCTTTTTTTGTGTGTTTTTTGCACTGGGGCCCACTTAATGAGTCTGAAAGTATTAGTGTTTTGGGGGGTATATTTATTTGATCGCTGTGCATGGCTGTTACTATCCCCATTAATTCGGCTGTGAAAATTGATTGATTATTAGGGAGCCTATAGGATTGTGTTTCTTTTGGGGGTTTGTTGATAAGGATGCCGAATCCTGTGCGTTTTGAGCCCGGGTCTAAGGACCCGTCTGTGTACATGTGACACCAATTTGGCCATTGTTCATGAATGTATGCTAGTGTGATGGATTTAGCGGTATTTGGATCAGTTTCTTTACTTAGTCTGGTGGAGAGAGATATCTCGATTTTGGGTGTTTGGAGGTTGGGTGTGAAGGTGCTGTGTTTAACTGTAGGTTATTTAGGTTGTGTGTATTTAGGTAATTTATTATGCGTTGATTGGTGTCAATGGAGGGTTTTTGCGAGCTAGAGCTTGGAGTCTGGGGCTTATGTTAGTTTTATGGATCTGTTGGATTTGTTGTTTTTGTTGGGTTGAGGCCCAGTAATTTATTGTTAGATGTTCTCGGTGTAGATCCATATGTTCGGCGTGCCATGCTGAGTGCGTGTGATTATCTTAAGTGCTCGATATTGAATTGAGTTTAGTTTATCGCTTAATGAGGAGTTTAAGGTGTTGTATATTTGGCATCCATTGTCTATTTTTGATCTAATTAGTGATTTGGGAAGTGATAGTAGGGTCTCCTTGGAGGCCCCCCAGTTGGAACCTGTCAGGCAGCGAAGTGCGTTTAGGTCTTTAGTGCATCTATTTGTTAGGTTTTTAATGTGAGCACCCGAGGTGAGGTGTTAGTCAAATATTAGTCCACGAAATTTGGCTTCTTTTTGGTTTTTGAATACTATCCCTGGGTTTTTTTCCACACCAGAAGCATAAACATGGCTAAAAATGTACTGCAGAATGCATTAAATATAATTCAAAAAATGACAGAGTAATAACTAAACTACAAACAGGCCACACTAAGTGAAACTCCCACCTACACTGCAACTTAAAAGAAACGCCTGAACACGTAATACTATATCGCACACATTACCAGCAAAACAGAACAACACTCCAACCCACACTAAATTGCAACAATCAAATGACACTAGCAACAGTACTAAATCCCCTAAATGACTTACAAACCTATAAAGAACTAGGCATATATCTCATCAAAACAGGCCTACTTGACCGCATTTAAAAATAAAAGTACAACAAACAAGCTGCCAATAAACCCTAAAATTCTAAACCTATAAAACACACAAACTCCTTTTAGTCAACAGGCTCATTACCTTGTGATCATGTTAATGATTTTCTTAACAGTTTAGAAACAGAGAAGAAATTTGAAGTGAACTACAGTGGAAAATAAGAGAAGTAATTAATAGTCAATGTTTTTATCATAAAAAAAATCTGTTCAGTAAACAACAGTTGTTTTAGTACTTTCAAGAGGAATCTCAAACCCTCTCTTACTCTGTTACAATATATTATGTCAAAGTGAAAACATTAACGTACAACAAAGCATTTTCCATGGACTTGTTTATATGCTTGTTGTTGATATACATGTGTTCAGATTAATTAAAACATATACTATATCAACTATAAATTTCTTCCGTGTGTGAATGCGTGTACTATTTGCATATTGGCACCCTAGTTCTCATAATGCTTGATATGAAAACAAAATTGTGTGTTTAATTAACCTCATCTATCCTGTCAGTGACTGATTTCAAAGCGCATGTCTTGGTCTTACACATCCAGTGTCCTAACTCTCGTGTATTTACTTTAATGTTACACCCTCGCGAAATGTCTTTGTATGTTACGTCTAGTACACACAAACAGGACCGTTTAGCCTATATAAGGAATGTAGCAGGCAGTGGATCTTCCAGCTGGCTGACTTACTGTTGGTTATAACCGTTTTCTTTAAGCAAATAAGAGGATAGTTAGTAACAAAAATATACGATATACAACGAATATTTGCAAAACTATAAAAAAACCAAAAACATTTGACACTGACACCGCATCAAACCCCGCGGTAGACTAGACACAGTTATGTGCACATCGATAATCCCTACCGACAGGGTGGGGATGGTGGTTCAAAGCAGAACGGACAACCCTGTTTGTTGTCTAATAAATGCTGGGCGGCGCCTTTGATCTTGCCTCTAACCATGCGTGTAGTAGGAGTAAATGATGACCAGGATGGCCTGGAAATAAACAAGATTCTTTCTTGCTGCATACCAAGGCACCGATTTATAGGTCGCAGGTATATGTGTGTGTGCCCAGTGTATCCACAGTTAACCAGAATGTTTCATATCTACAAAAATGTATATGCGTCATGTATAATGCTTATTCACGCTTGGTGTGGCAGACTGAAATTGAACATTATGATAGCGTCAGCAGGGATGATAGAGGTCATAAGACTTTATTTAGACATACATAACTTTATTTGCTTTTCTGGCCACAGACTGTAGCAACAGTGTAGACTATTTACAGCAATACAGTTCAAATATTGTGTTCAATAGAAGAAAACATTGATAGATTTTTAACACACTTATTTTTGTACTAATAAACAGACTGTGGACTTTGAAGACATTTTCGCTTATTCTTATAACAACAAGGTAAAAAATTATATCTATCTCTAAAATCCACGAGCATAGTTGCTGTCAAACATAAGAACATAATCAGGGCGGCCAGTTTTGACTTGTCATTTGCTTTAAAGTGAGTTTAAACATGTCAACTGTAATTTACCCAACAGTATAGGACCCTCATGGAATGGTTCATGCCATAAAAGTCCAGCAACCGAACACTATTTAAGACGGGCCGACCTTGTGTTTATGGTCTGGTGAACACAGGTCAATGACCGCTCATTAACTCAAGATTCACATCTCACTCACCGTTTTGTTTTTTGTTATTATTCATTTGATATATTTGTAAACTTCAACAGAAACCCGATCCCGTGTTACACGTATGGCCCACGCGTGTGCAACGAGTGACCCACGCGTGCTGTAAGGGTTGCACACGCGCTGCACACCTGTTGCACACGCGTATTCCACGGGTGCTCAATCCGTGTGCAACCGGTTGAGCATCCGTGTCACATGCGTGTTACACGCGTTCTCAACGCGTGTTAGGGGAATGAACTTGTGCTCGTCATGCAACATTCATGTCTTGAACGGAAGCTCAGGGACGGACCGTGAAATTGGGGATAATACATTCATTGGGCAGAAGAAAGGTTGATAGCTTTTTTGGTAAATAAAGAACTTTTTATCCATAAATTGTCTCTACTTTTTGTTACTGACCGCAACAATATAAACTGACAATTTTGACAAATATTCAAACAGTGCGATAATATAACTAAATGCATACTGTGTTATATGGCAGTTTATTTTGTGTGTGTAACTGTGTTACTTTGTTTATGTTGTAACTCGGTAGAAGCTCACTGCATTGTATTTGGACAGTGATTAAATGTCAGAAATGTAGTACTGTTTAATGTAAGCATTTTTTAGGAAGATACTATAGATGATAGTGTCATGTGTAAACTTCCGGAATACCGTGGACTGTGAGAGTGTGTTATAGAAATATGTGGAATATTATACGTTGTGAGGGCAATGTGTGGAAGTTTCTAGTAGCTAGTAGACTGTATATAAGGGGACAAGAGCGTGCCTCTCGTATCTCTGTCACACATTTCATTACATCAATATGAGCTTTCTTGTGGATATCATCATCCCTGATTTCCTGCCTTTACCTTTCTTGGAAGCTCGAAACTCGACCACTGCCACTGATTGCATATACTATTTTCATTGACTTTTGCTATCACCACTGTATTTTTGTATTTGATACTGACCAGTGCAATCATATTATATACTGTCATTCAATTTTGTACTGCCACTATATTGTGCCATTGTTTTTGCTGTGCAGTACTTTGTATTGATTTGTAAACCTAGGTAATTTTGTAATACATCTGTTGATTGTACTCCATTTGTTGGTTGCTTGTTGGTTTCACACTAAGTTCTTGTACGTACAGATTTCTGTGTTAACATATTCACGTAACAACTGACAATTTAGATACATATTTGAACATAAGGAAACTGAATACATAAATTCAAATACATAATAATACGCATATAATTTATCACTAACTTGTAAGGAGGATCTCAGTGATCAACTTAAAATCCACGAAAAGGACGGTTGTGGTCACTCAATACGGTTGGTGTGCTGAGTGCTAGGATGTCTAGACTGGAACAATCAGGTGTAAGCTGACTTAAACAAAGAAACAACAGAAAACAATATAGAATGACCAAGCCTACCTGCCATACACCATAACTTGATGCTCAGGCTTTAATATACAGTCGATTAAAAAAAGTACATAGGTTAAGTTCATATTCTGCTGAAAGAAGCATTGTAGAGTACAACAGCTACATTAAAAGGCCAAAACATCATTTCAATACAATATGTCAAAATATGCAAAATACAGAGAGTGACCTTAAAAACAACACTGCCACATATATAGTCTTATTCACGTGTTTGGCTTTTATGTGAGCTCTGACATTTTTATTAGTGTATATGATGTTTTACTGTAATCAGTTTGCTGTTACATGTATACAAGGTACACTGCTGGAGCATTGACCTTACTGAATGTGATGTTTTGCGTTTGCTGTTGCAAACAAACTTTCATAACTAAGTCACACTCTTCGTAATGAGTGATGCATGTTGGTAAGTCTACCTCAGTCAATCTTTCATAAATCTTCTCTTTTCCAGTGCCCACAACTGAGCATGTCAGGGTCGGAAGCTATGCCACGTTGTCATGGACTCTCCCGGAGCCTGGGACCAGGGAGTTCAGTGTCTGTAACAGTGAGACAAGGACATGCCCTTTTCACGTCACAAGCCACAATGATGTCAGAGCTGCCAGTGACAAGTTCACATCTAGACTGAGATTCATTGGAAAAGTGTCATCATCAGGAACTGGTTTGTTTAGATTCGTGCTCTCTGATGTAAGTTGGGAAGACGCAGGTCATTACAAGTGTTACATAGGCTCACCAGGATCATGGGGACCAATCATCCCTGACTGTGGACAGAAGCTGGTAGTGCAGGGTAAGTAATATTCAGAAAATTCCGTCTACTGTCTGATACGTATCTGTTGCCTACCAAATGCCTGAAATGTCACTTTGATATTCATACTGTTTGATAATCTTGACATCTTGATTAGCTCTCTCACAATGTATGTGTTGGTTGACATTTTAGAAACTGTTAAATACCTCGACTAACACATATATGGATATATTTTTGATTTATTGGAAATGTAGTTCCAATGTACATGTGGTGTTGTTCAAATAGAGACAACCTTCTGCATAGCTCTGACACTGTTATTGCATGTGTTTACTTATGATAGCAATATGATTGCTACACCCTGAATGTTTGTGCTTATAAATGTCACTTATGACTGCTCTACAGCAATACATTATATGTCATGGTGAGGATTTAGAAAGGTATAATGATCCAGAATCATGTCTCTTCTTGATTTTGCTGGTAATACTGACATGTCAGTTAAACTTCTTACTTCAATATTTCTGTTTCATTCAAAAAGTCCTGAAATGAGATCCATGAAATCATTTTATATTCACATTCACACCGACTGCTGTCATTAGGTAAAACAAACAACAAGAGGACAGTCATTACTCTTTAATGTTAAACATCATTATGAACAATTCTGAATCACGAGATAGTTATGGTTTAATGTAAAAAACATTTCAAGAAATTCTTCTTATTCCAGTCTGTGGAATTATACCTCTTATCATATGACATGAAAACCCTGCCAGCATAAAAACCAGAGATGTATCTGTAAAACAAGAAAATACTTCTGTGCATTCCTTAATCATGGAATACAGATCTTGCAGCACAGCAACAGGGCAACTTCTGCTCTTATCAGATCCTTCCATGGCAGCAAGTCGCAAGCCATGGAAGTCAGCCTGCCTCTCCATCTCAGTTGTCGACTTCAAGTGACTTTAATATGCTCATTCTCTGATGTAACAACATGAATGCAGCACGTAAAACACAATCTCTGGGGATGCTTTTAATCAACCGGGCCCACTGCACAGAGCATCCTTAGTTACCATCGACCATAGGTGCTTACAATCAACTTTACGAAATACATGCCTGAGTCATATTCCATTTGCACAAACTGATCTGTAAGACAGTTTGGATTTTAAATCGCGATCTTGCCTCAGACCTTTAACAGTGGAAATACGAATACCTTCAATTTGATTTCTGTATTGAAGCTGCAAAAGCGCATAGCTTGCTGCATACATTTACCGTGGAACCGGTTCAGTGCCTTCCATCGCACCTTGCACCTTGTTTTAACAAAGCTTTAAAAAAATCAAAGGAAAATATTACGAGGATAATGCACTATTCTTTCTTCTTTCTTTCTTCCTGGATCGACACTTTCGTAATTTAAGTATTATGATTTTGTAACAGCAGCAAGATATATACCCCAACCATGTTTTATGAAAATATTGAAATTCGTAAGAACACCTCCATAAAGTTGGCTTTAGATTTAGTTACTGTTTGGCATTCTAGAAGTTATGGAGCACATAAGGAGTACATATTTCAAAAAAAAATCATAATACTTATGTCACTAAGCTAGATTAGGAAACACATACTATATGTGTTCCATATCTTGATGTAGTGACACATATATTATGGAACTTAACATAAATATACAATAACAGCAATATTTTCTCGTAACCTGACATGAAAATGAATAACCGACCAGTGGTTGTTATTAGAATTACCTGTCCCTGCCGCAGCCAGCTGCACATCGACAGTGGGTCCTAAGTGAAACTAGCAATGATAATCAAGCTACCCAAAGACAATATTATCACCAGTTGTTCAAAAAGGGACCAGACGGGATCCTGGTCGATAAAGGGGTGATATTAGACATTAGTAGGTATCTTTCTACAACCACGAGGACTTAATCGGCCATATTAGGTGACATAACCTGCTTGTTTAGAGGCCATCCAGTATGGGGGGTAGGCTTAGAACTTCTGGCGACGTGCTCGTGTTATATACTTTACGACGATGCCAACGACCGAACAAAATTTTAATGATATCATTTTAGGAGACGATGAACTATGGACCTTAAAACAACCCTCAAGAAGGAGATTTTGTGGTGGTTTCACTCACTTTAATCTCTTGTCTCTTGACAGCATCACAAGATATACAATGTGGTAAAAGAAATACATAAGGAGCTTGACAAATTAAAAAAAACAACAAAAATTATTCCGTCTGCATGTGGGTGCGTTTGAGAGACTGGATTTAATAGGAATCACAGACAAGTGATATATACTGATTAGCCCATGCTATTGAATTTTAAAAGAGTGGAACAATTTAGGCGAAGAAATAATATTATATGAGAAACCTGATGAGAGAAGTTTTGATTGTAAAGATGTTGTTTGTGTTTTATTGAAGAATTCTACAACATACACTCCCTTTCTTTTGGACTGTATTGTGGATGTACATACATGTAGGATAGGTTCAGATGCTTGTGTGAATCGAAGGCCAATTATCGCCCATTTTTTTGTCATCTCAATTCCAAATCTAACCTAGTGCCATGATTCGTTAAGGACCAGTTGCTATACTGTATCCAGTGATCTAACAATGAAACAGAGAGTTATTTCAGAATTGAAACTGTGTAATAAACATGGATATTTTATGAACGGTGGTTGTTGAAAATCTATCATCCAATAAATGTGCACGTTGTCATCCTTATCGAGTCGATCTCAATACACAGATAACAACAATGCATGTGCTCTCCAAAACGCATCAAGTGTCAAACAATCAGTCTTGCCTCAGTGATAGAAGATAACAAACTATCAGCTACTGAGAAATACGGATGTGGCCAATCAAAACATTTCAGCCAACCGTATGACTCATATCTGAACTTGTTGTTTTGGAACATCTCAGGAATTACAAATAAGAGTGGAATCAGAAGGTTTTCTCATTTATTGCACAGTATGACGTCATCAGTTTAACAAAAACTTTGATTGATGATTTTGACTGTTTACTCTATGTTTTGGATATACAATTTACACTTTGCCTGGTTATAGGATATCAACAAATGGAAGGCTTTATGATGGTATAATGCTGTGTATAAATAATTACAATAGACAAACGCTGCCCGGCCCCAGGTAGCCAGCCAAAGCAGATACCACTGCCTGGCCCCAGGTAGCCAGCCAAAGCAGATACCACTGCCTGGCCCCATTAGTAAAACCATTGTCGTGACTACCGCCGGGGGTCCAACTGTCAGCTACCGCTTGACAAGATGACTTCCGCCGCCGGGCCCATATCCATGGCAATTGGTTGCCCAACATAAGTTATTTTACGATTCCCCGGCTGAAAATTCGGGAGAGACAAGGCTCCCACTGAGAAGCAGGTAAACCCGGAAAGGTTCGCGCTGAAAAGCAGGTAGCAAGTTAATTTGTTACTAGCAGTGAAGCCCACAAGAACCCCGCCACAAATCACCAGAGTGCTACCCCACACCAACGGCCAAGTGATACGCAGAGATAGCATTGTTGCCCAGTTTGCCTATGTATTGAAAAGAAACACTAACCTGTGGAGGTAACATCCTTTCTAGCGCAAAACAAGTGCCAGGGCATACAATAAATTGTCCGTGTACACACACAGTCCTTTGTCACTGAGGTGGACGCCCTCCCAGGCCTGTCATGCCTTGTCTGATGCCAGGATCTAGGGATGTGGCTCTATTGTACCGCCGAGCTCTTTGACTCGGTTAGCCAGTCAGCGGTTGATATTCTTCCGCATTTCCTCGATCTTTAGTGGATCCCTGGCATCATGCCAGTAGCGCCTGGGGAGCATTGGTGATATGATGATCTTGGTGTCAGGAAGCTGGAGTCGTATCCGAAAGATTGATGCCACCATGTCAAGGTAGAGGTGCCTGCCCTTGACCGAACACAGGTCGTTGGAGCCAAGGTGAATGATGAGGGGTCTGGGGCTTTGCCATGTCGTTTTGACCTGTGCATCAAGAATGGTGTCAAGCTTCTTCCACCTTATTTCTCCCTCGTGCCAGCCATAGCATCCTTTGTTGGTCCTTACTGGTGACCTTCCGGAGCAGGTGCTGTCGTGCCCTGGCCATGTAGCCGGTGGCGAGTACAGGACATAGCGGATTACCTTGTATAGATTGTCCCCATCCTGTACGGATCAGACTTTGAGTGTGGGTGATGGATTGATAGCTGCTGGGGGTTGCTCAAAAAGATTCAATTCTGGATGGCGCAACCTGATTTTGAGGGTCCTGTTTGGACCAGCTTGCCTACCCTAAAGAAACTCCAGACGGCTGTGCAGTAGACTGCCTTGAACTGTCTGACTTCATATGCTGACGAGCATACGTGTGGCAGATTGTTGGTTACTACCTGCAGCAGATCTGCAGTGATGGGTTTTCTTCTATCTGGTCGGCCCGCTGATTTGTGTTAGCCTGTTTAAATCTTACCCACCAGGAAATGTTTTGTACAATTGGTGAGCCCGTGGAATTTGTGCTGAGAAGACAGGGCTGCAATGTAAGTCTTGACTGTGTTAGGGGAGTGGTGAGTGACTGACAGATAAGCAATACAGTTTACAACCTGATCCAGCGGGACTGGCCACACCTCTTGTAGCTGGTGTGCGGACCGGAACTGGTGTAAGGCATTGATGCCTGTTTGGTAAGTGACCCATGTGTTCGTAGACAGAGATTGTTGTAGGAGTCTAACGGCTTCCTGCCTCAGATCAGCCATATGTTGCACGGGATAGGTGTGGGGTTCTGGTCCGCGGATGGTGCTGCCTCTCGGAAGCGTTTGAGCTGAAACCTCGAGAGAACATCGGCAATAGTGTTAGCAGTGGAACAGACATACTTTGCCCTTAACAGAACATTATATCGGAGGCACTGCAGGATTCGGTGGCGGAGTAGGCTCTTCCCTCTGGGGGCCTTGGTAGACTGATTGCTACGACGGCCTAGTTGTCGCAGTAGAAGAGGACCTATTTCTTAGCTAGTTGCTTGCCCCAAAGTTGGATGGCCAGTGTGATGGGGAACAGCTCCATCCGTCACCCACTGGGTCCACCATGCGCCGTTACACCATTTGTCCTGCATGTAGGCCCCAAAGCCGGCCCCACCCGCTGCGTCTGAAAACACCTGGAGAAAATGGCTGTCTACCCATAGTTGGTCCTGAAACACTGAAATGCCATTATAAGTCATGAGAAATGGTTAACCACATTTGTAGGTCTTCCTTGACCCAGCTGGCAATCCTAATGTGGTGAAATGGTTGCTTACCTCTGCTAAGCAGATCGACAAGCCTACGGCTGAATGTCCTTGCCATTGGTATAGCCCTGCACATAAAAGTAAGCTTGCCTATGAGGGACTGAAGGGCCCTTTTTGTGATCTTGATGTTACCTGTTGACAGGAAGTTGTTAGGAAGTCATCCAGGTCATGCGTGATCTGACACGTTGGTAGATGGGATTGCATGCACCATTTCAGGAAGGTACTCAATGTTTCGAATATGGTGCAAGATATATAGAGCAGCCAAATGGTAAGCATTAATCAAAATAGAACTCACCTTCGGAGCTGATGCCCAGTAGCTCGAAATCGGATGGGTAGACTGGTATAATTCTAAAGGCCGACTGAATGTCGAATTTTGCTAGTAACCATATGAATAGCTTCATCAAATCTGGCATACACCACGGAGCTGGCCCCTGCGTCTATAAAGTCGTTTATAAATTTACCCCTGGAATACGACAATGGTGAATTAGACGGAATTCTTCCGCATGCTTACCCAAATGCTGACCATAGCCTTGCTGCTTCTTGGGTACCAGGCCTATTGGGGATACTTGGAGGTTGTCCAGGGGGGTGTCCTTGAAGGGACCCGCCATCCTGCCAAGGTCAACTTCCTTTTGTAGTTTTGGTTTAACGTAGCCTGCCATGTCTTGGTGCGTGGCTGATCGCAAGTTTTGTGCAAGGCGGCCTGCCTGTGCGGCTTCACTGGAACTCGACCTTAAAACCAAAACTAAAACCTACCGCTAAGTAATTTGTATCTCTGTAATTGACCTTAGCATATTGGTGTAACAAGGGTGCCATTTCATTGAGATCCAAAGAGGTAAGGGAACTGAATTTCTTGGCGGCTGGTTTACTGTCAGGGAAAGGCTGGTTGGGCTTGTATGGGGCCTGTTGGAGTGGGAGCGGGAGTGGGCTCAACCCTGTCTGAACGTTTCGTTCAAGATCAGAGCGTCCCTCAAGGCAGCATCCTATCTGTCACACTTTTTTAGCATCAAAATTAATAGCCTCTAACAATAGCGTTGATGTTTCACTTTTTGTGGACGAATTCAACATTTCTTCTTGAGGGTAGAATATGAATACAATAGAAAGACAGGTCTGTCTTAACAACCTTATATGAGACTTTGCCTCAATAGAAAGACAGGTCTGTCTTAACAACCTTATATGAGACTTTGCCTGAATCCCACGTAAGGAAGGCGGGTTAAATGCCACAACAACCTCTGTGATAGAGAGACTATAAAACAAACTGAAGCATAGAGCCTACTGGCAGACACCGACGACAGATTCCACAGAGGCAGACTTCAACGCAGCAACGGATTACACAATCACCCGCGTTTCATGCGCCCAGATCTTGGAAGCAAAACAAGGCGAATCTGGAACCAGTTGGTAGGCCATACAAATTGTCTCTTTCAACAAGGAGGTCGCTTTCAATGTTTTTTCAACCAAGAGTTAGTTAGTGAGTTAAGTTTAACGCCATTTAACAGTATTCAAATTATATCAACGCTTCAACCAATACATAATTTCCCTTGATGACTGGGACTGGAAAATCTGCATCATGGTCAGATAAAACTCAAGAGCATAGAAAGGACGAAGGATACGCTCCTCCAGTCCGGACCTACTTGATGAGACAAAGCTGGTTTCTTCCTCCAGTGGCTAATCAGAAGAGCCCCGATTCTTTGGCACTATAATATTGTTCTTGTCAATCAATGAATGTGCATGTCAATTCCTCTCGCAGATGACCCAACCTAACCTGCCTGTTGGGCACCAGTAGTTTTGCATTTATACATTATAACTTATGATTAAATGAGGGTCAGGACTGACACCCTGGAAACACCCAGGGACCATGTTTGCTGTGAGTGTAATCAACATGTTACATTAAAAAAAAGTTTGAATGAACTGATGTTAGTTACCTTACACCTTTGGTGGCCTTTTCAAAAAGAATCAGAATTTACTGACATTGATACCTTTGAAGTGTTACTGCTTCTGCCTTGGTGCCAAAAGGCAATCCTGGATAATTTTAGCTTTTAGATATATACTATTGTGTTTTTGTGTGTTATGGAATAATAAAAATCCCTTCAGTTTCACTACCAAATACCCGTGTCAATATACTTACTTCAAGAAAGTGCCAATGTATTATCAGTTGCTATAGAGAACCTCCATTGTTTTTGTTCCCTGCTGCCACGCTTGCACTCGAAGCAGGTTACTTTGCCTTGACCTATGTCTGTATGTCTCATAGTTGTTGTTAACAATTTATCACCAAAAAAATCTGCTTGAATTTGAATCAGAATTGTTGCCAGTGCGTGGTGTTTGCAAAGCCCAGTTGATAATGATGACCTTGACGTTTTGGTCAAGTTCATTGCAAGCATTTGTCCAATTTGTTGTTGCTCATACGCCTAGTCACTCGTCCGTTTGTCCAAGGCTAGTGAAAAATCTTTAGGGACAAGTTAATTTCAGTTGGAATTGACCAACGGGGTCTACCCCTGTAGAACATCTGAGGGGTGTTGGGGTTGTTTGCAGACCACAGTTGATAATGGTGACTTTTACATGATTTACAGGGTCGTTGGAAGCAACTGACCAATTTGTTTATGAGCAGAATTTCTCCAGAACCTCAACACAAAGTTGGGGGCTGGGGGAGCCTAGTGGTTAGAGCGTTATCTTGTCAAGCCGAAGACATGGGTCCCCCCGCTTGGATACTGCTGAAATATTGCTAAAGTCTGTGTAAAAAGTTACTCATTCATCATTGATTTGGTTCAGTTCTATTGTCAAGGTGTCATGGCGGTGTTTGTTGACCTTTACTGTGACCTCATAGTGAAGGTCAGGGGAAGCATACGTCCTGTAGATTTGTTTAAATGTGTTCATAATGTGGAGGAATGTTCTATCCAAAGATAATGAAATCTGAAATCGTAAATGTCCTGAGAGAGTTATCTCTAGAATAACGGATTCAGATGTTACTGGCAATCAGCAATGTGCCGATTGATTATTAAAATGTATAAATATGATTTCTTTATCGAGTGGGTACATTTATTTAACCATGCTTGGATACGATGGTAATTAAAAGCCTGACAATTATCAATGATGTTAAACTGCTTAAATCCGTAACTGTGCATTATACTAAATTACCTCTGATAATCTTTTGATAAATAGCAAACAATAATTCCCAGAGATAATCAACACTACTTAACCAGCAAAATAGTTGACTAGTGCTTGAAGCATGTTATCGAAAGTATTCAAAACATTTAATCTATTAATTTGTATGATTGTGGACTACCTAAACTTTAGGTAGTCCGACAGACTACTGTTGTGTTTTCCTGGTACCCATCACTGTTGTTCACAATTTGTAAGAATTGTTTATCATTATTTGCACATTGGGGACATATCCCTACAATTTTCTGAAATATTCTAAGAGGCTAGGTTCGGTTGGGTCCCCAAAGCACAATTTAGCAGGTGAATCACTGCACCATCAATTCTGTTATGATGTCTCATGTTGAATTTGGCTTGCTGTTCATTTCGACGTGCTCAGAAACGACCACACCAATCTAAAATGTGCAAAGTTAATCGGGACACATCTGAAAACATGACACGTGACAAACGACGATTACCCCAGTGTATAAACCATTGACGACTGTTGGCAATATGACGATTGGTAAGGGGAAGCATAATACGTGGCCCTCGAACATGGACATCTGCAGCATGTACACGATTTCGTAGAGCCTGGTTTAGGATCGATCCTGTACGCTTGTCATTGAACTGGGAAACACTAAACAGGGTCGATCGTCAAATATTTGGTTTGTTGGTACCTTTTCCATAGTCTGCTGATCACAGACTGTGAAACATGGAACGTACTGACAACTGCACACAACTGGTTGTTGCTGGTTCACACACAAACATATACATGTAGCATAATTAAATGTTCAAAGTTGAGTTGTTCATTAGAGCCAGAAACTGATAAATTGTCATCGATAACTGTTTATCCGTCATTTAAATTTACACATATAAATACATTTTATTCATATCAGAGGCTATTTCAGAAATAAACGACGAGTGGGAGTTGTTTATCATACAATTAAACACTGCAGGGAGAATATGTGGGTTTTTTTCCGGATGTACTCACAATTTTCACGCCGATTTTGTGTACCTTTTCTCCTAATACTGACCACCTCCGTGGTCTAGTGGTAGAGCGTCCGCCTGGAGAACGGAAAGTCTAGGGCGCTCGGCATTAAGGGGCTAAAACAAGAACTGGTTGGTTCGGAGTCAGTATACTGTGTCTGAGTGGGGTAATCATATTAAACCGCGGCATGGTATCGCATGGAGCTAGCACTTTAAATCGGCATCAATCCGGACTTGTACAAGCAGACACACAAACACACACACGTACATGCACGTCGCTATATAAGTGAAATAATCTTGCATGCGACGTTAAACCCCATTTCCCCTCACCACACCTCCTTATACTGATTGTCATATCTCGCCTTCTTTTGATTGCAATTGTTCGGCCATTGCATTCATCTGCGTTGCTCAGTTACATCTACGGGGAACAACTTACTTGACACCTCCCTCTCCAAAATAACAGTCCAATTTACGACATCATCATGTCGCGAGCGCATGTTCGAATCTCCGGAAATGACGTCAGGATAGAACTATGTTTTATCGTGAAATAAACAACACTTCGTTCTTCATTATTCTTTGCGATTTGTTGCGTAGCTATCATATATAGGCCAATAATACATCAACCAAAGAGGTACAACATCAGCATAGGTTAATGGTTACAGGCAGGCAGGCACACAGCCAGTCAAACACTTTAGTTACTCAGTGACAATATATGCATGTTTATTGTAATATACAAATGTATATGTATAGCAGGTGGTAGTAACAGTTATGCATTTCACAGAATTTGAGTTAAGATGTCTGTCCAAGTAGGAATTACTGAAAGCAGTTTATCTATACGCATAAGTTGGACATATGATTCATCCTCAATAAAATTATTTCCTTTGGTGAGATAGGGACAAAGCCTATTTTATAATTTATATCTTTCAACATCAACATTTAGCCAACACTCTAAATTTACTGCGGGATCTACACATAGAATAAATTATTCTTCATAAAATTAGCAATTTGCAGCGAAGGGTATCTTTCCACATCTAAAAGTGATTTTGTTAGTTTTGGACCAACTTTTTCACGTTTTTCCTCATCCAAACTCTTTAAACTATTTAATTGATAAGAAGATACATTACATGCACACACGCCTTTTTGTATCTTCTTCAGGATGCGGAGAACGCTACACAGGCTCGTCTGGCTCTTTCACCTCACCTAACTACCCCAGCAATTACAACAGTGGCCTGCACTGTACCTACATCATTGATGCAGGAGAGACATTAGTCACTCTTGTGTTTGAAGACTTCAGTACACGTGATGGGCATGATTTTGTCGAGGTATGTAAACAAAGTGTTATACTTAATATACATATATTTTTTTGTGAAGCAGTTACATTTGTGTGTTGTTTGTTTGCTGTTTTACGACCACCTGATCACGTTAGTTGTCTCTTACGACAAGCATGGGTTGCTGAAGACGTATTATATCCCCGAATCTTCACGGGGACGTAAAGTAGTTAGAACCAATATGGAATGAAGCATGGAAGTAAATGTACCAGATTATCGAATCTTTAAGACAATACTTTTACAGAGACAAAATATAAAGAACGTTGAAGGGCTTACGATTACACAATCAAATACCATTAAAACAATTTCGTAAAATTGGTGAATGACTATAGAATGTTTCATCACTTGTACTTAAGGCATGTGCTATATAGCATCTGGTTTTCATTCCATAGCACTTTGTCTACCTTGTAGATAAATTTGGATGTCGTCAAAGTGGGACTTTACCTTCCTTTTATAAACTGCAGGTTTATGACGCCTCCAACAGCCTCCTTGTCACTATATTTGGAAACAGAGGGGGATACATTGTTCAGTCAGCTGTCTACTACCGTATTGTGTTTATTACAAGGCATGGCGGGAAGGGTTTTAAGGCTGTATGGACAGGTATGTTTTTTTGCGCAATGTTATTCAACACTCCCTAAGTGGCCCTCTCCCCATGCATATGCTCTTCAGAAAAAAGTAGGAGATAATGAAAAAAAATGTTAATGCCAAGTGTAAGCACAAAGACAGGTGTTGAGGACAAACATCAAACATCAATTATGTCTGTAAAACACCAAAACACCTCTTATACTTTGTACATACAAGGAAGGTCGAGTGGAACATTATTTCTGTTTTATTCTGCTTATCATACAGCTGAGATTTACTTGATTTCATTCATTGATTGTGTATAAATTGGCGATGAGGCGTTTGCAACGCACGGAGCGTCTACGAGCTACTGGCATGCTGGAAACTGGAAATGTTCGCGTGCAGTGGACAATACGTCCCATGTTTAACAGTCTGTGATTAGCAGACTATGGAACAGGTACCAACAAAACCAATATATTGACGATTAATCCCAGTCAGGGCGCCCCAAATCAACAATAAGAGTACAAGTGCGATTGATCTAAAACCAGGCTCTACGAAATCGAGCTCAAACCTCAAATCAAAATGCTGCAAACTTCAATCAGGCTACTGGAGTACAAGTTACAGGTCAGACAGTAAGAAATCGTCTACATGCAGCTCATCTCCATGCTTGACGGTGTGTTGTGCCACCCCTCACAAATCGTTGTATTACTAACAGTCGTCAATGGTGTACACAACGTCGAAAGTGGGGTACTAGTTTGGCATTTGCACATTCGGATGCCAAAAGTGATCATGCTTCGATTAACATTGGAACGGAGAGAAAAGGCAATGGGAATGTTGGATATGGGGGCAACTAGAGCCCATGCTGCTGGGGTAATGGGATGTTCGAGAAGGACGATACTGAAGTCAGTCGGCTGGTTTAGGCAGACAGGTGGAACAGCAGACAGAAGCGGTAGACCCAGAGCTATTACCCATCAGGAAGACTGCCATTTACGGCTGCTTCACCTTAGAAACAGAAACCTCACAGTGTCGTCATCAGGCCAACACGCTCTTTGTCATCCCATCAGCAGAAAGACTGTCCAGACGACTTCGAGACGATAGTCTGAGAGCCTTTCGACCGTTCAAGAGCATGACGTTAATGCGTGAACATTGACGAGAATGAGGTGGGCGAGGAATGTCAAGCTACATCACGCTTCATCAATGAAGTGTTAACGCCAGTTGTGCTGCCATTTCTTTAACGTCGCACGTTATTCCAGCAAGGTAACGCCACGTTTCATACAGTCCGCATTACCAGAACATTGTTCAAGGCCAACAACGTTCTTCCTGGCCGGCAAGATCTCCTGACATGTTTCCAATAGGACATCTGTGGGACCACCTGGGACGTCAGATTAGGCAACGTCAGCCACGTCAAGAGACAAGAGTGTTAGCACAGGCAACGCAGGCAGAATGGCGTCTGATCCCTGTGCATGCCATTAGTCGACTGACTTTCTCTGCACGGTGTCATGTCAGAGCCTGCATCAAAGCTTTATTTTCTTACAATTGGAATTGGCCGCTCATTTCAATCTCATTAAAATCAGACCTTAGTTCTCCCCATCGCTAAATAAGGATCTGAGGACATCCCATTTAGGGTCACGTCAGAACAACCTTTCATCCCACCAATCAGAGCGTCGTTTACCAGATCATGAAAGTGACTGTTGGAATGTGTTTTCTATTCATGCAACCATGAACACGGGGTATTCCGAACGACAGTTACGGGTTTTATTATTATATCCATACAATCTAGGCCATCTATAAGCCATTACAGAATGTTCTTCTTATCAGTTTTAATTTTTTTAATCGAGAATACGTCAAAATATGTTTCGAAGCGTAGTCGCTAGTTTGAAATTAGTGTAGTTAAGCTGGAGAAAGCTGCCTTCTGATTGGCTGATGTCGATTTCTCGTCAGTCATTTCATTGGTCGGTCAAAATTCGCGAAAAGTAGTTCTGACGTGACCCGTTATGTGATGTCCTCAGATCTTTGTTTAGCAGTAGTGAAAACTAAGATCTGATTTTAATGAGACTGCGGCTCATTTGTATTTGTGATCGAATATTGGACAGTTAACCTTCTTCGCAAAACGTCGATAAAATGAATTTCTACCACTGGATTTTTAAGTGTTTATGTAAACATGTTATAAAATTACCCTATTTTAAGATAGAACAATCACCTCTATATATACAGCTTTGTTATTGTTGTGGCTTTGAACATATATGAGGTGACGATTCTTATGTCCTTGAGTTTATGTTTGTTTGTTTGTTTCTTGCTTAACGCCACATTTGTCAATATTCCAGCTACATGACGACGGTCTGTAAATAATCGAGTGTGGACCAGACAATCCAGTGATTGACATCATGAACATCGATCCATGCAGTTGGGATACGATGACATGCATCAACCAAGTCAGCGAGCCTGAATTCCAGATCCCGTTAGTTGCCTCTTACGACAAGCGTAGTCGCCTTTAATGGCAAGCATGAATTCCTGGAGACGAACCCGCGGGTCTGAGTTTGTGTATGTGAGTGCGCGCGCGCGCGTTGTTGAACGCCGCACTTACAATATCACAGCTATTTGGGCGGTCTGTATATGGCGGGAAATGGCGTCTTGATGTTTCCTCTGAACATTTCATTTACTCTCCTATTGCATTGTTCACAGTTCTCTCTATATCACCTTTGTAGGGAAATGTCCGTCATATATATATATATATATATATATATATATATATATATATATATATATATATATATATATGCAGTGTTTGCGTTCTCCAAAATAATAGGGTCCCCTGAGACGCGGTAGCTGCGGTACCTTAGGAAGCAAAGCTGTCTAGGGGGGTTTGGGGGCACGACCCCCCCCCCCCAAAAAAAATAGATTGGTGTGTGTTTAAAATCTTCAAGTGTCAGTTTTTATGGGTGTATACAAAACATCGTTGTATCTTCATTGATTAGCCACTTGACTCTTTCAACACCAGTCAGCTTTAACTGCTGTGACACCGACTTCCCAGAGACTCTTATGTGATAGATAAAGACAACATTTATCATAGAAAATATCTGCTTGTAAAACATTAGTCCTGCACCATGAATGTGGACTATATTTATTTTATGAAAACAACACCGATCTTGAAACGTATACAAAAGCAAGTCTAGCCAGCTCAAGCTAGGATGAGTTATTTGAGATATTTTTAGAGTCGAGAAAGGTATTGTGTAATATAAGATTTCATAGACTAAATGTTAGTCTTACTCTAGTAAAACAACTTTGCAACTGCATGTAATACACAATTCGAAAGGTCTAATCCTACTGTTTATACATATTTATGTTTATCACATTAGTTAAATAAAGCATTTACAACTTAAGTAAGCTGTAAATAAAAACAATTAAGCTACCACATTCAAACGTCCAGATTGAGGATCAAAGAAGCGAAAAGTTTGACGATTTTTGTCAAATATAAAAAAATCATAAAATCCACTTACCTATTACTTCTTTTTTTTCATTGTTTACTTGATAGGAAAAGTATTTTAAAAATCATTGTAAATAGTATCTGTCATCACCAAGTTCCCGATAACAGCGGATGTCCACTCAGTAAGTAGTATTAGAAAGCTTATTTTTTCATCTACACTTACCTCGCCCAGAGTCCTTTCGTAGCTGTAACGTGCTTTCTTGCTGATATCTGCTACGAGGGTGGTGATTGGTCAAACAAGAGCACATGACCTAAGGCTGTCAATCAAATTACAGCAATGGTAGTGTGTAATGAATTTATGATTTTGGCGAAAGGTTTTTGTTATTCTGGACGTTTCAAGCAGGAACCTCGCGATCTATATGGAACTTTGTGGATGTATCGTGCTTGGTTAGGTTTTTTAAGGCATATTGGAAACATCATATCCGAGCCGAGAAAACGAGGCGACAAAAAGTCGAGATGTCACGCGGTTGCACGAAAAATTTAAAATAATAACTGAACTGTAAGTTGGACAACTTATAGATATATTTTGGTTGATTTAATTGGTTACTTTGTATACTATATTTAAAGATTTGCTTGAAACGTCTTTATTTTGCTCTTTGACATGTTCGATGTGGACCCATTGTCAAAGTGTGTGTCCAAGAATTTTATTTTCAATAACTTAGCGGGAAATAGTGAATAATTTATAATCAATCGATAAAATAGGATAAATTGAACGGAATACGTATTTCAGACATTGTGAAATGTGATAGATTTCATAAATGAATGATATGACAGGTAAGTTCATAAAATGATATAGATCTACCCTCTATTTTAACGTGATTAAGGCTTGGCCGGTCTACCTGCCTACGGTGTTGAAAGAGTATATTGGCTCTGCAAGCAAACGTTCTTGAAACCTATTTTCCTTTTGACAAAGTTTCGGCGATGCTATTTGGACCTTAGACCTTGACATTGACAAAATACTGTTAACAAGGTCAGCGATTGGCTTACGTTTCTATTTCCGTTTTGTAAACCAAGCAGCGATGCCATTACGGACACGACATGGAAGAGAAACGTCATCAGTTATCTCTCAGTTTCCCGCGTTCACAACCTATGGTACGTCTGAAGTTGGCACATGTTCTTATAGTTATCTCAGTTTCTTTTTGTGAAGTCATAACACACCGGCTGTTCTATTGCTGCCAGCGTACACAAGAACACAACTTATCTCCGCGTTGAAGTATAGTCTGCATTTGCAGGCACATTCACAAACTACATCATCTGGTCTCTGCATTCCTATATGTGAAGACTTAATCAGTGTTGTAACAGTCGCACAGTGGGAAACGATACGTCCTGTGTTAGCAGAATCTAGGTCAGTACTAAGTCTATTAATATAAACTAAGAACATGCATATAGAACTCGTCCTTGCCCAACACCCAAAGACATCTTCAAGAAGTCACGGGTACATCCACCATGTTTCACACATGCTGTAACACCTTTATGTAAATGCTGTTTCAGGTGCCAGACACGACCATATATACAGCATTCGAACAATTTCAGGAGTACACCATCATGCCAGATACGGTCGAATGCCTTTTCATTGTCTAAGAAACCTGAATATACGTTCTATTGCCTCTCCAGGTAATAGGATATAACATCCTTCAGTACATGGATAGCTGTTGTCGCTCCAATGTCCCTTTCTAAAGCCACATTGGAGTTTATTTGCGAAGCTCGAGCTCGGACTTGACACTGATATGTAGTCGTGCAGTCAATTAACGATTATCCGTTCGAATAACTTCCTTATCGATGACTTCCCAGGATGATTGCCCACAAATTCGACAAGTGTTTATATAAGCCACAGATTGCATATTTAACATTCTCATTTGTAACTTAATCTAGTCCTTGGGACATCGTGTCCCTTTAAACTCTTACAACATCTGTTATCTCTAACACAGTCACTAGAGTGGACACTATTATTATTATTGTTGTTATTACGTACAGATTAAAATAAAAAATGCTGCAAAGAGGGTTTGGTGATTCTGGCACAGTCAGGCTCGTCATCAGCTCAGGGCCCTTGCCCCACGCAGGGACTTCTCAGAAAGCGCTGCCTAGTCTAACCAACCCAGAACCTTTCGGAGAATGTGAAGACTCCCCAACACTGCAGCCTTCTGCATTACCCAGATTGTCAGAAGGGCTGTATTCCTGGGAGTAAACCCGGGTACTCTCCTAATGTCAGTCAACAAACTGGGAAGTACCAAAACTAAGGCACCGAGACGAATGGGGAGTCAGACAACTTAGTACTTGTGATGCAAGCGTAACCTTTTGAAAGCGAGGTCCACATACTTGCCATGTTCTTCCTGAATCTTGTCAGAAGGGACAGCAAATTCAATGATATAAATGATTTCATTTGATTTATCTAAAAAGACAAGATCAGGTTTGTTGGCCTGGATACGCCTGAGGCTGTAAACGGGCCTATTCCAAAGAATGCTGTATTCATCTATTTCCATGACGCCCTCTACATATTCCGGGTTGTTGGACCTCTGTGTCAAAACCACAAGCATGTCGAAGACGGTAATAAAATGATTGAGCTACTTCATGTCGCTTAAGATACTATGTTTGTGCAAAAGCTGGGCATCCACTGACAAGTATTGGACAATCTCATTAAATTCTTTGCAAAATCAACATTTTTTATTTACATTTTTATGCAAAATCAGACATTGACGGTTTCGAGCGGGAAATGACTGGTCCTGAGCAGCAAACAGAAAGCCTTCTGTTTCACTTTCAGGCCAGCTGACTTCATCAAAGCAAAGGAAGGGGTTGCTGTCCCTCTCGGCACACTGCACATACAATCGATGCATTGATCGTTAAGACAGCCTCTCCTTTAAAAACCGAGCCTGGGCCAATTTGATATGGCACTTCGCTTGGTTGACACTCATTTCTGTACCGTCCAGGAGTACAGAACCATCAACAAAATCAACACTGACATTGAGATTATGTCCCACATTCTTTGCTTGTTTAAGCAAACTATGTAATGCCTTGTTTTCATCATGAGTTTGACATGCATCACAAGAGGATCATGAGACAAATATATGTGTGCAAAAGTGCACAAAACAATTCTATCATAAAGGGTATCCACGTTAATCAAACCACACCCTCCAATGAGTTGTAAATATTAATGATTGCAGGAGGAGCGAGGGTGGTTGGATCTATTGTCTGATTTGATTCTTCATGTTAGGATGCCAATTCTTTGAATTTCGTGTTTTGTCCAGTCAACAACACGAAAAGAGAGGATGTGTACAGCATAAGTATTAGTGGCTTGGTCCCAGAAAGAAAAATTGGCAAATTGGTACCACTTGGGACATATGCATTTTTGTACAGCCTGGTGTACATTAGTCATATTATGATATGATAGCAAGGATTTTACGGCAGCTTATTTATAGAAATGACCTTTGACATTTGAGGGTGTCTAAAAATAGTAACAAATATTAAACATTGGAAATGAAAGATTTTCTGTCCCTTTTCCCCATTTAAAGCACACATATGTATGTCTTATTGATACTTTAATATCATATAGCCATATGTATGCTCATCTGGGTTGTGAAATGATAATATGTAATTATTTTAGACCTTTTTCGTAAGTTGGACATGATTTTGTCCACCACAAGGTATCAAAATCCCAATAATTGAAAATAGAATTTGTTAGCAATCTTGATTGTCATTAAGGTTTTGTCTACTGATTCTCCATCCACAATATCATTGAAACACAACTAAGTCACATTTGAATTCATTGTACCTACATGTACATGCACTAGTGTGTCCAAGGTCAAGGTCAACATGAGAGAACATGTCTAAATAGTCAGAGACAACCTGCAATCCCTCTTTATGCTGAGTGGATGAGATTCATGAAGACTTTATGTCCATCATGTTAAAGAGCGAAGTGCTGTCCTAAGAACTGTCTTCCAAGGTAAGCTGTTCTTCAACAAATACAGGCTGGATCTCACATAGAAGAGCATGGGGTGAATGACTACTGTCCTTGTAGTAATGTTGAAAACATTGACATCCACAAATCCTTTCTCATTGTCAGTAATCAAGTTGGGTGAGATGTCAAGGTCATCGTGAGTAGCTGACCGGCTAGTTCTTTGCAATATAGCACATATATTCTGTTAGGGAAGCGCCTTGTCAGTGATAGTCACGTCTGGGTTTGGTGGAATGACAAGCTTCCCAGCTTCCCTGTGCACTTGACTAATCCAAGCTGCAATTGTCTTCACTCAAGCTCCCATTCCTGTAGCACGATGCCTGTGCCTGAGGGTTGTTTAACCAGCATTGTAGGTGTCTAAGACCTGCCTTACTTAAGGCGTTTCTCCCAATTAAGAGCCGACATTAAAATAAACTTGATGATATCTACATAAATACATTATCAGTTCAAGTCAAACTTCTTCGTCTCCACAACTGTCGCCTTACTCGCTCTCCTCACCAAAGTTGGTGCATGTTTGGAGTTTGCACATGCTAGTACAGGTCTGTCTATTTAAGATGCATGTGCAGTTGGGAAGTTTACATGACTTGGGACACTTGCAGGCCAACAGCTGCAAAACAGCTTCAGGCGCTGGAAGACCACTCACACAGTCAACTGCCAGGTCGTATCCATCAGCTGTCTGTTCCATGGTCCATCCAAAGCCATCAGTTGATGGGATGTTGGTCCTGTCGTCGAGAGCTTTCTTCCATATTGCTGTTTGATAGTTGGTTCTCTGTGAATGTTTCATCAAACAATCTCTGCATGGTGGAAGTTGGTGGGATTCCATTTCACCTTTTTTTTAAAGGAAAAGGTTGTGCCGAAAAATATTCACATGCTTGAGAGAGGAACCATACAAAAAGCAAGTAAACTCCTCAAGTATGGAAAACTCTTCTTCTGGAAACTTATGATGGAGTCCCAGTTCTTTGAAGCAGGCTTGGTACTTCTTGTTAACTTTAAGTAGTCTTAAGGCAGACAGATTACCTTTCCAAGCAAAGGAGCTGACGGTGTCGCATCCTGTGAAGGCATGCCATCCAAGAATGGCTTCAGATACGTTTTGTCCCAGTGCCTTCCTAACGTTGGATATACTGATGAATCTTGTTCTGTTTCTTGTTCCAAGCTTCATGTAGAGATCTGAATGCAGGTGGGAAAGCAAAGACAGGCATAGGAGAAATACGTCGGTATCCTCAGAACATACAATAATGGTTCTGTAACCTCGAGTTGACGCATGGCTGGCATGAAGAAGAAGTCGAGTATTTGTTTCTTCTTGTGTTGAGTTTCATTCCTCTATATAGTCACAGCTTTCTGGACTAAGCTGAATGCAATCCTCTCCACATGTGATGAACAAGTTCTCGTTGCCCATCTTAGAAGTATATTTCTCCTTCTTCCAATCAATGACGAGAAACTGTATGAGATTCTGCTTGTTGCAAGACCTAGACAGAAACTTTCGCCATTGTCTGATGTTGTGACCAGGTGCTATGTTCTTAAACTGTGTTCCAGTACCAGCTCCACGGTGACTTCTTTCTGCGTTCTTGATGGAAACACTATTTACTCATCGAACACTACGTCAATTTGTTGACTTTTGTCTCCTTCGTGCAAAATCTGTACTAAAATGTCATCGGCAACAGTTTCGAAAGTCTTGTTATCACCCTTGATTTTCTGTACAATTGCCATTCCATCAATCACAGTACAAGATGGTTCTGGAATAGTTTTTGATAATGGTGCAGTTTTCTCCAATTCCCTGGCCAAAGTTGATTTACTTGTCTTTCTGAGTGATCCATCAGGGTATGCAAGTGACAGTGGTAAAGGTCCAAGGGGGTGGCTGAATACAGATTTCATATTGAGTTGTCTGTTCTGTGCTATTATGACCATATGAGCAAAACAGATTTCTATCTGCTCTGAGCACTGCTTCAGCTTGACTAGTTTGAACCTTATGCTTCTTCTCGGTCAGGTTGCTGAAGGTTTTCAAATTGTTTCTTGGCAGCTTATCGTGGAATTTCTGCAATAGAGGGATGATAAGAAGACGTCTGGAAGACTGACAGACTTTTCTCCTACTTCTTCTGCTCTCAGAAGGCCAGAAGGGATGTTTGGAGTGGCTGCAGCAGCAGTGGATAGTGACACCAACTCAGCAATGTTGAAATGATTGATCCAGCATATCCACTACTGATTCAACATTAGTTCCATCTTTGGCAATCTTTGTCTGTTGCAAATCTGGGTGACTGAATGATGATCTATTCAACTTCGTCATATTACGGATCTGTCCAAGGAAGATGCTGCGGTATTCTGCCATCAGACAGTATGTTGTAACAGTTCCTGCCTTAAGACTGAAACTGTTGGTTCCTCCTGCCGTTTGTGTGTCTTTGTTTGCGGTTTCCTCCAGAGGAATTGTCAGACCCAATTTGAACAGAAAACCCACCGTTCTCCAGATATTCATGAATGTCTCTGTGAGTAGAGGACAAATGTGACATTTGACCAAGATATGCTGATATGTATCGGGCATAGTTTTGCTTGTCATATGAAAAGCACCAAGATGTAAATGATCTGATGCAGGATAAATGCGGCAGCCAGTTGCCTTCCCTTCAAGCACGGACTAGACCCAAAACAATCTCAACCATGTCTGTATAGGATGTCCAGAATGCAGACATATCTCCATGTCCCTTCCTCAGAAAGCCTTGGTACTGCTGAAAGGCTGATATTGTATTTGTGTATGATGCATCTTCATGGAGAGCTTCAAACGCTTCTTTGTCAACATTGTCTTGCAAATACGCAACTTTCTCAAGTGCTGACTGAACAGTTTTTACCAAACCCCCACTGTTGTTTTCTGCAACCCATTGTTGAAAACCTTTCCACTGAAGTCTCATCAGTGCTTCATATGCGACTTTATGGACCCGCACTGCACGATTGTAGTGTCGCCCCTCAAAGACACCTGAGAATGAACCCTTAGCAAGGATCCCACCTTCAACACAAAGGTCCTTCAAACCAGCATCTTGGAAGCGTTTACCTATGACACCTAGGAATGTACATGCTGTATGAAAAGAATCGATTCTCAAGATGATATTGCCAAATATGTCTTGGTGTTTCCGAACAATGTCAGCTGCTTTGGCATAAAGGGCTTGATCCAAAGTGACTACAATGTTTTTAAATTAAAGAGCATTCATTATGGTCAAAGACTGCTGCAAGATTTCATGAACTGTGGACATGTTAGTGGCAGGTGCATTGGTGGTTGGAAGGTTCCTATTGTGTCCTGTTTTATGTCATCCTCATCACGAACCAATATATTGAAGCCAGTCCATGAACTGATCTTCTGTTGTTGGATGTTATGAAGTCTTGCAAAAATCCATGTTAGGATTTTTTTCATTGATTCACCCATAGCTGATTCCGAGGGAGAGCATGGCGCTGGTATTGCTGGTGGTCAAACTCTATCCCTGCATTGTACAGCTGTAACAATGGAACAACTGAGTCAATGGTGCGTCTTCTTGTCTTTTCTACTGATGGAGCTGAATGTTTATCAAGATGTGGGCCATGGATGGTAGGCTGGATTGCTGTACCATTCACTCTGTGTGAAGTGCCTCATCCTGCATCTTGCATCTTTTGATTTTCTCTGGCAATGGTTTCAATAGATAGGATGTTTGGTAAAAGAAGAAGCTTGCCATTGTTGTCAGTAAATATGTGAATGCCGACACCAAATTCAGAACAAAGTTTACGATGCAGGTGCTTCATTGTTGATGCCTAGATTTCCTTGCATCCAGCATTTTCAAGCAGACTTCTCAACTTACTAGCAAACCCATCTTGAGCACAGATGGGTTTGAAAATACTGTGGTTCTAATGTACTCACAAACTTCTTCATAGGCCATTGATACAGCATGTTCATAAATGTGATCTTCTTTGGTTTGCTCTGCAGGAGTTGAATGGTGATACCTCTATTCATCCCTTGTGTAATCTCTATAGCAACTTCTATGGTAGTGTACCTCAGCTGCAACACTATCTCTGCTAGTAACTGAAAGGATTTGAGAATCTAACTTCAGTGTTGCTATTCTCCTGAGAGTTTCATCAGTTCTCAGTTATTACTAACTGCTCCCTAGAGTTGGTACCCTTTTCACACTTGGTCTTGCTGCAAAATACACATTTTTGCCTCATACACAGTTGTTGAAGAATGGCCTGACCTGTTCAGTTTCTCTCTCACGAGAATAGACTCTGTGGTTGCTCCAGGTGACAGGAACTGTTTCAGATCTCTTTCATTTGTAAATCTGCTCCGACAAATACGGTGGTACAGCAGTGATGGAAATTTATCTTCTTCTTTTATTTCTGCTAATCTTAAAATATTAACATGTTCTCGAAGTTTTGCTGCTCTGTATAGTGTTTTCCATGAAGAAACAGAAGACATTGTGGTTAAATTTGAAGAAGACTCTTCACAAATGATGCAGGATTCCTTGTAGGTCTTCTGTTTGGACAAGATGTAAACATCTTCATCAGATTTATCTGCCATGGTCCACTGCCTTCACAGATAGGTGCTGCAACCAAAAGATAGTTATAAGTCCAGTGCAAACCTATTAACATAAACGTAAATTTATTTCAAAGATATAAATTTAGGCTCACCCAGCCAAACATATATCGTTATAAATAATCATCCATTGCATATTATATTATCTGACCAGCAAATCTCTGAGTCACTAGGACTACACCCACACTTTCCCTACAAAGATTCCTTAGAGTTTTTAAACAATAAACCCATCAGTCATAAAGCAAATTAAAAAAATAGGCATAGCTTCCGCGTGCTCGGCTACCTGCCCGGTCGAGTGAGCATATCCGCTCAATTTCTTCAACCTCCCAACCCATGAGTCACAAGGGCAACAAACCCATTCCCCAAACAATATGATTACAAATATCAACTTATTTGCAACAAATGTTTCTCTTATTGGTCTTAATAGACCAGCACATATTATTACATTATAGACATACATATTTTTTTTAAAACAGTAAAATTCATCAGAGTACTCATGCCATAATAATATAGTCTTAATAAAATACTATCTTCTGTTGTTTGTTTACAGTGTCGCTACAGATCTAATTACCAAATCTTTTCATAGATACATTTAAACAACAAGAAGCATTGCTCATTGGATAACTAGAAAATGTTTTTTAACTGCTAACTACCAGCTTTGAGGATCATTTGTATGTTAGATTTCACTTTTGAGCAGATTACAAGAAAAGTTCATTGGACTATATGTAGACATGACCGATTTCTAAACAAAACTTTAACTTCTCTGTAACAATATTCAAATAAGAAAAATAAGGAATGATAATTGGACAGCAACAGTAACTTACCTGGTATAGACCTTGGTTCATTTATGAAATTCCATATGTAGCAATAAGAGACATCTGTCAACCAGTGCTGAGACCTGGTCCCATGCTGCTGCCTCCTTGACTAAAAATAGCATGTGGCTACTACTCGCCTGCAACTGGTTCCACAATATAAAATAAGCTGGCAACAGCATGGCACTAAAAAAAAGTGGCTATAAATGTTAAAAGCTGTGAAATTAACATTGTTATCACATAAAATCATGTTAAAAACATTAATGTGTAATGTTTGGTATATGTGGTACCAAAAACATATTGGGACCAAGGACTATTAACTGTATATTCTAAAGCCTACATTTGTACTCTACCCGAAGTTCCTTGATATGGGCATTCTGGAGTTTGTCCCTAACCTGCATCCCTAAAGGGGCATTCACACGGTACAACTAATTGTATACAACTTGTTGTATGCAATAAGTTGTACGAACTGATGGTGTATACAACTCGGCATTCCCACGGCGGCGAGTTGCATAAAACTCGGATCTCGCCAGATCTCTGACAAAAGGCTTGTGACTCACTACATTGCCAGATGGATGGTTTTGAAAAATCAATGCTGTGCCAAAATTGGGTCGCGCTGTACTGGGCCAAGACCTCCAGATCTTAACCCAATTGAACACCTCTGGGATGAACTCGATTGACGTGTACGTCAACGTCAGACACGCCTCAGACACTCCCACAACTGGCCAACGCGTTGCAAGCAGAATGGCGCTGAATTCCTCTGGAGGGAATTCGTACTCTTATCCAGTCAGTGCCGATGAGATGCAGATCCGTGATTGTTGCCCGGGGCAGTCACACGAGTTAGGATAACTATTCTTTATCATATACTGGGTGGATTTCTCGGCAGGATAAAGCCAAGGGAAACAAGCATGACATACTGATATCCCCAGCCAATATCACATGTCCAGTTGTGTGCAATGCATTAGCTCGTGTTCACTGGACCTTTTTGTAAATGGCGTAATTGCAGCACTAAAAAAGTTATTACTTGTGTTGTTTTGCCATCTGCAGTTTATGATAGAATATGTAACTGTATTAGTTATGAGTTGTGTTAATACTTAAACAATAATCAGAGAAGTAAGGGAGTTCTTACTTACTTAGAAATTATGAGATATCCCATAAGGTGACACGTCAGAAGGACCTTTCATCCGATCAATCAAGAGTGTTGCTTACCAGATTGAGACACTGACAGTCGGAATGTGTTTTCTAATTATGCAACTTCAAAAAGGTAAACCACGGGTATTTCGAAGGACAGTTATGGACTGAACGACTGATTCCGAATGCGAGACATCGTTCATCTCTTGCTTTCCATAGCCTGTTGGAAGTAATGTCATACAATTTTGGCCATTTGTTGGACATTTCGGAATTTTCTTTTGATCAGTTTTGAAATTGTGATTTGAATTTTTTTTCAATATATCTTTAAAAACGTAGTCTGGAATAAAAGTCGCAAGTTTGAAACTGGAATGGTAAAGTTCGAGAAAGCTGCTTTCTGATTTGTTCATGCTGACTTCCTGTAAATCATTTCATTTATCGGTCAAAGTTCACGAAAGGTCATTCTGACTTTACCTGTTATGGGATATCTTCAGATATTCCGGGGGCGGTCGGGTAGCCTAGTGGTTAAAGCATTCGCACATCACCCCTAAGAACTGGGCTCGATTCCCGACATGGGTACAATGTGTGAAGCCCATTTCTGGTGTCCCCCGCCGTTATATTGCTGGAATATTGCTAAAAGCGGCGTAAAACCTCACTCACTCACTCAGATCTTTGGGTAGCGGAAGCAAGCACTTAGATCTGATTTTAATGATATTGTGTGGACAATGTACTTTGAAACCTGTATGTGTTCGTCAGAAACAAGCCACTCAACAGGTACAACCTTTAAGAAGCATTCAGACTGTTCTGCCACAAACCACTTCTGCATAACTGAGTTGGTGGAATGCGATGGCAGACACACACAAAACAGATTCGTTGATTTTTGATTCAGTTCATTTCGTAAGTGTACGTTATTGGCCATCAGCTCATCAATCCAGGAGTACATTTGTATTATAATCGATATTTAGCATAAGTATTATGAAAATGGTTGAATGTAAGGTTGAAGGATGTGATGTATGCTTGTGCAAAAGAGTTTTCATGGAAGCGGGGTGCTATTATCCAAGTCTATCAAACATTGTTCAGTAAAAGAGTTTATCACGCGAGTGTGTTTGGGGATGGTACATATCCTGTACTTGGAATAAACATTGTATTTTGCCAGCAATTCTGTGCTCGAAAATCCCATTTCTCACAAACATTACCTAAACATTGTAACTTTTCCTGGAATGTGCACATTAATATATATAAGCATCAGAGGGTAAGTGGTGTGTCAGTCGGACAGTGACAGTAGCTAATATAGTTCCAACAGAAACCTGTTTCTTCTACAGTGGGGTAACTCCATATATGCAAAACAAACGATTGCCTACACAAATTGTTTTTAATTGCCTTTCGCGGCAATTCATCGGTGATAACTGCCCTTTATCAAGGGAAAGCTACTCTAACCCTAGTGTATGAAACGTCACGGCTAGTCAGACGTTGTTGACATTCGGCCAGTCCTGTCATAGTATTAATGATTTTCCCTGGACCATGCATGATGTGAATGGTGTGAATGTTTGTCTCATATTGCTGCTACACAAGCAGACTAGTTTGAAACAGAAACTTGTGCAGCATAGATTCTATTCACTGATCAGTGATGTGGCGCAACTAACAATGCTGACTGAACATCTTTCTAGTGACTGGTCAACTAAGCTGGTCGATTTTAAATGGGAATGTCTTAAAAAAGGTTCCCATTCAACTCTGTTTGGCATTAGTGTTAAGCACACAGGCTTAAGTTGGTTTTGAAATGTGCATTTTCAAATATCGACTAGGTGGAAAATCAATCTTATTAAAATCAGATCTTCGCTCTCGCTACCGCTAAACACAGTTCTGAGGACATCCCATAACGTGACACGTCAGAAGGACCTTTCATCCGATCAATCGGAGTGTTGCTTACCAGATTGAGACACTGACAGTCGGAATATGTTTTCTAATTATGCAACCTCAACAAGGCAAACCACGGGTATTTCAAACGACAGTTATTGACTGGACGACTGATTCCGAATGCGAGACATCAATTATCTCTTGCTTTCCATAACCTGTTGGAAGTAATGTCATACAATTTTGGCCATTTGTTGGACATTTCGGAATTTTCTTTTGATCAGTTTTGAAATTGTGATTTGAAGTTTTTGTCAATATATCTTTAAAAACGTAGTCTGGAATAAAAGTCGCAAGTTTGAAACTAGAATGGTAAAGTTCGAGAAAGCTGCTTTCTGATTTGTTCATGCTGACTTCCTGTAAATCATTTCATTTATCGGTCAAAGTTCACGAAAGGTCATTCTGACTTTAACTGTTATGGGATATCTTCCGATCTTCCGGGGGCAGTCGGTTAGCCTAGTGGTTAAAGCATTCGCACATCACGCCAAAGAACCGGGCTCAATTCCCGATATGGGTACAATGTGTGAAGCCCATTACTAGTGTCCCCCGCCGTTATATTGCTGGAATATTGCTAAAAGCGGCGTAAAACCTCACTCACTCACTCAGATCTTTGGGTAGCGGAAGCGAGCACTTAGATCTGATTTTAATGATATTGTGTGGATATTTACTTTGAAACCTGTATGTGTTCGTCAAAAACAAGCCACTCAACAGGTACAACCTTTAAGAAGCATTCAGACTGTTCCGCCACAAACCACTTATGCTCCGCCACAAAACAATTATGCTCAACTGAGTTGGTGGAATGCGATGGCAGCCACACACAAAACAGATTCGTTGATTTTTAAATCAGTTCATTTCGTAAGTGTACGTTATTGGCCATCACCTCATCAATCCAGGAGTACATTTGTATTATAATCGATATTTAGCATAAGTATTATGAAAATGGTTGAATGTAAGGTTGAAGGATGCGATGTATGCTTGTGCAAAAAGAGTTTTCATGGAAGCGGGGTGCTATTATCCAAGTCTATCAAACAGTGTTCAGTAAAAGAGTTTATCACGCGAGTGTGTTTGGGGATGGTACATATCCTGTACTTGGAATAAACATTGTATTTTGCCAGCAATTCTGTGCTCGAAAATCTCATTTCTAACAAACATTACCTAAACATTGTAACTTTTCCTGGAATGTGCACATTAATATATATAAGCATCAGAGGGTAAGTGGTGTGTCAGTCGGACAGTGACAGTAGCTAATATAGTTCCAACAGAAACCTGTTTCTTCTACAGTGGGGTAACTCCATATATGCAAAACAAACAATTGCCTACACAAATTATTTTTAATTGCCTTTCGCGGCAATCCATTGGTGATAACTGCCCTTTATCAAGGGGAAGCTACTCTAACCCTAGTGTATGAAACGTCACGGCTAGTCAGACGTTGTTGACATTCGGCCAGTCCTGTCATTGTATTAATGATTTTCCCTGGACCATGCATGATGTGAATGTTTGTCTCATATTGCTGCTACACAAGCAGACTAGTTTGAAACAGAGACTTGTGCAGCATAGATTCTTTTCACTGATCAGTGATGTGGCGCAACTAACAATGCTGACTGAACATCTTTCTAGTGACTGGTCAACTTAGCTGGTCGGTTTTAAAAGGGAATGTCGTAAAAAGGTTCCCATTCCACTCTGTTTGGCATTACTGTTAAGCACACAGGCTTAAGTTGGTTTTGAAATGTGCATTTTCAAATATCGACGAGGTGGAAAATCAATCTGATTAAAAAAATCAGATCCTCGCTCTCGCTACCGCTAAACACAGTTCTGAGGACATCCCATAAGGTGACACGTCAGAAGGACCTTTCATCCGATCAATCGGAGAGTTGCTTACCAGATTGAGACACTGACAGCCGGAATATGTTTTCTAATTATGCAACCTCAAAAAGGCAAACCACGGGTATTTCAAACGACAGTTATGGACTGGACGACTGATTCCGAATGCGAGACATCAATTATCTCTTGCCTTCCATAACCTGTTGAAAGTAATGTCATACAATTTTGGCCATTTGTTGGACATTTCGGAATTTTCTTTTGATCAGTTTTGAAATTGTGATTTGAAGTTTTTGTCAATATATCTTTAAAAACGTAGTCTGGAATAAAAGTCGCAAGTTTGAAACTAGAATGGTAAAGTTCGAGAAAGCTGCTTTCTGATTTGTTCATGCTGACTTCCTGTAAATCATTTCATTTATCGGTCAAAGTTCACGAAAGGTCATTCTGACTTTAACTGTTGTGGGATATCTTCCGATCTTCCGGGGGCAGTCGGTTAGCCTAGTGGTTAAAGCATTCGCACATCACGCCGAAGAACCGGGCTCAATTCCCGATATGGGTACAATGTGTGAAGCCCATTACTGGTGTCCCCCGCCGTTATATTGCTGGAATATTGCTAAAAGCGGCGTAAAACCTCACTCACTCACTCAGATCTTTGGGTAGCGGAAGCGAGCACTTAGATCTGATTTTAATGATATTGTGTGGATATGTACTTTGAAACCTGTATGTGTTCGTCAGAAACAAGCCACTCAACAGGTACAACCTTTAAGAAGCATTCAGACTGTTCCGCCACAAAACAATTATGCTCAACTGAGTTGGTGGAATGCGATGGCAGCCACACACAAAACAGATTCGTTGATTTTTAAATCAGTTCATTTCGTAAGTGTACGTTATTGGCCATCACCTCATCAATCCAGGAGTACATTTGTATTATAATCGATATTTAGCATAAGTATTATGAAAATGGTTGAATGTAAGGTTGAAGGATGCGATGTATGCTTGTGCAAAAAGAATTTTCATGGAAGCGGGGTGCTATTATCCAAGTCTATCAAACAGTGTTCAGTAAAAGAGTTTATCACGCGAGTGTGTTTGGGGATGGTACATATCCTGTACTTGGAATAAACATTGTATTTTGCCAGCAATTCTGTGTTCGAAAATCCCATCTCTCACGAAGATTACCTAAACACTGTAACTTTTCCTGGAATGTGCACATTATATATAAAAGCATCAGAGGGTAAGTGGTGTGTCAGTCGGACAGTGACAGTAGCTAATATAGTTCCAACAGAAACCTATTTCTTCTACAGTGGGGTAACTCCATATATGCAAAACGAACAATTGCCTACACAAATTATTTTTAATTGCCTTTCGCGGCAATTCATCGGTGATAACTGCCCTTTATCAAGGGAAAGCTACTCTAACCCTAGTCTATGAAACGTCACGGCTAGTCAGACGTTGTTGACATTCGGCCAGTCCTGTCATAGTATTAATGATTTTCCCTGGACCATGCATGATGTGAATGGTGTGAATGTTTGTCTCATATTGCTGCTACACAAGCAGACTAGTTTGAAACAGAAACTTGTGCAGCATAGATTCTATTCACTGATCAGTGATGTGGCGCAACTAACAATGCTGACTGAACATCTTTCTAGTGACTGGTCAACTAAGCTGGTCGGTTTTAAATGGGAATGTCTTAAAAAAGGTTCCCATTCAACTCTGTTTGGCATTAGTGTTAAGCACACAGGCTTAAGTTGGTTTTGAAATGTGCATTTTCAAATATCGACTAGGTGGAAAATCAATCTCATTAAAATCAGATCTTCGCTCTCGCTACCGCTAAACACAGTTCTGAGGACATCCCATAACGTGACACGTCAGAAGGACCTTTCATCCGATCAATCGGAGTGTTGCTTACCAGATTGAGACACTGACAGTCGGAATATGTTTTCTAATTATGCAACCTCAACAAGGCAAACCACGGGTATTTCAAACGACAGTTATGGACTGGACGACTGATTCCGAATGCGAGACATCGTTCATCTCTTGCTTTCCATAACCTGTTGGAAGTAATGTCATACAATTTTGGCCATTTGTTGGACATTTCGGAATTTTCTTTTGATCGGTGCTGACGACGTCACTTTCGGTTCTTCTATCACTTTCGGTAATGAAGCCATTTCCGATAAATTGTGATAGTTGACATTTAAGTTGCTTCTAATCCATCCTATGGCGGATGACAGTTTGTGCCGCGATCACCTGACAAAGAGAATATATGTCCTCTAAGTCCGGTTGCACGTCACGTAAGTAAAAGCTGGTGAGGGTGTTTTGTGGGGCCAACTGACAGCTAGAAACTACTTGTTTTACTGAGACTCATGTCCATGAAGCGTGGCTAGGGCTCAGATTTGGTGAGCTGAGCAAGATCCGAATCGTGGCGTGGAATTCTGAGCCTGTGTATAACTTTGTGCAACTTTGTGCTTTCATCTATCCTGCTAAAATAGCCTTGGTGATATCCTTGTTTGAGATGGTCTTACAGGATAGGAAAAGTCACCTCCGATGGCGTCTTTATAGGTCTGTGCCAAAAGATGGAACTCGAGAGCTCTGATGGGACATAAGAGTCTGTCTGGGTGATACACTGTTGGTTCAAAGGCAGGAATTGTATAGTGTCTATGACCCAACGGTCCCATTGTGGTAGATTGATACTTGGCTACGAAGTCTGGGAGCGATCTTAGAGTTATTGAGGTCCAATGTTGATCATGGGTAAGACTAGAATAGTCTAAGGCATGTAACTCCGGACTGTTGCTGCTGTAGCCATGACAAGTAGAATGAATAGTCGAAACGATTCCACTTGTTGAGTTGATGGTTCTTGTAGGTGACAGATTCCACTTGTTGAGTTGATGGTTCTTGTAGGTGACAAATAGATCTACGTGCGGTGTGTCCCATAACGTGGTTATCCAAGCAAAAATCTGGGGATGTAAGGTCCATTCTGTTACCACTATACTCCCGTAGCGGGAAAAAATGTCGACAAGGATGTTCAGTTTCACGGGAATATGTCTCGCTTCCATCCGACAACTGATGGAGTCAGTTCGTCCACTTCAGTCGATTCTCCGCTCGTGCCGGGACATGACGAAACGTGAAAATATGTTGTCAGCGAAGCAATGCCAAATCCCTGGAAAGACGTATAGGCGCACCCGCTCAGTATCGAGGAGCGGTCGTGGGAAAAATTCAACAAAGTATCGCGTAGGACAGGTTGAATGTACAAAATTACTTGGTCTGAAAGATTGTACCGTACGAATCGTTTCCATCTCTTGGGCTTCGCATAAGGGTTCCCGTTGTTATATCGGGGAACGATGGTGCGTTGTGTCTCGTTCACTGTGCAGGCAGGCATCAGATGGTACATGATGTACAGCGACAGGCGTCTGGTCGAGTGGTTGTAATGTTACGTATAAGCGACCATGTAAGCCAGTCTGTACAAATATACTGCACGGAGTCAGTTGACCTGATTATGGTAAAAATGTTTACAGTCAGTCTAGACAAGTGACATGTAATCCTTCCTGCGCTTTAAACTGTAATCCCGTATGTTGAGTCGACCAGTTTCAAGCTCTACAGGGAGGGGAAAGATCCGTGAGTCTTGGCAGCTAGGCAGATAGTTGATGCTTGGAATCGTTCCTTGTATATTGTCTGACTTCGTCTATGATATGTCCCAATTTGTCTTTGAATGTCTTGGGAGCCGAAATCGGTTGTGACATTATCAATCTCTTGGTTTACCTGGAAATAGCTTTTTAACAAATCTCTGCTAGTATTTGCTGACTCTGAACTCAAAATAGCTGTGAGTCAACCAGACTTGGGGGATAATCGGGTCTGGACCAGACAATCCAGTGATTGATATCATGAGCATCAGACATGGGTGGAGAGTTGCGTACTAGCTTCATAAAGTCTTCGTTCAGGTTAAGATGTTTCCTGAGGTGTAGCTTGTATCTTAGAGCCACAACGTCCAGAATCCAGAGGTCGGGCGTAACTTGCTCCCAATTTTCGGCGTATGACAAAACTGCCCTCCCACTGGGCCCGGAGTCAGCGTTATGTTGAAAGACGGTAGGCGTAAATCACAATCCATAGATATCACCAGGTCGAAAGGGTCAAACTGTCAGAGGGGGTTGTAAGGAACGTTCTGCTGTGTCTTGTTTAACTTCATCTATGACATGTCTTAATTTTCCGTTGAATGTTGTGGTCGCTGATATAGGTTGTGTCATAATAACTCTTGGTTTGGTTTCACACGGCTCTGGATCTGATCTGGGCTAAAAGTTGTTGATGTTGAAAGTGTAGAAGTCCAGGAGAATAAGTCTTCCTGCATCCTGAAAATCGAGTCCAGGAGGCTATGGATGAGTCCGACCTGATCGGTCCTAATAGTCATGGGTGTTTCTGGGGCAACTCTATCATAGGATGGTTGTAAAGGTGGGATGATGTGTCTGACAAACCAATTTATATTAACTCCGATATCCGTAGAGTATCTGGAGACCGATGTCAAATCATTGAACAGGGATGCCACTAACGTAACATTCGTGTCGGGATTACGTACCAGCATGCAGAAGTTTTCATCCATACTTGGGAATTCCGCAAGTGTAGCCTCTTGCGTCCTATATAACTTCGGTTTCATAGGTGGTAAAGGTAGATGTTCATCATGCTTGAGCCTGTGAATGTTATCAGTCAACACAGCAACAACCTTGCCGAGAACGAGGAACGAAGAAAGTGGGGTCGGTGCTCTATCACTTTATGCACAGATCGGCGAATATTTTAAACAAAGAACAGTCTCCCAACAAAATAAATGAAACACCCGAAAAGCGAACAATAAACTCAATTGAAAAAAACATGTTTCACACTTCCGTTAATCACAGGTTATAATGAAGTCAATTTCTGATAAAAATGGCCTTTGTAGCAATTCCGTTGTTGAAAGAAAGAAGAATATACACATGTAGTTCAATTTGTAATCCCACTCGTACGAAGGAAAGTACAGTGTACAAATGGTAATTTTGTAATTGTTGATAGTGTTGAAAAGGGTATAAAATACAAATTAATACAAGTGAAATAGAAATAACGCTCATGTTTAAGGCTTATGAGACATGGTAAAAGCATTGTATATATTTTTACAAGACTATATGATTTAAGTGAGTGAGTGAGTGAGTTAATATTTAACGTCACTTCGACAATATTTCAGCCATATCGTGACGAGAAGTTATACATTAATAAGACATATATATAGACTTTATAAAAAACTGTCATCGAAAGAAAGTACAATAACTAGAATATCACTGAGTCGATTTAAAACTAGTAGCGGAACATTTAAAAACAGAAACAATTACCAACACAATATAAAAATGGGCTAGAGATCGTCAGTAACTAAAGGGTTGATTGGTTGGTTTGCTGTTTTACGCCGCACTCAGCAAAATTCCAGCTATATGACGGCGGTCTGTAAATAATCGAGTCTGGACCAGACAAGCCTGTGATTAATATCATGAGCATCGATCCACGCAATTGGGATCGATGACATGCTTCAACCAAGTCAGCGAGCCTGACAACCAGATCCCGTTAGTCACCTCTTACGACAAGCATAGTCGCCTTTAACGGCAAGCATGGGTTGCTGAAGACCTATTCTATCCCAGATCTTCACGGTTCAGTAACTAAAGGGAGATCACCATACTAGGGACCAGGGGGACTTAAAATGCCTTTGCTTCCTGCATGGACCCCGGCAGGATTTATACCATCCCTTCAGTCACTGGCGACAGTGTAGTCGTCAAGCCAAAGATTAAAATGACGAATATACTACGTTTAAAAACATGGCATGCATAAACATACTTCGAATGATGTGGAAATGACATACCCACTTAGGGGGACAATAAATTTATAATTCTTTAACCCCCCTCAAGGGTACAGCCACTAACAATCTAAGTTACAAGTTAACATTACTAATATATAAACAAACACATTATGTACATCAACATTTATGAATTATTTCTATTTTCTTTAAAAAGCACAATATTAAAGGAGAATTTACATGACTAAAAAGGTCCTTGTCTGTTTTTACACAATAATATTTATCCCTTGTGATGGAAAAATCAATACAGTTAAGCAGAACATGCTTGACCGTGATTCTTTCATCACAAGGGATGCAAAACGGAGGGTCCTCACCTTTCAATAGATATTAATGGGTATATATGCTGTGGCCAATCGTCGCAAAATGACTTGACTGACAGCCACAGAAGGTATATCTGATAATTGGTTTAATTTCATGTGACTTATTTATACCTACTTGGATGTCCCACTTCTTTTGCATTAGATCACGAATGTAAGATCTAATCACGGGTTTATGGTCAGTGTATGGGATCAGAAGTGGTGTCACAGATCTGTTGAGTGCTGCTTTTGAAGCAGCATCTTCCATTGTGTTACCAATGACACCAGCATGGCTGGGTAACCAACAAAAGACGATGTCATATTGGCCAGTAGCAAGATAATTAAATAACTCAATAATTTTAATTAAAAATGGATGTTTACAGAACATATGTTTAATGGCCTGAAGGCACGAAAGTGAATCTGAAAAAATTATGAATTGTTTATATTTGGATTGTTTCTTGATATATTTTGGTGCTGTTAAAATTGCGTTTGCTTCTGTTGTGAATATTGAACTATTATCTGGTAGTCGTGATGATATTGTTCTGGATCCAATGACAGTGGCACTAGCAACAGCGCCACCATCCTTGGATCCATCTGTAAATATAGATTTATAAGTGTCATAAGTGTTTCATAACGGATTGTATTCTTGTTTATAAATTTGTGGATTTGTATCAGATTTCTTAAGTCTAGTTAATACGAGGTCTACATTGGCCTTACCATTTGTCAAGGAGGCGATGAAAACAGTTGTATGGGAGCTACATCCTGAGAGTTAATCTTAGCAGAAGAAACGACAGATTTAATTCTTATTCCAAGTGGTGGAACAAGAGATGTTTTCTTATTGTAAATATCTTCGTAAAGAGGATTAAAAACGCATTTGAAAGCTGGATTTGACTAATTAGAATATGATTTAGTGATGTATAGTAAAGATAATTTCAGACGGCGTTGTTTAAGAGAAGGCTCATCCTCTTCAACAGACAGATTTGGAATAGGAGAAGTGCGACAGGCTCCAAGGCAAAGGCTCAGGCCTTGGTGATGAATAGTATGTAGTTTTTGTAAATTACTTTTACATGCTCCGCCACTGACGATGGAGCCGTAATCAAGTTTGGAACGGGTCAGTGATCTATACAAGTGCAAGAGTGTTGTCTGATCCCCTCTCCACTTAGAAGTAGAAACTACTTTCAATAAATCGAGTGCCTTCAGACATTTAGCGTTAAGGTATTTTATATGTGGTTAGAAAGTTAAATGGCTGTCAAAAATAAGTCCTAAGAACTTTCCCTCTTTTACCACTTTGATAGGGGTGATATTCAAAAATAGTTCAGGGTCTTTATGCGGCTTATATTTTCTGCAAAAATGTATGCAATTAGTTTTTGACTTCGAAAATATAAACCCATTTTCTAGGGACCACTTGGGAATTTAATTGAGACAGATTTGTAACTGCCTCTCTATTGTTTGCATTTTTTTACCACGACAAGAAATATTAAAATCATCCACGAAAAGTGATCCGTCCACTGAATCACTTACAACCTTGGACAGACTATTTATTTTAATACTAAACAAGGTTACAGACAACAAACTGCCTTGTGGGACAACCTGATCCTGATTATAATGGTCACACAGGATGGAACCAGTCGGACTTGAAATTGTCTGTGTGTTAACAAATTTGATATAAAATGAGGTAAACTACCGCTCAAACCAAAATCGTGAAATCCTTTAAAATGCCAATGTTCCAGATAGTATCGTATGCTTTCTCAAGATCAAAGAAAATTGACACTATGTGTTGTTTATTTACAAACGCATTTTTAACAAAGCATTCTAATCGTACTAAATGATCAACAGTACTTCTATTTTTCCGGAAACCACATTGACTATTAGTAACAAGATTGTTGGTTTCAAAACACCACACTAATCTATTATTTACTATTCGTTCCATGGTTTTGCAAACACAACTGGTTTATGATATAGGGCGGTAATTTGAGGGATCTGCATGATCCCGGCCAGGTTTTGGTATGGGGACTACAATGGCATTATGCCATGAAAGAGGAAATTCCCTGATGTCCATGTTTGGTCAAATATATCTAAAAGTGTCTCAAGAAATAATTCAGGCAAATGCTTGAGTAACTGATAATGGCAGACTGATCAATTATTAATTTGTCACCGTCTTTAAGATGGTGTACAGACGATTTGGAACCTTTACCTTTTTTTTTTTTAACCATGTTCCATACCTTGGACATGAGTGTGCGTGAATTAAATTTGGAGACATTATTCCTCCATGATTGACGTTTATTATGTTTATAAGCACGTCGTGCCTTGGCACTAGTAATTTTAACATTATTCAAGTTATGTACTGCAGGATGTTTACGGAAATAGTTTTCCGCTTCCTTCCTACGCTTTCTTGCTTGTTTGCATTCATTGGTAAACAAAACACCAGGGCTACAGGGATGCTATACTCGAGCAATAGAGACACGGGTAGCTAATAGTGTCAAACAAAATTAAATTTTGCCTGGTTCCACCCTTCCACGCTTGGCAATTATCTGAAGATAGTTAGAACCCGGAGGCCAATAATGCCAGATTGGCCAATGAGCAGCAGTCTTCTGGCACCGGACTCAAGGCATGTTTTTAATTTATACAAAATTGGAAGGTTTCCATAGTAATTGTGTGGAACAGGAGGACAGAAATATTTAAAATAAAAATTGACCATGCACAGGGCTTGGCATGACCAGCCAAATGATAGGATCGGGCCCATCCTACCACCCGTCCAGGTGAAGTGAGGGTCAAAGTGGTGTGTTGGGCAAAGGAACACCTGTTCTTGACACAGGAATCCCACCATCCACCGACACAGGGGCACAACCCACGGCAAACGGGTTGCCCAATTTAGTCGCCTCATATGACAAGCAATGGGGTGATGAGGACACATTGCATCCCGGGTCAACACAGGGGAAGAGCGATTAGCACTGCCAAGCACTCACAACGTGGAGATTGCTCTTCATGAGTGCCATATGATTTAAATATATACATTTGAATGACAATTCATATTCATAATTAAATTACAGATATAAAAAGAGGTGTTTACATAAAAGAATCTTTCGCTTATACATATTCAGAAGAATTCTTGATACAGTTGCTTGAATACAAATATTTTTCATTAGATACATTAAATTAATTAACAGATCATTTTCGTTAAGATTTTTAAAATATGCAATACTAATTGTTGCTTTAACAAAAATAATTCTTCTTTCAAATCAGAATACAAAAGATCACCAATTAAAAAGTGCGTCTCATCTTCAACAGAGGAAATGCTAAAAGAGTTAAAACGATGTGTACAAATCCTATCAGCTGATAGGCAAGAGGCAGGGAACCACATCTAAACATTGCTAAAACTCGTTGCTGGTCTCTTAAATTAATATTCAATACATGAGGTTCAACCTCATTAAAAGATAGAATTAAATTATCTATGTGTTCTTTATTTGTTGCCATTTACATTCCTGCGATCATCCCATAAATAATTTATTTCAGTTATTAATTTCGTGAAAGCATTGTTTAATAAATTCTATTTTTATTGTATTTTGCAAATGTTAAATATGAAATATTTTAAAATTGCAGCTGATTGCTTTTTTGTCTACTCTACTGGCCCAATATGTACAGTTATGTTTAGACCAATTAAAAACCTTAGAGCAAATTCTGTTGTTCAAACTTAATAAAAAGTCTAAAAACATTAGTGTGTACTTTATGAATAGGTGAAGCAAGCCCCATATCACCATTAACATCAAGATTGAAAGTGGTTTTATGTACACCCGGAAAATATACGACATGCTCTGTTTTCTGTGATATTAACTAGCATACATGTGTTTATACTCCACATTGATGATCCATTAAACATGACTGGTTCAACCAGAGAAGTTCTAGAACTTAACACATGCATGGTTAGACATACCTCCTGCCACATTATACGTCTTAAATAGCTATGATACGGCGCGACTGGCAGATTTATAGTGTTTCCTAACAGTCTGTCCTATATCTAAGAAGTAATTGAACCATGAGCCAAGATATCTATGACGTTCACCATTCTGTAATGAGACATCACCACAATTGAATTGAACTCAGGTCGTGTTACAGAAGCACATTGAAAGTGTACAATATTTATCTTGCTGCTATTTACAGTTAATTGCCAACGTTTGCACCAATTATTTGAGCATAGATTGTAGAGACGCTTCATCTGGAGCAATGAGCACGATATCAGCAGCATACAACAACACAGATAACATTAGATCATCTATTTGAATACCACACTTGAGATTATTGATACATTCATCCATATCATGAACGTACACAGAAAATAAAGTAGGGGAGAATTTACAGCATTGTTTTACTCCTTGATAAACAGGAAAACGTTCAGTGAAATATCCATTTATTTGCCAAAACAATTCACACCACGATAAAGAGATTGCATGACGCAGCTTGAACCGCAAATAGTCCCTTGTAACGGTATCAAAAGCCTTTTTTTTAAAACAAAACCAACAAAAGTTGATTGTATTTAAGCTATTCTTTGTTTAATTAAAGTAGATAAAACATATAGATGATCCGTACAATCTCTTTGTTATCGGAAACCATTTTGTTCATCAGCTAAGATAGTATTTCTCTCCAACCAACAATATTTAATATGTCTGCATATATTTTACAAGGGATTGAAATAAAAGTGTAATAAACCGGGCGATTTACCACATTTAGATTGTTCCCCCTTGTCGCTGGATGTAAGTTATCACGTGGTGTCTGTCACAACAAGGATCAAGGATACGACTAAGGCGCTTCCATGCTTCTGCTAGTCTCTAAAGTTGTAACTATTTCGTCGTTTATAATTGAACCCAAAAGGTTGGATTATATGGACACATGGCAACTATGAAAAATTCATGACTAGTAGAGATCCCTTGGCACCTGATAATTGAAGTTTAATTACCTAAATTACTTGTTTCTACTTAAGCATTTATGATCTGTTTACTTCTTTACGTACTGATAGAAAACAATGCATGTTTACAAGCAAACGATAAGCTTTTTTGAAAATGGCGGTTGCCCTGATTTCAGTACAAGTATTACTTTTCTATAATGCCTTTCTTACGTCATCATTTGTTTGATCTGTGCATACTTTGAATATCCTTTGATGTTCTACGTCCATTCGTTTTTACTCTAGTTTTTTCAGTTAAGCATTGTGTTCATTTGTTTTGTATGTCTCTAAATTGGAACTGACCCGTGAATATTCCGGGGTAGAATAGGTCTTCAGCAACCCATGCTTGCCGTAAAAGGTGACTATGCTTGTCGTAAAAGGCAAATAACGGGATCGGGTGGTCAGGCTCGCTGACTTTGTTGATGCATGTCATCGATCCCAATTGCGTGGATCGATGCTCATGATATTAATCACAGGCTTGTCTGGTCCAGACTCGATTATTTACAGACCGACGTCATATAGCTGGAATATTGCTGAGTGTGGCGTTAAACAACAAACCAACTAAATTGGAACTAGTTTCAGTCTCATGTGTGAATCCTGTTGAAAGTGTTTGATCCCGAACGTTGGAATCCTTCATATAAGAAGTAAATAAGACCAAAACACCTTGACAGTATGATAGATGTCACTTGTGAAAAAAACATTTCTAATGTCAATGAAAACAACCAAGTGTATTAAGTCAACCAACAGTATACCATTATCTTTCTTCTATGCCATTGTGTAATGTCAATACATTTTTGCACATTTATCTCTCTCCACTTTCATATGACCATAAGACATCCACTTTCACATGATTATTAGAAATATAATCTTAGTTTTATGAAATAAGATATCCATATATATTGCCTGTCCTGCTGTTCATCTCTAATGGGGAATGCAAATGAATTAAGCTTCAATGGCCCCATGATCTAATTTAACGCCAGTACGCTTTGAGAATTCTAAGAAAATAGAGGACTTAAGAGTTGTGTTCTATTCTAAACATTCACGGTAGGATAGATATGGTCACTGAACAGGATAGATATGGTCACTGAACAGGATGAGATGTGTTTAGAAAAAACGTGAATATATAGAAATAAGCATGAACATATGTTCTCCAGTTGTTACTTAGTAAAATAAATATTATTTTTAACTATTTGAGAATATTTGGTATTATTCTACCAGAAACATGTTCTGTATACTGTGCACAAACAGATGACTAGGGTGTTCTGATTAGATGACATAATCGAAGATTGATAAAAGGTCCAAAACGACCAAGAAATCGAATGCAATTGGACATCATCAAACAGAACAATTTCCCATCTATCTCAACAACTTGTTTGTGAGAAAGTGTCTATGTTGAAAATATTGGGCTGAAGTAAGTATTTGTGGGTTTTTTTTTTGATAGTTGTAATCTAGTATCACTGAAAGTTACATTGAAAAACAACAAATTGAGACGAAACGAATAATCTTGATGGTCAGTTTGTTGATTAACCACTTCCCAAAAGTACAGACGGTGTGTTGTGTTTCAGCTGGTGCAGTGGTATATGCTCGTCAAGGAAGTAATGCAACCTTGTCCTGGAGACTACCCCAGCCTGCTGTCAGGGAGTTTACAGTGAGACGTTATTCATCAGATACTCTGTTCCATGTGACCAACTACAACAAGGTGGACATCACTAGCACGTACAGGGCAAGAGCAGAGTTTACTGGAAACATTGACTCGTCAGGATCTGGTGTGTTCAGTTTCCTGCTGTATGATGTTGTGTGGAATTCTGACCGTGGTGTCTACAGATGTTACAGGGGTTCACCAGGCTCTAGAGGGGATCACATGTCTGACTGTGGACAGGTGCTTGATGTCATACGTAAGTATATGTCTCAACTGATTGTACAATGCTATTTGTTATAATGTGATTAAATGTATTTCGAATCCATAAACTGATACGTTCTTTCAATCATATTCCCTCAAACAGTTTTCATTTCACACACAAAACAGGATTTACTCTGTTCATATATATGTCTAACAGAATTTGGAAATATTGATGAAGCACAAATATTTTGAACAGTTAAATCAGGTACAGTACTGCCAGTTGAGAGAATCTGATGTATATATAGCAGGTTAATGTTGTTGGTATTCTTGTGTATTGCCCTTATTTAGATATCAAATTGGTATCAGACCTTTTGGTTAAAGCATTCACTCGCCACGCCGAAAACCCGGGTATGATTCCCCATGTGGGTACAATGTATAAAGCCCATTTTCTGGTGTCACCCGCCTCATTATTGCTTGAATATTGCTAAAAGCAGCCTAAAATATACTCACTCTCTCACTCACACAAACTGTTATGTGACAAGATGTTATCAATTAAGATAATGTCCTCGGTTGATACCGAGCAAAGGACACTATGCAATAATGCTTTAAATATCAATATGATCAGAGGTAACTGTCTAACACAATAATCAAAATTAAAAAAAACAACCTGCGCACCAGGCATATGTTTCTTTCTTCTATTTGTCCATCACTTGATTGTCTGCTTTGTTTACATGCCGCCGCCGGGTGGCATAGTACGGATGTGTCGTGTCAGGCAAAACACTCATACTTTCTTATGCAAATTGTGTGAGGGGCGCTTGCTACCGGTAGGGTAGGGTATGCTTACCTTTTCGCGAATACTTGGTATCTTCACTGATTTTCCGTGTTCCACTCATACTATTTTCATCACTATGTTGCATTTTGCACCGAATGAAATATGTTTTGGTGGATAATCGAGACTTGTTATTCTCTGGCGTTGATGTTTTATGCTTTACCACAAACGTCATTGTTAATACTTTGTTTAAGTATCTGGCTTCATCTGTGCAGAAGGATATACATCACCTGTTCTTCATAACTGGTTTACTAATTTTAAGTTTTGAACATCAAACCTCTATTTGTGATGAAGAAAAACATGAAATCATGATCAGAACAAATTTGTATTAATTGCATGAAAAGACAGTGATGTAAAATATGGAATTCACCATCACATATAATTCAGAAGCACAAGTCTATTGTTTTAGTAAGAGATGTAAAAGTGTATTGTCACAAATGCAAGTGTCTCCTGGTAAAGGTGTTTCCTATTTGAATTTGGCCAGTGCATGTCTGTATGATCTTGGAGTTTAATATATTGCATTCATCACAAAAACAAAGCTAACACTGCCTTGATGGAATTACCACTGCCCGAACACACTGCATGTTTCCATAACTATAACCATAACTAGGATACCTGTTAAATGCAAGATCTCTTAGCTCTTCAAAAACGTTGATAAGAAAATATGTTCATTATGTGACAATTGCTTTCCATTTGCTGGAATGTTTCTCAACGAGATTAATATAATAGTTGTGGAATCATTGTCTTAATAAGCATTTTGGCCTGAACTTACTGAAACGCAACAGTATCAACTGTATGTTGTGGAATATTATTACTCCGTGAGTATTAGTCTTTATGGCATACATTCATGACGTTTGCCAGAAAATGTCTTTTTACTGTTAGGTGTTTTTTCTCAATTTTGATAGATTTATTGTGATCTACATCTACAGCAAACGTAGACTGAGGCGATATTTGGATGATGTGACTTCACAACTACCCCGCTCTATTTGCTTCACTGGGACATAAACGGGGATTGAATATCGGCCATATCATGGGTATTTCAAACGTAATGAAACTTTGTATTACTTTCTTTTGGATCCCATAACGAAAAAAAATAGACTTTCTTCAGAGATTTTACAAGTGTAACGAGGGACATGAAAAGAAATATGGGTAAGACTAATTATCTTAATTAGAAATAGTTCAAGTGTTAACAGTTTTTCAGATGCACTTGCACCGACAAGAACATTGAAGTGGTCAGTTCCTATAAATACCTGGGTCCTTCTCAATAAACATTTATTCTTCTGTCCTCGAGTTGAGCCGGATCAGACGTGCTGTTACTGTTGGTCACTCATGCGTTAAAGTCTCCACAAAGAAAAAAAACAAAGTGACAATCATTATTTTCATGAAAGTAAAAAGTGAAACCCAATGGAGGAATATGCGTAGCCATCAATACGATTCGTTACAAAGAGAGGTACTTTTCTCAGTATGTAGACACAGTATTGTCACATGGTGTGGTAACTGAAGTGACTGCATTTCATAAGCGCTTTTTGCAGTTTATCTAACATACTATACACAAAGGAATAAAAGACATTTAATATGGTATGATGTAATTGGTGTTCGTTGTGAACTCTGTCATCAGCGTAATAAATTTGTTTTATTATGTTCCATAACCTAATCTGAAGTTGTGAACTGTTTTAATTTCAAAATGAATTAGGTAAGAAAAACTCAAGATGTCACAGAGAGAGAGAGAGCTTTACACATATAGATTATATGGTTACAACAATTAGAAAGGATTGTTTGATTTATGAAGCCCGATGTTTTATTAGATGTACCAGGTAATAGGTTGCAATGAAATCTGCAATATCTGGAATTTATCAGGATAATTATTTTTTTTCTGGGGTACAACATGTGAGTTACACATCAGTGTGTGTTAATAAAAGCGATCAAATCATGTTCATGGTCATAAGTAATAACAGCTAATAACACTGTCCACTGTACGATGCCGATCATATCATAAACATGTGGCACCCTTCACAAACACATGAAAAGGAAGGTCAATTGTTCACCTGAAAAACACGGGAACATATGGTGCAAGTCAAAAAGGGAATTGCACACTCACATACAAATACCAAACAATGTGTTTGGTTATACAGAATATAAAATTTGAAAGTGGGACCAACAGTTTTTACAGCTGTTGTCAAATGTGGGAGACATTAACAAGTACGGGTATCAAGGCAGACACTCTTTCCACTACACCACGGTGCCGGTCCGTCACTGTACGAAGTTTCTAAGAGCAGATTTCGTATTGCCAAAGGTAGTATTTTACACCACAATGATAAATTATAATTATGACAATAGTCATAGATTGGATCTTTTTTTCCCTCGTTCCAAATGGAAATGGTTTAATAATATATATCACCCTTCCCAGTTTATGTATGTTTAGTTGATAATATGAGGCAAAGTTACAATATCCCTGTATCGATACTCTCTATAATTGCATTCTGTATAACATTCTTGTGGGGTGGCAGATGGCGGGGCTAGGATTTGTTTGTACATTTATGGAAACATACTAATGTGAATCATGTCCTTAAAACATACAAATATTAGTCAATAATACAACTAAATAGTTATTAGATTATGTTAAAAGGATCAAGACATAAGACGCATGCACACAAACGTTGAGGGGTGGGGGCGGGGGCGGGTGCGGATGTGGAGGGAGTGTACCCACACATTAAAGTTTAAAGTCATATTTACAACCTTTACATTATCGTCCCTGTAAGCCATTGTTAAGTTGCAACCTGATGACAATTCAATGCAGTGCCTCGATGAAGTCTGGGTTAACATACACTGAGCGTACACAGGAAACTTCAATGGTCTGTGGTAAAGTGGATCATATTAACTCATATTAACTGGTTAACGTGGTTGCTGCACTCTACCAAGCCAATGCTGGCAATATAATGCAGTTATGTTACCTGACCATTGAAATATGAAACATAGGATCAGTCTTTTTGTCATACCGCTGGCGTTGTTAATCAAAATCAACTACATGCTATTTTTATAGCTTTTGAGTTGTGGCATAATCAGCCACCCCTTTTCCAGGATCAGTGCTACCTTTGGTTTTACAGTCAGCTTCATTGAGTCCTTCCAACATCTGAAAGAATGCTTCCTTTGGTGGCTTAGGCTTTCCTGCCGACTGAGACTTCTATGCCAATGACATCATCTACACCGGCCGCACCTTCTCTCCCAGAACCTGATGTGAATCTGAGTTCCCCTGCGAGGTCTATTTTGGAGAATGGACACACCAAGTTGAATGACAAGGCACTTATGGCCATCGCTTTAGACTTGTTATCAGCATCCTTTCAGGTAGCTGCATATGTGGTGAGCATGTCTAATATTTTGAACATGACCTTTGACCATGGCCATGTCCCTGTCTGCCGCTACTTCAAGGATCCTGCCATCCCGTTGGCCACCAATGTCTCCATTATTCTCGGAAAGTAAGTGGCGTAAGAAAATCCTCTTTGCCAGCTTACGCCAGGCTATTTCTTTACGGTATTGCTTGTTTCCAAGAATTTCAACAGGATGTGAATGGATCACAAGTTATAGATTTTTAGCCAGCTGTTCTGACATACTTCAGGATGTCAACTCTCACAAACCATCCATCCGGTGGATTTCATGGCACAGGATGCATACCGGCACGTCCCTATTCATTCTGAATACCAGCCATTTCTCTTTGTAAGACTTGCAAACCTCCTGTTTGTTGATGCATCACTGAGTGAGTGAGTTAAAATTTTAAGTCACATTGTCAATATTTCAGCCATAGAGGTTGGGGAGCTGACATGGACGTCCTGGTGTGTGGGCAGACTCTAAGGCAAGATTTGAACCTCAGGAGCCACATATTCTTGGCTGTGATATTGTTAGACAAGAAACCCTGATCCCCACAGCCAAATTTCAGGCTCATTACATAAACAAGATGAGATCAACACACTCCAGTTGTCCGTTGGACAGAACGTTTTAGATCTTCAAGTTGATTGTCAGCGTGCCACTGACTTTAAAGACAATTCGCTTGGCTACTGCAGCTGGTATTGAAGAAATACTTGCTTTGGACGTAACCCAGATGCTGAGATTTACATGGGTCTCTTATGGGATTGTGTGGCCAAAAATAAACAACTATGTGACGATCGCATGTTCATGATACCTTAAGTTTTTGACTCCATTGCGTGCTCTAAGACAGTACTTGAAAGTGACAAGAACTTCCAGGAGGTAGAGGAAGAGGTTGTATCCTCCAGGCAACTAAGTATAGCTGAGGTCACAAAGAAGGCGATGGCGTTTTGGTTTTGGGCGACAATTCTGCAGGCGAATTAACACATGCAGGATTGGATCTGCCTCAGGCGCACTATCCATGTATAATCAGGTCTCCGGTGTCCTCAATGGCACAACAAATCAAACGTTCAGTGGGTGACTTCTGGCTGCACATGATTGGCTGCTAACTCGTGTTTGCTGACTCACAGAGGACCCATGGATAATCTGAACAAATTGAATACTACCTACACACATCAGAAAACAAAGGACGTGGGGAAACTATTTTTACTTTTGTATATATTTCTGTGAACTTGCCAAATCTTGTGACTTTTGATATGTCTGTGAATATTACCTGACAGTAATATGGACAGCATTTGGAGATTGTTAATGCTTCGAGTACACTAGATGAAGTTTGCGATTCAAATAACTCTTTAAAACGGGACGTTTATGTCTTGAAAGAAAATGTGAGGGAAATTAAACAAGACGTTGCAAATCACGATAGCATAATCAGGAAACTACGTGAAAGGCTATCAGCTGAAAGAAGCCATCATATTCAGTTACCATGACAAGAAGCCAAACTTGTTGATCTATTCTATTCTAAGATGCCCAGAAGAAAATACAATACTGGTGGTTGGGGCATTCCTGATCAATTAACTAAAATATACTTTAAGGTGATACATCGTCTCCCCTTATCGGAGTATCAGAAAAAAACAACAGCACCCTCCATAACCCCATAAATATGTTCATCTATATGCCCGATCGGGAAGGTGTCCTTGGAGCCAGGACACTACTAAGAGAAACTGATCTGCCAGCCATGCTAAAGAAGAGACAGAAGAGTCTGAGTAGGGAAGCTGCATCAGTTCGTGACGCTGATAACAAGGTCTAGGACAAGGATAAAAGTGGTTTCAGCCGAAGAAATCCTGGACACCAAAGATACCAAGGAACCAGGGTCCTCCTGGCGCAAGGTTTACCAGTAGACAGTGCTACATTAATAGGACGTGAACACAGTATGACTCTCTGTTTACATGTAACTAACTACCGATAATGCTATCCCGCAGGCAGTAAATAAACTAAAACGTCATGTTATTTTTTTCATGGCATATATAAAATGTAGAATGTGTACTATACATGCATGTTGACTAAATTATTTTGCACATGTTTAGTTTAATTGTGAATGAATTAATTCAAAAGATAACATGAAGCATACTAAGTGGCAAAATACAGGCGCAGCTTTATTACATAACAATACAGGCGGAGTGAGTGAGTGAGTACACAGTTCACAGATTACGCAAAGGAGTAACTACAAAATCATTACCAGATCGGTCGGAAATATACACATCATGACCAAATGGGCTGGAACAATACACATCATGACCAAATGGCCTGGAATATACATAGTACAGTTCATCCTCCGTAACTAAACACAACCAGAGGCGTAAGCTCCAGTCAATCCTGTGTCATTGGATACACTGCCATCCTCTGTGATTGTGGTACACTTCATGAGGTGCAGCATGTACGTTGAGGTTCAACTTACTTACAGTTTGTGAGAAACGTGTTATGCCTGCCATGACCTCCGCCACTGAGCTTGCTTTATGGCAAGCTCTTTCCGCATTGAATTAAGACCAGAAATACAAATGAAACAAGATTTGAAATGAGCGGACAAACCAGCAAATACCTCAAGAACCTCTTCAAAGGAGTAAACAAATATGTCATTGCCAATGTCTGACAGGTGGGTGCCAACCTGTCTGAAGAAACCTGTGGGCTATGTTACTTTCATTGTTCCCTTGAACACGCCTTTCAAGGTCTAGGGCACCTTTCTTCCGAATCGGTTAAATCTCTTCCTTTGCACTCTTTCACTCTGCCGTCTGGTATACCCCGCCATGTGACTCTCTGCAGAATATCTTATAATATGATGTGCATGTAGGGCATCATGTGAAATTTTGTAAGATCCCAACTCACCATTCGTAGCTCATCCATGAGACCATTACCTCCCAAATGAAGGAGGGACCAAGCTGGTAGAGGACTGTGTCTTAATTTGTAGGTGTAGGGATGGCATTAATGAGCTCAACTTCAATTGTCTTATTTCATACCATTTTAAGCTGAGTCAATACTTCTGAAGATTCAGGTCCAATCCCTCTGGCCTTGAAACGGTTCTCTGGTGAGCCCCGTAGATCAGACTGGAGCTGTGTAACCATATTTCTATCAGAAATGAGCCATTTACTGATTTTGTTGAAACTAAAAATGTTATGTTAATTTTGAAATATGTCTCCTGTATACAAGTGCAGAGATTACTTAAGCATTTTACAGAATTAGATTTTCGGAGAACAGTTTATCTCTATTACATAAGAAGGACATGTATTACATCCTCAGTTACTCAATAGTTACTAACCAATACTTCAAGTTAGATCATCGATCGAGCAAAACTGTACGCCGAGGCAATGCAGCAACCATCTTTTACGCATACACATGTACATTTTACATATTCACACACTACATTCCCATTTTTTCAATTTCGTGGATTTCTGTTATTTCCTGATTAAGAAATACATTTTAAACAACCCATGCACACAAGTCTCATTATCCACGAAGTGGGGCAGTGAACGTAGAAACGTAGGGAATGTAGGAATGGCTTCTCAACGACGACAAATTTTCTCAAAACCTACTTAGGTTAGAGATATGAAATTTCGGCTCTGATTGCGATATTCAGATTAGTTCGAAAATTGGTGCCTTAAGTTATTGTTTATGGCCCTTTCTCTATTATGCTCTTCAACATAGTGAATACTGCCTGAAATAGGGATATGCTTTCTCAGAAACTACTGCAGTTACATGAATGAAAGTTTGCAAGCTTATCTGAGAGAAACTTGTCAAGATTGAGTTCGAAAGTTGGTGCTCTAAATTCCAGAAAAAGGGCCATTTGTGTATATTAATTTCAAATGTAATCAGATGACATAAAGCCTAGTCTCTATCTCTTCTTAAGGCTTTATACGACATTAACTTCCATATTATTCACTACTATCTGAACAAACACAATTCTAATAGGGGCAGTGGGCACGGGTAGCCAAGTCGTCTAAGGTGTCCCCTGAGTTGCGTCCCCTGAGCATGACAGATTGTAGATTCAATCCCGGTTCGCCCTGATCATGTTTGTAGATTTGTTAGCACCATACTCGTGCTGGTGGGTTTCACCAAAGTGGTAAGACGTCTATGACTTTGAGCTTTCCTCCCACATCAGGCCGGCACACTGTGATATATAACTGGAATATTGTTCAATGTAGTGATAAACCCAATTCACTCATTCGCTCATGTTCGGGACAGTGATAACGCTGTTTTCTTTTTGTATCTATTTCAGGATGTGGTGGAGACTACACAGGTTCGTCAGGCTTAATCTCCTCACCAAACTACCCCGGCAATTATGGCAACAACCTGAACTGTGTCTACACAATTGATGCAGGAGATACTTTGATCACTCTCGTATTTGAAGATTTCAGTACGGAGGATTGGTCTGATGTTGTCAGGGTATGTAAACAAGGAATTGTGTTCATTATTTATAAGGCAGGTAGAACCCATATGGAATGAAGCATGCAATTAAATGTACAAGATTAATGATTGTTTTAGAAAATACTTTTCCAGACAGAAAAGAAAGTGTAATACTGACACGAATGAGCCTAGTCTGTGATCACCACAAAGTATTTTGAAAGGCTTTTAATTACGCAGTCAAAAAGAATCACGTTTATTTGTGCAACCATCACCGGGCCCTATGCCGGTACAGACAAGACAATCGAGAAGACGCACCTTAATACTTTTTGTCTCCATATTCAGCTGATGACTCTTTTGAAGAGTTTATACAACCTTGACCATATACCAGTGACTGATCCCTTTTTTCTGTTGGCATTTAAGACTATCCAATAACCAGAGATAAGATAAAAGACAGTTTCATGCTCTTAAAGACAACAGATCAGCTGGAGTACATCATACTTTAGGTGAATAAATAAAACATACTCATGACACTATGGAGCCGTATTTGTATGCATGAAAAAAGTGCCATTGGGGATTATCATACCATGACATAAGAAAGGTGACTCATCTAACCCAGACAATTACAGAAACATTAGTCATTCCAGTGTTCTCAGCAAGGTGATTACCTCGATCTTATGTTAGAGGCTGTTACTTAAGGATCTGAGTGTCAGTCAGGTTTCCAAAAGGGATACTGGTATTCAACATTAGACAATTGCCTTGCTTTAAATTAAAATGTCCAACGTTTTCTCTCATACAAAGCAGATAAGTGTTACGTTGCTTTCATTCATTTTTCTAAGGCTTTCAAGTCTATAAAGCGTCCTATTTTATGGAACTTGTTTTACAAATCGGAAATTAGTTCAAAGAGGGGCAAAATGTTACAGTCGTTTTATAGAGATGAACAATCTGGTGTCCAGTCTAACAGTTATATGTCTAATGCATTTGGTTTTTTTAAACTGATGTTAGACAGGGCTGTGTGACGATTCCATTTATATTTCAGTGTTTTTTATAAACTCATTAGTTCTTGAGATGGAAAAAGAGTGTCCAGTTGATGTGTTATTACATACAGATGTAATTCACATTCTTCTTCTTCTGGTATATGCTGATGATTTGATACTGTTTTGTGATACTGTTAAACATTCTTCAGAATGTGTGTGAAACTTGGAAAATGTCATTCAATATGTCAAAAACTAAAATTGTAGCTTAAACAAATGATGGTGGTTTGTGTCGTTTTGGGAAATGGTTTTAAACAGAAAAGTTTGTCCTTGTTTCACTTATGTTGGTTTATGTTGCAACAATATGATTTACTGGTTTAAAACTGCTGACAATATAACACTGCATCCCACGAAGATGTGGATAAATATTTTGAATAGTTTAGACTCGTTGCAACCGTTTTCATCCGAATTCATGTTTACAATATTTGAAGCATTGATGGTGAGGAAATGCTAAATGGTAGAAAAGTTGTACGTTTTTTTTAATACTTTAAAACTCTCTTCCTGGAACATTGGCTGTGTTAGGTGAGTGTGGAGATATTCAATTTATGTATATGCCATAGGAAATGTGTGAAGTATTGGTTAAAAAATTCAAAAATTCCCTAGTGTCGTTTATACAAAAATGTTATGACATGATGTGGCTTCATGACGACCAAGGTCGGGTTAAACTGGTTACAAAGTTAAGAAATTGTCTAGATTAGGTTTGGGCATCTATGGTTATTTCAGATGTATTGTAACAAAATGTAACATTTAAATTTAACATTTTGATGTCATAGCCAAACTCAATCGTTATTACTAATGACGCAAAATATTTGTCCTAAGCACATAAGAAACGAAATTTATGTATAACTGTAATTAAACCTGTACGATCATGTTTGTACACAAAGGCCTTAGGTATAAACGTACTGAATAAATAAATTGAGTGTGGGGTTAAACAACAAATAAACAAACAAACAGTTGCTTGTGTAAACATAAGTGTTCAAATATTGTGATTGAAGATGTGTTTCCTGCGTTGTAAGGATGAGTACATTATGTGTTTGTCTTTTAATCCATCTGTGTGTATCCAATGTATTGTGATTTAAAACAATAACCTCAATTACATCTATTTGACATGTTGCCTATACTCTTTTTTGAGAAGTTGCAAAAATGATACTATGTTAATATATAATTCATATCTAGGCCAAATAGGACTCAACCCTCGTTTTGTAAACTGCAGGTTTATGATGCCTCCAACAACCTCCTTGTCCATCTAAGTGGAGACAGACGGGGCTACATTGTCCAGTCAGCTGCCTACTACCGTGTTGTGTTTACTACAAGTAGATATTATGTCCGGAAGGGATTTAAGGCTGTATGGACAGGTATGTCGATGTGTGCGCCATGATATTTTGTTTACTTTGTAAATTGCTTCCTTTCACTTATTTTCATCATTAACCTTCCTGTTGACAACATTCTTGTTCATGTCGTTGCAATATGCATTGCCTGTGAAAACATGCTGTTCATTGCTTTACATCTACATCTTGACTTGGGTAATTATAGATTGCAGTGGATTGTCAGCCTGCTCACTGAATTGCCTATGAACACATGTCTAGAAAAGTTCTTAACTTCATGATTTCAAACAAAGTTTAGGGAAAAGGTGGCATCCGTTCAGTGTTCCCATGAAAAAGCTCTGTATCTGATGCTTCCTTTTAGAATGTGCTTATTTCAGACATGACTGGTGTCAGTCACTCTGAAGTGAATGGAAACATGTGACCCTGTGTGTAATTATTTACTACCATGTTCTGTTTACTACGGATGCAGAGGTGCACTCCTTTGAAATTTTGTTTACATTAAAATTTGTCTCATTTCACTTCTTTCATCATAACATTCCTGTTGACGACAGGCATGTTGTTGTCGTTGCTATATACATTGCCTGTGAAAACATGCTGTACGTCTACATCTTGACTTTGGTAACTTTAGATTGCAGTGGATCGACAGCCTGCTCACTGAATTGTCTATGAACATATGTCTAGAGATGATCTTAAATTTATGAATTCACACCAGGGACCAGGGAAAAGGTGGCATCCGTTCACTGTGCACATAAAAAAGCATTGTCTCTGATGCCTCCTTTTAGAACGTGATTATTTCGACCAGACTGGTGTCAGTCACTCTGAAGTGTGAGGAAACATGTAACCCGATGTGTAACTATTTACTTCAAAGGACAAAATAATGTGAGGCATAATATTTTTGGAGTTAAATGTGCAGAACTTTGTCCAACATATGACATCCATGATGTGATTGGTAGACTTTTTGACGACAAAACTGGTATTATAACTAGTGGTACACATAAAGGTGCCAGTGTGGAAGACTATATTATTGCTTCCTCTGACCTCTTCCCACTTTTCACCTCGTTTGGTGTTCACGAGAGGAACGAATCTAATCATTTTCTGCTCTGTTGCGCCATAGACTGTCAACAATGAAACATAATTTAGAAACAACATAAACATAGCATGTGATGATGTGAAGGATGTTATTCATCATTTCAGTTGTCATTGGGTCAAGTACACTTGGTGTGTAGACATAAAACAATCATTTCTGATAAATTGTCAGGAACATGTCCAAGGTAGATAATTGAAATGGATGCAGAGTAAGGTTCAGCAGCTTTAGTTGATTTATTTCATACTACTGTGGTGGATCAGTTTAAGAGAATGTACAACACAAAGTAGTCACACCCTGTTCCGATCCAGCCTCCGTGGTGGGATAATGATTTCGAACATTTAAAACAAGCTAAGATTGCTGCCCTCTGATCTGCTAGAGCTCACAGTCAAGATACTGATATTTACATTACAAGTGAAAAAGCCCCTTAATCAAGCTTTCAACAAAACGAGGTGCCTATATTTGGAAAAGAGCCTGAGTATGTCAAGTAATGATCCAAGTGTACTTTTGTCCAAACGTTTAACTTATGTTAGTTGAATAACACGGCCTCTCAAAATCAGTAATGTTATTGTTAAAGAATTTCAGTAACCTACTGAACACTTAACAGTTGCATAATAGCTGACCATAATTATTTCCTCTAGGACGAAACAGATCTACAGGGAAATGCTGAATGATCAAAACTAAACAAACCATATGCAGGTGATGAAATTTACTCAAGGCTGAACTATCTTAAACTTGGTAAGTCACCTCGACCTGATGGCCTTGCAAATTACTTCTTTAACAACGAAGCATTACACATCACCACAGACTTACAAAGTTCTTGATTGAGGAATATTTCCTGATACGCGTGGGAAAAGTCTATTAGCACCAAGAACCAAGACAACTACATAGGTATATATCTGGCTTTGATATCAGTTGTAGGTGATACACTTTGGCCATTGACACACATTTATGTACACTGTCTTAAATGGTATATTTTAAACTTCAGCACAGATTGATTCATACATTCTTGATTACATACTTTTTGACCGATATTATGTATTTTCTTCCAAATCTTTTACTGACCCTTTAATGGTAAGGCTTATTGTTGACAGTTACAAGACATTATATAGGCCCCTTTACACACAACACATGTTCTTTTCATCTTCTGTTTACATCCATTTGCTTGGCCTTGTACTGACTAACCCGGATGAATTAACAGGACAAACCAAAGAAAGTAGAGAACTTAAATGAAGCACTCATAACTAAGTGGTAGCCTTCATTTCTGGCATTTAACATTATAACTTCATATAAAGGTCATATCAGTAAAACAGTAAATCAAAGACTACAACATTATATTGACACAACCAATGCTATTGTTGAAACACAGCCAGGTTTTAGACGTAGTTATTCAACAACAGATCACGGATTAAGTATGACAGATTTGCTGAGAAAGAATGGTTGATTCTAGTGTTTGTGTATTGTTTTCTACTAAAGCTTATGACCATGTTTTTGTTTGCTTGTTCTTTTACGCCGCACTCAGCAATATTCCAGCTATATGACGGGGGTCTGAAAATAGTCGAGTCTGGACCAGAAAATCCAGTATCAATCTAGCCTAAGGGGATGTTTTCACCAAGTCAGCAAGTCTGAGTGAGTGAGTGAGGCCTTACGCCACTTTGAGCAATATTCTAGAAATATCACGGCGGGGGACTGCAGAAATGGGCTTCATGCATGTAACCATGAGGGAAATCGAACTCGCTTCTTTGACGTGAGGAGAGAACGCTTCAGACACTAGATTACCCCACCGCCCCATATAAAACATGAGGTTTTGTTTCAAAATGTGTTACAATTTGGAATCAAGGGTAATTGTTTAGGCTTATTATTCATATAATCACATGTTCCCTAAGATATGTGATTGTGTAAGGACTTAGAGTGGCCGGTCAGAATATTTTAAGTGTACACTGGGTACTCGTCAGGGGTGTATCCCGAGTCCACAAATTATCATCTTATTTATTAATCAACCAGCATCAACGATGGAATCCGATAGTGGGAGGTGCATATCTATATCCACTGATACTCCAGGTGTGTTTGCACTGCTATTTAAAGATGACTTATCTGCTGCATCTGACACTACAATACAAAAAGAAAATAACTATTCTTGAACAGTTCAGTGATAAACCTGGACTGAAAGTTACCATCAATAAGGCTAAAATAATTGACTTTCGGAAGGGTGGCCCGATTTGCCAGTTTGAAAAGTTACTCTTTAATGGACATCAGATTTAGGTGGTGAATATGTACAGATATCTTGGAATAATCTTCTCACCAAAGCTGTCATTGTCTAAAGGACAGGTTTGTTTAGCACCACAAGCCAGGAAAGCATTTTTGTCCTTGATTATTATCAGAAGCAGTTTGTCTTTATCCCCTATCCATATATGTTTATCTTTTTTTTTTTATTCCATGATAACCCCAATCATGTGTTATGGGAGAGAAATATGTGGTACAACAAACTGTATAATTATTGAAAATATACAGTTACGTTTTTGTTAATATTTTTTTTAAGATTACATAAGTACACCAGTAATAATATTGTATACCCAGCTAACAATGTCACGTTGTGACAACGTCGTGATAACGTTGTGTTAACGTTGTGGTAACGATGGGGATGTTACGTCCATACAACGTTATTCTGTGGAGTCCCATTTATGTTGTCACAACGTCATGGCCTAACGTTGTGTTACGTCATATTCACGTCGTCACAACGTTGTGATGACGTTGTTTTTTACGTTGTGGGAACGTTGTATTTTTACGATGTGGGAACGTAGTATTTGACGTTGTGGTAATGTTGTAATTTACGTTGTGGCAATGTTATAATAACGCGTCCTTACATCGTTATTCTGTGTACTATCATGGACGTTGTCATAACGACGTGAAATAACGTTGTGTTACAAGGATGAAATACGTCGTGACCATTCCCAATTAAAATGTAAAGACATCCCAAAAACATGTTCCAGAAATGTTTTAGAATATGCTTTAGTCACGTGAATGTGTATGATTCGAGAAACCTTTTACCAATGTTTTAAAACCAGGGCGTCGAATACCCCAGTTAACAGTTAGATCGTGTTTTGCTGACAATGTTCAATATGTATAAACACCACTGAGCTGTTAACTAGATACATACATTTGTATGACAATAACAAAGTCAGACACCATTACCCTTTAGGCAAGTACTGCAGGAAACACAATAAGAATGGCAGACATTGTAAGGGGTTGACCATATTATATTTTCTGGGGAGGGTCGGGTTCTGGAATTTTATCGAAAAAATATATTGTCACCGAAAATTCTTGACAAAAATAATTACGGTTCAGACTGGTGAAAAAACATGCCTGCCATAAAAAAATAACATAGATCTAGTTGCAAGGTGCTTATCTTCAGGCTCATAGAGTTAAATAAAATCATATATGTGCTTTTGTAGCTGTGACTCTAAACATATGTAATCTCCATAGCAAAGTTCGAGCCCAGCACAACGTTGACTTTTCGTTGTTAAAATGGTGTGTTGTCACAAAGTATATCTGTAGACTCCCAGATTGGTTGCTACAACGTTGTTCGTAAACCAAAATACAACCAAATCAAGACGTTGTCACAACGTCCATTTTTTGCGTTGCTACAACGTTTAACCAAAACGTCGCGACAACGTAGGTATCGCATACATATGGCGACACTACAGCCATTGCAGCACGTTGTTGCAATGTCCATGTAGATTAACGCCTGTTTTATTCCTAAATACCTCCCAGGCAGCCTGAAAAGTTTGTACCAATCTAGTTAAGACATCAGGTACCTAGCAATACATTCTGCAAACTGAATTCACTTTAACCCTATCCATGAAACAGCAAGTCAATGAAATCCACTGCCTTTTGGCAGAGTTCGAAATACGGCCAAGATAAAAATCTAAATATTTTAAATTACATGTACAATTTGGTTATATAATATTATTTTCCAAAACAATTTTCAAGGCTATGGGCAAATTGTTCACAAATGTATCAACACAATTAAAAGATATTTGATTTTCCCAAGAATTTGCAAATTAAAAACCATTAAACAATAAGCCCTGCACAAATTGAAACATTTACATTTTCTTGGCCGTACCCAATACATTCAGCATTGAGAGCAACGCTGTGACAAACATAATATTCTATGCATCTGATGTCCTAAGATCCATTTCCCAGCAACGAAATGACAATAGAATTCTGGTTGAGGTGACATTTATTTATTTGTTAAATGACAAGTCAGAACTTGGGTTGAGTGGCTGAGGTGCCTTTTCAGTCCTCAAATGAAAGGTCACAGACATGATCTTCAACTGTTTCCATAGTTCCTTGGTAACTGAATTAAAAATGACGCAAATGTTATAAAATGGCAAGACAACAAAGTAATAGTTGCATTCCCCTAAATAATATTTTGATGTCTGATGTTAGTCTTTAAACTGTTAAAAACTCCTGAAAGTGCGAAGAAGGCGCTGACAGTAATACCATGATGCTCTTGGATCATACCTAGGCAGAAAAGCTTTAAGCTCTGAATTGAGCAAGGCAAAAGGTGAGCACAGCTCATTAATACCCCAACCTCGACTCCATCATATTTGTAAGTTCAAAACATAAAAAAAGGCAATATTTTCTCAGAAAATCCACTTATAAAAATCCAACTTTGCACTGTACCTCTTCTATTAGCATAAAAAGGGTTCTTTAAATTTGAAAGAATCCATGCAGTAGTCTCAAGTTATAGGTCGCACAAATGTTGAATTAAAGCAATATTCTAAGTTCAAAACATGAAAAAAAGCTATAGTTTCTCAGAAAATACACTAATCGAAATCAAACTTTGCAATGCCCCTCTCTTATGGGTATCGAAACTGTGTCTCCAATTGGAAAAAAAAACATCTATGAAATACTGTCCAAGGTAAAGGTCGCACAAATGTTGAGATAAAAAAGAACATTTGAAGTTAAAAACATGTAAAGAATATTTTTTTCAGAAAATACACAGATGGAAATCAAACTTTGAACTGCACTCACACAAAAAACGTCCTCAGAAGAACGGAAGGACGGACGGATATCATTGGTGTAACTTTATACCCCCGCCCTTTTAGATTGTGGGTAGATATAATTAAATAAGCATCATCTAAATTTTAATTCTTGAAGATGTTTGTGTATATTAGTGCATCATACATACCTTTCTGTCAGTGATGTACTTTAAACAAATATGCTTCCACAATACTGTTTTCTCCACCTGAAAGAAAAACAGAAACCACAAAGTATCACATTCTTAAATAAACCAGTACTGTATAGATAAATCCCATTTACTAACAGTGTGATGTAAGTGGTGTTAATGTTGGCAAATAGTTTTATTTATAGATCAACTGTAGTTATTCAACTTTACCTTTCTGTTGTACATCACAAACTAGTGATTCAAGTGAATATGTTGGTCAAGTTTCTAAAACCTTATTTGAACAAATATATACATAAATGAAAAATATATACTGCCAAATAAAATAAATAGTTCCCATATTTGAAAATGAATTATGAATTGACCCACCAATAAGTGATATAAGTGTTAATTATTTATCCTAATTAAAATTGTGATTATTTTTTTAATACTAACCTTAATATTTTCCATATTAATATGCCAGGATATTTATATATGTTCTAACATTTACAAAGATAGAAACATGGGAAAATTAACAAAATGCAATAGCTTATACAATACCAGACGAAGTTGAAACAGCTCTGTAAATATTTATGGAAATTTATTTGTTACTACGTTTATAAACATGATACAGTTCAATGTCGTTAAATATAATTCTGTAGTATGGTAGCCTACGTGGCAACATATGGAGATCGAAAACCGAACGAATATGGTTGCTATCAAATGTATTTGCACATTGGTTACACCTATCTCACCTTAATAATCAACAAACGATGACCAACTCACTGACAATATATGGTGATATTTAACTTTTGACTATCGACTAGCTTATCAACACCAGCAAGGACAATACCGCAAACACCCCGTTATGGCGCGCGACGAGAGACTCGTTTTACTTTTTCTCGTTTTCATTAGAAGGGAGTCGGACATAGATCTAGTTATCGGAAAATGATTAGTTGATTCTTTTTTTGGAAATAATAAAAATACACATGATAAGCGCCTTTGCAAAAATAAACTTTGTAGACAGCACCAACAACCAGATGATCCACATTTAGGCAACTTCAGTCTGTGCTAATTAGGCCTTTTCGGAAACAATGTTTGTTTCTGTCTCTTCCCGAAATACAATTTTTCATAAAATCATTAAGCGCATTAGACTAGCAGCCTACAGAGAGTCGATCTGAAAATACTTCCATTGGTTTGATTCCCTCTTCGCTGTATAAGAGAAATCTACTCAACCTTTCCCATGGCCTGAATGAGCGACATTGTTTCACAAAAATCAAAGTCAGAAGATTAGTACATGTAAACTTTGAATAGTAATGATTTCAGAAATAACACGGAAGAAATGGCGATAACTGTCAGTGGTCAGTAGGCGATGCATACGTTAGGCCTATTTACAGACCTACACGCTTACGATCGAAACCTGAACATAATATGACGACCAAAAAACGCCGCCAGACTGAATTCGTGTCAAACATATAGTCTACTGCTTGCCCTTGTTAATTACCTTTGGTATCCATAAAATAATATGGGAGAATGTCTTGGGCCTCCTTCACCTCTATATACATCATGTTCTGTGTATCAAATATTAATATCAACACTGACGCTCAGTGAAAGTAACCCTGCCACTTCTGAATAATACGATACATTTAAATCATTTGACGATCTGCATGTACATAAACATATCAACAAGCGGAGACTGCTTTTGAAAAATTAACTTACCTCCTCCGAATTCACAGATCATCTGTCCATTTCCAGTTGCTGCACAATCACTTGGTTGTAACATGTCCAGAGTGAGCTTGAACTAAGATGGCTGGTGACAACAAATCTTCCGCGACAATGTGACGTCATACCACGTCACTTCACGAGGCAACAGGCTAAACTTTTCAGCAGTCGCTCTCACTCCTCAAAAAATGCGAGCCAATTGTTTTTAACTGTAATATTGCTTGTGACAACATTTAGTAGACAGATAACTTCGTTAATAGATATATATGTTTAAAAAAAATAACACTAAGATATGGTAGATCTACAAGTGGTTGCCTAAACATCATTTGCAAAAAAAGTGTTGTAATGTCCAAAGCACAACTTTTATTTGCAACGTTGTTCAGATCTTTATTCAGTACAGTACAGGCCACACACAAAATGTGTGGCATATTTATGGCAACAGTCACAATGACAAAATACGTGTTCTCTCTCCTTTACTGTGATACAGATATTTAGCGATATTAATAATCAGCTTTGTGTTGTTTGTACATAAAAGAATGGGTACCCGGCATACATATTAAACGTTGCCAGTATTTAAAAGCTCTCATCATTGCATTGATATGTAAAGGGAATCTGCCACATTTACCCAACATGGCGCTACTTGATGTGCATTGTTTAACATTGAATAACCATTAACACGCATATAAATCTCAACTTCTTCCATTTTATAGAATGCCCGTATTTCTGACCCATACAGTAGCATAGGTGATATCTTGGAGTCAAACAATCTGAAAAGAAATTTAGGAGAATAAGGTTGTAAACAATTAATGTTTTTTAATAAGTTGATTAGTACCATTTTAGCTTGAACTGCTATGTTGCTTAAAGCGTGTGTCCATGAAAGCCTGCTGTTAAAATACAAACCTAAATATTTATACCCTTGTGTGACTTCCGCAAGTTGTCCATTTAGATACCATTTTTCACTTTTTTTCAGCCGCCCACCTTTCTGAAAAACTTTAGTTTTTTCAATGTTAACTGACATACTCCAGTCCACACGATATTTATCTAAGATAGAGAGTTCCTTCTGTAGTCCCCCAATTGTGTCTGAAATTAAAATCAAATCATCTGCAAAGACCAATAATAAAACTTGTATAATATCCGGGTGTATCTGTACTCTGTATAGCTGCTCCTGTTCAATTGTGTATACAATTTCATTTATGAATAATTGAAATAAGAAGGGGCTTAAAACGCAACCTTGTCTTTCAACTAAATTACATTGAAATTGGTTTGACAACAGGTTGTTACTTCTGACACATGCCTTGGCATTGCCATAAATTGACTTTAACATTTTGGACATCTTCGTACTGACACCGTGCTTTCCAAATACTTTCCACAAATAAGAACCACGAACAGAGTCAAACGCCTTTGAGAAGTCTTATAAAGGCTACATATAACTTACGACCAGACATACCTAAATATGTTTGAATAATAGCATTTAAAATAAATAGATTGTCAATTGTCGATCGCGAGTGTCCTCGTCTAAAGCCAGATTGACATTCTGATATTTTGTCATACATATCTGCCCCAAAAGATAATCTATTATTTAATATACTTGTGAACACTTTAGACAAAATACTCAATAAACTAATAGCTCTATAGTTATCTCAGATTAATCTTGAGCCTTTTTTATGTAATGGGATAATAACACCTGTATCCCAATCTTTGGGAAAAACACCATGATCAAAGATACATTTGAAAATTATCTCAACATGAGGGACAATGTTAGCTAGTGCAAACTTCAGGTATTCTGGGAGAATATTGTCCATACCAGGTGATTTAGAGTTTTTGAAAGAATTAATACTGTCAATAATTTCATCTTTTGTGTTTGGTCCATCCATGATGTCGTGGGAGATTTCCTCGCTTTCTATTACTAGTGGTTCAGCATCGTTGTTTAAGAAATCACTATCTTCTTCAATGGTAGATTGATTAAATTAATGTTCAAAGTATTCCATCCATTCTTTTGAATCTATGGGATTATAGTTACTTTTTGTATTCTGCAAGTCCTTGATGTTCTTCCAGAATGACTTTGAATCAGTAGTTTGCTCCAGTGTGGTACGTTTACTGGTCATGTAATCCCCTTGTTTTTTCCTACAAATAGTCATATATTCATTCCTAATTTGATGGTAGTTCAGCAAGTGTTCATTGTCTTTATTTTTTCTAAATTTGTTAAGTGCACGACAGCGTTCGTGTTTCATTAACATACAGTCGTCATTATGCCACGGGTTTCTTGTTTTACATATATGTTGATGATTGCTATCATTATTCCACGTTTTTTTAAACATACAATACTGCTGAAAGAATTCCCTCTGTAAACGTTGATACACTCTTGTCTATGTCAGAAAGAGCTTCTAAGCTCGCTTTTTTCAGATTCGTTGCAATTTCGGGCGATTCCATATGATGTATGAACTGTTCCTGCTTGTTATCCACCGAGGTGTATCGAACACGACGGTCTGTTGATTGCGTTTCCGCGGAGCATTTTACCACAGGCGTTGTCATAGTTACAGGTAGATGTAGTGAGTCACATCGAGGCACAACCTCAAAATTACATATATGATAAAAGAAGTTAGATGAGCATACAACATAATCTATGGTACTACAACCATTAGGGCTGACATAAGTGTACTCTCCTATTTGGTTATCCGCACCTAGTCTACCATTCATTGTGTGAATGTCTAATACTAATACTAATTCCATACATGTTGACTACTTTATCGCAGGAATATCTTTGTTTGCAGAAGCTTGGAAAATAATCTGAGTAACACCCATTATTATCAAGGAATAATCTACTTTTTCGCCTGTTCTTGCATTAAGGTCTCCAATCAAAACAATAGGAATATTTGGATATTGCCGAAACTGTTTCAAAAATATCATTTTGAAGTAATTCAATACCATTCTTGTTTTCCTTATTTTCATACCAGCTGGAACGTTCAGGATGTACATATGAAAAGACATACAGGATATTATCAGTCAAATTTAGCATTTCTTTTGAGAAAACAATGCATATGCTATGCTCAAAAGTAACAATATTAATGACAAAATCAGTCAAAGAATTTCTTACTAAAACGATAATTCCACCTGATAAACGCCCATGTTTAGAAAGTCTGGTTGCAGGCACACTATATAACTGAAAATCAGAAAATATAGCACTGAAGTCTTATTCTGTAGTCCATGTTTCAAACAAAGCTATAATGTCAAAACTGGTAACAAAGGATAAAAAATCATCATCACGTTTTTTATTTTCAAGTCCGTCCACATTCCATGAAAGGAATGACATTTTGTATTGTCTATCACTACACTCGGGGCCCTGGCCACGCCGCTATTTCCCAGTTCTTCCTTTAGAATTCGATCGTAGGGACCGCTGGTTAGTGTCTGTGTTGATTCTTTTACCTATGGATCCTGGGCCCCTGCGCCCTGAACCTCTACCCCTAGTCTGATTTGGAGTTTTGTTGGTGGAATCGGTTGTGTGGACTGGGAACTACCTCCATTATAGTATCCGCGCTTGTTTTCCTCTCGCAAACGTTTCCATTTGTCACGTTGGTTTCTTGTCAGATCATTTGCACGCCCGATATTAGACGTTTTTAAGTCACCTCGCATCTTTAGAACTTTAATTTTAATATCATTACTGACAAATCGGACAGTTACTGGTCGTGGTTTACCACTTACTCGTACCCCGAGACGGTGTAATCGGACAATATCAGTTGCAAGTATCGGTTCATCCCTATTAACAGAGTCCAATAGTTCCAATACACTTTGTTTACAATCTTCAGCTGTTTCATCCGTGACCTCTGACATGCCATATTTGATGACATTGTCCCGCCTACTATATGCCTCTAGCCTATAAACGGCCTCCATGACGATGTTGAGACGCTCGTCCATCACGTGCATTTCGGAAATCTCCTCTTTTGTACTTTGCAGTCTGTCTTCTATCTCGTTGTAACGTGCTGTAAGGGGTTCCAAATCAGAATATATTTGCTTATTGTCTTCACGAACTTCTGTTAAAAATCGCAGGGATTCAGACACTTGGCTATTTATGTCTTCACACATCACCTCCAGTGAATAGTATTTCTTTTCAATGGCTATCATCTGTGTACGAACTTCACTCAATATTGCACATATTTATTTCTTGTTTTCCTCCATTTTGTTTTGTTGAACAGTGCATCCTTCAAACCCGTTATTTGTTCCTCCACCGTCGGGCCTGGTTGCTTCTCAATATCACCAGCAATGAGAAGTAGTCTTCTCAAGACAGTATTTATTGCCAGGCAGACTGAAGGTGACAGATCACCATTTATTGTACTCGATGAGTGGCGGTATAAGGGGCAGAAAATGTCAACACTGTCAAAAGGGGTGTACAGTACGAACAAGTTGAGTTTTTTGGCACAAAATAAAGTAGCATTGCCATGTTCAATCTCATTACCAACTGCATGTACACACAAAACGCCAGCTGTAAAAATCGCCAGTAAATTCCCATACACGAAATTCGAAACATCATGTCATTCATCCATGACCAGCGCGACGTGGGGTCATATTCATCAACAACAATACCTTTCAGTGAAGCAGGCTTTTTAAATGTCCCACGTCCCACGTCGAAATATCCACACCCATGATGCCAGAAGATGTTCACACGGTGTTGATGACAAAATAGTCGTTGTTACCTTCTTTTGAACGGTGCTGTGGCTAAAATGTATCGCGGCTCACAACAGGGCGTATGTGACCGTCCGCCATCTTGTATGTTGTTGTTACGTTGTGGAATAACGTTACAATGTAACGTCACCAATCCACAACCTTTCCACAACGTTGTGGCAACGTCGTGTGTTAGCTGGGTATGTCCAGGGCAAATATTCATCTTGATAAACACAGATTGCCTTATCTGTCTTACATCACAGTCACTGCCCACATTCCCATCCTGGGCATAAGCACCGTCATTTGCTGCTTTTGCACTAGGTATTGTCTGATGTTCCACGAACGTTTACATATCCAGTTCCATGGCAACCTCTAAGTTTGACAGGATCGGCCTTTGAAAAAAAGAGTTGCTTGATCGTCAACGTGTTGCTCAACTTCTGTTTCAGTAGTGATGTTTTGATACGTGACTTTCATGTGTACTCACAAATTTACAGTGACCTGTTACAGAAACATCTAATCCGCCATTAACTGTTTGGGCATTTTTAAATGTTTGGCATTTTTAAATGTGGTAACTCTATTTTCCCCCTTTGTACCCGCATTACCCGCCAGTTTCAATAGCTGCAGCCGAGGACGCTTCTTACCTATCCTCTATTTTACCGATTCTCAGTGCTTGTTGAAGGAATTAGTGTGTTGGCCGTTATGCACTACATGGGCAACAGCCGTCGTTACTAGCTGAGAGCCGCGATGGGGTCCTACGGTCAAAACATGACCCTACAGCGTGAACCTCACTGTTTCGGGGGATATGGAAATGGGATTTTGTTTCTGGAGCATAACTCTCATACCGATCAACATGTCCTAATGAATCTATGTTTACACATCAGGAATACTCTATATTAGTGCCTTTTGCTTTAGGACACGACAATCCCATGATTGACATCATAAGCATCGATCCACTCAATTGGAGTGAGTGAGTGAGTATGGTTTATGCCGCTTTTAGCAATATTCCAGCAATATCACGGCGGGGGACACCAGCAATTGGATTCACACATTGTACCCACGTCGGGAATCGAACCCGGGTCTTCGGCGTGACGATCGACGCTTTAACCACTAGGCTAACCGACCCGACACGAAAACGTCGTTTTTTCCGTATATGGTCATTGGACGGAAAAACGACTAAAAATTCATTAAAATTGATTAATTGGTGAGTGTCTAGAAAGTGTCCGGAAAAGGGTCGAGTTTTTCAAACGTAAAATGGACGGAAAAACGATGCTTTTTGCTCCGCCTTGTACAACTGTTAACGGCCAATCAGATGGTTTCATATTACTGGCATGCCTTGCTCTAGTATCTGTCGAGCGCAGTGCAGCGAGATTTGCTGATAAGCCAGTTTTAGGATATGTCACATGTTTATGGAATTCAGACACGCGCAAAGAAGTCAAACCAAACCATGTTACCATAACATATCCCTCCGCTATGCACGGTTACCTCTATTGGATAATGGGTTGTGTTTCATTTGGTTATAACAAAAACTCATTTTTAATGTGAAGTTTACACAATATACGGCTTTTCCATTGGACGAGAGGTCGGTCACATGAGGTTTTTCACATGACTGTATTCTTGAAATGACGTAAACACTGACTACTTCCACATTCCCGGGGAAAACCCTGGGAATTCCCTGGTACGAATCAATACAGAAGCGCTGTTTCCCATCATTTAGACCCTTTAATTTTGAACTTAGCGTCTTAGCTAACTCTGTGATAAGGCGGGGATTTTGGTTGCATGCAAGTTCAAGGATACCCTCGCTACAACCCATCCCAGAAAAAAAACGGGAAAAAAATCCAAACTATCGTAGTGAAAATCTACAGCAATCTATGAATTTACCTTAGTATCTATTTGACACATCTTTACAATCACCTTTCAATGATCGGCCAATTGATCAGTGATGACAAAGGCTTGAAATAGCCACAGGTTAATTAACAACTTCGGAAATATCTCCCGTCACGTTTGTCGTGTCGGCCATTTTGACGTCTTGTACTTGATGTAAATGTATTACAACGCTCTGTCATTGTGATTAACTTACAGAGGTAATTCTTTAACAGACCTTCTCATCTCATGAGGATATTGTTTGAAATACATTTCTTGTAAACAAACTAAAACAGATGAACTGTTTAGCTAGTGGTAAGTCAAGGCACCATGCATGTATATGATCTGTTATTATATGTTTTAACATTACGGTTTGGGGCGTTAATAAAATACACTGACGCAAGTATATTCTAATCAAATCAACTGGATAACTGAATATGCTTTCTTTCGCATATTTCATAACATCACTACACAAAATTGAGACAGTTGCAGTAACACACAACGGTGATCGCATTAAACACCACTTTGAACAGTATATCAGTTATAGCACGGTGTATCAGACTGATGTGCGATAAAAATCCGAAGTGGTTCAGGCTATCCAACGGGTGTTCGCGAAAAGGTGAGCGCATCATGCCACACAAGTGGCACCCGTCACAAACACATGCAACATGCAAGGACAAGTCAGCTGTTCATCTGAACAAAGCACGGAAACACACAATTATGCCCGTCATCACTATTACCGAGCATGTACATTATATTGTCCGTCAAAAACATGGACGAGTATAAACAATATGTTCCTACTGGCTATACATGTCATACATTTGACAAAATGTATTGACTCAGAGCATTAGTGTTAATCACAGCGTATAGACTCGGCATGCAGTTGAACTCATCACCCATCCCATTATTGATAATCCTTCTTGAAGATCTCTGAAATCAGAAGCTGCAATAGCGCATTTTTACACTTTATCTTTTAATTGGCATGTTAGACTTCTATTTCATAACTCAGTTTTAGTTGCACGGATCACTTGGAAGGGACATTGTCGCGTTGTGGTATTGTCAAATTGACGCCCTTACAAAATCAAGCAAAACGTGTCAAAATTGACCAAAGCGCGACAATTCGACAACGCGACATTTTGGCCATTTGTCGCATTCTTGCTCTTTGAATAACCTTTACTTTTTTTCTTTATTTTACAAAAGGGCGACGATGCCGTAACGCGACATTTCCAAGGTCAAAATATGTCTCGTTGTCGCATTGTCGCCCCATCACAATTGTGTATAAAAGGCGTAAAGTTCAGTTAATGTTACAGTTAGGAAGCGGTAACCACGTTATATCTGTCGTAGAAGTTCAACCTGATACATGTATGTCTTGAAATGAAAACACAAGTCCCTCCGCGATTCCATAACGTTTTACTGTGAGCTCTTCTCCATAAGTGCTTAGTGTTCAACTCCCAGTTCCAAGCACGTAGTACCTCATCAACAATCCACATACCTCTAGTGCAGTGTTCTTCCGGAAGATCTTACTCTTGACCGTATCAGACAACTGACGAGTGCGCGCCTGACCTGTGACCTCGTTACACCCCATGAGGTTTGCCGAAGGGAAAGGGGTAGGAAATGTGGGCTCCAGCCCAGCCCAGAGCTCGCGACACACTGTATACTGCATGTTGTATTCATTATGCAGTTATTAAATTAGAAACGAATACATATGTAGTACCCACTCACTTACTCTGTTTCGAATATTCATCAGTAGACAATTTATTATTAACCAGCTGTGTAGGAGAGATATCAGATTTTTATAAGCAGTCAAATAGGGATGATAAAGGAACCCTCACTGATTAGCTTCTTGTTTACCTAAGAGCAGAGGTGTCCATGTTAGATGATATAACCAAAATCCAGGAGCTCCGGCGGGGATACGGGCCGGGAAGTCGAAAATCTATTTACCAGTAGTACCGGAAAGGCGAATGGAGGGGTAAGGGACTGGGGACCGGGAAGGCGAATGAAAAGATGAGTGATGTGTACCCTCGTTATGTATACAACGGACACTTATACATTGAGGACACGGGGGTGCTGTGAGATGGAAAAGTGAAGAAAGAGATAAAAAAAAATTGAACTCAGAGAATGTGATTCATGGACTATGTTGCCACTACATGGGTAGAAGGATCTTGGAGCAAGGACCTGTGGAATCACTTCGGAAACCAGGGACGCAGAACAAACAACAACCTTGAAGGATGGCATCATCACCTGAAAAAGAGCGCCCAGAAGACTCACCCTAACATCTTCGAGGTAGTGAATCTTCTGAAACGTGAACAATCTCTAACAGAAGTGAGAGTTGAGCAGCTAGGCGCTCACACAAGAGCACCTGCTCGGAAGAGAAAATACCGAGTGATTGACTCTAGACTCCGTGCCTTGAAAGAAGATCTGTTGAACCAATTGACGACAACAATGGACTACACTGACGATATGGCAGATCTACTGCACTGGGAATGAACTGAATTATTACATAAATGATAAAATGTATGTCTATATACATCTTCAAATAAATGCATGATATATGATATGTTATACTATACTTGTCATATATTGACTTTGTTGCCCAGATTAAATAGTGTCCTCATTTCATTGGTGTTTTCTTTGTAATTAACTGGTACCGGGAAGGCGATCATCTGCCATAATAAGAATGTTTGTGATGACCTGGAAGGCGAACGTAATTTCTAACTCTGAGGGATTGATTTCGCCTTCCCTGCCCATAACCGGACAAACTGGTGTTGTTATTGTGTGGTGTGAGCTGTGACATAGACCCAAGAGAATAATGTAAAAAATGAGACCAACTCAAGTCTACAATGATTGGGAAAGTCTAGATTTCCATAGCTCTAGCCTGAAATTAAGAATTGTTGTGTGCTCCTTTTTAATTTTATTATTTTTATTTTGTAGACATGGATAGACCAACCAGGAAATAAATTGATGGAATATTAATATCTGGGGTAGTGTAATCGGATATGTTGTGGAGTTTCGGCAGTACCACCTCTGTTTATATCAGATATGTTATTGTGATTTGAAATCCCTTTTGAACAATTGCGAGTTTTTGTATGCTCTGTATTCTTCCGTCATGGTAGAATATATCATTCTGTTTTAATTATCCACAAATAATGACAACTACAATGTAAACATCTATCTGGGGATAAACAATAATACAACACTGAAGGGCATATCTGAAAAATAGGACTAATCGAGTAATATTTCTTTCTTAAACACTGTCCGTTACAGGCATTCTAATCATTATATTATACTTTGTATAGTTTAAAAGTCAAATAATGGCAAATTGTGTATCTTTCTGCATTTTGAATTCATTATAATTTCTGCAATAAAGCTTTAACATCAGATAGAGATATAAATACTCTATGATCTATACTGTCATGAATGAATTATTAATTTTGTATTATGAATTAAATAAGCTGAAATATGATAGTACAAAAAAAATATTTTAATCTGTTCGTGTGAGTAGGTAACGAGAGATCTAGGCAACTCACTAGCGTAACCATTTGTGAAATATCAAATATTCAAAGTTTAGGGGTTTGAACATGTGCATTGAATGACAGACAAGAAAGCAACGCAATGATTGAATTGTGAATCAAATTATGTTATAAATATAACAAAATATATAGAAAATAAAAGTTTAATTTCTCATTGTTGGAAGGTGTTTAATAATAGTTTTTGTTTGATTGTTGGTTACTAAACGCCGCACTCAGCAATATACCAGCTATATGACGGTGGTTTGTAAATAATCCAGTCTGGGCTAGACAGTCCAGTTATTATCATCAAGAGCACCGATCTACGCAATTGGGATACGATGACATGCATGAACCAAGTCAGCGAGCCTGATCACCCGATAAACATGGGTTGTTGAAGGCCTATTCTAACCCGGTTTTCACGGGTAATTTGTTTTTAATAATAAGGTAAAATGAAATTCTGTATATGTCCATAGTAAGTGTGTATAAGTAGATGGATAATATGTCCACACACGTAAATTAAATAGGTTAGACTGCATATGGTTCAATGATGAGCTTTTTTAAAGTCGATATTTCAAGACATGTATTTGATATTCATAACATCTCCACAAAAGCTACACAATGGCGACAAAACGGTACCAGCATCACAGATACCAATAATACATTTTTGAACATGATATACATAATTACTTTAAAGTTAAAACATGTATCAAAATAGAAAATTAGAAGGTTCCGACATTTTTCGTATTTATTTTCGTTTGGAGAGAGAAGTAGTGACTTGTATCTGATGGCTCAAATTTCGTAGATCTGGAGATCACTGTGGCGATACAGACCGTGAAGTAGTTTGTCTCACAGTCCCTGAACCGTACTATTTTCACTTCCGCCCAGGCCTTACTGCAATGATATAGCCCCAAATGAAACAAGCCTAGATGTTCAACAGGTTCAGGCTGAAATTTCCATCCCACTAGGGCTCCTTATTAATTTAAATATAGTTTCTCGTTTTAACCAAAATGATATATTCCCAGAGAGTAAGCGTTAGTCTAACCGAGAAGAACAACTATCCAAAAGATTTCATGCATGTCTATACATCTTCAGAGAGACCCTCCATGTTCCTATCGATATGTGTCAAAAGACAAATTAATTAAATATTACAGCGCCGGTGAATAGGTTATATGCGCATGTCAGCGTCGATCCTACAATATCCTTTTTAGCGAAATACAGATATACAGATGAATTAACGTAGTAATACTACGCAAATATATGTCCGGATGTATACATCAGTTTCATCTCGTGATCTTTATTCGTGCTTTTAGCTCTTTTCTACAAGAAATTATGGGGTGTTTCACACCAGAAAGACAGGTCCAAATTCAAGTCATAATTTCATGGTCCGTCTTGTATGTTGGAAACCAATATCGCATTATGATTGAATATTGCTAAACGTGGTATTAACCCGATTACTCACATAATTATTCCATTTTCTTCATGCACATTCTACAATCATCCACGATCACTATCTATAAGGAGGTATATCTATATTCATCCAAATGTCCATGCATATATGTCCACATATATATGCATTTAGCAAGTCCTACACTCTTCCTTAAAAGATAAATGCTAAGCATTTCCTCTGTATGTATTTATATATGTAAATATCGTATTAATGTCAACGCTGATGTAGTGAACCTACCACAGACCTGATGCAAGAATAACATCTAATCTCTGAAGTGAACATATTTTACAGAAAAAGAACAGCTGTTAAACAATAGTTTATAAAATATGATAATAAGGTGCCAAGAGACTTTCTTCATTTTGCCAAATATTTGGCTGTATTGGACATATATGTTTCGGTGTCTGTATGACAGACAAACCTGATGCTTTTAAGTATAAAGATAAGCCCATGAAAATATTAACTAATGTAACATACATTAATGGAAATTAGATGAACAGTTGATGTTAGCAAATGATATTATTCGGTCGAACGTCTATCAGCCAATACTACATTATTGAATTGTGAGTCTACAGTGATTTTTGCAAGGCTACTCTCATAAATGTCATGACGCATTTTAGGCCAGGGTTCTATACTCGCATCAATGTGCAGACTTATTATTGCGTTCATTTCATGATTTACAGTATTCATGAAGAAGTTGTCACGTGGGACCAACAGAGAGAATAATGACTGTCGACTTGCTATTTGTTTTTTTTTTTATATTCATGCCAGCTCAAACGATCTAATGGCTTGATTTATTGTTATGGTATCCACAAAATACGTATGATCCGTTTTTTTCCGTTTTTGTTATTCTTTGTTTAACGCTGCACTCAGCAATATTCCAGATATATGACGATTGTCTGTAAATAGTCGAGTCTGGACCAGACAATCCAGTGATTGATATCCCGAGCATCGATTCACGCAATTGAGATACAATGATATTCATCAGTCGGCGAGCCTGACCACCCAATCCCTTTAGTCGCCTCTTACGACAAGCATAGACGCCTCTGACGGCAAGCATGGGTTGCTGAAGGTCTATTCTTACCCGGTCTTATAGGTCAAGTGGGATTCAACTGATATATTAAGATGAAATATAACTGAATTATATTTGCTGTTTACATATGAAAGTTTGCCAAATTGTTACAAATTGTTTTGCCGCAACAAGGCTACGTATTCACACCATATTGTGCTAGGCACAGTATAACTGGACTGAGGGAGGTTGGTATTCCTCCTTGTGGGTCGCCTGCTTGGCAATATGGGACGGGAAAACTGCAGGGGGTGAGGGCAGTAAGTTGATGGTACAGACAGATAAGAAAGATCATTTTACAACTGTGAAACCTCATTCCACAAAGGAAGAGGCGAAAGCTGAAACTTGGTGAGATTCACAGAACAAAGGCAGTTATTTCAAGTTTCTCACTGAGTATCGGGGATACATTTAATAAAACAATTAGTGTGAATATCCACAGTGGAGACTTAAATGTGGATCGGGTGAATACAAAGGGCTACCTGATAGATTGTGTGTCATCAAACCGGACAACGTTGGTCTTTGACTGATGTAAAACACACTTATGCATTAACTTGTATCGGAAATTGAATGTTCATCTTAATTGTTATTGATGAACACGTAATATATTTTTAAAGAAATAAAACAGTGACATAATAACTAAAACTTTATGTGAGCAGAGTACCTCTATTGGAATTAAATAAATGAGTGATATAAAGTTGTAAGCTTCTTCACAACCGTGTTACTATTAATTGACTTTATTGGGTAATCAAAAAAGAGATAGCGACCTAAAATAGCCAAATATCATACGATTTCACTTGTCCACCATCTTGGATGCAAGGCGAAAACATTTCAGTGCGTTTGAAGCTACTGAGAATGCCCCCCGCATAGTTGGACAAACATTCTGCGGTAGCGGGTTGACCAGAGGCTTCCAGCAGTATTTCCTGTCCAGGTTATTTAGGTATGTGTGTGTGTGTACTATAAGTGAGTGAAACAAAAGACAGTACAGGCACACCAAGTCCCCCAAGTTCTCAAACCTGCCACATCCTCAACCACTTAACTTACTTACACAATCATCTCACTACATGTTCGCCAACGCATCACAACGCATGCACGCGCGCGCACACACACACACACACACACACACACACACACACACACACACACACATCGCATTCATCTTTCCCCACCATATTATAATGTCTACGTCAGCCATCATGGATCCATGCGCATGCTTTCATACATAATCCATCCTCCCACCATTCCCTAACATCCATCGAACTATAACTATATCCGCCTTCTTGATCGGTATTCGTGCTTACATACATACTCCCTACTACATCCATCGCACTATAACTATAACTATAACCGCCTTCGTGCATCTGCATTCATGTTCACATTGCATTGCATGCATCGAATTACACATTTAAAATATCGTAAATATTTTACAATATGTACATATTGAATATCAGCAAACAGAGATGATTATAACGCAATAGATTTCATCCGTCCAAATCTCGCAGAAAGAAGGGCAGCCTGGAATTTTACAATTGCATCAGAATGCACTAAGAAGTTCAACTGGTCAGGAGGTGAAAATTACTATAAGCTTCAGTTACAGATCTCCATTATGAATATCTAAAGTGTAAATAAAGATCCCAGCTTGCTATAATGTGTACTGCATTCCTGCAGATTTAGCAATTTCCTTAGCTATAAAATTTATGTCTAAATGCTCATGTAGACAAATACCCAAATGTATATAGGCATGACCATATTATATATTCTATTCAAATATCACCACATTTAAAAACAAAGCTAGACTGAGTCTTTGAAGGGCATTAAGAAGGGATACTCATAAGGAAAAACATTATGATGTCAACGTCTTTATTATTAGGAACACAACGTTTCGGGGTATATTGCTTTTGCGTGTTTGTGTGTGGGGGGGAGATGGACTTAACAACAAGTAAGGTCATCGTGAGCGTGACGGTATTCGCAGGTGGATTAGCATTTGAATTATGATTCTCTTTAGGCAGAAAATGAGGATCCACGATGTTCGACCTGGTAGAAGTGTGGAATCAAACCTCACAGCATTGGTCTTCGACTGACTGTGGCGTCAAAACAAACTCATTCATTTACTTGAACTGAATGTTCATCTTAATTGTTACGGATAGTCACAGAGCCGTGATCCAGAGAACAGGATGTCATTAGATAAAAACACAGTAATAATAGGATTACCAGAAAAACGGGATATTACACCCAAGCCAATAAGCTTCACTCAGGAACACCAGAGTAAGTCAAGATTGTAAACTGCCCCATAATTATGTATGACAGGCTAGTCAGGTATTGCTACATGTATATGTGAAAACAAAGTTATTAAAATGAAGAGCAAAACTGATGAAAGTTACCAATAAACGTGTATAAGTGTTGTATCGTCACTGCAAAAATAATGAGTGTTTGTCTTTAGTATTTACATTCAAATACGTGATATCTGTATTAGCGATATTGTCTACGCTCCATCGGCGAGTAATCGTTATCCTTACTATAGTATAAATATTGAAAGAAATTGCATTTCTGAAGACATCTCGATACAGTTTTTACGATGCATCACGTCTGCACTAGCGCTTGATAACAGCCTAGTGTTTAGGTGTTTCAGTTGTTTAAATTGCTGCTCTTGACCTTGATTTTGTTGATTAAACTTTGATACTTTGAACAATATAAGGTTATATGAGACTTTAGAACGGTAACACGCGTTAATGTGTATATGATGACATAAATAGACCAATGAGTAGCACGTCCAGATTAGCGTATAGGCAACATTTAATAATTAAACTCCACAACTCCCCTTTTAAGTCTTTTTTTCTGACTTAAAAGTAAATGCAAGAACACAATCGACCGGAATACAATCATATATTGCCCAGATAGCCACAGAATAGGTTCATCTCGGAATCTCGTATATCACTGGGGCTCCTCTTCAATTTAAATGGAGTTACTTGTTTCTTTCAAAACTATACAGATTTAGAGACTAAGCATAAGTCTGAATAGACATCACCAGTTTGGAATTTGAAACTAATCTGTGTACATTAACAGGATATTGCTTAAGTGTCATGTTCAAATGAGAAAGTGGAATCCCATCAATTAGCCTCAAAACTATTAATAAACATTTAAAAAAGTAATATCTGAAAAATGTATATGCATATAATATCTGGCAATAAACACCAAGATCACCTTCTACAAAAATAAGTTTTAAAAGCCGGTTGATGTTCGTTTGCATATTTGAATTGCGAAAGTAATCCTTTTCCTTTAAAAGGGAGCCCAGTGACTCTTTTCATTTTCTGATACAGCAGTAATCTAGACTTGCCAAACACTATAGACTTGTATGGGCTGTATTTGATATATATTTGTATCAGGGTCTGAAAGACAAACTACTGAGCCTTGTGCATTGCTAAATACTCGTATTTTGACTACAATTATTACCGTTATCATTGTTTATTGGAAACGCGTGCCGATCAAGTACGTGCCATAAATTTAAGCGACACTATACGATTCCGAATTTATTACGAGACTGTGTTTATGAATCATAGTCAAATAGTGGTGAACCTAGGAAACCATTCGCGAAATCACGCATGCACAGAACGGAAAATTTCGACATGGCATTAAGCAATCCGCATGCGCAGAACGATTGATTTCAGTACTTCGTGTGCCGTGTCAAACTCGAGCCTGTATTCTAACGCGCGAGAACTGACCAATGAAATCTGAGAAGTAGAAATACCGGCAGACGCTGTTGCTTGATTGACAATGTCAATCAAGAAAGGGAGGAGCTTGATGATATCTTCCTCTCCCAGTAAATTCCGATGTCAAATAACGACGTTATTTGGACGGAAAAACGATTGCTTGAAAACGTCAAAATAACTTCGTTTTTCCGTCCAATGACCATATACGGAAAAAAATAATAACTCTAATAGAAACATCTACTGCAAAAGAGAAATCACTTCAAATCCTGCTGTAGGATAAATAAATCTGACTTGTGTAAACATTGAGAGAGAGAGAGAGAGAGAGAGAGAGAGAGAGAGAGAGAGAGAGAGAGAGAGAGAGCATGTGCATGACGTCATGATAAGGTAAATCAAGACATATACTTACATAATGTTTAAAGTTAAGATTGGGTTAAGACGCACGCACGCACGCACGCACTCAACTCACGCCAAAGTACTTATACAGTCACGCACGCAATCATACAGAAACACGTAGACACACACAAACACGCGCACGCACACACGCCATACTAGGTACCTTATACCCCCCCCCCCCCCCCCCCCCCGACACACACACACACACACACCCCCAACACAGTGGTGCATTTATCCTCAACGACACACAACATAAACATTACAACTAAAATATTGATCACAAGCAGAAATACTACTCCTCGCAAGCACAATAACATACATGTAGAAAAGCGCACACAGAATTAAATGGGTGTCATGGGCCTTTGGAGAATTCAATCAATTTACTTATAAAGAGTATAACACCCGTGTTCACATCGGATTAATGTAATAAATCTCTCCGTTGAAGTTAAGTTTAAGAATTCTGGCATACTTTCACGCATAGCGTTCATTACATCATAACGTAAATCATCATATATGTTACAATCAATTAAAAAGTGGACATCAGTCTCTACTGAGTTAAAACAAAAAGTTCTATCCTGAAGAGGGACAGAGGGACGACTGTACCTAATTTTTTCAATGTGAATGGGGAGGCTGCCACTGCGTAAAAGTGCCAAATATTTTCTGGTGTTTCTATGGATATAATTTGATAAGACATAGGGCTCAGGCGCTAAATCCTGTATAAGCAATCGATAGGTCCTCAGCTTATTACCATTAGGGTTAATAGCATCATTCCACAGCTCTGAAAACCAAGCAGTTTCATTCACTTTAAATAATTTTTGCTTAATGAGAGTGAACTGACCACGTCTCATAGAATGGACATTTATCAAGTCGACGACGTTTAAGTTTCTAGGTAGCTTGTAAACCTCCTTTTCCCATGAGCGCCCTCTTCTACTTGACCAATCATGAATGACACCGGGCAATCTTGTAATTTCCATACTGTTAAGGCGGAAGAATAAACGAAATGCTTCTATGCAATCAATCAAGTTTATTTCGTATTTCAGGCCACATGGCCCATAGTACAGTTGTAAGATAAATAACATTTTAGGTCACATGTCCAGAGTGTTACATCTCTGTCGATCTCATTTTAAATAATTTACATAAATATAAAGCTATTAAGCATAGTTCATTAATATTACTTGATTTAAATAAATTTGTAAACATGACATTAGCTTTATAATATTTTGTAATGAGGTAAAAAAAAGTATTTCTCAAGTGAATATATTTCTTACATACAAAATAGACATGGTTTTCATCCTCTACTAAATGAAAGTCACATTCTTTACAAATAGATTCTGTATGAGGTATATTTAACAATGATCTTTTACGAAAAATGTTGAACGTTGTGAAGAGATATTCGAAATTTACACATTGCTTTAACTAATCGTTTGTCTCTGAGTACTGTTATGTATACTCCTCACAAAAAGTTAAGCAACGAATCTATGATGTGTCAGTCCATGTTCATATATTCCAATACCTAAAAACTGACTAAGCAATACAAAGAAAGAGCACAAACACACATTGACCTCAAAGGGACTGATAAGCGTTTATGCCTATTAGGTTTACAAATGATCAAAAACAGTATCATGAAAACAGCCGTGCAAAATGTGCTGCACTGAAAGGGGAAAATCTTTGAATTTGAGTTTAAGTCATTTTGAAACAATGATCCAATGTTCAGTAACGTGTATGTCCACCATTGGCTTGAATGCAAGCTTCTACACGTCTTGGCATTGACCAGATAAACCTATCAAGTGTCTGTTGTGGATATGTTCTGCCATTCTCTCTTTAAGGCCTGTTCTAGTTGATCCAGATTCTGAGGACGAACATGAAGACCATAAACACGCCTTCCAAGAATGTCCCATGCATGTTCAATAGGATTAAGATCCGGAGACCTTGCAGGCCAGTCCATATGCGTGATGTTGGTCTGAAGAAGATCAGTGACAACTCTTGCTCGATGTGGACGAGCATTATCATCCATAAAGATGAAGTTAGGACCTGCTTGTTGTGCCAGGGGAATGATCACAGGTGTGACAATCTCGTTCCTGTACCGTACTCCAGTCATGGTACCACGTCTGATGACCACCAGATCAGTTCTGTGTCCAACCCTGATGCCAGCCTATACTGGTCGTGTTCAACAATTGTACAGTTGGCGTATCGTTCATCACGGTTTCTCCACACACGTGCCCTACCATCGTTGAAGTCAAGGCAGAATCTTGACTCGTTTGTGATGAGAACGTTACGCCAGCGATTGACCCTCCAGTTACGGCGTTGATTGGCCCATGCAAGTCTCTGTTGTCGATGGTGTGCAGGCAGTGGGATACGTCGTACTGGTCGTCTGGACCTCAGATCCTGAGCGTGAAGTCTGTTTCTTACTGTCTGTGTTGAGACTCTGTTTCCTGCAACTCTCTGAAGGTCATTCTGGAGAGATCTGGCCGTAGTAAACCTGTTTCTCCGGGCTAGGGTGGCTAAACACCGGTCCTCACGAGGAGTTGTCACGCTTGGACGACCTGTGCGTGGTCTCTCTGTCATCAGCCAGTTTGATGGTATCAAGTTATCGCTCTTGAGATGACACTGCGGGGAACATTAAAATGATTGGCAACAGCAGTTTGGGTGAGACCCCCTGTACCATTCCAATAATCTGAACAACCTCAGTTGGCGTTAAGTGACGCCTAGCCATGTCTAAAGTGTTAATGGCGACAAACTGCCCTTGCTGGCAGTTTTTAAGCAGTCAGGGTGCATGGGTGAAGTGTGTAAAACATGCATGTCGTGCATTTTGCATGTGTGTTTTGAGGGTGGTTGTGTTCAGGCGATGTTATCAGTGTTATCAGGAAAATCTACATGGAAAAGGCTTTAAGTCGAGTATTCGTAGGTAATTCTCCTGCCTGAATTTGTTCTTATTGGATGGCATTCAACACTGATGAGAATGTTGCACGGAAAATAATACTTGTTGCTTAACTTTTTGTGAGGAGTATATAATTCGGGTTGCAGAAGAGATTTTATATCAGCATAATGCACTAAAAAAATAGACGACTCTAAACTGTGGTACCATGATTGGAAATAAATATCTTTTAAATGTCATCTAAATGCACCAACATCTTGGAATAACCACACATACGCAAAACCGCTACTAAATCACATTACCTCACATACGATACCCAAGTGACTTTTCCATTCTCATTCTTCCGTGCTTGCAAGGCAAGGGTTTCACATGCATTAGACCATATTAACCGTGAGGAGAAGATTATTCCAAGGTATATATAGTACGTTACCGTCTTTATCTACACATTATCCAGTGTCCATGCTTCATACTTGGTTATTATCCCTCCATTTCTAAAATACAATAACATTTTATTTACCAAGATTTACACACAATCCCCATTTCAAACAATATGTAAAATCTGCAATGTAAAAGTACAATGTTATTAGCAAATAAGAGTAACATCAGATCTTGAATATTTTGGGTAACAAATATACCATGATCGCAATATATTTCCAACACAAGCTCATTCATAAAGAATATAAATAAGACAGGGCTCAAAACGCAGCCTCGTCTTACCCCACTAGAGGTGTTAAAAAAAGAAGTTTTAAAGCAACCAATCTTTACACCTGTTTTTACAGATACATACATACTTTTAAGCAAATTGTACATTTTACCATGGAATCTTTTTTGTAGGAGTAAATATAACATTTTCCTCCTGTCAACATAATCAAACACCTTTCTAAAATCAATGACTGCACAATAAAATCTGCCTTTTGGCTTACAGAGATATATTTTGAACATACTGCATGCTGCGTAAAGATATGATCAGTGGTAGGATATTGAGAATGGAAACCTGCTTGGGATTTTAAAATATGCTTATTTACCTCTATTCAGATTCTAAGGCGTTTTTCTCGAATAGACATAAAAACCTTCCCTAAAATGTTCAAAAATGAAATGCCCCTGTAGTCGTTAGGATCCGTTTTAACTCCACTTTTGTATAATGTTATTATCATCCCTAGATTCAATACGTCAGAAAACATTCCTCTATCAAGAACTTTAACTCGGCAGATATGTAACAATATAAGGCCAAGATGTTCACTTCCGGAAGAAAGCGTGAAAATTTGTACATAGGGGTTTTAGAGTATGCAGAACCCGATTTTAATGGGATCTTCGCTGGCAAACCAATGGTTCCCACTCAAAATTGAGAAATCCAAGATGGCCACCATCCGTATTACAAATTTCGATATATGGCCGTAACTTTGGATCTATTTGACATAGAAACATGATCTTGGTGGCAAATAATAGGTTTTAAAATCGAATTCTGCATACTCCATAACCTCTATGTACAAATTTTGATTGATCAAACAGCAAATGATCAGTTCATTGATCCGGGTTTGACAATTTCTTAAAACAGGAATACCACACTTCTTGGGTAATATATGATTTATCACTATAGAGAAGGTGTTTTAATGATTTCCAAAACTGTTTACAGTTACTCTGGCAGGCGGTATCTTTTATATCAGAATAAATCTTTTCGGTTTGGTGAAGTACCATTGTGGCCTAGAGTGTGTGTTTGTAGATCACTCAGCAATATTCCAGCTGTATGACGGCAGTTTCTAAATAAACGAGTCTTGACCTGACAATCCAGTGACTCATTATTAGAATGTGCCTCTCCAACGCGACATCTGAAGTGTCATAACTGAAAAGGAAATGAAATATAAAAATTAATGTGAAACCAAATTTGAAATATATGAGAATGTATTCAGATTTCTAATGCTTACTCTTTTTCTTTAACGACTTCGATTCTGTATCATGTATAGAGAATATCACCTTCGTGTCTTTTGATATCAAATACATCAACACGAGTTGATAAAAGGGGAGTTTTTTCCACTTTTATCAACGGGTGTTGATTTATTTCATATCAAAAGACACAAGGGTGAGATTTTACTTATCATCAAACATCATTCTTCCAACTTTTTCCGTTTGTAGACAGTAATTAGCAGTGTCTTAAGTGTAAAAAGTACAACTAACAGCTTCGGTAGCAGAGCCATTAGTGATGTCATTTGATTGTGACGTCATGGTAACCAATGACGTCACAATGGTCTGCAAAGCATTGTGAGGCAATTTCATTGCAGCAATATGTACAATATTAGAATGTGTCTATCGGCCCTTACTCACATTTATCAACACAACACATGGGTTATTCTCACATATGTTTGATAACGTTCAGTCCATCCCTCAAACAAGACAGGCTAGACTCGACACAGAGTGAGTTAGCAATGAGTGCGACATCAGCATCACACAACAACAAAGATAATATTACATCGTTTATTTGAATACCACAATTACGATTATTAATACATTCAACCAAATCATTAATGTACACTGAACATGAAGTAGTGAAAAATTTACAGCCGTGTTTTACTCCTCGATAAGCAGGGAAACGTTCAGTGAAATATCCATTCAATTTTACAAAACAATTAACATCACGATATTTAGATTGTATGGCGTCCAGTATTTTGCCTTTAACACCTGCTCTTCGCAGCTTGAAGTGCAAATTATCTCTTGTAACAGTTTCAAACACCCTTTTTAAATAATCAAATCTAAAAAAGTTGATTGTTTACAGGTTATTCTATTTTGAATTAAAGTAGATACAGCATATCGATTATCCGCTTAATCTCTCTCTTATCGAAAACCATTTTGTTCATCAGCTTAGATAGTATTGCTCTCAAACCAACCAGACAGTCAGGTATTTAATATATCTGCATGTAATGAAGCGATTGAATTAACTGTAATACCTCTATATTCTAGCAGGTAACATAAACCTTTAATACCAGCTTTTTGTATCAGGTTAAATACATTCTCATCCCATGAACTAGGTACATCGCCGTTATTGAAACAATATCTTATAATACTGAACATTAAGGCAAGACAACTTGCGTTCCTTAATACGGCTGCTAATATCAAGTAAAACCGGTCGATTTAGATGATCCCCCCTCGTTGCTGTCGCCACACAAGGATCAAGGATACGACTAAAGAGGTGCTTCGATGCTTCTGCTTGTGTCTAAAGATGTTACTATTTTGTCGTTGGTGATTGTATGAACATATTGCCACTATGCAAAATTTAAGGCTACTGGTAGTACTTCAAGATCACCAGGATCACTAAAGCATTACTGCTACATCATGACTAAAAGAGACCCCTTGGTACCTGATAATAGAAGTTTAATTACCTTAATTATTTGTTTCTTCTTAGACATGTATGATGTGCTTACTTCTTTACGTATTGATAGAAAACAATGCATGTTTATAGCACAAATAAGTTTTTTGAACATGGCGGTTGTTCTGATTTCAGTAGAAGTATTACTATTCTCTAACGCTGTTCGTACGTCATCATTTGTTATAATTGTTTATGTTTTGAATATCCTTTGATGTCCTACGTCAGTCCGTTTTTAGTCTAGTTTCTCTATCAAGCTTTTTTTTCATTTGTTTTGTAAGTTTCTAAGATCTCATATGTGAATCCTGTTGAAAGTGGTTTGATTCCGAACGGGCTCATGTTGAAGTCCTTGGCATAAAACCAAACACCAAAACACCTTGAATAGTTTGGTAGATGTTACTTGTGAAAAAATCAATTCTAATCTCGATGAAAAAAACCCAGTGTATTTAGCCAACGAACATTATAGCATTATCTTTCTTCTATGCTACTTTGTATTGAATAGTGAGCACATTTTGCACATTTATCACTCTCCTCTTTCATATGAAACCCGTGAAGATCCGTGGCAGAATAGGCCTTCAGCAACCCATGCTTTCCGTTAAGGGTTACTATGCTTGTCGTAAGAGGGATCGGGTGGCCAGACTCGCTGACTTGGTTGATGCATGTCCTCGTATCCCATTTGCGTGGATCGATGCTCATGTTATCAATCACTGGATTGTCTGGTTCAGACTCGATTATTTACAGACCGCCGTCATATAGCTGGAATATTGCTGAGTGTTGCATTAGACAACAAAACAAACTTTCATATGATCATATGAAATATAATCCTAGTTATATTAAATAAAATATCAATAAATATTGCCTGTCCTGCTGTTTATCTCTAATGGGGAATGAAAATAAATTAAGTCTCAATGGTCCCGTAATAAGCCTTTGTGATTTCTAAGAAAAGAGAGGAGTTAAGAGTTGTGTGTCATTCTAAACATTTAAGGCGGGATAGATATGGTCATAGAAAGAAACAAGAAACTGAACAGGATATTTTGTGTTTTGAATATAAGGTGAATATACGCAAATAAGCATGAACAAATTCTATCTCCAGTTTTTACATAATAAAATGAGTATTAGTTTGACCTATTTGAGAACATCAGGAAATCGAATACAATTTGCAGTCATCAAACCTAACAAGTTCCCATCTCTCTCAACAACTTGACGGAAATTGTGAGAAAGTGTCTATCTTGAAAATATTGCTGAAGTAAGTACTTGTGTTTGTTGTTTGGATATGTGTGATCTAGTATCACTTAAAGTTACATTGCAGAACAGCAAAATGAGACAAACCGATTAATTTTGATGTACAGTTGGTTGATTAACCACTTCCCAACAGTACAGGCGATGTGTTGTGTTTCAGCTGGTGCAGTGGTATATGCCCGTCAAGGACGTAATGCAACCTTGTCCTGGAGACTACCCCAGCCTGCTGTCAGGGAGTTTACAGTGAGACGTTATTCATCAGACATTACTCTGTTCCATGTGACCAACTACAACAAGGTGGACATCACTGGCACGTACAGGACAAGAGCAGAGTTTACTGGGAACATTGATTCGTCAGGATCTGGTGTGTTCAGTTTCCTGCTGTATGATGTTGTGTGGAATTCTGACCATGGTGTCTACAGTTGTTATAGGGGTTCACCAGGCTCTAGAGGGGATCTGATGTCTGACTGTGGACAGGTTCTTGATGTCATACGTGAGTATATGGCCACACTGATTGTACAATGCTATTTGTTATAATGTGATGATATGTATTTGGAATCCATAAACTGATACGTTCTTTCAATCATATCCCCTTAAACAGTTTTCATTTCACACACAAAACAGGATTTACTCTGTGCTTATAACTGTCTAACAAAATTTGGAGATATTGATGAAGCACTATATATATATATATATATATATATATATATATATATATATATATATAGTGTGTGTGTGTGTGTGTGTGTGTGTGTGTGTGTGTCCGATTCTCTCAACTGGCAGTACTGTACCTGATTTAACAGTTCAAAATACTTGTGCTTCATCAATATTTCCAAATTCTGTTAGACAATTATAGTAGATACCAAACCTGAGGTACCGAGAACGATGCGTAGAAGGACAACTTGGTACTTGGGATGCAAGTGTGACATTTCGTAAGTGACGTCCGCATATTTGCCATTGTTTCCTGAATCTTGTCCATCTCCACACACACACACACACACACACACACACACACACACATATATATATATATATATAGTGTGTGTGTGTGTGGGTGGGTGGGTGGGTGGGGGGGAGGTTCTATGTTGATGGTATTCTTTTGTGTATTGCCCTTGTCCCAAGGGACACTATGCAATGATGATTTAAATATCAATATGATCAGAGATAACTGTCCAACGCAATAATCAAAATTAGAAAACAGCCTGGGCACCAGGCATATGTTTCTTTCTTCTATTAGTCCATCACTTGATTGTCTGGTTTGTTTACATGTCGCCGCCGGGTGGCATAGTACCGATGTGCCGTGTCAGGCAACACACACATACTTTTTATGCAATTGTGTGAGTGGCGCATGCTACAGGTAGGGTAGGGTATGCTTACCATTTTCGCGAACACTTGGTGTCTTCACTGATTTTCCGTGTTCCACTCATATTATTTTCACCACTGTGTTGCATTTTGCGCCCAGTGAAATATGTTTTGGTGGATAATCGAGACTTGCTATTCTCTGGCGTTGACGTTTTATGCTTTACCACAAACGTCATTGTATGTTCTTAGTATTAGTACCTGGCTTCATCTGTGCGCAAAACAAAGTCTTCTGTTCTGTTCTTCATAACTGGGTTACTAATTTTAAGTTTTGAACATCAAACCTCTATTTGTGATGAAGAAAAACATAAAATCATGATCAGAATATATTTCTATTAATTGCATGAAAAGGCAGTGCTGTATAATATGGAATTCACCATCACATATAATTCAGAAGCACGAGTCTATTGTTTCAGTAAGAGATGTAAAAGTGTATTGTCATAAATGCAAGTGTCTACTGGGAAAGGTGTTTCATATTTGAATTTGGCCAGTGCATGTCTGTATTATCTTGGAATTTAATATATTGCATTCTTCACCAAAACAAAGCTAACACTGCCCGAACACACTGCATGTTTAAATAAATATAACCATTACTATTATACCTGTTAAATGCAAGATCTCTTAGCTCTTCAAAAACGTTGACAAGAAAATATGTTCATTATGTGACATTTGTTTTCCATTTGCTGGAATGTTTCTCAAAGAGATTAATGTAATAATTGAGGAATCATTGTCTAAATAAACATTATGGCCTGAACTTATTGAAACGCAACAGTATCAGCTGTATGTTGTAGAATATCATTACTACGTGAGTATTAGTCTTTATCGCATACATTCATGACATGTGCCAGAAAATGTCTTTTTACTGTTAGATAGATTTATTGTGATCTATATCTACAGCAAACGTAGATTGAGGCTATATTTGGGTGTTTACTTCACTGGGACATTAACAGGGATTGAATGTCGGCCATATCATTGGTATTTAAAACGTGGTGAAACTTTGTTTTACTTTCTGTTGGACCCCATAACGAAAAGAATAGACTTTCTTCAGAGATTTTACAAGTGTAACGAGGGACATGAAAATAAATATGGGTAAGACTAATTATCTCAATTCGAAACAAGTCAAGTGTTAACAGTTTTTGAGATGCAATTGCACCGACAAGAACATTGAAATGGTCATTTACTATAAATGCCTTGGTCCTTCTCAATAAACATTTATTCTTCTGTCCTCGAGTTGAGCCGGATTAGACGAGTTTGTACTGTTGGTCACTCATGCGTTAAATTCTCCACAAAGAAAAAACAAAGTGACAATCGGTATTTTCATGAAAGTAAAAAGTGGAACCCAATGGAGTAATATTGGCTGTCAATACGATTCGTTACAAAGAGAGGTACGTTTCTCAGTATGTAGACACAGTATGGTCACATGGTATGGTAACTGAAGTGACAGCATTTGAATAAGCGCTTTTTGCAGTTTATCTAACATTCTATACACAAACGAATAAAAGACATTTAATATGGTATGATGTAATTGGTGTTCGTTGTGAACTCTGTCATCAGCGTTATAAATTTGTTTTATATGTTCCATAACTTAATCTGAAGTTGTGAACTATTTTAATTTCAAAATAAAATAGGTAAGAAAAACTCAAGATCGTCATAGAGAGAGCTTTACACGCATAGATTATATGGTTACAGCAAATAGAAAGGGGTGTTTGATTTATGAAGCATGATCTCTGTCAGTATTTATGTTTTATTAGATGTACCATGTAATAGGTTGCAAGGTAATGTGCAATATCTGGAATTTATCAGGATTATTTTTTTTTTCTGTGGTACAACATGTGAGTTACATATGAGTGTGTGTTGGTAAAAGCGATCAAATCATGTTTATGGTCATAAGTAATATCAGCTAATAGCACTGTCCACTGTACGATGCCGATCATATCATAAACATGTGGCACCCGTCACAAACACATGAAAAGGAAGGTCAATTGTTCACCTGCAAAACACGGGAACATATGGTGCAAGTCAGAAAGGGAATTGCACACTCACATACAAATACCAAACAATGTGTTTGGTTATACAGAATATAAAATTTGAAAGTGGGACTAACAGTGTTTACAGCTGTTGTCAAATGTGGGAGACATTCACAAGTACGGGTATCCAGGCAGACCCTCTTTCCACTACACCACGGTGCCTGTCCGTCATTGTACGAAGTTTTAAGAGCAGATTTCGTATTGCCAAAAGTATTTTACACTAAAATCAGGTATGATGTAATAAATTATTATCATGACAATAGTCATAGATTTGATCTTTATTTTCCTCTTTCAAAATTGAAATGCTTTAATAATATATATCACCCTTCCAAGTGTATGTATGTTAAGTTGATAATATGGGTGAAAGGTACAATATCCCTGTATCGATACTGTATATAATTGCATTCTATATAAACTTCTCTTGGGGTGGCAGATGTCGGGGCTAGGATTTATTTGTATGTTTATGGAAACATTCTAATATGAATCATTTCCTTAAAACAGAAACATAATAGTTCATAACAAACTAAATAGTTATTAGATTATGTAAAGAGGATCAACACATAAGACCCATGCACACGTTGAGGGGTGGGGGCGGGTGTGGAAGGAGTGTACCCACACATCAAAGATTAAAGTCATATTTACAACCTTTACATTATCCTCCCTGAAAGCCATCGTTAAGTGACAGCCTGATGACAATTCAGTGCAGTGCCTCGATGAAGTCGAATTGTGAATGAATTAATTCAAAAGATAACAAGAAGCATACTAAGTGGCAAAATACTGGCGCAGCTTTATTACATAACAATACAGGCGGAGCTTTTAGCAATATTCGAGCAATATCACAGCAGGGGACACCAGAAATGGGCTTCACACATTGTACCCATGGCGGGAATCGAACCCGGGTCTTCGGCGTGACGACCGAACGCTTTAACCACTAGGCTATCCGACTGCCCCAAATACAGGCGGACGTCATGACAAGCAGTAATACACAGTACACAGATTACTCAAAGGAGTAACTACAAAACCATTACCAGGTCGGATGGAAATATACACATCATGACCAAATGGGCTGGAACAATAGACGTTGTGACCAAATGGCCTGGAATGAACACATCATGACCAAATGGGCTGGAATATACACAGTACAGTTCATCCTCCGTGACTAAACACAACCTGAGGCGTGAGCTCCAGTCAATCCTGTGCCATTAGATACACTGCCGTCCTCTGTGATTGTGGTACACTTCATGAGGTGCAACATGTACGTTGAGGTTCAACTTACTTACAGTTTATGAGAAACGTGTTACTCCTGCCACGACCTTATGGCAAGCTCTTGCCCCTGTGGATTAAGCATAAGATCAGAAATACAAATGAAACAAGATTGGAAATGAGCGGACAAACCAGCAACCACCTCAAGAACCTCTTCAAATGAGTAAACAAATTTGTCATTGCCAATGTCTGACAGGTGGGTGCAAACCTGTCTGAAGAAACCTGTGGACTATGTTACTTTAATTGTTCCCGTGAACACGCCTTTCAAGGTCTAGGGCACCTTTCTTCCGAATCGGTTAAATCCCTTCCTTTGCATGCTATCACTCTTCTGTCTGGTATGCCCCGCTATGTGACTCTCTGAAGACTATCTAACCATATTAAGTGCATGTAGGGCATCGTGTGAAATTTTGTAAGATCCCAACTCACCATTCGTAGCACATCCATGAGACCATTACCTCCCAAATTAAGCTGGTAAAGGACTGCATCTTAATTTTTGGTGTAGGAATGGCAGCAATGAGCTCAACTTCAATTGTCTTATTTCGTACCGTTTTAAGTTGAGTCAATACTTCTGAAGATTCAGGTCCAATCCCTCTGGCCTTAAAACGGTTCTCCGGTGAGCCCCATGACTAACCATATTTCTGTCAGAAATGAGCTGTTAGAACATTTTTCTGCGAATGTACACAGCATATACAGAGATTTCCAGCTATCCCATGTGCAAAATATGTTATGTGGTATTCCCTTTGTTACCTGTGTTCCCTGCGGCTCCTATCCTAAATTAGTGTGTGTTGTAGGAACTGATATTTGATGACAGGTTTACCACTCATATGGATGAAGAACTGGCCTTGTTGGAGCGTAGAGACAAATGTGTGGTTAGTGACGTGACTTGGCATATTGGGAGTAGAGAAGCTTGATAACATAATGTACAAACCGACTGTGGGGCAGTAGGTAGGCTCTTTAACATGTCAGTTATGATTGGGTGTCTAACGTCGGGTGTCGTCACCAGAGCTGCTGTATTTCTGTATCCCTGCATGCATTTGCAAAATAAAAGGTTTTCTGAAGGACAGTAGCCAGAGCGTAGCGGTTCCACACTGGAGATAATCGTCCTTGACATACTGGCTATGAAACATGAAATATCATCTACTTGTGCAGTCCAAATCAGAGATATTTCATGTTGGTGACACAACTTGTCAAATAACCTTAATGCAGCTGCGTAGGTATGTTGAATATTGCTCGTCACTGTTGTTTTGTTTGCCCCAATGGCCTCAGATTTTAGATAAGCCACAGATTCCTGGGAACTGGTGTTTGTTTGGTTTTTGCTTCTGATTTCAGCTGGCGAAACATCAGATAAGGAACATATTTGTTGTTTTTTAAAAATAGTATTTATACTAACCTTTGACTAATAAATTAATGTTGAGACAATGAAGGACAGACTGCCCAACAAACTGCATAGTCTTCTCGCATGTAGTTCACTGCTTGTTCAATATGGAAACAACTGCCTGGTTATCACTGTTTATTATCATTTTTTGTCTCCTGAGCTCATCAGCCCAAATGTTAGACTGAACTTAGACTGAAGTAGGATGGTTCCATGTTAGTCCTATATTCTTCCAATGCTCCGCCCATGAACCATTAGTCCAGCGCCCTGGAAAGTATGTTCCGAACCCATGTGATGTCTCCTTATGTATGTCTGTTTAGAGCTGTCATGCTTCGTTTGTAATCCAGCATTGATCAAGGAATAATGACATTCCAATGAGGTTGTCTAGGAATGGAAGCCAAATCAGAAAGACATCCTTCATATTTATTGTAACCCTAACCTTATGATGAAATGATGAAGCTTCTTAATATCACGGGGGCACGGTTGGCCCAGTCGCCTAAGGCGCCGCGATTCACCGTGTAGAGATGCGTCCCTTCGGCACGCCAGAAATCTATGATTGTGGGTTCGAATCCTGATTCACCCCAATTATGTTTCTAGGTTTGTCAGCACCATACCCGTGCTCGTGGGTTTCACCGAAGTGGAAAACGTCTGAGACCTGCATCATTTCGGGCTTTCCTTAAGCTGACAAGCCGTGATATAACGGGAATACTGTTAAAAGTGGCGTTGAACCCAACTCACTAAAACTCACTCTTAATATCACAAAATCGAATCAGTGGATCTCCGAAGTAAGGCTGTGCCTATGGTTATGGCCCTACCTATGTAATTTAGAGAACCAAGAAGACTTTCGATTGCTGCTATGGTTTACTCGATTCTGACTGTGTCAAGCTGAATTCCAAGGGAATTTATTAATGGGGTTGGTGTTACTATTTTGTGGCTGGCTATTGGCATTAGTAATTCGTCACAAGTTGCTAATAATAAAGACAGGACTTATTGCCATTCAGAATTATCCATTCAAGATCCTCAGCATAGAAAGTCGTCGGAGTAATGCATTAACTCCCCTTGGGAATGTACCGTTCTTTGCACTATCCACTTGACGAAGGTGGATTTTGTTTTCCAAATATTGAGCTACTTATACCACATGCGAATTGTAATGCTTTGCTTATATAATATGTGTGCAAGAACTTGATTCCAGGCAAGTGAATATCACGAGGATTTACCATGAATAACCAGAAAACATTAAAAGTCTGTTATGATATGGATCGGCCATTCTGTCTAAACTTACTTCATTCACATTTTCTCAAATACAGTTTGTTCCATATTGCGCTGATTCTAGCAAACAAACTAAACTTGCCTCTTTGGGACCCGTGTTATGTAAGTGAATCCTTCTGTGAAACCACAACCAAAAATACTGGCTTTAGTTAACAATAGATAGGAATCCAGGTATTCTAACAGCTGATCTCCTTTGATGGGTGTGTGGCTCAATGATTTCAGGTTTTGGGAAAATTATATTGTTAAACTGAAAAATATTAACATCTGGGGCTAGTTGATTTCCTCCAGCTGATTATTTCAATCAGCACTTTGAGAATAGGTGGCTCCAAATACACTGACAGCAAACACGATGAGAGTGGTAATGCTGATTGTGCCAACATTTTCCAGGGAAAGGTTAGGAGTAAACTCTAAAGCTTTACTAGACTGAGTAAAGATGAGGTGCCCTTTTAATGTAAACAACAATGGGGAAATTTGGAAATATGTACCAGCCTACCGGGATTTGTACTAGCCCTGTACTAGCGGGCTAGTGTTAAGTTCAAACCCTTCTAATCCAAACAAAAACCAAAGTTTGGTGCGATTGCTAATTGTGAAGGCTTCTTGAAAGGTTTGAAAGGATTGACATTGATGTATAACATTCACAATTTCGCGTTGATTGTGTCAACGAGAGCAAACACTTTTTGCCGTGAGGGACTATCACAGTTATGTGACACAGACAAGACATATTTTCATAGCGACTGATATTTATCAGTGTATATCCGTAATTACATTATGGACTGCTTATTCACCGGCAGAATATGTAAGTTAAATTGTGAAAAAAATTATCTGTAGACTGATTGATTTACACCTTATTTGGTTTAATTTGGAATACATATTGAAAACTGTTATATGTACATGCACACGTCAATATGTTCTGGCATCCGTGTGCACGTATGTATATGTATATATGTGTACACGTATGGGTATATGCATAGGTGTGTGTATGTGTATGTGCATGTAGGTGTGTATATGGGTAAACGTGTTTATTGTGACTATACTGCTTATCCACGGGAAGCTCGTTGCCTTCATCCAGAAAAGCCAGAGCTTGTGGCAAGTATATTTCTTTCTATCCTCTTCTATCATTATACAAAACTAAAAATCATTCCAGTGTGTACATTACACTTCGTTATTTCAAGATAAACATGGTATAATTAATACCATGATATTGATAACGTTGATAATGAAAAGACGAAACGAAATGAAGCCATGAATTTATATAGAAAAAATAAATTCTCTATCGTTTGTTTGCAGGATGTCCATATTTCCAAAGATAACACAGATCTTATATAAAACGAAAAGGTTCTTGGTAGTTTTATAATATGAAGAATATAAAACACACAAGACTTGTTTCAACGATAATGGTAAATGTATTATTTTAGACATGATGGTTGATGGTTTAAAGGCCGGCATGCGGGTATAAAAGAGGCAGGTGGTGTGTTCTCCCAGTATAGCACCAGCTGTCTTAATGCTGAGAACAGAGCAACATTCAAATACATTTTATGAAATATTTCTAATACTATCTGGTATTTCAAGATGATAATTGTTAGGACCATGCAAAAGGTTGATGGGAATATTTGCTGTGAAAAACGTCGGTACAGATAGTCAAATAAGTCTGCATTTAGAAAAGAAATATAAACTTTGTGATTCAAATTTTAATTTCCCTCTTGTCAGTCAGACAGCCAGAGTGCGGTGAGTATTCATAGCAACTTGTCTGGATGGACAGAGAATATCATTCATGGTTTCAAATTACATTCTCAAATCAGCTGGGAGTGAAACTGACCCCCCCCCCCCCCCCCCCCCCTGCACTGGCCTCCTGCTCTGGGATGATAGCATGGCACACTTTGGGGGACCCTTCATTCTATATCAGTGGGGGTGGAGACAGTTGTGCAAGGTATATTTGTTATTGGGTCATCTTTCAGTAAATTTAATGTAAATATTTCCTTAAACCCCAACGTTCAACCACTGATCATTCTAGACACACTCTAATTACCATTTTCTGTACCATGGTTGTTTTGCCATGTATCTCATCCCCTACCTCTAAAAAAAGTGGGATCTGGCAAGCACTTGTCTTAGTGACTGACTTCATTATCATTTTGTTTTCAATTGACTACTGACTACAACAAATCTCTTGTTTCTGAATTATCTAACCGATAAAAGTGATCTTCTACTATGGCGGATCAAAGTGGGCGATCAGCGCGCTTCACTATTGAAGTACCTGGTAATGATGATGTGAAGAGAGGCATTCTTCAGGTGAAGATACATTTTCAGGCAGAAACTAATATGCCTGCCAATAATGCTGCCGTACTCGATCGTGTCTTGACGTACTACCTCCAAAACCATTGCCTGACTGTCCCAGAAGATCCAACCGTGACACACCTCAGAGCAGGGCCTGGGGACACTGATGACAGGTTTTTCGTCATATCCAAATCATCCATGAAAATGTGCCTAGATGTAGCAGATCAGCATGGGCGGAAATGTTCAAGTGTCAACTGATCAACTGTCTCTGAAGCAGACCAACTACAAAGGAAATGCTTTAACGATGAACGGTGTTCTACGTCACACCAGTACCGTTTAGCATCATCACCTTATCTTCCCAACAACAAATTCCTAGTTAATGAGAAGCTTGGGCATGCATTTTACAGCAGTGGTTTCATACCTGTCCAGTAGAAAGGATTTTATTCAGCTGCTGGTATTGGAAGTCTCTCACAAAGATATAGGAAGGATCAACTGAATTCTTACAAGAACAATGTTCAATCTGCGATTCCTGAGACACAGCGTTATTGGAAGAAGTAGCTGGATATGAACATTTAGATGGTATTAACATTATGTCAGATGCCCGACATGGTTGGCGGAAGAATGCCAAGGACATCAGCGTTGTTGCTCTTGGAGATGCTAGTCTAAAAGTATTAGTGTGTGAGCATATCACATAACATGATCCAGTATCTCTAAGACATGAACGCATTTGGACTGAAAATAATATTACAAATAATATTACTCTCTTTTGGTTCATGTATATTGCCATTAGGGCTTTTTTAGCTTGCTATGTAAAGGGCCTGTCACACACTACCGATGTACATCACCAGGACTAAACCAGAGCAAAAAATTAACAACGGTGAGAAAATTGGCGGAGCTCCGGCGAGAAAGCACTTACAAAATCAAAATTGACCGTAGCAATACCGAAGTAGTACCGGCGTTCCCGTTGTGATACTGTTGTCTTATCGTTGTCCTACCGATGTAAGAGCCGATGTGCTACCGAATACCATTTTTCGATGTTCCACTGTTGACCGGAGCTATAGCAGAGTGATACCGTTGCGCAGCTGATGCCCTACCGGTATCACATCGATACGGTACAAATTGAGGCCACCAGAGAGCCGCCGATCCATTACTGGGCGCTACCGGTGCTCTACCGACATTAACGAAGCCATACCGGAGTACTGCCATTGTAGTCCCGTTGCTCGCTCTGGCAGCGCAACAGCGGAATTTTTTTAGCATGTTCAAAAATTTCTAACTTCGAATACCGTTGCTAAATATGAATCTGATGAATATTTGTCCAAGAGATGGGAGCGATTTATTTCACCCAAGAGATTCAAACAAGTAAATGCATGTTTCGAAGACGAAAAAGGCTGAATTTTCGTAAAATGATTTTCTTACAAAAATCTGACGGTCAATTTTCACACTAGGGGGCGCTGAAGTCATGACTTAGCACTTTTTTGCATTAAGCTACTTCCAAGTAAATGGATGTTTTCATCAAAACTAAAAAAGAAAATTTTAATATTTGGTGTCAAAATAAATAGAATATAAAAACCTACACAAAACTTAAGCGTTCTGATATATTTCTGGTGCAATAATACTTATGTTGGCACAACAAATTGCAAACATAATCAATGTTGGCACTTTTCGTTCATTTCCATTCCTTGGCATTAAAAAATTGCATGAATTATATTTTCTGTAACAAAAATGTGTTAGAAATTAAAATAAATTTTAACCATTCCATTTAAAGTAATTAAAAGGTTATTGCGAAATGAGTGACCATGGTCATATTATAAATGCTGACACAAGGGATTTGATTTGGTATTCATAAATGTTGTCATTTGGATACATTTTAAGAAAAATGAAAGCACCTAAAATAAGAATCTTTAGTTAATGGATTATCAGAAACAAGCTCTGATAGAAAATATAAAGAAGAGCACAAACACAGTTCTCAATTAATTTCAATCCAAAGAGGTATTTTACAGCAGCTTCATTTTACAATGTATATTCTTTTAGCTTCCCTTATTGCATAAGACGTTTCATGTCTTATTTAGTATACATGTAACTATGATAATTAATTTCATATTCATAATATCTTGAGATTCTTCTTGAGAATCGAAATGACCACATGTTCGCATTTAAGACGAATTTCAACTGTTCAAATTGTGGCTATCTAAAAGCCATAAATCAAACAGTTACTGACCAATTTGATTATTGCCTGCTCTAAGAGTCATGCTAGTATGACACAAATTGTTATTTAAGATATTTACTTTTGTTCTCTGGAAGCTAATTGACATGTATACCAAACTCACATCTTCAAGACATGATAAACATTAATCTTCTTCATCTGTGTCTGTGTCACTTTCACTGTCTGAACTGTGACTCATACTTGCATCAGCCTGGTCTTCATTTAAATCATCAGGTATGGTCGTCAGTTCCTTAGTGATGCAGCTTGGCATTTGGTCACCATCAGACCAAACAATTTGGTAGGTTACATCTTCTACCTTCCAGCCATGTCCTTCTAGAGCATATTCAACATGAGTTGGTGTGTGAACATTTCCCCAAACACTTGATACAAAGTTAGTTCGTTTGATATTCTCAACTAATGATCTCTTGGATGGCGGAAACACAAGTGGGTCATACCCTCGAATCCTGTCAAGTGGAGTAGAATTTGAGCATACTTCTGTTTGAAAATACTAATCAAATGTCATTTATGTCGGACATCTCCGGTCTGGAACATAAGGTGCAGACAAGATTTTCAATTCCAGAAACAACGTTTTCTGGTCGTGTCTGTGACAAGCCCACACATTTAAATGTTGACTTGAAGGATCTGCTGACTGGACCATTTACAAGGGTCAACACTTTCTCTTTCTAATGAATGTAGCTGTGTGGTCGCACCGTGTGAAAGTATTTGACACATATCCTTGCCAATTACAGAAGCAACTGGATTGATGTCGATATAGCGTCTTGTGTTATTGCAGTTGTTCCCTGTATCAATCCAGACAGGTCCCCCTTCCAAGCGTTGTAATTGATGAAGCAGCAAAACAAGTACATCTGTATCTGATGCCCTAACAGATATGTTTGGAGAATCAAGATTTTCACAAACATTACACAGATTGTGTATACTATAATATGATGAATATGAAATTAATGATCATAGTTACACGTACACTAAATACGTTTTCTGTAGGCCAAATAAGACCTTATGCAGACATGCTAATTGCAACTGCTATACGGTGCGCTAAAGGATAAGTATTGTAAATTGAAGCTGCTGTAAAATACATCATTAGAGAGAAATGTTTTGTGCTTTTCTTTATACGAAGTGCTTTCATGTTTCTTAAAATGTATCCAAATGACAACTTTTATGAATACCATTCCAAAGAGTTATCCCCCCTGTCAGCATTTATAATATGACCATTGTCACTTATTTTGCAATAACCTTTTAATGGAATGGTTACAATATATTATCTTAATTTCTGACACATGTCTGTAAGAGTAAATAGAATTTATGCAATCTTTCTTTTTAAAATGAGGGAAGGGAAATGAACGAAAAGTGTCAGCATTGATTATGTTTGCAATTTGTTGTGGCAACACAAGTATTATTGCACCAGAAATATATCAGAGAGCCCACGTTTTGTGTAAGACTGGTTATGTTGTTGAAATCTATCTATTTTGAAACCAAATATTAAAAGAAAATATATTATTTTTGTTGAAAATATACATTTACTTGGAAGTTGTTTCATGCAAAAAAGTGCGGAGTCATGACTTCAGCTCCACCTAGTGTGAAAATGGATCATCAGATTTGTTTTAAGACAAACTTTTTTTGTAAAATTGAGCCTTTTTTGTCTTCAAACTTGCATTTATTTGTGAGGACCTCTTGGTGAAATAAATCGCTCCCATCTCTTGGACTATATCCTTCAAACACTTGGCCACAAAGTCAAACAATGCATGACAAGCTAAAGCATAATGGCTTCAAAAACCGACCAAATCCTGTTGTGACATATCACCAAACGAATGCCTGAAGCCATTCATTTGCGATAATGAGCCATGTCAACCCCGCTGATATTAGCATTGTCAAGTTAAACTTCATGTGGTAGAGACAGATGTTTTTTTAGAGAAAGTGAAGATCCTGAAGTGATAACCTAGCGTTGAGTGCCTGTGTGAGGCCACTGGCCTGAAGGCTTCTCCCTAACTCTCGGGAAAGAACCATCCGCCGAAGAGCAACACATAACCAAGAAGAAGTCATCAATCTCTGAAAAGATCTAATAATGAGTCGAAGTAAAGAAACAAACTGTCTGATGCCTAGAAAGTCTGGATTATGAACAAGAACAAGCAAATCAAATTTTCACCGAGAAATCCAGAACAAGTCAACCGGGAGATCGGAAGACCAGTCATGCTTGTACAGCAGCTTGTTAGACAACCAGGACCGGAGAAACTGGCTGTATCAGTATTCTGGGTGGCGTGAACAAAAATGTCCCTGTAAACATGATTACCCATACCGTTACAGTGGCTGTCATGGATACAAAAATACAAAACAAATAAATGAAGACAACTGTGATATCTACCCAGGTCCGTCCTCTGTCCGTCGTCCCTCGTCCGTACGTCAACATTTTGTTTCAAACGACTTCTTCTTCTGAACCACTAATTAGACTGGAAGAAGGCGTAGGTAGTGGGGATTCAAAATTGTTCAAATAGAGGGGCTGACCCCCCAAGGGGCTGAGGGGCAGGGCCAAATAGAGGTAATTTGGCTATATTGCTTTAAGCGACTTCTACTCTGGAACTAAGAGATAGATATAAACCGTATTTGGTTGAAAGCCTTCTCCGGTGGTGAGGATTCAAAATTGTACACATGGTGGGGCTGACACAACCAAGGGGCTGAGGGGCGGGGCGAAATAGTGGTAATTTGGCGCTATTGCTTTTAAAGACCTATTTGCCTGGATCATAACATGACAACAGTTAAGAGCTTGATGCTACTTTTGTATCTAGAGATGTACACGGTCATGCTGTCAGATTTGCCATCCACCCCTTTTAAATGCTGACAGAGTCACAAATACGAAATCTTTGCAGCATTATATACATGTACAATGCAAATGTATATTTTGTCATCATTGTGTAAATATCCAGGTGAGCGTTACATGTCATATATGTTTTAAATTTGGCAAGGGAAAGATATGTGTGCTTTTGGTTTCAGCAATGATGGATAAACTAGCAATATTGTAATTATCTTTGATGATCTGAATTTTATTTTGGATGTAATTAAGTTCCATGTACAATTTATCCAAGGAATTAGCATGAGATGAATTAAATATGATATTTTGATAAACTAAGTTAGATCTTACAAAAGGAGAGTTAGAGTATTAGAGAATCATGATGCGTATTTCTGTTCCATCCTATCAATAATGTAACAATCCAGATTTGGTTACACCGACCTAAAAGGGCGTAATATATAATGATATCAAGGAATTCCGGCCGGCCGTCCATCCTGCCAAGGACATTTTAGTGCGACCCATAACTTGAAAACTACTGCATTCTTTTCAAACTTAGTGAACACGTTCAGTGAACACTAGCGGTGTAGTACGAAGTTTGATTTTAAAAAAATCTGTAATTAGTTACAAAGAAAGTTCCTAATTAACAGAAATTGGTTTGGTTTGAATTGTTTAACGCCGCAGGCCGCAATATTACTGCTATATGACGGCGGTCTGTAAATAGTCGAGTCTTGACCAGACAATCCAGTGATTGATATCATGAGCATCGATCCACGCAATTGGGATCGATGACATGCATCAAGCAAATGACCAATTTGTTGTTTTTGAGCAGTCATTCTCCAGAACGTCAAATTGGAAGTGTGATGGTGGGCTAGCCTAATGGTTATTTTGTTCGCCCGTCACGCCGAAGGTCAGGGATCGGTTCCCAACATACGCCCAGTGTATCAAGCCAATGTCTGATGTCTGCTAGATATCTCCAGAACATTGGCATTGACATTGTTTGAAATATCGTGCCACAGGACATCACATGATAGGTCCCCAGTTGAAAGTAGCAATCTTTACCTCATTACTGTTACTGATATCTCGATAAACACTGCAATGATTCCGGGGTAACAGATCTGTTCATTTTGTAGAACACTGACTGATTGCCTTCCAAAATGGCCTATAGAGTATTAAAACTGGTTAGTGATGTTTAAGAATGTTCCATCAAAGAAAGGTCGAATCATGAACATCTTCTTATGACATTTGTCCCAGCAAAACCATTAAGATTCAGCAGTTTGCTGATTAATTTTCAGAATGTCCAAAATATTTTCGAAGGATCGGTCTAGTTAGTCGATGATAAACCAGAACCTGTCGAATTACATCCCAACCTATCTGATCCGTTTTTCGAGTGGATTTATTGAATTATCCATGGTTGGATAGAACATATTCTTTCGAACTTTAGGAAGAATGTGAAAACGGCTCACACAGTGGTTCTAGCCTACAATGTGAATACGTTTTTGAAAATCACGTCTTACAAAATGTATAGACTTCAGAGTATGTTGCGCCAAGTAATTTGGCAACATGTATCTTTTTTTTTTAAAAAACTCTTTCTTTGTAAAGATGTAGCAAAAGACTTCTGTATTGTTCACACCGCTGGCCGATCCGGACGCATTACTTCTATAAGTTCTCATTTTTATATTTTTCTGAATGACTGGTGCGAGACTAATTGGTTAATTAAAGGCAAGTCTTACTTGAAATGGTTAGGTTATCTAATGGTGTTGAACTGTTTAAACCCATAACTGGACATTATACTTAATGTACCTTATATATAGTTCTACCAAGGTTCCTTCCGTCTGTCCGAAAACTTTGTCCGCACGATTTTTCTTGAACTATTCAGGGTATTCATCTCAAACTTAGTGCATATAATCTGTGTCATATAGAGGGGTGCAGTCAAAAGAAAAAAAATGTTTATATTAATTTTCCATTTTTTTAATGATTTTTTTCAAACCCTAACGTCCGTCCGAAAACTTTTTTCGCGCGATTTCTCTTAAACTATTCAGGGGATTCATTTCAAACTTATTACATATAATCTGTGTCATATGGAGGGGTGCAGTCAAAAGAAAAACATGTGTTTATTAATTTTCCATTTTTTTATTAATTTTTCAAACCCAAACCCTTGGCTACTGGTCGAAATCTGTTAAGTATTCATAACAATTCATCTATTAATTTCGTTAATGCTGTTCGACTACATAAACCTCATTTGGTATGACATAACCAGCAAAACAGTGGGTTGATGAATGCTTGAAGGCTGTTATGGAAAGTATTCATAACATTTAATCTTTTAAAATCTAGGTCCCAAATGTCCATAAAGAAGCAAAGCACTGCAATGTATGGACTTTATTGATTTTTCTTGAAATGTTTCTTTGGAAAGTCCAAAATTATGTTGCGACCTTTAACTCATTTTGTGGACTGCTCTTTATTATTTAGCATTTTGACTTGTGTTAATCCTATCAGTTTATTATGATGACTATTTAATTCTTAAAGAAGTCTGAATTATATATAGAAACAAGAAGGTAAATATAATCCACCCTCACAAAGTATTCTTCATTGTTTGCGTCATGTGACTTGGTTTCACATTAGTTCATGAAGCATTCTTGAAACTAAACGGTCTTGCTAATACTAAATTATCAGGTTATATCTAGATGTCATTTTGTGAAATTGTGAAACAATTGAGAATGATGAAAAAGCGTCTGATGTCCAAATCGTTACATTTTGCACGTTTTCATTAACATGGTGAGTGTGTCAGGTGGTGCTTACGCTGGTTAGAGCAATATTTAGTTTCACCAGGGCGTTTCAAAAGTGAAACAGGTCATAGACGTCGTACTTCCTTTTTCAAACTGGTGCTGATCACCTGAAGGGTTATGTTATGTTCAAATATTTGATTCAAATTCATGATTAGTATATCCTTGCACAACTGAGAGAAGCAACTCTGCACAACGTCTACAGGTATCACGCTCAGCCTTCTGTCCCCTTCGTCACCTGTTGCCAACAGGGTAACAGGGTAATACCAGTAGTTACAGAAAGTTATTCCTGGTCACTGCGGCGTGCATGTAGCCTAATGTTCAGAGTTGTTGATTTGGGCCAGTGTTATCATTCACTGTTTATTTTTCATGTGAATTGTCAGATCTTAAACATGACAGACATACGTTTTGTTTCATATCAGAAGCCATAGTCCTCTAATACTTCAACCGCGCAGGTGCAACATCAGCATAGGTTTGTGGTCACAGATATACATGGACAGACAGACAAACTGTTGCAAAACTACAGAAAAGTTTATTGTAATATATCAGTGTTTTCACAGGTGATAATACAATTAAAGCATCTCACAGATTTGCTTTAAGATATGCGTGGAAGTTGGAATTTCTGGAAGCAGTTTATCTGTCACACATATGTAGGGCATGTAAGTCATCCTAAGTAAAGTTATTTTCTTTGGTGAGATAATGACAAAACCTTTCTGCATGGGGATATGTTTTATGTCTTTCAACATCAACACTAAGCCTAAACTCTAAATATACAGCCTCTAAACTTTGAATAACTTATTCTTGATATGCTATAATTGGCAGAGAAAAATATATCTTTCTACATCTAAAGAGATTTTGTTACGTTTTGGGCGACCGTTTTCACCTATTCAACAGTTTTGGATTTCTTTGATTTTTCGAATTTCTTGATAAGAACAAACATTAGGAACAACCACATACAGACAAGCCTTATTGTTTCTACTTCAGGATGCGGTGAGCGCTACACAGGCTCCTCTGGTTCTTTCACCTCACCAAACTATCCTGGCAATTACGGGAACAACCTGTACTGTACCTACATCATTGATGCAGGAGAGACATTGGTCACTCTCGTGTTTGAAGATTTCATTACGAAGGATGAGTATGATGTTGTCAAGGTATGTAAACATGTATGTTATTTGAAAAGCAATAAGAACCAATATGGAACGAAGCGTGCAATTAAGATATCAGGTCAATGATTCTTTCAGAAAATACTTTTACAGACAGAAAATAGGCAGAAATTTGAAGGGCTTATGATTACAAATTAGAAATAGCATTATGGCAACAAACAGCGACCGATCGACCGGACAATATTCAAATAGAAACATGATTTCAGTTATTTCCATCTCTGTTATTTTGGATATTTGTTTATGACATAATTTGTTAGTACCTGTGAATTCACAATTTTTTGAGCATTATTTTCTCAATTCCTCAGTTATATTCCTACTAAATACTTGTGTTGCTGTCACAATTCACAATTATCTGACCGACTTTACATAGAGCATACATGTAAGAGCTTCAAAGTTTGCGTACCACCGCCTGTTACCACTGCACTGAATGCATGCATGTATCCTTATCAGCGATAATACGACGTAACCATGGTCACATACACAGTTAAACTATGTATCATGTTTAAAAGCGTGACATTTAAGGACAAAACGACCTAGAATAGTTTACTGTTCTGCGTAAGCAAACCTGGTTATCCGTGAAGTATCACGGGAGCACAGAACATATTTCAGGATATGACAACTGATTAGCATTGTTTAGGGGCGAAAGAGTATACTGCGAAATGAACGTTACCAATAAAGGTGAAGGCTGCACTGGTTAGTCATCTATAAGTGTTACAGAAAAACATATCCCTTACAAGTATGCTAAATGCGATATGTGCTGTCAGCTTAAGGTTGGACGGGCTGGGTCAATGCAGTGTCGGGTTTAGTGAAGGGACCATAAATTGGAAAAGGTCGCCCATTGCTTATGTAAACATTTTTCAAGATGTGTTGCCTGGAACTTTGTGGTTTGGTAAACTTTGTATTTTTCCTTTAATCATTATGAGTGTGTTCAATGTTTTGTTACATTGAACAATAACTGTTACTGAATGTAGAGTAATTGACATGTTCCCAATAATTATAGGTTTTAGTATGTATTGCTAAAATCATAATATGTTAATATTTTAGCCATATATTATTTTTACTTTGATCACTATGGTATCTACACATGTAAGAATCTGTTGGGAGTGTTTTTCAATCCGAATTAGCCAACAGTTAGTTTTCAGACAAATTGGAATGTAGTCAAACATAGGACTCAATCCACCTTTTGTAAACTGCAGGTTTATGACGCCTCCAACAACCTCCTTGTCCTTCTTAGTGGAGACCGACGGGGCTACATTGTCCAGTCAGCTGTCTACTACCGGGTTGTGTTTACTACAAGTCGTTGGAATTGGTCTGTCAGGAAGGGATTTACGGCTGTGTGGACAGGTATGTAGATGTGTACTCTGATATTTTGTTTACTTTGTTCTTCCTTTTAATCCTTTCCATGATATCGTGCATTTAATATTTGTTTGTCGTGGTCATGGTTGCTTGTGTATACTTTGTGAAAACATGCTGTACATTGTGTTCTTCCAAAACGTCTGCAGCTCATGCAACCTGACATTGGTAACCTGACGTTGCATCTTCAGCATGTTCGCTTTTTTTGTCTATGACCAAGAGATGAGTTTATGGAATCAAGCTACAGAAAAAGTTGAATACTTATCTGGTGACTCTTTTTGGTACATTCTCATTTCAACCCGGACTGCTGAAGTGTGAAGACATATGTGACCCTGCTTTCTCAATTCTCTTTGATTCTATAACAAATGATATTTAGGATTGCCCTTTCTTAGTAAAGTAGCAAATGTCAGTACATTTTGTGTTGAGTCGGGATTTAAACCCACACACTCAGAGTGAGGCACCTAATCGCTAGCACATAATTAGCAATCTAACCCACTCAACCACCGAGGCTTCCACACGAAATAGAAGTCCGACAACTCGCAGTCTAGATGACGTACCTTGTGTACCTCTCAGACAAATGTATATTTGGCAGTGCTCCCCTTGCGGAAAGCTACGAAAACACACTGCCTTGTAGAAAGTGGTGACATGAAATGTCTTAGTGTGTTTCTGTGGCCGTTGTGATTTTTTCTTGAATAAGAAACATTCTTACAGCCATTGAGGAGGACACTTTGTATTAACAGGGCACTAAGAAACCCCTTCAAAATGCTTTAAGGAAGTTCATGATTGCCTGTAGCTTCATACGCTCATTATGTATCATCTGTTGTGTTCAGAGAGAATTTATGAATGTCAACTTTTTTGATATGAGGATCTCAACGTTTCAGAGTATTTGCTTACTCATAGAGCAATAAAGTAATAAGATAACAAAGGTGGAAACGTCACAAGGGAAGCCAACAGTTAATTGGCTCTGATTAGCAATGGACAAATGGAACAGTTAACGGTCTCCGAGTCCCAACACCAGAGGATGCGTATACCAGATCCCCTGCAACTGTGGCCACCAATACAATGTATTTGAGAAACCCCCAGATCCCTCAACACCAGAATCAAAAAGAACATAAGACCTCTGTCAACAGACAAGACCAGAAATCCGCTATTTCTGAACACATCAAGAAGCAAGATCATAACATCCTGTTGCAAGCAACCAAAGTCCTGTCTACCAACAACTGGCGACAAAGAAAACTACAAGAAGAAACTACATCAGGAGACACAGTCAGCCATGAACCGTGACGAGCGAACCTATCTATTCAGTGCCTAGGACTTATTGCTTTTATTTATTGCTAATTATCCAGCTGGCTTTAATCTGTTCATTACCATTTCTATTGCTATTAATTATCAGTAATTACCCCCCTGTATCCAGTTTCCCCATTGTCCATTGCCTATTTCCAATCAGTGATAAAGTCCTACTGTCACCTTTGTCATCTTATTACTTGTGTTGTTCTTACAGGTACACAAATATGTTCTCTGCTTCATAACAATATTTCACCTAATGAAGGAGTAAGTATATATACTCCGAAATGATCCTCATTATAAAGATGTTGACATCCATAAATTCTCTTCTTTATGTTTACCACTTCTTAATGCCATTCAAAGACTACTAAAAGGTATCTAAACCTCATAATATGAATATTAATGAATACACTATTTCTCTCAATACCCAAGGAGTGCACTATTATGATTATATTTGTTATTACAAACATGATTCTTCATAATAGAAAGTCACTTATACCATGTGTCATTTATTTGATTTACTTAATTTGACACTCAAAATATGTATTTTACCACCAAAAACATGTCTGCAACCAAAAGAAATCACCACAACCATCGTTTTCTTATGCATAAATGACATCCTGTGAAGAAAAATGTGATTGTACTTTGTTCTACTGTGGGGAGGGGTTACTCCTTAAATAAGCCTCTTTATAAGGGTTGGCCTCTACTCTAATAACAACATTAATGTGTGAGAACTTCATTGGTATAGTAAGTTGATAACTAAGAAAACAACTGCCAAACAACTGTTGCCTTATATAAATAGGAATACGTTTTATCATAATAATTATTTCTAATAAGGGTCCAGTTGCCTTAGTTCCATTATCCTTTACACTCACTTGTGTGTTGCTATAACATGACACTAATGAGTGCTTCATCAGTTTAGCAACAGTTTATAATTCTTCTGATAAAAAGTTGAAGGGAGATGCGTGCATTAGATAGCTGAAGAGAACGTGTGTTGAAAATGTAAAGATTTTATTATGCAATGACTGCAGAAATTCAGGGTTTATGGCATTGACAGAGGTATTCTGTGAATTATTGACAATGGTAACACTTGTGTGATAACTACAATAGTTATTCTGATTGAATAGAGTTGATGACTTTGATAACAACCCCACAACCTCCCATCCCCATCCCACAACCCGAACATGCTCACCTGTTCTATGAAAACACTTTTTCCTGAATAGCATATCAACAAATCCGTTCTGAATTATACAAGTTAATCCTGTTGTTTATCATTTTCATTTAAAATTACATTCATTAGTGTTTACACATACAGTTCACTACTTTGACTTGTTCCATATGTGTTCCATTTTTTTTCAGGTGAACATTTGACTTGCATACTTTGCATGTAAGTTGTGACATGTGCCACCGGTGGTCTCACTTTATCGCAAACACCTGGTATCATCCCTATGTTCAGGATATGGTCAAAATTCAATAATAGACACTGCTTTTTGCAGGGATTATTTTGGTAAATTTGGAAAAGGCTTTGTTGCTTTTATTGACAATTATTTCTGTGAAGTCTGATTGGTTGATATCTAGTTTCCTTTACAAGATAGTTCAAAGATATATCTGAATCATTACTTGCTATGATCTTGTATCCAAAGAATCGTGCATGTGTCAGTGAAAAAACTACAGCTTAATTTCGCAAAGACATATACTGGATTTTTATGGCTAGGTATAACATTGCACATTCAATGCTAAGAAAATAACTTGTAGTACTGACGAAATTCTGCTTTCACTTAGATAGCTGTTGATGTGCAAAAAGAAAAAGGGCTGTGATTGGGACTAGGCCATTGCAATTCCTAACCATTGTGAAATATGGCAATACATCACAAATCATGGGAAATGGTGATATCGTACAAAGAAAAGGAATAGTGAAATGGATTGCCCTAACATTGTGAGTTTAAATTTAACGTTGCATTAGTACTAAATTTTAACTCACCAGTGCATGTACACACATCACATCTACTATCTGGAACCGACATTTGAAGCGAAATACAAAGGCATATAGCTCTTTGTTAGAATCGAATTTCTGTCTAATCCAGAATCCTGTCTAACCTAATCTAAAATCCCTGTCCCACGCAAATTTGATACCTAAAAAGGCTGACACCACAGTATAACAACATACACGTAGCAGGAGCAGCTGATACATATTAACATCGTACATGCAACTCTGGCATAGCTCGCATGTCTTATCTAGTCATTATCTGGCATTACCGAGTACAGGAAGAGCCAGCAGTAAACATTCCATATTTACTGAGTGAGTTAGTGAGTGAGTTGTGTTTAACGCCGCTTTTAACAGTATTCCAGTTATATCACGGCGTGTCAGCTTAATGTGGGAGGAAAGCCCGAAGTGATGCAGGTCTCAGACGTTTACCACTTCGGTGGAACCTCACGAGCAGGGGTATGGTGCTGACAAACCTAGAAACATAATCGGGGAAAACCGGGATTCGAACCCACAATCATAGATTTCTGGCGTGCCCAAGGGACGCAACTCTGCACAGCGAATCGCGGCACCTTAGACGACTGCTCCCCCCCCCCCCCCCCCCCCCCCTTCATTATTTAAGTTGAATAGCTCTTGAAATAGGTCTACGAAGATTCACAGTCACGGCCGATTTACCTGGCTCACTTGAATTGCCTTATTTATCATTTCATATGTAAGAGATACAGGACTAACAGAAGTAAGTTTGGGAGAAAAATAAACGCTATGATTCAAACAAATTAATCATGACATTCGTATTTACTTACAAGCCTTTTAGAATGAAACTGGTTGAGGTGTTAATGGTTTTCTAAGCTGAAGTTTGAATCAAATGTTGGCCCTAGATATATATAAAGTGTATATAAAGTGACAAATCCCTTTCGATATCCAATAGAAAACTCTGCATAAAGCGGAGTCGATTGTTCGATTCCGACTATATCATGAGCATGTGTTTATGAATCACTATCAAATACTAATGACACCAGGTAGTCGCGAAAAGGTGAGCGTATCCTGCCCCACCGGCAAGTAAATTGTTCACCTAAAGAAACACGGGAATATATGCTACAAGTCAAGATAGGGAATTGCATCTGACATCATTTTTGTCATTGATACGTCAAATTTGGAAATGTTCTCCACATGTCTATCATGAAACTTTTTGAAAGCTTTACTGAGGCTTCGAATGCTGAAAATGAATAGTGAAAAACACTTTTTGTTTTGGTTTGGTTTGTTGTGTAAAGCCACCCTCAACAATATTCCAGCTATATGACGGCAGTCTGTACATAATCGTGTCTGGACAAGACAATGCAGTGATTGACATCATGAGCATCAATCCACTCAATTGTGATACGATGACATGCATCAACCAAGTCTGCGAGCCTGATTACCCGATCCTGTTAGTCGCCTCTTACGACAATGATAGTCGCTTTTTACAGCCAGCATGGGTTGCCGAAGACCTCTTCTACCCGGGATCTTCACAGGTCATTGAAAAAACAGACACCATATCAGATTTACATGTAAGGGTCCAATTAGTTTCGCAGACACTCTGCAGTTGCTCAGCGGATTGTTTGCGTAGCTATGCAGAAAGTTTACAAACATTCAGCGTAGGAAGGGAATCGTTGCCAGAATAAGGGAATTAAAATTAGATACATTGCAAAGATTTGGTAAATTCAACAGAATGTGTCAAAGTTTCTGTCGTTCCTGGCGCAAAATCACGCACAGCGACAACGGGATTTATTCGAATTTCTGACTATTTCTCTTGGTTACAATGACAAAATTCAAAACAAATAACAGGACACAGAATTTTTTCTGATTACTTACATGTCAGATTCATATATTTCGTATCCCTGAATCATTGAAAAACCTTGTAAAATCCCCCGTACTTATGTCCGTGAACATGCCTTGTTGTAAAAGTCGGTGAATGGTAGTGATGTCATACGTCGACATTGTTGTACATATTTGGTATATTATTTGAGGTGAAGGTCGGTGAATGACAATCAGTGTTCAATTGTGATGTAGATTTCGCGTATCATTTACATATTTTTTCACACAATTAATTTCATTATGGATAGTTATCAATGAAGTTTGAATATTGTTTACATAAGAAATTGACAAATTTAATGTGTCGTATATGATATTTCTTTCCTTTGAAGATGAAATGTAAATGTAAATGCAACATATACGTCTTTATTTGGTATGCAAAAGACAATATTGTAATTTCATATGAACAGGTTAGTGAATAGCCATTTTATTTTTTTTTTAAACTAAAACTGAATATATTACTTCAACAAAATGGATAACATTTTTTGTTAAATATATATGCACACATTTTTAGAAGAATTGTCTTGGTCTTGGAATGTTTTTTATGTCGTTTGACAGACAGAATGGTGATTAGCCAAGGGCACGTTAGTCACAAATGATTTACGATTTATTCCTCTCGTTTTATATTATTTCATAAATCGGATCACCCTTTTAGAAATATTGTGATAACATGATATTAAAGGGTTTTCTTTATTTCTCGAGGAATTGTATTGTAAAAAGTACGAAAAATATAAACCATGCCATGTTTCCCGTTGGTCGAACCTGATAATTCTATACCAAAGCAGCTTTTTTTGGATCTTTTATTGTATAACTCTGAGTCGAGATGAATAGAAATAATCAGACAACATCGAACAAATACATGTCAAGAATTGAAAATATTTTTGTTTGTTTTGAAATATACTTTTGGATCTTTGATTACGTAAAAATGAGGCCAAATAGATGCGTGTCCTGTCCAATTAAGATACACTATCCCATTATTTATCTTTTCAAGTTTACATGGTAAAATCAGTAATTTTATGTCCTGTGGAAAAGCGTCTAATTCCTTTTTACACATCAAGTTTTTCCATGCCATGAACAAAAGTTATGTGAGATATATATTAATCAAAATCCCATTGCCGTATTTCTCCGAGATTGAACATATTTTGGCCAAATCCAGCTGTTATAATTTGTGGAAAAGGTCCCAAGCCAAGATATGGAAAGTGATCCTGCTTAGTTATTGCCCTGGCAATATTGTTTCGCAATTTATATCTCCAAAGTTGCCTAAACTTGTAAAATCACGCAGTAACTTCACAGTTATATACAGTTATGTGTCTTTGGATTCCCGTCGGTTAATTGTGACTCGATCGCCGAATGACAAGGGCGACGCCATGTTTCTTTATAAACAGTGAAATGAGTCCCAACTTGACCTTTGATATTTGCATCTTTATCCGCATATGACCCTTACTTACTTACTTACTTTGGAGATTTAACGTGCGCTTTCCGACTGATGCGTATTTCGCACACGGGCCCGGCCAGGCCATTTAATGTGTTTCCGAAAGGGGCGAGGGTGGTCTGTGCAACCCAAGAGGGGGCTTTAGGGGTTGCTTATATAGAATTTGGGAATTTTGAGATTTGGAATAGATGCTGATGGGGTTGGGGAGGAGAACTAAGGGAGCTGGGTATGGTGGATGATTGTTTGTTTATGTGATTTTGATTTGGTAGGTTATTATGGTTTTAGATGCGTTTTATTAGTTCCGTTTTTATTAAGAATACGCCTAAGGCCTTGAAGTTTTCTAGTTTATTTTGTGGGTTTAGTATTGCTTCTAGAGTGAGAGCCTTGTTTAGATTGAGGGTGGTTTGTAATGCGGTTCGATGTGTTAGGTAGTGTGTGCAGTGGATGAGTGCGTGTTCTGGGGTTTCTGGTTGTTTGCAGTGTGGGCAGTTACCTGTAGTGTGTTTTTTAAAAAATTTTAGGTGGTTATTTAGGTTGGTGTGTCCTGTTTGGAGTTTAGTGATTACTCTGTCGATTTTTTTTGATGGATGGAGAATTTTTGGTTTGGTTAGTGGTTTGCTGAGCACTCTTTTGATTTTGCTATTTGAGTTTAGATATAGGTTATGCCATTTTTTTGTGATTTTTTGTTTGTTTACACTTTTAATTTCTGATTTTGAGATGGGTAAGTTTAAGCTTATTTCTGGGATTTTAAGGGATAGTTTAGCTGCTTTATCGGCGTTTTCATTACCGTATATTCCTACGTGGGCGGGTATCCACAAGAAGGTTATTTGTTTGCCTGCTTTTGTTAGGTCGTTGGAGCTTTTAAGTATTTGATTTATTAATTTAGGTCGGTTTTTGGTATTTTTGTTTTGGAGGGCTTGTAGTCCACTTAGGGAGTCAGTAAGTATTAGGATTTTTTGGTTGTTTTTGGATTCTTGATTGTGGAGGGCATGGCATATGACCCAAACGAATATCCTTTTTATCCTTTGGCTTTATCCTGCCGAGAAATCCACAAATTACATGATAAAGAATTGTTATCCTAACCACTAGATCAATAAAGCGCTCATTAGTGGCATGTTATAGCAAGACAAACAGGGAAACACAACGAGGGAATTAAGGTACTAACAACCCAAATTGTTTTGATTTACTGTTACTATGATCACATGTATCTCCATTTATTAAAGGCAACATTGTTTTGACAGTTGTTATCGTAGTTCTTAGTGAATTAGCATGGTTTTACGCTGCTTTTAACAATATTCCAGCAATATCATGGCGGGGGACACCAGAAATTGTACCCTTGTCAGGAATCGAACCCGGGATTTTGGCGTGACGAGCGAAACGCTTTAACCACTAGGCTCCCCGACCGCCCCCCTAGTTATTAACTTGTTAAACCAATGAAGCACTTACACATTTGTGCAATGGTCTATGAATACAAAATGGGATAAATAATAGGTGAATGAAGGTACCGGAAACCCAAGCAAACCCAGCAAAGACCTATTTTACTATTTACGTAAATCCTCTATTAATCTCCCATAAATACGTGGATAGGATTACCTGGTGCCATGTAAATACAAAGTGCTCTCCTCGCTGGCTGTCAGGAAATGAAGATTTTTTCAAGAATAAATTAGTTATGTTATTCGAGGTAACTTGTTCTCATAAAGCAGGGTTATACATTTCTTCACATTTCATAATGACCAGCCCAGTCTTACATAAGCATGTTCTAAAAGGAGGTACCAGACAGAATGAACAGAATAATTCCACTTCTTTCCTGGTCCGAGTTCCTAAACTTTGGTGAAGCTCATCTATGTACATTTGGTCATAGGCAAAAAAGAGAGCATGTTAAAGATCTACTGCAGTTTAAGGTTACCCGTGTCAGGCCGCATAAGATATAGATGCTTACCTACTGTTTATTTCTGCGTATAAACGCTGTATAAAATATTGGTGTAAACTTATGTCCCTACCAAATTCACGATATCCTAAGAAAAGTTATGATATGTTATTTCAGCTAGCCACACATGGTAAAACTAATTGGGCTACAAAAGTCAAAACTCTTTTATACAGCCTTGGATTTGGATATATATGGGAGAACCAATATGTTATTTGCCCCCAATCATTTTTTTCCGAATGTAAAATTTGCTTACGAACAGGGCTGGCATTGGTCTTTAGCAAATAGTTCTAAAATGTTCCATTATACACTTTTCAAAAATTCATTTAGTCTAGAGCTATCACATAATTCCTGTATTTTGGCTTCAATCAGACAAATAAAGATTTAAGATTTTCAACAGACGTCCTCTTTACTATCAATCACACAATACGTTGCCAATTAGTCTCGTAACTACATAAGCCATGACGTCACAATTGCGGCAACATCACTTTTTTCCATCATCTACTACTAGAGGTAGATGAATTGGGGTGATGTGAGGGAGTAATTCGTATGTAATAGAGGTAGTATTCTTAGAATTATTAACAATTATAAACTATTGTTCGATAATTCTTATGAAACTTCTACCTATATACATATCTGCCAGAATATACCAGAGGGACCCCGGTGGGATCTGCCTCTAGTAACTCCCTGTGTAATTGACAGCTATCCTCTTCTGCAAACCATTATGTACTGATTCTAATGCAACTTGAGATAATTTCCTCTGAAATTCCCCTTGAGGACTTGAAAATCAGAAAACTGTGTCAAGATTCAGTCAAATATATTTAGACTGACTGTTATATTTGCTGATCTTGATCATAATAAACCTGGATTAGTGACTTTTATTATCGGCGATTACGTCTTTTCCGGTTATGACGTCACTTCCGGTATGTCATTTCCCCATTTGGTAATGACGTCTCTCTAGGTCTACCCAAAATATGTCATTTCCTGGTTAGAAGGACTTTGTCCGGCTATTTCCGGTGCAGACGAAATCACTTTCGGGTGCCCTATCACTTCCGGTAATGATGCCATTTCCGGTAAAAGGTGATAGTTGACATTTAAGTTGCTTCAAATCCACCCTACAACCAATAAGCAAAATAATCAAGAGTGTACTTACCCTCTGATACTGCTGGTGTCGAATCCTACCCCCCTCTTTCCCCTCCCCCTCCCCCCTTCCGATAGAACGGGTGAAATTATTGGCGGATGATAGTTTGTGCCATGATCACCGGACCAAGGGAATATATGTCCTCTGAGTTCGGTTGCACGTCACGTAAGTAAAAGCTGGTGGGGTGTTTGTGAGGCCCACTGACAGCGAGAAACTACTTGTTTTACTGAGACTGATGTCCATGAAGCGTGGCTGTGGCTCAGATGTCGTGAGCTGAGCAGGATCCGAAACGTAGAGTGGAATTCTGAGCCTGTGTATAACTTTGTGCAACTTTGTGCTTTCATCTATCGTGCTAAAGTAGCCTTGGTGATATTCTTGTTTGAGTCTTACAGGATAGGAAAAGTCACCTCCGATGGCGTCTATATGGGTCTATAGCCAAATGATGGAACTTGAGATCTCTGATTGGACATAAGAGTCTGTCTGGGTCATACACTGTTTCTCTTCCATAGTCATGGGTGTTTTCAGCGCAACTCCTTCATAGGATGGTTGTAAAGGAGGGATGATGTGTCTGATTCTGGCGACAAACCAATTTTTATAAGCTCCGCGCGTCCTATGTAACTTCGGTTTCATAGATGGTAAAGGTAGCTGTTCATCATGCTTGAGCCTGTGAATGTTATCAGTCAACTGATCAACAACCTTGCCGAGAACGAGGAATGAAGAAAGTGCGGTCTATGCTATATCATTTTATGCACAGATTGGCGAATATTTTAAACAAAGAACAGTCTCCCAACAAAATAAATGAAACTACCGAAAAGTGAACAATTAACGCAATTGAAAAAAAGCATGTTTTACACTTCCTTTATTCACAGGTTATAATGAAGTTAATTTCTGATAAAAATGGCCTTTGCAGCAATTCCGTTGTTGAAAGAAAGAGGAGTATAGTTCAATCCTTAATCCCACTCATATGAAGGAAAGTACAGTGTACAAATGGTAATTTAGTAAATGTTGATAGTGTTGAAAAGGGTATAAAATACAAATCAATACCAGTGAAATAAACATAACAATCAGCTTTAAGGCTGATGAGACATGGTAAAAGCATTGTATATATTTTTACAAGGCTATGTTATTTAAGTGAGTGAGTGAGTTAATATTTAACGTCACATCGGCAATATTTCAGCCATATCGTGAGGAGAAGTTCTACATTAATAACACACATATGTAGACTTTATAAAAACCTGTCATCGAAAACAGTACAATAACTAGAATATCACAGAGTAGATCTTAAACTAGTTGAGGAACATTTTAAAAGCAGAAAGAATGAACAACACAATATAGAAATGGGCTAGAGATCGTCAGTAACTTAAGGGTTGGTTGGTTGTTTGATTTACGCCGCACTCAGCAATATTCCAGCTATATGACGGCGATCTGTAAATAATCGAGTCTTGAACAGACAATCCAATGATTAATATCATGAGCATCGATCCACGCAATTAGGATCAATGACATGCTTCAACAAAGTCAGTGATCCTGACTACCCGATCCCGTTAGTCACCTCTTACGACAAGCAGAGTCGCCTTTAACTGCAAGTTTGCTGAAAATCTATTCTACCCCAGATCTTCACGGGGCAGTAACTAAAGGGAAATCACTATACTAGGGACCATGGGGACTTACAATGCCTTTGCTTCCTGCATGGACCCAGGATTAAAGTGATGAAATACTACATTTAAAAGCCCGGCATGCATAAAAATACTGGAATGATATGGAACTTACATACCCTCTTAGGGGACAATAATTTTACTCTACTTCACCCTCCCTCAAGGGTACAGCCACTGACAATCTAAGTTACAAATTAGCATTACCAATACATAAAAAAACACATTATGTACATCAAAATGTATGAATTATTTCTATTTTCTTTAAAAAACACAATATTAAATGAGAATTTACATAACTAAAAAGGTCCTTGACTGTTTTTACACAACAATATTTATCCCTTGTGATGGAAAAATCAATACAGTTAAGCAGAACATGCTTGACCCGGATTTTTTTATCACAAGGGATGCAAAACGGAGGATCCTCACCTTTCAATAGATATTCATGGGTATATCTGCTGTGGCCAATCGTCGCATAATGACTTGACTGACAGCACAAGAAGGTATATCCGATAATTGGTTTAATTTCATGTAACTTATTTATACCTACTTGGATGTCCCACTTCTTTTGCATTAGATCACGAATGTAAGATCTGATCACGGGTTTATGGTCAGTGTATGGGATCAGAAGCGGTGTCACAGATTTCTTGAGTGCTGCTTTTGCAGCAGCATCTTCCATTGTGTTACCAATGATATCAGCATGGCAGGGTAACCAACAAAAGGCGATGTCATATTGGCCAGTAGCAAGATCATTAAATAACTCAAGAATTTTAATTTAAAATGGATGTTTACAGAACATATTCGTAATAGCCTGAAGGCACGAAAGTGAATCTGAAAAAATAAGGAATAGTTTATGTTTGGATTGTTTCTTAAAATAGTTTGGTGCTGTTAAATTTGCGTTTGCTTCTGCTGTGAATATTGAACTATTATCTGGTAGTCGTGATGATATTGTTCTGGATCCAGTGACAATGGCACTAGCAACTGCGCCATCATCCTTAGATCCATCAGTAAATATAGATTTATAAGTGTCATAAGTGTTTCGTAATTGATTGTATTCGTGTTTATAAATTTGTGGATTTGTATCCAATTTCTTAAGTCTAGTTAAAGTGAGATCTACATTTGGCCTTACCATTTGTCAAGGAGGCGATGAAAACAGTTGTATTGGAGCTATATCCTGAAAGTAAATCCTAGCAGAAGAAACGACAGATTTATTTTTATTCCAAGTGGTGGAACAAGAGATGTTTTCTTATTGTAAATATCTTCGTAAAGAGGATTAAAAACGCAATTGAAAGCTGGATTTGACTGATTAGAATATAATTTAGTGATTTTAGTGATTTAGTGAATTTATTGTTAAGATAATTTCAGACGGCGTTGTTTAAGAGAAGGCTCATCTGCTTAAACAGACATATTTTGAATAGGATAAGTGTGAAAGGCTCCAAGGTAAAGCCTCAGGCCTTGGTGATGGATAGTATCTAGTTTTTGTAAGTTGAGACAGATTTGTAACTGCCTCTCTATTGTATGCATATTTTTACCAAAATATCAAAATCATCCACGAAAAGTGATCCATCCCCTGAATCACTTACAATCTTGGACAGACTATTTATATAAATACTAAACAAGGTGACTGACAAAATACTGCCTTGAGGGATAACCTGATCCTGATTATAACAGTCACACAGGATGGAACCCAGTCGGACTTGAAATTGTCTGTGTGTTAAAAATGGTGGTATAAAATTAGGTAAACTACCGCTCAAACCCAATTCGTGTATATCCTTTAAAATGCCAATGTTCCAGGCAGTATCCTATGCTTTCTCAAGATCAAAGAAAATTGACACTATGTGTTGTTTATCTACAATAGCATTTTTAACAAAGCATTCTAATCGTACTAAATGATCAATAGTACTTCTATTTTTCCGGAAACCACATTGAATATTAGTAACAAGATTGTTGGTTTCCAAATACCATACTAATCTATTATTTACTATTCGTTCCATGGTTTTGCAAACATAACTGGTTAATGATATAGGGCGGTAATTTGAGGGATCTGCATGATCCCGGCCAGGTTTTGGTATGGGGACTACAATGGCAGTATGCCATGAAAGAGGAAAATTCCCTGATGTCCATGTTTGGTCAAATATTTCTAAGAGCGTCTCAAGACATGATTCAGACAAATGCTTGAGTAACTGATAATTAATATTATTATCCCCTGCAGCAATATCATGAACTTGCTCAAGAGCGGTATGTAGCTCATGCAATGATAATACTTCAATGTAATCTTCACCATTATTCCAAATTTTTTTTAATTGTTTTCTTTTCCTGTTGTTTCTGATATCTCTGAAACTCGGGAACATACTTTGATGATGAAGAATTTTAGGCAAGAGTTTCACCAAGTTTATTTACAATGGCAGATTTATCAATTTTTTGTTTGTCACCGTCTTTAAGATGGCGTACAGACGATTTGGAACCGTTACCTTTTTATTTTTTTAACCATGTTTCACACCTTGGACATTAGTGTGCGTGAATTAATTTTGGAGACACAATTCCTCCACGATTGACGCTTATTATGTTTATAAGCACGCCGTGACTTGGTACTAGTAATTTTAACATTATTCAAGTTATGTACTGTAGGATGTTTACGGAAATATTTTTCCGCTTTCTTCCTACGCTTTCTTGCTTGTTTGCATTCATTGGTAAACAAAACACCAGGGCTACAGGGATGCTTTACTCGAGCAATACAGACACGGGTAGCTGTATGGGTAGCACGGGTGTCAAACAGAATTAAAGTTAGGCTGGTTCCGCCCTTCCGCTCTTGGCAATTATCTGAAGACAGTTAGAACCTGGAGGTCAGTATCGCCAGATTGGGAAATGAGCAACCGTCTTCTGGCACCGGACTCTAGGCAGGTTTTTAATTTATACAAAATTGGAAGGTTTCCATAGTATCTGTGTGGAACAGGAGGACAGATATATTTAAAATAAAAGTTGACCATGCACAGCTTGGCATGACCAGCCTATTGATAGGATCGGGCCCATCCTACCACCCGTCCAGGTGAAGTGAGGGTCAAAGGTGTGTTGGGCAAAGGAACACCTGTTCTTGACACCAGAATCCCGTCATCGACCGACACAGGGGCTCAACCCACGGCAAATCGGTTGCCCAATTGTGTCGCCTCATATGACAAGCAAAGGGATGATGAGGACACATTCCATCCCGGGTCCACACGGGGTAAGAGGAAATAGCGCTGCCCAGCACTCACCACGTGGAGGCTGCACTCCATGAGTGCCATAAGATTTAAGTATATACATTTGAATCACAATTCATATTTAAAATATATGAAATTAAATAAATAAAGGTTCTAGATTAGAATACAGATATAAAAAGAGGTGGTTACATAAAAGAAGCTTTCGCTTATACATATTTAGAAGAATTCTTGATACAAATGCTTGAATACAAATATTTTTCAATTAATTAATTAACTGATCATTTTCGTTAAGATTTTAAAAATGTGGAATACTAATAGTTGCTTTAAGAATAATTCTTCTTTCAAATCAGAATACAAAAGACCACCAATTAAAAAGTGCGTCTATCTTCAACAGAGCAAATGCTAAAAGAGTTAAAACAATGTGTACAAATCCTATCTGCTGGTAGGCAAGAGGCAGGGAACAACATCTAAACATTCCTAAAACTCAGTGCTGGTCTCTTAAATTTACATTCAATACATGAGGTTCAATGACATTAAGAGATAGGTTTAAATTATCTAAGTGTTCTTTATTTGTTGCCATTTACATTTCTGCGATAATCCCATAAATCATTTATTTCAGTTATTAACGTCATGAAAGCGTTGTTTGATAAAAACTATTTTTATTGTATTTTGCAAATGTTGAATATGAAATATTTTTAAATTGCAGCTGATTGCTTTTTTGTCTACTCTCCTGGCCCAATATTTACAGTTATGTTTAGACCAATAAATAACCTTAGAGCAAATTTTGTCTCATGGCTGTCGTTCAAACTTAATAAAAAGTCTAAAAACATTAGTGTGTACTTTATGAATAGGTGAAGCAAGCCCAATATCACCATTAACATCAAGATTGAAAGTGGTTTTATGTACACCCGGGAAATATACGACATGCTCTGTTTGTGATATTAACTTGCATACATTTGTTTATACTCCACATTGATGATCCATAAAACATGACTGGTTCAACCAGAGAACTTATAGAACTTAACACATGCATGGTTAGACATACCTCCTGCCACATCAAACTTCTTAAATAGCAGTGATAAGGCGCGACTGGTAGATTTATGGTGTTTCCTAACAGTCTTTCCTATATCTAAGAAGTAATTGAACCATTAGCCAATATGTCTATAACGTTCATCATTCTGTAATGAGACCACAATTGAATTTAACTCTGGTCGTGTTACAGAAGCACATTGAAAGTTTACAATATTTATCTTGCTGCTATTTACAGTTAAATGCCAACTTTTGCACCAATCATTTGAGGCATTTAGCATAGATAGTAGAGACGCTTTTTCTGGAGCAATGAGCGTGACATCAGCAGCATACAACAACACAGATAACATTAAATCATCTATTTGAATACCACAATTGAAATTATAAATACATTCATCCATATCATGAAATATCCATTTAATTTGCCAAAACAATTTACACCACGATAAAGAGATTGCATGGCGTCCAGTATTTAACCATTTACACCCACTTTACGCAGCTTGAACCTCAAATAATCTCTTGTAACGGTACTAAACACCCTTTTTTAAAACAAAACCAACAAAAGTTGTTTTTAAGCTATTCTATTTTTAATTAAAGTAGATAAAACATAAAGATGATCCGTACAATATCTTTACGGAAACCATTTTATTCATCAGCTAAGATAGTATTTATCTCCAACAGACAAGACAGTCGAGTATTTAATATATCTGCATATATTGTATAAGGGAGTGAAATAAAAGTGTAATAAACCATGCGATTTACCACATTTAGATGGTTCCCCCTTGTCACTGGATGTAAGTTATCACGTGGTGTCTGTCACAACAAGGATCAAGGATACGACTAAGGTGCTTCCATGCCTCTGCTAGTCTCTAAAGTTGTAACTATTTTGTCGTTTATAATTGAACCCAAAAGGTTGGATTATATGGACACATGGCAACTTTGCAAAATTCATGACTAGTAGAGATCCCTTGGCACCTGATATTTGAAGTTTAATTACCTAAATTATTTGTTTCTACTTAGACATTTATGATATGTTTACTTCTTAACGTATTGATAGAAAACACTGCATGTTTACAAGCAAACGATAAGCTTTTTGAAAATGGCGGTTGTCCTGATTTCAGTACAAGTATTACTTTGCTCTAATGCCTTTCTTTCGTCATAATTTGTTTGATCTGTTCATGCTTTGAATATCCTTTGATGTTCTACGTCCATTCGTTTTTACTCTAGTTCTTCAGTTAAGCATTGTTTTTCATTTGTTTTGTATGTCTCTAAATTGGAACTAGTTTCAGTCTCATGTGTGAATCCCGTTGAAAGTCGTTTGATCCCGAACCTTGGAATCCTTGATATAAGAAGTAAATAAGACCCAAACACCTTGATAGTATGATACATGTCACATTTCTAATCTCAATGAAAACAACCAAGTGTATTTAGTCAACCAACAGTATACCATTATCTTTCTTCTATGCCATTTAATCTTGGCAAAATTATGTTTCCAAGATGAATTCTCATACGCCCATGTCTAAGGTATGGAACATGATCCAGAAAATTAAAGGTAAATGTTCTAAATCTAGCATACATCACCTTAAAAATGGAGACGAACTATTGACTGATAAATCGGAAATTGCAAATAAACTTGGTGACACATAAGCAAAACATTCTTCTTCCTCTAACTATAAACCTAAATTCCCAAAATACAAAAAAACTGCAAGAAACGAAAATCATTAAATTTCAAATCAGATAATGGGGAAGATCATAACGAAATATTTTCAATCCATGAGCTTCATACTGCTCTTGGACAATCACACGATACTGCTACAGGAGCTGATAATATACATTATCAACTCCTGAAACATTTACCAGACTCATGTTTAGAAAACCTTCTACTAATTTTTGATGAAATCAGGACATCAGGTGAATTTCCATCCTCATGTCGAGATGCTATAAGTGTTCCAGTATCTGAGCCAGGACGTGATCATACTGATCCTTCAAATTATCGTCCAATTTCATTGACCAGCTGCGTTTGCAAAACCGCATGATCAATAATCAACTTGTTTGGTACTTAGAAACCAATAACCTAATTACAAATATTCAATGTGGTTTCCGTAAAAATAGAAGTACAATTGATCATTTAGTACGTTAAAAATGCCATATTAAACAAACAACATGCAGTGTCTATATTTTTCGATCTCGAAACATGATATTTTAAAGGACTTACACGATTTTGGATTGAGAGGCCCTTTGCCTCTCTTTATACCCAAATTTTTAACTGACAGAGAATTGCAAGTCTGCATGGGCTCAACCCTGTCTGATCATTATAATCAGGATCAGGGTGTCCCACAAGGCAGTATCTTGTCTGTTACACTATTTAGTATTAAGATAAATAGCCTGTCTAAGGTCTTAAATGATTCCATAGATGGGTCGCTTTTCGTGGATGATTTTAACATATCTTGTAGTGGTAAAAATATGCATTCAATTGAAAGACAATTGCAGTTATGTCTAAATAAAATTCAAAGATGGTCACTGGAAAATGGCCAAGACAAATTGTATACTTTTTTTGTCGCAAATATAAACCACATCAAGACCCTGTACTGTACATGGAGTGCACACATCAAAATTGTAAAGGAAGCGAAATTCCTGGGACTTATTTTCGATAGCCATTTGACATTTAAACCCCATATCAAATACCTTACAGCAATATGCCTGAAGGCACTCGATTTGTTAAAAGTCGTTTCCAATTCAAAGTGGGGAGGTGACCAGAAGACCCTCCTCCAACTATATAGATCTCTCATACGTTCAAAACTGGATTATGGCTCCATCGTTTATGGGGGAGCATGCAAAAGCAATCTAAACATTCTGGATTCTATACATCACCAAGAACTACGGCTCTGCCTTGGATCCTTCAGAACTTCTCCCATTAACAGTTTATATGTAGAAGCTGATGAACCATCACTAAAACTCAAACGTCTAAAATTATCTTCACAGTATATAACCAAATTATCTTCAAATCAGTCAAACCCTGCATATGATTGCGTTTTTCACCCCCTATATGGGGACCTCTACCAAAAGAAATCTTCTCTTATTCTTATTAATGATGGTGACACAGTTGCTAGCGCTACTATCATTGTATCCAGAACAGTATCGTTCAGGTTGCCACATGACAGTTCCATTTTCACGGCAGAATCACCCGCCATCTTAACGGTTCTTAAATACATTCAAAATCAATCTAAGCATAAGCAGTTCATAAGATTTTCAGACTCTCTTTCGAGTCTTCAGGCTATTCACAATATGTCCAGTACACATCCACTTCTACTCGAAATTGTCGAATTATATAATGATCTAGCTACTGGCCAATATGACATCGCTTTCTGTTTGTTACCCAGCCATGTTGGAATCGTTGGTAACACAATGGCTGCTGCTGCTGCTGCAAAAGCAGCACTCAACAAATCTGTGACACCACTTCTTATCCCCTACAGTGATATTAAACCCTTGATTAGATCGTACATCAGAGATCTAATGCAAAAGAAGTGGGACACCCAAGTTGGTATCAATAAATTACATCAAATTAAGCCAACCTTCGGTTACACCTACTTGGGTTGTCAGTCCAGATTTGAAGAGGTCATATTGCGACGATGTCGTATTGGCCATTGCAGATATACACATGAACATATACTGAAAGGTGAGGATTCTCCATTTTGTATTCCTTGTGATGGGATAATCACGGCCAAGCATGTCCTGCTTGACTGTATTGATTTTGCCATCACAAGGGATAAATATTTCAAATCATCATCTCTTAAGGATCTTTTTAATAGTATCAGTTGTCATTTAATTGTTAGATTTTTAAAAGAAATAGAACTTATTGATAAATTTTGATTGTGTAGATAGTTGATTTTTATAATATTGGTAGTCTTTAATGAGTAACTTAGATGGTTAATGACTGTATCCTCAAAGGGGGTTGAAGTAGTGTAAAATTATTTTCCCCCTGAGAGGATATGTAAGACCACATCCTGAAAGTACGTTTATTCATACCACTGTTTTTAAACGTAGTATATTTGTTTTGTTTTAATTATGGCTTAATTGCATACCATCGCCAGCAGCTGAAGGGATGGTGTAAACCCTGCTGGGGAGCCGTGCAGGTAGCGGAAGTATTGTAAGTCCCCACGGGCCCCAGTAAGGTGGCCTAACTTTGGTTGCTGGCGATCTCTAGCCCGTTTTTTAAATTATTGTTGAATAATAGGTTATTCATTTGATTGTTGTATACTAGTTTTACTTATAAACTGTGATATGCTAGTTGTTTTACTGTCCGTCGATGACAGGTTTTATATTTTAATGTCCGTATTATAAATGTTCTCGTCACGATATGGCTGAAATATTGCCGATGTGACGTAAAGCTTTAACTCACTCACTCTATGACATTGTGTAATGTCAATTCATTTTGCACATTTATCTCTCTCCACTTTCATATGATCATAAGAAATCCACTTTCACATGATCATAAGAAATATTGCCTGTCCCGTTGTTCATCTCTAATGGGGAATGAAAATCAGTTAAGCTTCAATGGCCCCATAATCTGCCTAATTTAACGCAAGGACGCTTTGGGATTTCTGAGAAAAGAGAGGAGTTAAAAGTCGTGTTCCATTCTAAACATTCACGGGAGGATAGATATGGTCACAGAAAGAAACAAGAAACTGAACAGGATAAGATGTGTTTAGAAAATAACGTGAATATATAGAAATAAGCATGAACATATTTCATCTCCAGTTATTACATAATAAAATAACTATTAATTTTAACTATTTGAAAATATTTGGTATTATTCTACCGAAAACATGTTGTGTGCACACTCAGATGACTAGGATGTTCTGATGAGATGAAATAATCTAAGATTGATATAAGGTCCAAAACGACCAAGAAATCGAATGCAATTTGACATCATCAAACAAAACAACTTGTTTGTGAGAAAGTGTCTATGTTTAAAATATTGGGCTGAAGTAAGTATTTGGGTTTTTGTTTTTTATAGTTGTGATCTAGTATCACTGAAAGTTACATTGAAAAACAGCAAATTGAGACGAACCGATTAATTTTGATGGTCAGTTGGTTGATTAACCACTTTCCAACAGTACAGACGGTGTGTTGTGTTTCAGCTGCTGCAGTGGTATATGCCCGTCAAGGAAGTAATGCAACCTTGTCCTGGAGACTACCCCAGCCTGCTGTCAGAGAGTTTACAGTGAGACGTTATTCATCAGACATTACTCTGTTCTATGTGACCAACTACAACAAGGTGGACATCACTAGCACGTACAGGACAAGAGCAGAGTTTACTGGGAACATTGATTCGTCAGGATCTGGTGTGTTCAGTTTCCTGCTGTATGATGTTGTGTGGAATTCTGACCATGGTGTCTACAGATGTTACAGGGGTTCACCAGGATCTAGAGGGGATCAGATGTCTGACTGTGGACAGGTGCTTCATGTCATACGTAAGTATATGATTCAACTGATTGTACAATGCTATTTGTTAGAATGTGATGATATGTATTTGGAATCCATAAACTGATACGTTCTTTCAATCACATTCCCTCAAACAGTTTTCCCTGAAAACATGATTATATATATAGTGTGCACTGCAGGTTTATGTTGGTTGTATTCTTTTGTGTGTTGCCCTTGTTTAGTTTTCAAATCGGTGTCAGGGCAGTACCCTTTTGGTTAAAGCGATCAATCGCCACGCCAAAAACCGGGTTGAATTCCCCACGTGGGTACAATGTATGAAGCCCATTTTCTGGTGTCCCCCACCTCAAGATTGCTTGAATATTGATAAAGGCAGCCTTAAATACACTGACTGACTCACTCAAACTGTTATCTGACTAGTTGTTATCAATTAAGACAATTTCCTTGGTTGATACCTAGCAAAGGACACTATGCAATGATGATTAAAAATACTAATATGATCAGAGATACTTGTCTAACGCAATAATCAAACTTACAACACAAGTTAGGCACCAGTCATATGTTTCTTTCTTCAATTTGTCCATCACTTGATTGTCTGATTTGTTTACATGTCGCCGCCGGGTGGCATTAGTACGGATGTGCGGCGTAAGGCAACACACACATACATTTTTATGCAAGTTGTGTGAGTGGCGCGTGCTACCGGTAGGGTAGGGTATGCTTACCCTTTCCGCGAACACTTGGTGTCTTCACTGATTTTCCGTGTTCCACTCATATTATTTTCACCACTATGTTGCATTTTGCGCTCAATGAAATATGTTTCGTTGGAGAATCGAGACTTATTAAGTTCCCTGGCTTTGACGTTTTATGCTTTAATAAAAACGTCATTGTTTGTTCTTTGTACAAGTACCTGGCTGCATCTGTGCACAAAACAAACATTCTTCTGGATTGGAAGGATATACATCACCTGTTCTTCATAACTGGTCTACTAATTTTAAGTTTTGAACATCAAACCTCTATTTGTGATGAAGAAAAAACATAAAATCTCATCAGAACATATTTCTATTAATTGCATGAAAAGGCAGTGATGTAAAATATGGAATTTACCATCACATATAACTCAGAAGCACAAGTTTATTGTTTCAGTTAGAGATGTAAACGTGTATTGTCATAAATGCAAGTGTCTACAGGTAAAGGCGTTTCATATTTGAATGTTGCCAGTGCATGTCTGTGTGATCATTGAATTTAATATTTTGCATTCTTCACCCAAACATTGCCAACACTAGACTGTCATGTTACTGATGGTATTACCACTGCCCGTACACACTGCATGTTTCCGAAAAGTAGGACACCGGTCAAATGCAATATCTCTTAGCTCTTAAAAAACGTTGACAAGAAAATATGTTCATTATGTGACATTTGTTTTCCATTTGCTAGAATGTTCCTCAAAGAGATGAATTTAATAGTTGTGCAATCATTGTACAAGTAAACACTATGGCCTGAACTTACTGAAACCCAGCTGCATGTTGTGGAATATTATTATTCCGTGAGTATTAGTCTCTATCGCATACATTCACGACCTGTGCCAGAAAATGTTTTTAAAAATCACTTTTAGGTGATTATCTCAATTTTGATTGATTTATTTTTGATATTGCTGAAATACTCACAAAACAACATTAAAAAGTATCTACAGTGACTTCACAACTACCCCGATCTATTTGCTTCACTGGGACATTAACGGGGATTGAATGTTGGTTATGTCATGGATATTTCAAACGTAATGAAACTTTGTATTACTTTATTTTGAACCCCAAAACGAAAAACATAGACTTTCTTCAGAGATTTCACAAGTGTAACGAGGGACATGAAAATAACATTTAGGTAAGACTAATTATCTTATTTAGAAACAGGTCAATTTGCCCACAGTTTTGGAGATGCACTTGCACCGACAAGAACATTGAAGCGGTCAGTTCCTTAAAATACCTTGGTCCTTCTCAATAAACATTTATTCTTCTGTCCTCGAGTTGACCCGGTTCAGACGAGTTGTTACTATTGGTCACCCATGCGCTAAAGTCTCCACAAAGAAAAAAAACAAAGTGAAGGTAAAAAGTGGAACCCAATTTGAGGAATATGCGTGGCCACCAATACGATTCCTTACAAAGAAAGGTACTTTTCTAAGTATGCAGGCACAGTATTGTCACATGGTGTGGTACCTGAAGTGACAGCATTTCAATAATTTTAGTTTATCTAACATACTATACACTAAGGCATAAAATACATTAAATATGGTATGATGTAATTGGTGTTGGTTGTGAACTCTGCCATCAGCGTAATAAATATTCGTTTTATTATGTTCCATAACCTAATCTGAAGTTGTGAACTGTTTTAATTTCAAAATGAAAAAGGTAAGAACAACTCAAGATGTCATAGAGAGAGCTTTACGCATATAGGTTATATGGTTACGACAATTAGAAAGGGGTGTTTCATTTATGAAGCATAATCTATATCAGTATTTATGTTATATTTGATGTACCAGAGAATAGGTTACAAGGTAATGTGCAATATCGGTAATTTATTAGAATAAATGTTTTTTTTCTGTGGTACAACATGAGTGGTGAGTTACACATGAGTGTGTGTTACTAAAAGTGATCAAATCATGTCCATGGCCATTAGTAATATCAGCTTATAGCATTGTCCACTGTACGATGCCGACCATATCATAAACATATGGCACCCATCACAAACACATGAAAAGAAAGGTCAATTGTTCACCTGAAAAACATGGGAAGATAGGGTGCAAGTCAAAAAAGGAATTGCACACAGAATACACATACCAAACAATGTGTTTGGTTAATCAGAATACAAAACTGGAAAGTGGGAATAACAGTATTTTAGACAGTATAATAGCTGTTGTCTGATGTGGGAGACATTCACAAATACGGGTATCCTGGCAGACACTCTTTCCACTAGACCATGGGGCCGGTCCGTCATTGTACGAAGTTTCAATAGCAGATTTCGTATTGCCAAAAGTATTTTACACCAAAATCAGGTATGATGTAACAAATTATTATTATGACAATAGTCATAGATTTAATCTTTGTTTTCCTCGTTCAAAATGGAAAGGATTTTATAAATATATCACCCTTCCAAGTGTATGTATGTTTAGTGGATAATATGAGGGAAAGGTACAATAGCCCTGTGTGAATACTCTTTATTATCGCATTTAATATAAAATTCTCTTGGGGTAGCAGATGACGAGGCGAGGATTTATTTGCACGTTTATGGAAACATATAGGTTCATAACACAAGTAAATAGTTATTAGATTGAACACAAACGTTGAGGTCTCACAGTCTCTGCCATGTCCCCGGTAAATGATTTGAAGGACCAGCAAATATAAGTGCTTTATAATTATTAAAAAACTGCTTTAACCCTGAAATGATCCATCTGTTGTGCTACAGGCGACCGTTTTCACCGTGTCCCATTTCTATTATCAGCCCGCCGCTGCCTTGAGCATACGAAGCAGTAATACTTTGAATATCCTCTTATAGATATTGTCGATCGTTTCCTCATGTATATGTATAATTCAACCCTGCAGTAGAATCGATGACTTCCACAACGCGTAAAATGGGATGCCAAAGAAATAATGCCTGGGTACGGACAAGTTTTTTTGTAGAACTATTTGACTGGAGACCCCTTCTGAATTTGGTAAAAGTCGTGGTCGAAAAGCTTGCCTTATTCAAAACCATGTGGTCGTCACAGTACAATGTACTATGCGAAAATATACAAGCATATGTTACACCCGAAGACGTATCGGTGTTTCCTAGTAGCGTAAAGGGGTTTTCAAGTTCCATCTATAGCAGTGATTCAGCCATAGAAAACATGAGTAATTCTCCAGACGTGGATGTGTGACAGTCCCAGGGTTGAATCATGTCAGCACCAGCTTCCTCGTGTACATTTACAGGTACAAACGAATACAGACTTGGGTAATCTGTGACCCACCGTCGAACCCTGGGATAAATGCAAAGAGCGAGCTAGGATAAGTTGTAAATTTTTCGATAAGTTGTATATTTATAATACTTATTCTATCTCACACGATCTGTGCCCGCCCATCCGCCCACGCATCACAGTTACACTAGCCTATTAGCTCCTAGAAAGAGAATGATGAAGCAGTCAATGGATCAGAATGAGGAGAGCGTGTTTACTTACACTACTGCCTAGAAGTTCATTCCCCTTGGCATTGGCAACGCGTTACGCACCCCGTGTGCACCCCGTTGGTCACTCGCGTGGAACCTGTACGCCACCCGTGTGATCCCCTTGTGCAACGCATTGAACACGGGTGTGCACCCCGTTCGTCACTCGTGAGCAACGCGTGACACATTCCAGGGGGAACAAACATTTGACCAAAGAAGGACCCATGTTAAGCTGAACTTGGAGGTGGTAACAAGGTGATAAGACTTTCAGTGATCATGTTTATGAGGTTTGGCGGAGCATTGTTTTATTGGACCCTAATTACTTTATGATGGTTGGGTCTCTTTGTCTCAGCTCCATAGCCGTGACGCTGGGAAAGGGCAGCATTTAAGTAATGAGTGTAGGTTATATAATGTAGGATACACTTTGTGGAGAGGGTTCTACTAATTACTGTACCACAGGAAGAGAGACCTGTAGACGTGAGTGCGGGGTTGTGTGTAAGATGACCTTTGCATAATGGCCGCCAGGAGAGGTAAACATTGCTTTTTTACGGGCTTGTTAAATAAATTCCCAGTGCTGCTGTCAAAATATCTTCTTCGTGATCCTAGATGCATCATTTTGGCATTTACAATATAAACTCTTTCAACGTACAGTAATGGTTTACTTGTCATATCTTTAGGAGTATTTGTCAATTGTGTTTAGCTTACAAGCAATAATTGTAATTTGTGGTGACATGTCTCATTAAAACATAAAGATTGCTCTCTTTGGTCAGCAATCAGAAACTGTTCTCCTGCGTCAGTTCTTGTTCAGCCTTCTTGTTCTGGTTTTTGGAAGTCTGGGTATGTTCTTCTGTCTTTCTCTGTACATAGGTGACCTCATGCTGTCAGAAGTAGGAAAATGGCAGAGATATTCCCCAGGAACTTCATCAGTGTGTCGTCTGAGTTTGGCCAGTTCATCAGCATAAATACGTAGGATAGGCGTAGTCTCAGTTCTGGCACGATCAAAAAGCTTACTTCTAAAGGCATCAACATGATCGAGATAAGGAGCTGATTGGTGATTGTGGTCTGGGCCGATCTTTACTAGTCTGTCCACAACAGTCATAATGTTTCCCTTGCAAGTAGCCTCAGTACACATCCAGTAGACTGCATCATTTTTCTTTCTGTTCACTCTAAACTTGTAACCTCCATGATGATGAGCATATCTGCCTCCCCGAGGATGAGGTAGAAAGGAAACTGCCACTAGAACATTTGACATTTTGATTATGGACAACAGGCAAGACATTTTCCTTTTATATCTGTGTATATGCTTCGCTTCATTTGAGAAAGGCAAAATTTACTGATCTCTTTATCTCAGTGGTTTAAGATTCTTTACTCATGTGTTAGCTATACAACACTAATATTCCCACTTAAAAGCAGTGTTGGTTTTAGGCTTAATCATCTTTGACTTTCCCGTTGCTCAACGTTGGCCTACTCCGGGAGAGTGCTTGGACTAGTGATCACACAGATTAGGCAATCTGGGCTGACCAGTAACTAGACAATTTGGGTATGAATTGGTTTAGGAAATCAGACGATCTGGGTAGACTTCGTTTTCAGACGTGTCACTCAGACAAATAAGAAGAAGAAGAAGAAGAAGAAGATATTTTATTAAAGTGTCACACACATATAAATGTGTCTTGCCAGATTTGGCCTATGAGACACTACAATTCAATAAATGTATGTTAATTTTTTTTTTGATATTGGTTTAAAATATATAAAGGTAATAATGACAATTATCTATCATGTATGCTGAAAGGGTTTGAAATTGTTAATAAATAAGTTAGTAATGTACATAATTATATATAAGCAAGTGTTGACCTTCTTCGGTCAAACATTTTCGACACCATGGCAGCTAGGGATGTGATGTTATATTCATAATTCAGCAGGTGGATAACCTTTTGTAATGAAGATTTTCCCGGAAACGTGGGGTCAGTTGTATATATTTTGTTAAAATGATTATGCGGCAAATCCGAGTGGAAGGGTCAATCTGTGACAAAGTGAACCTCATCCTGGACTGCACGATTGTTACATAATTTGCAAATACGGTTCGCAAGGGGCATAACGGGACTCGAGTACCATCAGGTCTCTACTTCTAAAGTTAAGTTTCCACATCGTAATTTACTTAACACAGAACACTTTGATCTATTCAAAATTTTAGTAATGTATGTTTCCGCGCTGAGTATGTGTTTGAATAGGCGGTATGTCCTCAGTTTGTTGCCGTTTATGTTATTTCTATCGTCCCACAATCCAGCTAACCAGTCACGATGATCTAAGGCAATGAGCCAATCTTTTACACACAAAAATTCAAAATCACTAATATTATTTACATCGGTAAAATGAAAATGAAATCCTGTGAGCATACCGATAATTCTGTTACTTAAAGATTTGCGGAAGTTACGTGACCATCTGCGAATGGCGGAAACTAATCTGTTGTCACTTATAGATTGAAGCTTACAGCAAAACCTTACAGTTTCGATTTTATGTTTGGTGGATGGTAAAGTCAAACCCATTTCACCCCGGACGGCTGGATTTGGCGTTTTCCCACCAACGGTGAGAAAGAAACGACAAACTCTTTCTTGCACTGCATTAACACAAGAAAACTCGCTACTTCCCCATATTGCTTCACCGTAAGTGAGGATTGGTTGAACTAAGTTGTTGTAAAGGGTGTTAAAAACGTCTATGCCATTCCATCAGCGGAGTAAAATTTGCAGACTAAAATACTTTGCGCTCTATTAGCAGACTTGGCAGACTTGGCTATTTCTCTCGCTGTGAAGTTAAGATCGAGATTTTCATGCAGCCATATCCCATGATACTTGTAAGTATTACAATAGTCCATAACGTAACCATTAATGGCGAAGGCGAAATCCGATCCAAAGACTGATAGTGGACGGTAATGGACAATTTTAGTTATTTTCGTATTCACGAGTAGTCGCCACCTTGAGCACCAGTTTGTCACACAGGCTAACATACGTTATAGGGCGTTAGTATCAGGGGCAATATGTGCAATGTCGTCCGCATAGAGGAGCAAACTCAACATCTGCCCATCAATATAATACCTGCATTTAGACTATTGATTTCGCTCGCAAAGTCATTGATATAAACGGAAAAAAGTGTCGGTGATAAACCACAGCCCTGTCTCATGCCAGCCGAAACAGGAAATGGGTCCGTTAGGTAGCCATTGATACGAACATGTGACCAAGTCCCATCATACATTGCCTGGACTGCCTCAACGAACTTTCCCTGGATCCACAGTTATATAAGTTTATACCAGAGACAGCCCCGATTGACTTTGCCAAATGCCTTTTTCATGTCAATGAAACACACATACGTCGATTGTTTGGAAAGCTTCCTGTTATTGATTATCGAGTAAAGACTAAATATGTGCTCCTGAGTTCGGCGTTTTGTACGAAAACCGTTTTGCTCATCAGCTAATACACACTTTCGTCTCACCAATGACTAAGTCGACAGTTCAGAATATCTGCGTATATCTTACACGGTACTGATAGCAATGAGATTCCCCTATATCCAAGTGGGTCACGGTGATCCATATTTGGTTTCTTAATCGGATTTATAACGCTTGATCGCCAAGTAGTTGGACAAACGTTGTTATTAAAACAATAAGAAATCAATTTTAAAAGAATGTCCATACAGTTTTTATTCTTAAGAGATTCAGCGGGTATTGAGTCGGTACCGATCGACTTGCCACTTGCTTCAATCTCTTGACGTGTTATCGGTGAATCTAGGTCAGTAGTGTCATACACAGGATTGTCTCTCGCGTAACGGTTGTTTACATCGTCGATGACATTTTCAAAGTGGGCCTGGTCAAATTGTGGCAAGTCCTCCTCTACAAAAAGAGAACTGTAATCGGGTTGCCATTTGTCAAGAACAACATTTTTGTCTGTACACACAACTTGTCTTCTTTTAACACTCCCAGGGGACGCTGGAATGCCTATCGTTACTAATGCCTATCTTACCTATAGCCTTCCAAAATGATCGAGAACCCTCGCCTTTAAATCTATCGAGCAGCTGCTGCCGTTCACGAAGTTGGTAGATGCGTTTAAATTTTCTCAAAAGCCTATCAAAGAATTTCCGTTTCATCACGTAAATCTCTTTTAGTTTCCTACCGTTAACCGTGGACTGATCCCGCAGCCAAATACGCTCTGTCGTGCACAGATAGTGCCTTTTCTTCTGAAGCTCATCACACAAGTATGTTTTGTATGTAGATTTAGCATTCGGGTTTCTCCTTACTGACTGTCGTGTTAAACACAAACTATCTAACTCATGCATTAAACTAACAAACTCGTCATACGCAGCGTCAACGTTATTTGAAACAGTCAAATCTCTCTCAATTTTATGAACAACGGCTGTTACTTTACCAATGATATCGTCTTGGGATAAAAACGAGTTGGTTATCTTACCAGCGTCGTATCGTTTGTGAGACATGGACGGAGTTTGCTGCTGCGCGAAGCATACGTGTACATCTGCAGACACAGAGGTAGGTACGGTCACGTTCCAGGTAAGTAATGAGTGGTCAGATAAAGTATCCGGCACGTTACATCCTGTAACTAACAACGATGACCGCGTGACGGCGAAATCTCTGAAAAAGTTAAGATGTTCATGAGTTGAACAAATAAGTCAGGTGTGACAGTTATCACAATCTCATCGGTTATAAAAATTTGATACATGCCGAGTGACACTCTTGATGGGTCAGTGATTAGACAATACACACGCTTCCTATTCAGTATGTACGTATAATTACATAGCTGTGTGTATGCATGGTACGTATGGCTGCATGTATGTATGTAAGTTATGTGTGTGCGTGCGTGTGTGTAAATGTATGTAAGCCTAGATTACAAAATAAATGCTTCGGTCGTTTGAAGGCAGAGGTATTCCCGGGAAAGAACCCTACTCTCGCAGTTGGTCACTAGAGCTTAATCTTCTCTCGCAGAATTATTTTTAAATAATGCGAGTTGAGCTGAGTAAGCTTAGCGATTATAGGCTGTTGTGTGAAAACAATGCTTCAGAAAGATCGACGTCCTGTTCCTTTGAACAAACTACAGATTACGGATTGAACGCCAGAAGTGTCTGTCCGGTTTCTTAATGATTAATTACTTTTGCTGGAGAATATGTTTCTTGTACAAGCGTTATAAAACATGTTAACATCAAAATATATGAATGTTGAAGCTAGGTTTCAGTTTTCCTTGATTTAGCAGGCCCATCATACCGAAAAACAGCCTAACTGTTTATATTACTAAATCCTGCTATGCTTTACATCTGACAAAGCTGTACATTACTATTATATAAGGCCTTAATCTTATCTTTATTTTAAACATATATCATATATCATTACCAGATCCTGATGTGCGTGTTTTGGCTACCACTCAGTTACCAAGATTACTGGGATTAGATGGGCGATTGGGCGAGATGTCAGACATCTTCAGTGTGTTTGGGGACCATACTTTTAACTACTGCCCGTTTATTTGTGATAACTGATACCAGAAATCACGCATCCCAATTTAGACAACAAATTATGATGCATATGAATTCTAGTTGCTCAATACCATAGACTTTATGTTTTTTTTGTCAAGACTTCGAGTCAGACAAAACCAAAAGAACTTCGCTTGTCGCTTATTTGTTTATCACCGCCATTTCTCGCATGCTGTTTTTCCAGAAAGGCGTGGTCAATTAACTTATATCAGCTTTTGACGGATACAGCCAAACTTATTCCACTGCATTGGAACAAGTTTTCCCACTAACGAATGCATTCGGTTCCAAAACGGAAGCTATGCTACCAGTATGCCTTCATTTAAGACTCATTCAACACTTTTTATTCCAATAGACAGGAGGGCCTGAAAATGGAACATATATTTGTTTTTTTTTCATTAAAGGAATCTCTCACTGAGCCAGCTCCTGTAAGTGCAAGTCCAATAGCCCAACTCGAACTACAGAATTATGATATATAGTGTTATGATAACATCAGGATCATGTTGCAGGGTTCAAAATTGACAACACAAGTCCCTTGTTATGAGACTAGAAGAATTCAGAAAGGACTAGTGACATATTCCTTGTGGACGACCACTGTAACTATTAGGCTGGTGGAAACTCTGCAGAAAATCTTCATTGTAGACTATTGCAAAATAAAATTCAATGTGCCTGTCATCTAAGGTGATGAAATTCGCTGTGCGAGAAACCTGTGATTGTGGGTTCGAATCCCAGTTTGTCAGCATCACACCTAATTTCATTGGCTTCACCAAATACTATGACTGAAATACAAACTCACTCATATCATATTTTTTTGTGTATATACTATATGATATCGATCTCTGAATGCAATTGGGTTGGATATAGCTTTTGATCAGATGTATCTATTCTTGTTTATGTGACACGGTTTCTTTTGAAACATGCTAATCGATCAGAAATTTGAGCAAGGAAATGGAATTTGTTGATATTATGCTAATTATAAAGTGACAAATCCCTTTCCATATCTAATAGAAATCTCTGCATAAAGGAGAGTCGATTGTACAGATGTTCGCGAAAAGGTGGTCGTATCCTGCCCCACCAGTGGCACCAGTGGCAAGTTAACTGTTCACCTGAAAAAAATGGGAACATATGGTACAAGTCAAAATTGGGAATTGCATCGGACATCGTTTTTGTCACTGATACGTCAAATTTGGAAATGTCCTTCCACATGTCTACCATAAAGCTTTTTATAAGCTTGACTGAGGCCTCGAATATTGTGGTAAACTTGATGAAACACATTCTGAGCAAGAGTCGTATGATGCTCTTTAAAATCTTGGTAGAAAAAGCATGCTTGATTGTATCTCAAAAGTTGCGAAATGTAAACACCAGAGCTGCTGGAATATTGCTCGACATGAATGGAAAGTAAAAGTCATCCCTGTTGTCATACAGTCTTGTGGAGTGTGTTTTCTTACTCTGAATCTTCATGCATTGATGTAAATCTGAAACAGATGAGGCGGTCTCACTGGTCTCCTTTATTATTGTTCAGGTTGGTAAATCAGTAGAAGGGAATTGGCTGTTTGATTTATATTGAACGATATCAGATTATCGATATACCTGAAGCAACATCTCATTTTGTCCGGGTACGGTGATATACAGTACCCCCGTCATTTAGTCTGACTATGCAACCCTATTTTGTCGCCTATTACAACAATATGATCATCTATCAGATCGTCTTGACTTTGCACCGACAATTTTTTTAAGCAAGTGCAAGTCATATGAGGTAGAATCTCATTGTCATTAGGATGGAGACAGAAGGGACATAACTTGTAATCGCCGCTGGTGGCACTTTCCTCGGGAAGATGGACGTGATTGTGTTTCTTAGTTTGTCAGCATCATGACGATTCTGGTGTTTTGTTTTATCTATTTGATAAACATCTAAGAGCTACATCCTTTCGAGCTTTCCTCCCACATCTAGTGAGTGGGCAAGTGAGTATGGTTTTACGCTGTTTTTAGCAATATACCAGCAATATCATGTCGGGGGACACCAGAAATGGGCTTCAAATATTTTACCCATGTGGGGAATCGAACCCAGGTCTTCAGCGTGACCAGCGAACGCCAGCGAGCTACCCCACCGCCCCCTCCCACTTAAAACTGACATGCTGTAAAAATAAATTACTTCAACACTGGACCAAGAGCGAAGGCTATGGAAATGTCCGAGCTATCTTCAAGTCAGGTTGAAACCGGTTTTGGAGATGAATTGGTCTAATCAGGTTTTTGTTGCAAATCATTAACTAACTGGTGGTCTACCCTGTCCGGTATGGTCCCTTACATCGAGGATATGTTGTCAATAGGCTGAGGATGTTTAGTGGATCCTGCTTCCAGTGTCCTGGTAGCAGCTAGAGAGCATCTAGGAGTAGACCATGTAGACCATGTGTTGGAAAAGTTCAGCAAAAAGGAAATAGTCAAATATTTGCTACCTAAAAAAACAAACTCAGAACTATTATTATTGTCTATTTGGCATTAAGTATGGCTATCCCTGAAATGAATTGTGTGATTGTACAAATGTCGTGAGCAATGAACATATTCATGTTGATTGTCACAGGGCCTGAAAAACACATGCTATGTACAAGTGACAGTCGGCATATGAGCACTAACACACATGTTCATATTTTCACAATTCATGATTACACCAAAAGGGATACATGTCAAAATAATAAAACCTTTATCATCTTAGCCTAAAACAAAACGAATCTGAATCCAAGAAATTGTTAATAGCAAGAGCAGTGACACATGTCATCTGAAGCTGATGACCCCAAATGTGTCACTACCATCCAATTCGCTCTTTTCTGTATGCCGAATTTGCCAAAGCAAATACCTTTGATAGTTTGACAATATAGTTAAGGTGTAATGATGTTTAAAATGTTAATAAGATCAACCTGTCACTTTATTATCTCCAAATAGGTTCCAATATTTTAGTAGCTGTTATTTCACAGCATAATCACTGGATTCAAATTGTCAACGACCATCAGTAGTTCACCGATGAATTCTCAAAATATCTGAAATATTTTCCATGGATCAGTCAAGTTGGTCAAAAAGGTGTATGGACCTGTGGAATCCACCTGTTTTGGCAAGTTACCCCATCTCCTTCATAAAAGGTTCCAAAGCAATGCAAGATGCCCCCGTATCCACAAATAAGTAACGGTGACAATAATTAAACACTTACTCTCTCCTCTACACCACTCACATAAAAGAATAGTGTGTTATTTCAGGTACATTAAGTATAATTGACTACAATCTGAAAATATACTAGTATTCTTGTTTGTTTGTTTTTTGTTTAACGCCGCCCTCAGCAATATTCCAGCTAAATGACGTTGGTCTGTAAAAAATGGAGTCTGGACCAGACAATCCAGTGATTGCCATCATGAGCATCGATCCACGCAACTGGGATCGATGACATCTATCAACCAAGTCAGCGAGCCTGACCACCCGATCCCGTTAGTCGCCTTTTACAACAAGCATAGTTTTACGGCAAGTATTGGTTGCTAAAGACCTATTCTACCCCGGAATCTTCATGGGTCTACTAGTAATCAACAGACGAAGGAATTCTTTTGTACTAACTTATGGTATCAAGAAACAAACAGAATGCTTAAACATTTTTTAAATTATGAGCCACAAATTTTCACGTAAGTCTGTTAATTTTCTGGAATCTGCTCCATGCTAAGTTTTAACTGGGCATAAATTTCATTGGTCTAAATAGACCATGGCTGGCTACGTTAAACTCTTTTGATCTTTAGAAATAAGGTAGAAAAAGGCTCCATGGCACGTGACGATTTAAAGGTCAAGCAAAATATATACTTTGTCACTGAGTCCATGCCTACAATGTGTGTAAGGTTTTGGAAGTGTATCTCACAAAATGTATGGACATCAAAATACTTTCCTTTTTGTTAAGTAATATTTCCTTCAGTAACATGTCGTTTTCATTCAGAACATATAGCAAAACATTTCCATGTCCGTATTGTTGTCACTGCTGCCGGTGTCAGAAGATCACAATAAGTGACTCACTCATGGATTAATTGGTTGACGCTATGCTTTTGACATTGCTCACGGTTTTACTTTGTTCTAAAAACATATATGTAAATGGGTGGCTGCCTTCACGGCTGATTGAACAAAGATGTTTTGCCAAATGGATGGGCCAAGGCAGGACACATCCAACTTTACACAACCTGCAAAGCAATGTTTTGACTATTGCTCAAAGTATGTTATAAAAATTATTCAAAACATTTAATCTTTTAAATTTGTTAATGGTGGTAGAAAATCTAAACCTCATTTGGTATACCAGAAGTTGTTCTTATTCTGATGTCCGTCAATGCTGTTACAGGTTATAACATTTTAAGACATCAGTTATTCATGTTTTTACATTTGCAATAAATGTTTCAACACTCATCTGAAATGTCCGTTTCTGTTTAGGACACATGTCTCAAAGAAACATTTTAGCAGTTGAGTCACTGCACTGCATGGATTTTTATCCCCCGCCAGGCCAGAATGACCGAAGGCACATTATGTCGTGGCGCAGTCCGTCTGTCTGTCTGTCCGTCCGTCTGTCCGTCCCACAGAGGGTACTAAGCTTGTGAAACAACCTCCTCCTACGGTTTCTAAAGAATAACCCTGAAACTCTACACACAAGATGTCGACATGTTGATGATACGCATATCACAGCCCCGTTTCATTTCGACAAATTTTGACAGAGTTACTGCCCCTGTTTAACGGAGCTTCATTTGCCTAATTGTGAGAGAGGTACTAAGCTTGTGAAATCAACTCCTCCTCAAGCTTTTAGTGTATATCCCTGACACTCTACACACAAGATGTCGACATGTTGATGATACACATATTGCAGTCCGGTTTCATTTCGACAATTTGTGACAGACTTACTGCCCCTGTTTTACGGAGCTTCATTTGCCTAATTGTGAGAGAGGGTACTAAGCTTGTGAAATCAACTCCTCCTACAGTTAAAATCTGCACATGGTTAATATATCCATATCACACTCACGTTTCATTTGTTTTCATGTTGAGACAGTTACTGCCCTTGGTTTATGAAGCTCAGTTTGCACAACTGTAAGAGAGGGTACTGTTTTTGTGAACTCCTACGTGTTTCAGGGAATGTCCTGAAAAACACATGCCGCTCTACACAGAACATGTGTTATTGATACACATATCGCAGTCGTTAAAAATTTGATATATTTTAACAGAGTTACTACCCTGGTTTATGATCCTCATTTTTGTCAACTGATATAGGTACAACTTTGTCTCAGGTAACAACCATTATAAAACAATGCCATTTAGTCTCTCTTGTGAAAATGTCACAATATCTAAATATAGTTAGTTTCCTTGTCTAAGGCTTTTGTGGGTGAGCTACATCCTTATGGCATTCAGACTGGATTACTCCCAACAAAATGTTCTGCACAATTTGTTTCAAATGCAGTGCCATCTACTGTTGTTATTTCATAAAATACAAAGAAAATATAAACTCGTTTTAAAAATTCATGCGGGGGATGTTGTGCTCTCAGAGCACTCTTGTATTCAAATGTTTTAAAAAGGTCCAAGAATTAAAGTGGCGACCTTGACCTCATTTAGTCTACAGACCACACTATATCAATATAATATTTTCAAGGTCTCAGTGACCATTTTCAATGTTTTTCTTATATTTTGTACATATTTGGTGGTGAAGATGATTTAGAAACCTGTATAATTGATTTTTATGATGACTATTTAAATTAAAGAAACCTGAATTTCAATTTAGGAAAAGAAAACGTAAATGTTTCCGTTATGGTGATGTCAACCAATGCGTGTTACATACAATTCCCTCTCGTTAGTAGATTGTAGTAGTATCTACAGTAAACTACGTTATAACGAACTCGAAGGGACCACTAATTTGTGTTCGTTGTAGCCGTGGTTCGTTATATGCATATATACAGCATAACTACAGCAAATAGTCGGGACAAAAAAGTAAGTTCGTTATATCCGTCAGTTCGTTATAAACGTGTTCGTTTTAACCGTAGTTTACTGTACCTTCACAAATTGTGAGAGGTACATTACTAGGCATTCTAGAAACTAAGCTGTAATGCTGATATTAAATTCCCTGGTTATATCCAGATGTGATTTTGCGTAAGTGTGCAACAATTTAGAATCAGAATCAGCATTTAGTGTCAAAAGTTAACCAGGTCATAAACGGTACCTTTGTTACTTTGTTTAACATCACAAATACCAGTATGGTGCTAATCGAGGTTCATATTGAATCGTAATAAGCAGATCCTTGCACAACTAAGGGATGCAACTCTGCGAAACTACTCCTAGTGCCATAGGTCACCTGTTCTTCCATTTTTATAACAGTGTAATTATTGCAAAAGGTTATTCCTGGTCACTGCTAACAACATACATCTTATTGACTGTTCAGAGTTCCTTACTTGGTGAAGTAACTGATAAATTGTTGTTTAATTTCCGTCGAGTAAATTGACAGATTTTAGATATGACAGACATAATTTTTTTCTCATTTTGAGGCCATAGAACCATAATGTATCCACCATCTAGGTGCAACATCAGCATTGGTTTATGGTGCAACATATATGTTTACTTTAGAGGAGATAGTATCAGTAAACTTTTGTTCTTTGGTGATATAAGGACACATCCTTTCAGCAACAGTTACATTACCTTTCAACATTTACATTAAGCTTAAACTCTAGTTATGCATTGATTAGCAGAGAAAGATATCTTTCCACATTTTAAAGTGATGTTGTTACCTTTTGGATTAACTTTTTAACCTTTCCCTTATTCACAAACAACTGTCATTTTCTTGGATTTCAGTTTCTTGGATTTCTGTAATTTCTTGATCTAAGGCAATACTTTGCAAACAAGACATACACACAAGAGAACCGTGAAGATTCCGGGGAAGAATAGGTCTTCAGCAACCCATGCTTGCCGTAAAAGTTGACTATGCTTGTCGTAAAAGGCGACTAACGGGATCGGGTGGTCAGGCTCGCTGACTTGGTTGATGTTTATGATATTAATCACCTGATTGTCTGGTTCACACTCGTTTATTAACAGACCGCCGACATATAGCTGAAATATTGCTTAGTGCCGCGTTAAACAAGAAACAAACAAAACCATACACACAAGTCTTATTGTATCTACTTCAGGATGTGGAGGGCGCTACACTGGCTCGTCTGGCTCTATCTCCTCACCTAACTACCCTGGCAATTACAACTACAACCTGTTCTGTACCTACATCATTGATTCCGGAGAAACATTGATCACGCTCGTGTTTGAAGAGTTCATTACGCAGTCAGGATACGATGTTGTCAAGGTATGTATAGTTGTTATTTTGTTAAGACGTATACAAGATAGCGTGCGCTGTTTCTATAAGTCAATCAGAACCAAGAAGGAATAGAGCATGGAAGTATAATTGTACCAGTAGTGGTCAGTGACCTTGTCGATTTCACAGCTCGTGTGTTGATAGTGATGTTAAGCACACCACACGGAGGTCCATTTAAAAGATACCAAGAACTTGAGCTAAATGCAATGTACCAGAGTCCACAAATATTGTGTTCTGTCCCGTTTGCTTGAGATTGTCACGTAGAATTTGGTAGATGCATTGTGCGCTTTTTTCCCCCTCTACTGGAATAATTTTCGCCCGTTTTTTCGAGTATTGCTTCATCCATATGGCTAGAGAACCGTTTCATTGACATCTTGACAGATACCCAGCTGACGACATAAACCAATGGCATATTGGGGTGTCGGCAAAATGGGACTCACCCCTTCATTTATAAACTGCAGGTGTATGACGCCTCCAACAACCTCCTTGTCCATCTAAGTGGAAATAGAGGGGGCTACACTGTCCAGTCAGCCGTCTACTACCGTGTTGTGTTTACTACGGATAGTTGGACTGTCATGAAGGGATTTAAGGCTGTATGGACAGGTTTGTAGATATGTACTTATATTATATCTCGTTTACTTTTTACTTTCTTTCATGTCTTTTCATCATCACCTTGCAGCTGATGCTCGTTTGTTCACTGTACAAAAAGTCCAGCTATACACGCTTGTAAATGCTTTGTATTGATGAGATATACACAGCAAAACAACTTTGTAAAGATGATGTTTACGTACTAAATTGTTTTTCTTTGTATATGTTGGAGAAGAGAGATTATTGCCATGTATTGTTATATAATTGTTCTGTATGTCCAAGATGCAGTGTTTCTGAATCACCCAATGTTTAGTTTTACGTATTAGAAAAGGGGAAACAGGGGAAAATGAAGATGTTTAAATAGATGCTCTTTGGAACACAAAATTAATTCTAGACATATTGAAATGTTACTGATATTTTTTTACTCGTAATATTAGATGTCAGTATTCCGGTTATGAAAATGATTTAAACCACAAGAATATATATATATATATATATATATATATATATATATATATATATATATATATATATATATATACAAGAATTAGGTAAATGTTCATTCGGTGTACATGTAATATGTAATAAAATAATAAAGTCCACGTTAGTCCATCATATTCTTTATATCAGTTTTAGACATTGTGCTCTCGCTGTCTCATGACAGCTCTTCAGTGCAACTGATAATGACGTCATAAATTACAACTGTGACGTCATAATGTATTTACACACTCCAGTGACGACAACAAGTAATTTTACAATTGTAGGGAGACATTTGAATTAAATATACAGTATTTGTAAAGTAACAGTGCAACATTTACGATTGAAATGACAAATCTAATAATACATTCTAGAGTTCAATTTGGGTTTCATCAATTGGATAAACATTTGTCCTTTTTTCAGTCTCAGCTGCTTGTTACTTGTATACAATTTATGAAACGGAAAAATAGTAAATTTCCCGTTTCTGCAATCATCAATGTGTTTGCTGACACCTAAGCATCGAACATCAGGGTCTCTTATCTGCTGTTTGTGTACAGTGACTCTATCTTTTAATTCCATGCCGGTTTCACCGATGTAGTTTTCGCCGCATCCCGAACATGTCATAACATATACCACATCTTTGCTGCGGCAGTTCATGTCGGTTTTCACATTGAAACCCTTGCCGTACCTTACACGCATGGGCAACGCGTTACGCAACCCGTGTGCACCCCGTTGGTTACTCGTGTAGAGCCCGTCCTCCTCGGGTGTGATACCCGTGTGCAACGCGTTGAACACGGGTGTGCACCCCGTTCGTCACTCGTGTGCACATTCGTGTCACACTCATTAGAGGGGGAACAAACTTCTGACCAAAGGAGGATCCATGTTTAGCTGAACCTGGAGGTGCTAACAAGGAGATAACCTTTTGATTTCCTGAAGAAAAATGTTAATACACATTTTATTATATGTACTTGCTGATGTTTCATGTGATTTTGTTGGAAAATATGACTACTGTTGTGACTTCCACGTGATGTTTTGCGATGGTGTTAAGAGAATACATGATCCTGTTAAATGTTATTGCTGTTCAAATGCTTTTTTTGTGATTTGACATTAAACGTCTGTAGTACGACTTTCAGTGATCATGTATTACTTTATGATGATTGGGTGTCTTTGTGACGCTTGGAAAGGGCAGCATTTAATTAATAAGAGTAGGTTATATCATGGAGGATGCACTTGAGGTGGGGGTTCTACTAATTACCGTACCACAGGAAGAGACCTGTAGATGTGAGCGCGGGGTTGTGTGTAAGATGGCCGTTGCATAATGGCCGCCAGGAGTGGTAAACATTGCGCTAAAGCAGTGTTGTTGTTTATGGGCTTGTTGAATAAATTCCCATCGCTGCTGTCCATACATCTTCTACTTGATCCTTGATACATCATTCTGGCATTTACAATATATATTTATATATGTACATTCATGGTTTACTAGTCAGATCTTTTTGAGTATTTGTCAATTGTGTTGAGCTTACAAGCAATAATTGTAATTTGTGGTGACATATATATATAAAACGTCTCATTTAAAACATGAAGTAAGTACGATAGTAAATAATAATATTCAAATCGCATTAAAATACAATGATAACAAGATTCATATGTAACCCCTAAAAGCTGTGTTCCACATCCATAGCCAGGAGGAAAGCTGCTGACTAAACAAAAGGAAGAAGCTTGCCCTTACATATATGTAGAGACATCATCTGAATATGACTATATATGCAAATGTTACGATACTGTACCTATCTTCACGAATTATTAAAAAAATGGGCATAAAGTTCACGGAGACGAAGGCTATAGATACAATACTATATTTCATTTTTTAGATGATAAAGTACATCATTTGATAATAAATTAAGTTATTGATATCTAAAAACCGATTTGCCATATTAATAAACATTTCATGATAAAACAGAATCAAATGTGTGTTATAAATTCATTCTTTAGTATCCATAAATGAATGATTAGTACCATATAACGAATAAATAGTAAAAAAACGCCCTATATATTGTTCTTTGTTGATTGTATTAAGTAACGCGATTGCATTACAGGTATAGTGTTAATTGCTAGTCTTGTTTCTGCACCATCATTTCTTTCATCTTATAAAAAACTGTTTAAAGAAAGGCAACTTATAATTACCCAGGTAATAATACTTAGCCGACCTGCGTTTATTTATATCTCTGTCATTATTATCGTTAACATGTGTCTACTTTTAATTGTATATACTTATGCCATACATCGTACTGATTAAGGAATGACACATCATCGTGAGATATATGTACTCCATACACATGCAGCACAACGGTGCTTTGATTCTATAGCACAGAAAATCGTTACCCCGAGTTACTGTGTTATAATTCACCCCTTGTTTTCAGACGTGTCATTCAGACAAATGAGTCAGGTGTGACAGTTATCACAATCTCACCGGTTATAAAGATTTGATACATGTCGACTGCCTAATTTATATCATCCAACATCATTCTTCCAACTTTTTCAGTTTGTAGACAGTAATTAGCAGTGTCTTTAGTGTAAAAAGTACGTACTACTAACAGCTTCAGTAGCAGAGCTATTAGTGATGTCATTTGATTGTGACGTCATGGTAACCAATGACGTCACAATGGTCTGCAAAGCATTGTGATGCAATTTCATTGCAGCAATATCTACAATATAGAATGTGTCTATCGGTCCTTACTCACATTTATCAACACAACGCATGGGTTATACTCACATATGTTTGATAGCGTTCAGTCCATCGCTCAAACAAGACAGGCTAGACTCGTCACAGAGTGAGTTTGGATTAACGCCGCTATTAACAGTATTCCAGTTATATCTCGGCGTGTCAGCTTAATGTGGGAGGAAAGCCCCAAGTGATGCAGGTCGCAGACATTTACCACTTCGGTGAAACCCACGACCACGGGTATGGTCCTGACAAACCTAGAAACATAATCGGGGCGTACCGGGATTCGAACCCACAATCATAGGTTTCTGGCGTGCCCAAGTGACGCAACTCTGCACAGTGAATCCCGGCGCCTTAAACGTCTGGGCCACCCGTGCCCCCGAAATGGAACCGACATTTAACAGATCACTGTACAGTCCTAAACCGGACTAAATCCAGAGATTCGGCCACATACCCCAATGCATATTGACAAACTGACAATGGATAATAAAACAATCATTTTATGACATTGAAAACTTCTTTATTGATTTTGTCTCTGTAAACAGGGTTTTAAAATGTACCTAATTTATATCATGCATGAACGCGAAAATGTCCTTCCCTTGCAATGTATTCCTTGTTTTTTACACATTTGTTTCCAGGCATCTACATACAACGATAACGTTCACAATATCTATACACATAACCATAGAATGAAAAACACTTACATGGTCAATATCGGATTCACACATAGACTGTGACTTTGTGGCATTTCTAGGAGATGCTAGGCGTTGACGATTTAAGAGATGCAAAGTAATGAAATTGATACATGACTAATAAAAACATGGTTTTTATCCTCTACTAAATGAAAGTCACATTCATTACATATAGTTGTGTTACATAGAAGTTGTGAAGAGATATGCGAAATTTACACATTGCTTTAACTAATCGTTTGTCTCTGAGTACTGTTATGTATAATTCGGGTTGCAGAAGAGATTTTATATCAGCATAATGCACTAAAAATAGATGACCCTAAACTGTGGTACCATGATTGAAAATAAATATCTCTTAAGCATCTTCTAAATTCAGATAAAAACATGTTCTTTTCATCAACATCTTGGAATAACCACACATACGCAAAACCGCTACTAAATAACATTTGCCTCACATACGATGCCCAATTGACTTTTTCATTCTCATCTAATACTGTAAGCATAACATAACATAACATAAAATGACGTCAAGTTACAACCAGAATAGCTTTGTTTGATGCAAATTTACCCACATTAAGAACACGTTTAAAATAGCATGGTTGTATCTTTCTAATTGAATCATAATATTTAATACCCCACATTTCTGAACCATACATCAATATTGCAGATATTTTACTGTCAAATATTTTACAAGCAGTCGAGAAATCTATAAATCTGTTATTACTAAACAAATGAAAAACTGGCCCTATTGCCTTCCGTGCTTGCAAGGCAAGGGTTTCACATGCTTTGGACCATATTAACCGTGAGGAGAAGATTATTCCAAGATATTTATAGTACGTTACCGTCTTTATCTTCACATTATCAAGTGTCCATGCTTCATACGTATACAATAACATTTAAGATTTACACACAATCCCCATTTCAAACAATATATATTCAGCTGTCTATGCAAGCCCCGAACAGTATACGAGAAAAGTACAATGTTATCGGCAAATAAGAGTAACATCAGATCTTGAATATTTTGGGTAACAAATATACCATGATAGCAATACATTTCCAAAACAAGCTCTTTAATAAAGAATATAAATAAGACAGGGCTCAAAACGTAGCCTTGTCTTACCTCACTAGTGTGGTTAAAAAAAGAAGTTTTAAAGCAACCAATCTTTACACCTGCTTTTACAGATGCATACATACTTTTTAACAAATTGTACATTTTACCATGGCATTCTTTTTGTAGGAGTAAATATACCATTTTCTTACTGTCAACATAATCAAATGCCTTTCTAAAATCAATTAATGAACAATAAAATCAGCCTTTTGGCCTACATGGATGTTTGGAATATAATGCATGCAGCATAAAGATATGAACAGTGGTAGAATATTGAGAACGAGAACACCTGCTTGGGATTCTGAAATAAGCTCATTTACCGCTGTCCAAATTCTAAGGCGGTTTTCTAGAAAAGACGTAAAAACCTTCCCTAATATGTTCATAAGAGAAATGCCCCGTTGGTATTTAGGATCCATTTTAACTCCACTTTTGTATAATGGTATTATCATCCCTAGATTCCACACCTCAGGAAAAACCCCGCTATCAAGAACTTTGTTAAATAACTAGACTAGAAGTTGTAGAAAATAATTATTAGAAAGTTTTAAAAATTCAGGCAGTATACTGTCCTCTCCTGGTGCTTTCCCCAACTTTAAGTCTGCAATAGTGTCCTGGATTTCTTCCTTAGTAATACGACTATATAACAATTCGTCAGTAAATTGCAATTCGTTACAATCGTGACATGAATGGCTTTCAATAAAACGTGAAACGGATTGATCAAACAGCAAATGATCAGTTCATTGATCCAGGTTTAACACATTCTCAAAATAGGAATACCACACTTCTGGGGCTAATAGATGATTTCAGGCGGTATACCGTCCTCTCCTGGTTTTTTCCCTAACTTTAAGTCCACAATAGTGTCCTGGATTTCTTTCTCAGTAATACGACTAGAAACAAATGCTTAAAATATGAATACCACACTTCTGGAGAAATAGATGATTTGCCTTTATCACTATAGAGAAGGTGTTTTAATGATTTCCAAAACTGTTTACAGTTACTCTGGGAGGCGGCATCTTTTATATCATCAGCTGTTTTACTGTCATAGAAACTCTTATTTTGCTTACAGCAATGTTTAAAGGTGGATTTGGCCGATATACAATCATTGATGTTCTTTTCGCACTTAAATTTCCTTAACTTATATAGACATTTGTACTTTTCGGCCTTGCAATTTATACATTCTTTATCAAACCATGGTGGTTTATTATCTGTGCTCTGTGCAAAATTGTAGCTGTCATAACCAACTTGTGAGCAACAATGTCTAAATAATTCAGTTAATTTAACTACTGCAGCATTGACATCCTCAGTTAATAACATTACATATTCTTCCGTCATCAAACTCAAAGAGTTGGTTGAAATTAAGATAACAAACTTCAAGTGGGAATCAACTCGCAGTCTAAATCTTGAGATTCTCTCAACAGGAATATTCACTAAATTACAATCCAAACTTTGAAAAGCAAAAATGTTTTCCAACTTACATTCCAGTGGCAAATGATCAGACTCAGTTCGCAACAATGCAGTCATATCATGGTGATTAGTAAATAAGGCAGTACTAATGATAAAATAGTCAACAACACTAGTTCCTATATTTAAAATAAAAGTAAGGTTACTTGGAGTGTTGCCGTTTGTATGACCATTAAAACTATGCATATTCATGGCTTTGCACAAAGCAAGAAGTTGTTTTCCAAAATTGTTTACTACATTATCACAAGATAATCTTGGTTTAACAAACGAATCTTCATGATATAATTCTTCATCAACATAGGTACATATTTGGGGTCATCGTCCGGAATACAATCTGGTTCAGAGGCTGTTCTAGCATTAAAATCTCCATATATGATAAACGAAGAATCAACTACATATTCATGTTTTAACTCTTCAATCCTCCGAATTGTCATACTCTGTCGACCCTGCCAGGTGTATATAGAGGAATGCAAGAAACATTGGATAAGACAAATTAACATTAAGTAATTGAAAAATGACACAATTTCCCCAGTTACATTTAATCTGTTTTAAATATGATTTTAATGCTTTGCTTATACAAACATAAATTTCCCCAGATAATCGTCCACGGTTCTGCCGACGTTTTGCCTCTGATGTAAAACACTGATAATCATCAAAAGTTTTACATAACAGATTTTGTGCATCACAACACATTGTCTCTAAGAAACCCAATATATCAAAACTTGTAGAAAAAGATACAAAATCATTGCAGGAGAGAGTAGATCGCAGACCATTTACGTTCCAAGTGCAAATTGATAAAATGTTTTTGTGGACAGTAGCAAAGGTAGATGCTTTCACGCATGTTATTTAGGTATCTTGGTATAATGTTTACCCACACAATGAACTTCAAGAAAAGTGTCTCGGACTTAACATCACGTGCAAAGAGAGCCTTAATCAATGTAATGTAATGTCTGTCTCGCAGAAAGTAGGAGCTTTTACACTGAATATATTTTTTAAATTCTTTGATGCCCAAATCAAACCAATCCTGTTATATGGACCAGAAGTATGGGGATTTCGGCGATACGATAGATTCGAAAAGCTACTTCTTATTTGTTGGTCCATCAACACCCGATTCCATGGTCTATGGCGAGTGTTGCAGATACCAGTCATTCATCAACTCCCAAATTAGATGCTTGAAATACTGGTTTAATATTCTTGGAATGCATGAATGCTGAATCCCCAAACTTGCTTATAATATACTTGTACATTTAGACGACATGGTGATCACATAAAAGAATCCTTTTGTTTTCTCATGGCTACGGGTTTGTATGGTTAAACCAAACAGTTTGTGATGTTAAACTCTTTTTGAAACAATTTCGTGAACAATCTATATGTTTTACCAGGAATGGCATTCCACTTTAGAAAACACTTCAAGGTACAATGTATGCCTTTCATAGAACTTTTAAGAGTCCTATTCAACCAGGTAAATACTTATCTACATTAACATCAAGAGCCCTTTGACGTCCACTTATGAAGGAAGAAAAATGTCCACTGAAAAGTCGAAGAGGTTGTGCTCATTTTGTCAATCAGCTATAGAAAATGAAATTCATTTTACTTTTGTATGTCCTTATTATTGTGATCTAAGAAACAAGTTCATAACAGAACGCCATCTGTCAAATTATCCTGTACCTGCTTTTATTTCTCTTCTTTTTTCAAATGATGCTGCTGTCATATTACAAACTGGCAATATATGTTAAAAATTTAATTTCCCTCAGAAACAAATTGTTAAACACGAGTACATAACCAAATATGTAAAAGTACCTATTTGTAACTCTTCTTATTATATAGGCCGAGGCTTTACATGCTATCTTTGACTTTGACACATGTCATAGTGTACTGAAGATTCACAACGCCCTAAAAATATACTTCATAACAAATAATCACATCCATAGATATGTAAGGATGAAATCATCTATGTATACAAGGTCACTCAGAAGATAGCAAAGCTATAAAGCATGACTCATATATGTACTTTTAAGAATGCAGTTTGTTAAAATATCTGTATGCCTGCATCAGTATACATGTATGATTGTATTATACACAAAATTACAATCCGACCCTGTGAGGAGCATAGTGGCTGCAGCAAATGCTGATTTTACGGTATGATGACTATGGTGACTTCATCCAAATACAAACTTTCCATCTCAAGGAAAATCGGGTGGGGTAGCAAACAGGCATACTCATGTAATACTCATACTATATAGCTATGAGCACTTCATATTACACATAAACAACATAGATACCTGTAAACAAACATACACGTACATGTATACAAATATGCATTCACTCATTCTGAAATAAAGGGTATAGAGTGGGATAAGATATATAGTGCTTGAATTACTGGATGTCTTAACTATTTACAAACTCACTGACCTATGAATTATTTGATATTTACTACTTAGATGTTGAAGGACGACAAAATAGAGACAATTTATGGATAACAACGTCTTTATTTACTGTAAAGGTGACGTTTCTGCATACATCCTTATATTTTTGTCAAACAAGGCTGAATAAAGAACGTGGTACAGAATATACTCAACAACAAAAGTTCCTTTGACACCACTATTTAGTGTATTTTTCAAACAAGTAAAGCTTGGTTTTCAATATCGTAGTACATGTATGGAATCGAGTCACAAAAACGCAACTGCAACAAACCGTACGTCGCCGCCTCAGATGTGCATGGATTGTCGCCAGAAGACCCGCCAGACGTCCCATTTTGATAGGAAACCACCGTCAAGCACGTCTACAGTGGTGCAGACAGCGTCTTCCTGGACGGCCATGCAGTGGGGACAAGTTCTATTCACTGACGAGTCTCGTTTTCACCTCAGCCACCCCATGGACGGATTCTAGTGTACCGACGTCGAGGTGAACGTTACGTCTATCATTGTTATTCTTCGACTTGTTCAGGAATCTCTTCAACAAAACAACGTGAATGTCATCCCCTTGCCGGCTCGCTCCCCAGATCTCTCACCAATCGAGCACATGTGGGATGAGACGGATCGGCGCCTTCGACGTCAACCACGTGTTCCACAGACACTCCTGGAACTTCGAAACATGCTCCAGCAGATATGTAGAGATATCCCACAGGACTTTGTGTGACGCCTGGTCCATTCCATGAGACAAAGATGTGTTGCTTGCATAGCAACCAGAGGTGGACATACACGCTATTGATTTGTAAATTGACATTTTGGCATGTTCATGTGGGTTTTTTTTAAATCACGCATTTTCTGAAGTCAGTATGGCAAATTAAACCATTTGAACGCTTACAGGAGTCCTTTATCTCTTTCAAACCGAAATTTTTCAGATTTGGTAAAAAACATAACTTTGGATTAAATCTTGTTCAATGTCAAAGGAACTTTTGTTGCTCAGTATATATAGAGTAGGCGGACGACTAACAGCAATTGCATACATCAGAGAGATTAACGTGAGTAGGTTAAACAATGACAACAGAAGGATAATACTGAAACATGATGGACAGAGAACACATGATGAGGAAGCCAATAAGACAATAAGCCAATTACGCAGGATTATGTGTACATAGATGGGGTAATTATTGCTTTATGAGTTCAAAGTTGGCGGATGGGATGAACTAGCCTTGATCTCTGTTGATTGATGGCTTGTGGTGGCGAATGTGGACTGCTTCTGTTCGTTTGAGAAGTTATGGAGGTTATTGGAGAGGATTTGGACTTCTTTTTTTTCCAGTTGATGTTGTGATTTGGACAGTTGGTAAAATTGTCTGATTTGATGGTTATAATATGGTGCTCTTTGATTCTGGGTTTGATGTTTGATGGGGCGGGATGTTTCACCTACGTAGGATTGTCCACAGTTCAATTTTATAAACTACTCCTTAAGGTTCTTAGCATTTGGTGTTTCTGTCGTTAGCTCCTGATAGTGTATTGAGGGAGGTGGAACTGGTGAAGTAGGTTTCAATATTATACACCGCCTTTACACTGATTTTACTGCTCATTAAGACTTAGAACCCATCAAGTGTGAGAAGCGACAGTAATTATTGCTTCATTAACTTTCTCTTCCGGAATGTCTCAGGCATCAAATACAAGTTAACAGATAATGAACTATGTCAACAAATTTGATATAATTGGAGTCACCAAAACTTGGTAAAGAAGCAACTACAGCAATATATTAAATGGTGTAGAAATTGTTTATATACTCTTCAAAAAACGAAAATTGACACCGACTTTCAAAATGTAATATAATGTGATTGTTTCAAAATAGGACACAGAAACCATAATAGAAACACTGTTTGAAGATCAATGTACACAATGTTCAAAACATTAATCGTGTCACCTAGACAGACACACATACACGATACAGTTAATGTCACAGGGGTACAGAAAATGTCAGTATCGGTTGTGCCCACCACGTGCATCAATCGCAATATGCGGTCGAGCGTTGTCCTGCTGGTACTGTCCGCCATGAAGGTTGACGTGAGGAAGAACGTAAGGCTGTAGGATCATGTCTCTGTAACACATACCTGTCAATGCATCTGTCACATGCACGAGAGGCGTCCTACCACCGTGATGAATTCCGGCCCATACCATGACACTCCCGCCGCCAAATAGGACAACCTGCTGCACACATTTTGGGGCGTAACGTTCACCCCGACGTCTGTAGACACGTGCGCGCCCATTAGCACGTTTGAGTAGGAAACAGGACTCGTCAGTAAACAGTACATTTCTCCACCTTGCACATGCCCATCTAACCCTCTGTTGGCACCAAAGCAGACGGTCCGCCAGATGACGTGGGGTCAATACATGACGTCGAACAGGCCTTCGTGCAAAAAGTCCGGCCTCCCTCAGTCTTTTGCGTACCGTTTGATCTGATATGCTGCATACCCAGGGATCTGTGTGGTTGTAGACGTTGCTGTGGTAGTGCCGTCTCGGAGGTGTCGCATCCGGATGTATCGATCTTGTGCTTGGGTTGTCATCCTTGGTCTTCCTGATCTTGGTCTGTCGTCAACTCTGTTGGTGTTGTTGTATCGTGTCCACAGTGCGGAGATTGTCCGTCTGGATACGCCAAAGTGCCTGGCCACTTCTTGTTGAGTTGCTCCAGCTTGTAATCTTCCAATTTCGTTGTTCCGTTGAGCTGCATTCAGTCTTGGTATTCTGTCACCGCCTCTATTGCCGTTATAAGGACTGTAAGAACTGCCGTTGATGTGGATTTTTATACCCATTCAACAGGGGGGCCTGCATGCCTAAATGCAGTATCCTGTGCTGCCCGTTTATTACAGGCGGTTGCGTTTGGATGAAGCTGTAAAATTGATCCCCAAACGCTACGTTTATGTGCTTTTCATGTGTTTTCTGTTTGACTTATTTGGTTCTCATTTAATGTACTTATTTAAGATATTTGGCAAAAAGTGGTTTTACATCTATATCAAGTTTCTTTTTTTGAGGAGTATATATATATTTTGATAATTCCTTGCTCGGCCGTCAATCTGGCATATTATATTCACGTGTATATATCCATCCTGAGCGATCTAGCTGGTATAACATTTTATCTGTTGATTGTGAAAAAGGCATCACTATATTTTATTTCAAAACAGATTATTGGACATTTTATCAGAATAAAGAGATGCTATATTGTAATTTGTGTTGGAGACTGTAACGCCAGAACAGGAACGAAGCCTGATTTTGTAGAAGATGACATTAAGCTGGGATTTAATGTGCGATTACTTTAGTTTAAATCCTTTCTCAAGTGAAAACAATGTAAACAACTTTGGTAAAGGTTTGTTAGAGTTGAGCTCGTCATGCAACATTCATGTCATGAACGGAAGATCAGGAACTGACCGTGAAATTGGGGATGATACATTAATGGGCAAAATGGGGCAAGCGTAATTGATTATATAATTACGTTTGCGGGGCAGTGTTTGAGCTTGCCTAATGACTTTTCTATTCAATCACGTACAGAGTCACCTCATCTTCCGCTCACCCTGAAGCTAAAAGCTTGGGAAGCCTGCGGAAATGTAAATAACACTGGTATCAATCAAAAATCATTTAGATATAAATTGGACTATAAAAAGTTAGAATTATTTAGGGAAAAAATGCTGTCCCATCATATACAAGAATTACTTGATGATTCTGTTGATATGATTTTTAATGACATTGATAGAAGTATAGATTGTATTAGAGATGCATCATGTGTCGCGGCAAATGTTTTGAAGAAACCAGCTCGAACAAGTAAATGCAATAATGAATGGTTTGATACTGAATGTGAACTGTTGCAACGTAAAAGATGTAGAGCATCGAATAGGTTTGGAAAATATAAGGATATTCACACGTTGAAGGATTATAACTACATAAGAAACAAATATAGTGCTGCAGGCCAAAAAAAAGGATATTTTGAACACACCAAAAAATGTATTGAGAATAACATTAGAAACTCAAAGTTTAAATGTAAGAATTATGGAAATTTTATTGATTATTTGTTGACTTCTCTGCAGCATTTGATTCTATACACCGGATAATTATACTGCACGTTGACTTAGAGCCAAAATGTTGAAGTTATTATGTAGTATGTATGAAAATGATAGAACGTGTGTACGAGACAAGGGTTTATTGTCTGAAATGTTTGAATGCAAATTTGACGTCCCAAAGGATGTATATTGAGTCCGTTTTTATTTTTATTTTTCATAAATGAATTAGTTTCGGAAATCCATAACAATTGTACAAACGCCGTTCAATCACATCCGGATGTCATTCATCTCTTTCTTCTATTATTTGCAGATGACATTATCATGTTATCAAGCACAGCTGGTGACTTGCAAAAGAAAATTGATGACTTACAAAATAACTGTGCTGTGATGAATGGAAATTAATTGTTAATAGAGTCAAAACTAAAAGTATTGTATTAAAAAATGGTTGCAAAATTGCCAACAAATGAAAAATGGTCCTTCAAAGTTGTAAGTTTGAATGTGACTACACACTATAAATATTTGGGTGTGTATTTCAGTAACTAAATTGGAGTATTCATGTAAGAGAAGCACCAGTTCAGGCCAAAAAGGTTTTATTTGGTATATTTAAGAATATACATATCCTTGATGATATCAGTTTGTTTTAAACATATTTTATTGACATATATGGTCAACGGGATTCGGCAAAAGTTATCCAACTTAGTTGGCCCTTTCACTACTCTATATGTACAGACATTGACTATATATATATATATATATATATATATATATATATATATATATATATATATATATATATATATATATATATATATACGTATACAAACACACATACATATACACTTTGACTACTCTATATGTACAGACATTGACTATATATATATATATATATATATATATGTATACAAACACACATACATATACATACATATTCAGAAATACATACATATACACATACTCATATATACACATAATCATACATACTCATACTCATATACATATGCACATATTACATTTATAGTAACAAAGAGAAATATATTTACACAAGAACATAAACATAATGTTTGCAACAATAACATAGACATACCTACGAATTGTCTATATAAACACAATTTACTTGTATATACACATTAATCCAAAATACATGCAAGACTACATATATAATTAAACAATCATACATACACTTAGTCGACAGTACAGAGTATATATTTTTCACGCTGTTGAACATGAAGTTAAAATATTGTGACTTTCTTCTAGGAACACATCATCGAGAATATTTTGTATTGCACATGTAGTTCCAGCTTTTATAATGTTAGCGAATTCTAACAGTTACAAGTCATTCTTTGAGATCTTTGATGTTAAAATTAACCCCATTTTACTTTACGGTGCTGAAATATGGTGATTAAACCAATTTTATTATATCAAAAAGGTCCACTTATTTGCATGTAAAAAAATTCTTGGTGTAAAACCCAACACATCTAGCGCAATGGTTTATGGAGACAGTGGTAGATTTCCTCTATCTATTTTTCACAGCTGAAAGTCATAAAGTACTGGCTGAAACTCCTTGAAATGACTTCATCGAGATACCCTAAGAAATGATGATAATACGACACGAATGGAAAGACTAAAGGTCGGGGGTACATAGTTATACCAAGGTTTCGTCCGTCTGTCCGTCCGTCCGTCCGTCCGAATACTTTGTCCGCGCGATTTCTCTTAAAGTACTCAGTGGATTCCTCTCAAACTTAGTACATATAATCTGTGTCATATGGATAGGTGCAGTCAAAAGAAAAAAAAAGTTTTTTTAATTTTCCATTTTTTTAATGAATTTCGTCCGCGTGATTTCTCTTAAACGACTCAGTGGATTCATCTCAAACTTATTCATATAATCTGTGTCTCATTTTTTTATGATTTTTTCAAAGCCTAACCCTATCCAAGCTATTTAATTTGAAACAACTGACACACTAGGCGGGTGGGGGGTATCAGTGAGCCACGCACACATTTTTTTCTTGTTGGGTAACTGATTTGAATTTTTTATTAATTCAATAGTGGTTTTGGAAATGTTTGGTATGATCAATTTGTACAATCTGTCACAGGTACTATAGTATAGGGTATTGAGGGAGGTGGAACTGGTGAAGTAGGTGTAAATATTGGCTTGCAATTTGAGGAGGTGGCTGATAATGTGGGAAGATTTTCCTATGAATAGGCGGGCGATGCGGAAGGGCGCTGATTCAGGCTTAGAGGTCACAGATCTGGATGTGGGATGGAGTAGTATAGGTAATGATGGTTCTGGACCACTTCCACTGGAGCCGGATTCATATACCTATACCACCACTACAGGGGGAATTTTTTATGCCAAAATGATTATGCGATTCAACGATAGTCATGAGATTCAGCTAAATTGACTACCACCTGGAGCCAATGATATAAATTTTTATAGGTAATGATAGTTCTGGACCACTTCCACTGGAGCCGGATTTGTATTAAACGAAACATCAATATTAATTAATAATGAATAAAATTTACTATAGCCCACGAGGATATTGGAAAGGTATAGGAGCAATAAAAAAATTAGCCACCGCGGCTAGGGTATCTAAAGATGTGGCCAAGGATTGGTTAAAGAAACAAGCGTTGTGGCAAATATATTTACCGGCACCGCGTTATATACCGAGGAAGAAGTTTGATATTTTTACAACGAATGAAGTTCATCAGGCTGACCTCTTGTTTCTTCCCCACGATAAGCTAAAACGCAAAACGTATAAATACGCTTTAACAGTAGTGGATGTGGCTAGTCGATACAAAGATTCAACAGAAGTTGCTAATGCACTGAGTCGCATATATAAACGCGGACCGCTAAAATGGCCTAAGCTATTTCAAGTAGATCCCGGTCGAGAGTTTATGGGATCGGTAACTAAACTGTTAACAAAGCACGACGTCGAAATCGTCCGTGGTGAAAGAGAGGCCCACTGCAGTCAAGCCATTGTCGAAAGATTTAACCGGACTCTAGCGGATCGTTTGTTTGGCTATCAGTATGGGATCGAAATGAAAACCGAGCGATTGAGATCAACCGAATGGGTGACACGATTATCAGCCGTTGTATCAGCGCTGAATAATGAAGTAACGAGATTAATAGGGAAGAAACCATCCGATGTGATTAAAATGAAATCCGTGACTTCCGAATCTTCAGCACCGAGGAGAGGCAAAGAACGAAAACTTCCGGATAGAGTATGGGTAAGATATTTATACCAGCCCGGTGAACTCGAGGGAGGCCTACGTCGCGCAACCGATCCCATATGGTCCCTTAAGACGTATAACATTAGTCGATTGGTTACAAAAGAAGGAGAGCCTATTCTTTATTATCTTCAAGATGGACCGGGTAGGGCATTTGTACGAGAAGAGTTGTTCATAGTTCCCGACGGTACGGTATTACCACCATAACCATAAGCATAGGTAGTTACACCATCATTATCAATCCATCTCTTTGTATCTAAGGGGGATAATGATGTCTTGTTCATTCTTAATCCATATATCCTATGATCGTAACTTCTTAAAGAGTTCATCTCATGTTTGAACGTTCTACCGTTGAATAATGATTCTTTATACCGTTCGTGTTTGATATGCTTTTTTACCACATACTTCTTAACACCCTTAGCTTTTCTTATCTCTCCATTATCGGGCTTCTTTCTAGAATACATCTTAGGTCTTAATCCAACAAACTCCGCTGTAGGGGTCCCAGCACATTCATCCTTCATCTTACCTAACACCTTTTTATTTACTACGCTGTACAGTGGATTATCTTTTGGGTAATCGCTCGTGTCGTACATATCTATTATTTCTGCCATATCTTTATACACATCCTCGGTTTGTATTTCCATCAACAAAGAATCTGTGTCGGTATATAACACCTCGCATCTATCGCCGTATTGTTTCTTAAGTTCGTTGTAATAAAAGTCATACATTAAGTGTTTTGACAAGTCGAGAATACTCATACCGACGTACACCGGTCTGTTGAATTTTATATTACTTTTCTGCATATGCAACGTGGCTAAGTCGTTATCGAATATCTTGCTTCTGTTAAAAGCCGTACTGGCTATAAGTTTCCTGAGTCTTTCTTCCTCATTAGATCTGACTAATTTAACATCAACACGCTTCCTTAGATTCTCCATAGTTTTACCGAATACCGAGTTATTCATGAGCTTATACAGATTCTTTTCGAAATCGCTGGTGGCTATCTTTCTTAAATCTGTGTTCAGCCTTATATAGGGCTCCATCCAAGGGCTTTGATCAAACTTTAGAACTCTGTGTATTTTCTTAAGTTTCATACCTAACGATAGATACAACTGGAGATTTCTGTAGTGAACTATATATTTTGTCTTATCCATCAAATTTGGTACGAGCTTTTCTACGTTAGCTAACCTACTATTACCCATCAAGGAGCGTTGATATTCCGACATCCAGTCTTTATTAACCATTAATCTTTCGGGAGCTAGCGGATAACTGTTATGGTCTTTATGTAACGAACTTGGAGATTCCAAGTCAACTTCTATTATGTACCCTTTATTCTCATCATTATTATGGATATCATTCACATTGACCCACTCAAAACCACCCGTGGGTAAAGGTTGACTCATAGCCCATCCGTACAAATTGTTAGCGTTGAGATATAATATGTGCGTGTCGGGTTTACTCGGATCGTATCCTTCCACTAATTTATTATTAGCCTTAGAATACCTTTTCGCTGCCATCGATATACCCCCTCTTAATCCTTTCTCAATAAACAAGTGCATATCGTAATCTGTGAGTAGTTTTAGTTCTACGCCGGTTTTCTTCAACAATGCATCCCACGATAGTCCGGGACTGGAATAGTACCATGCCGGGTGCAAGCCGTATTGTTTTAAACACGTCTTTCTAGATATCTCGAATATATCGGCGAGTAACAGTACATCGGTTTTTAAGTACAGATCGTGATAATCGCCTAAATTCTTACAACCTAATTTATCCCAAACCGTCAGAGCGTGTTCATAATCGGCATCTGTTATTCTAGATTCCGTTAAGTTACTATAGAATGATTCGAGGGGTGGTAATTCAGTTTCTTCGAATCTAGACCAATCATCCATATACTCGTAAGGATATACACCTTTTCTCAGCAGCAAATGACGAGTTATCTTATCTGTATATTGATTTGTTATCGCAAAGTCATCGGGATTGTTCGCATTAGCTTAATTGTCCAGGGAAGATAACAGAAACTGTACGGAGTCTATGAATCTAAGCCCATTACTTTGCTTTATTCTAGATTTCCCATCCTTGTCCCTATAATGTATAGGTTTAGTCAACGAGAACGATATGTATTTTTCCATATTGTTAGGAATGCACGTTAAACCGCCGTCGGTCTTTGAGATAGCTTGCATAATGAGATGTGAATCGTATCCTCTAAGGTTATGAAACACAACGGGGATGGGTATTGTTTGAGCATTCATTTTTAGTTTCAAGTTACACTCGTTATGAGCGGCTCCCCGATAATTACCCGTGACATGACAATGATCTCTTACGGAATCCCCATCCAGGGCTTTATTACAAACGTGACAACTCGTTGACTTCTTGTGGGCCCTCCAATCATCTATCGTCATACGCATGGGTTTCTTACACGATAATTTTTCCCTGATTATTCTCTCTTCATTTTGTAGTTATTCTAGGAACTTTCCCGCTGCATCGGGACCTCTGTAAATCACGGGAGTGTTTGTTTTCCCATCATACCTTACAACTATATATCCAAACCCACAAGGAATATGTTCTTGAGTTTTGTACGTAAAACTACTATAATTATTGCGTTCGGTATTTTCTATGGGTTTGATAAGCGCTTCGAAGTCGGCGTAAATTACGTACGGTACTGGCATTTGATTACAATAGTGTTAAAATTTTAATATATTTTTTCCCTCTTTAGGCATATCGATCCTGATAGCGGTCTGTCCAACACCTCTACAGTCTTCTTTATGCGCTTCTAATAGATCTTGTCTGCTGTACCCATGCAGGCATCTTTCGCAGAAATATTTCTCTCTAGCATGTTTTGTTTGATCGTATAATAGTCTGTTTAAACTCTTTATCCACGTATAATGATATTTACCATCTTTTTCGATCAGAAATGAATTGATTCTGGGAATATGTTCCAGAGCGGAGCTTATCCTGTGTACAACAATTCCTTTAGAATGTCCAAAAACATTTATAGCTAAATTATTTTGCTTTTCCACCTTATCAATTTGTGATATTGGTGTAGGTTCGTCTATACCACCGAAGTTGAGTCCATCGTTTGGGGGATAGCTAGAAGGTCTATCCGGATGCTTGTCTACGGGGAACAATGCAGATCTTATCATCATTCTTAAACAGTCATCGGATTTATTTTTTACGTTAATTATGGCTTTTTTCTTCTTATAATACGGGGGTAAATCTATATAAGATCCACCTTTGAAGGGCATGTAATTTGCTATATCTAAATATAAACTATCGATTCTATCCACACCCCAACCCGAACCTCTATTAGTCCAGCGTTTTAAAGTTTCCGGTATCCTCTGAATTGATGTATCTATTGATGCGTTTATAGTATCGGATTCGGTTATAACTTCTTGATTGCTTCGGAAATATGGTTCGGTATATTCGACGCTATCGTCTGCGTTACTTTTACTCAATGACATTTTAATCGTCAGCTGGTATTTTATACTATGTAAATCATCTAACTCCTCGTTAATTTTACTCGATATGATGGGCTTAATATCATTAACATCCATGTTGGAATTAATATCCATCTTCCAACCTCTTAGATATTTACCAACGCCGGCGGATATGGGTACAAATATTAAATCTTGTTGTTGATTATTATCAATATCATTAGGTTGAACATCATCATTATTATTATCTAGTAAAGTGATCAATTCAGCTCTTCTCATTCGAGAATAACCTCTCAGCCCACTGTTTCTCGCTCGAGCTTTGAGTTCTCTAACAGTCTGGGGTGGTCTGTTGTATTCCAAACCGAGTAAGGTAATCAATTCAGCTTTTCTCATACGAGAATATCCACGTAGGCCACTTTGCTTTGCCATAGCCTTCAACTCTCTGACAAAAACCATTGTGGTTGAATGGTATATGCAAAATGAGACTAATGTCTGATTGGTTGTTTTTCATATATCTAAATATGTATTCTCCCCAACCTATTCCTCTCATTGATGTAATCTCTCTTCCTAGCATAAATAATCTGATTCCTGACCCTATCAGCACCGTGTTTCTTACATAAACAATAACGACCTTTGACCCCTATCCCGCATTCAGAACACTTATAGTTTATGTGTCCGCGCCTGATGTAATAATTGTGTATACCGCAGTATATATCATCAACACAGCGTCTATTACATAGAGTCGTCTTCCCCATGAGTGTAAACATGCAGTTATTCATGGTATATACATCTATCATATCATTTGTCTAAATGCAAATCACATCTACACAAGGCGAGATATTGATTATGCTATTTATAGATCGCTATAACTAGGTCATGCATAGCCACAGCTGTGGTTATTTATGAGTAGCTATTGTATAGCTGAAAATCAATAGAGCAGATATCCCATAATCACAAATGTGACCTCTCGGTCTTTCTGAGCCTCTGACGGTGTATAAAACTGACTCATTGTTGGTCTAGGTATTGGGTCGAGTTTTTTCCCATAAACGAGGTAGTATTCGTGCATGGCAGATTCGACATCCTTAAACGTTTGAATTGAATGTCCTTCCTTAATCAGTTTTTCATGAATAAAGTCTAATCTCTTCATTCTCTGCTGCGTATATTGTAACTGGGCTGCTTGGTATTGTTCTAAAGCTTCGTTATGTCGTGTACGCTCGTCTTCAACTTCTTTAGCGTTTGATTCCTTCATACTAGAAAATAAATAATTACTCCCCGAAAAAGCTAGAGCATTAACAACAGCTCCACCGACCATCATCGCAATAGATGCCATATTTATATGAATATAATATATTCAAATCTTTATATGAACATAAAATATTCAAATGTTTAATTACTTCATTATGTCTTCCGGGATAAGTCCTTGTTTGATGAGCATATCCTTCGTTGCCATTGCTAATCCAATATCCAGAACCATCATACCTATATCAATTCCATTAAAATCTAGCTTGGGAGGTGTGGCTTTAGTAATCATTTTAGCCATACGGGCATAGCCAATGGCCAAGCCGGTGACCACCGCTGAATGATACGTCGCGTTTACCAACATTTTACCGTCTGTAACTGGAGTAGTCATGCTTCTTATAGCATTATATGAGGACTAACCTCTAATTGAACTTGTTGTTGCGGCGGGGGTGACGTTTTCTCTTCTTCGGTCTTATAAAAGAACCATACAGCTGCTACACCAGCAACTCCTACTAGTGCCCATGTTTTAATCGGATTTGAATTATTTATTAATTTTGCTTTGCGCGCAAGCCCTCCCTTTCTTCCTGCTGCTATTTTTTTGGGGTTCTTAGTAACTCTGGGTTGTTTTTGTGGTTCCTCATTCACTTGTTGTTCCGTTTCCGCAATCTGTTGTTGCGTTTCCGCAATCTGTTGTGGTTGCGTGTTCACAATCTGTTGTGGTGTCACCTGTTGAGTCTCCATTATTATTAAGTGGGCACGTATGTTTAAATTGACAATACCTAGCCGTTATTAAAGCTGTGGTGAGTGGAGCTAAAAACATTCCGAATCTATGATAAAACTCACAGCTCACTGAGCTTATAGCGTGTTCGATGAATGGGTCTTTCTCTAGAGATTCGCATAAATACATGCGATGTTCTGATGGGATGGGGAGAAACGTACTAGCTACGACTGTGTATAGTTGTAATATAGACGACCCTATCGTTTTAGTCATTGTAGCTCCCAGTCTAGACTCGTAACGCGCGTACAGTTTTTTAATCTCTTCGTCGGTCATGTTATCAATTTTTTCGATGGTATAATTTTCTCCCAAATATTGGGAACATTTTCCACCGGCTACCAAAGCCGCGAGTCTTTCTCTATGTTTATCTGTAACTACTTCAGCATGTTGATGTGTTTTTTTATCTACATCAGATTCTTTGAGCATTTGTTCGATGAGTTCGTCGCATTCCATAATGTAATACCTAAGGAGATATCTAAGACTAACATAATATAATATGACGTATCCAATACATCCCATAATAATGAACTGTTGCGAAAGAATGATGATTTCGAACCACATTTTATGTCATATTAACCGCTAATGTTCAATTTGCTACATTTTGCTATAATTTTGCTATAATTTTGCTATAATTTTGCTACATTTTGCTAAGCAATTGCATAAGCAGCTGGTTGATCGGTTTTTAATACGAGTTTACAGTGCTTCGTTGCTGATAACAATTTTCTGACTTTATCTCGTTCACCCTTGGTATAAATGACGTCATTTTCGCGTAAACATTCCTCGAATGAATCTCGATCTTTGCAATGAAACAGCGCTACCCATTTGGTCTGCTCTCTGAGATCTTTCAGGACAGAGTTGTATTTTTGAGTAAGTACCCAAACGCTATGTTGAGTATGCCTTCCGGAGAATGCTAAATACGAAAGCATATCCTTCTTTTTTGTTAATTCTTTACTCGCGCTGCAGTCGTCTATTACGAAAATGGTTGATTCTCCTTTGTATTTTTCGTGACATACTCGGAGACAGTCTTGTAAACGATCGCCCGTATCGACTCTGTGTACCCCGTCGTCATTCATTACCCAATCTCTCGATAAGTATGTTTTATTAACGCTTATAGTCGGGCACAGAATAATAATATGATCGAAAACGTCCCGATAATGACTTTGTAAAATATCTAGAATAAAAGCTGTTTTTCCACAGCCCGTTTGCCCGCATATGATAGCGCAGTGCGGATCTTTAGGTAAAAGATTATCAATAGATTGCTTGCACGAATCTCCCATTTTGTATATTAAGTTGCGCATCCATAATCACGTACAAATATATGTTTAATTTACCAGCCGATTCCTGGAGCTTCGTTATCTGTATGGTGACACCCTCGCTAGCATTTTCTATTCTCCTCCCACTGCCGTGTAGTTGGTCATCGTCCGTTGTTCGCATGTCTAGCCATAGCGCGTACTTCGAGGTGAGGTATTCACCCATCGATACACTCCCGAGAGACAGAACTTTCACGACCGCGTTAGCCTCCTCAGAACGTTTTATAGAAGGAAGTTTTTTAATCTCATCCCACTGGTGATACGCTAGCATTCCTTGGCTATATAGTTGATAAGGAACGCCCTCGATAGTCAATTCTACTTTCGTAATCTTGGGATTGTAGAACTTCTCGGTATTTCTTTTAAACGCATCGTAGGGGTCCTCGAACAACATTAAAATACCCTTCAACAACCTCGTGGGGACGTTAAGATTGATATTCCACATCATATTTTTTTTGTCCCTCGTGATCTTTTGGTGTCGCAGCACGCGATCGTACAAAATGGCTTAACTTCCTGAATAATGGTTACGAATTTGTCTGGCTAATTCGGGATCCGTTATCATATCGTACTCGAGCGAGATATTGTCAATGGAATAGCTAGCATCTTCATCAGCTCTGATTACTCTACTGTAGTCGTTAAAAGTGAGTTCGTATTCTAACCTATCACCTAAGGATGCTTGATAAAAAGGCATGTGGGAATCTAGTAATTCAAAGTCTAGGGGAACATAGAATCGGTTACCTAATGCGTCGGCAACGGCCTTATCTTTTTCGTTGGTAGCGTTACCATTTTCAGCACCATTTTCATGTAGCAATAGTATACATCGCTATCGTCGATACTCAAAACCTCATTACCGCTAATTTTAATAGCGATTTTCTTAACGATAGCACGACCTATGTTCTGAACGGGCTCCCTGTTAACGTCGTCAGAAGTCAAACTAATCGTAAATACTAGTCGGACAGTTCCCGGAACTAACACATCGTGTGCGCCGAGATTAGGAAAGCGAACCAGAAGCGTTTGATTCTGATCGATGGTACTAGGGTTATTAGTGTACCCTATGTTTAATATAAAAATGACTGATTTTGATATTAATGACTTTGATCTAAGTACCTTTGATGACTTTGATAACCAGAATCCAAGCGAAGATACTGATGAAACCAACTTTGGTGGCACGAATCTTAACGATGAAATTTTACAATCAACCGTCAATGATTATTACGATTCCTTTAAAGATGATAGTCCTATTGTTCGTGACTATTCAAAGTTTACGATAGATAGTAAAGGAATATTGCGACTGCGTGGCGCTCCGGATATTGATCTTATGCATTCTCGTACTCGTAAGCCCCTAGCCTTGTCTACGATAGCTGCTAAACACGGCATCGGCACTGTTCGTGATGAATTAGGTTTTGTGGACTACTACCGATGACCAAAACTTTCCGCAAAGACTACTAAGGCTCTTCAGACTATGAGGAAAGAACTCGTTAATACAGATGATTTGGAAGCTTCCTCGATGGTGGCCTCGAACGGACTCGGAGAAATCTTAGATACCTATTACGATAATTCCACTTTACAGGTACCACATTCAGAGTTCAGTATTAGGGAATTACAGGGTCTTGACAAGGCAATGCGAACAATGCGGGGAGAACTCATCAATAATACAGCCAAGATATCCGAAATCGACAAGCATATAGCTTACGAGAAAACAAAACTCGAACAGGCGGGCGGTGAGTTCAGTAGACGCTGCGTAGCGGAAAGATTGCGTAACTTAGAAGACGAAAGATCGGCCCGCCTCGAAGCAGCTTCCAGTAATAGAAAGGCACTTCGTTCGCAAATCAGTCGTATTCGAGAAACTATCGATCAAGTCCTCAACGATGATACTACACTGGCGGATAAAATTAAAACATTGTTCAGAGAACAGGGACTAACAATTGCCAGTACTTTTAACCGCGTTGGGATTTATTATATCGACTTTGACTCTCGCGTTAACAGGTGGCACAGGTGGTAGCGGCGGATCACCGCCTAACGATAAAAACGGTATAAAAGAGTGGATAAAAAAGCATTTAAAAGCATTAGGTTCAGCACTGGGAAAGCTAGCTGAGAAAGCTGCGGCCGCACTTCCCGGTATAATAGGGAGTATAGTTTCCTGGCTATTGAATTTATTAGCTAAGACCACCACTTGGCTTAGTCAAAACTTGTGGGGGTTGATCGTAACAATTGCAAGGCTGTTGTACGTATTCGCTAAAGACTATTTAACCAAATCAGTTCGCTAACCAAATCATTAGTAAACCAACCGAGACTCCACCCACTACAAGCGCTGTTTTTTCATCGATATGTTGTTGATTTTTAGCCGCAATATGCGGTGACACTTGTGCATCAGTAGATGGTTGTGAAACATGTGGTGTTTGTGGCTTGACTATTCCCTTTTCACCCGTGATGGTTTGCGTTATTAATTCGACGTTCATATCTGAATTTATACCTGGTTTTTGTTGATCGGTAGCGATAACAATTTTATTATTATAACCGATCACTTGACCGATCTTAAGTTCCACATTACTCGGAGACATGTATAGTCCCGGTGCATAAACAAAGTCCACTTTGGATTGAGCGTACTGTAATGCATCTTGAAAACGCTTTATAGACGATGGTATGTCAACTGGTGAATTAATGGCGTCCTCCACGTTTGAGACAAACCGTTTTTGCGCATCGAGCGCCGTCCCAGAACCGATAATGGACGTTCGTGTTTGCGATTGCGCTCCGAGAATTGCCCATACATAAGTTCTTATCGATTCATTAACTCTTACAAATCCTGGGTTAGTAAAATTATTTTCCGTTTTATTATTAAGAAATTCACTCCAAGCGTCTGCGGTATCGTTCATTTGTACAATTTTTTTAACAATATAAATTAAACCACTCTTAAAACTCATAATATCCCCTCTCCAATCGTTAATATAAAGTTCCCAGCCTTTATACCAATCACCGGTTTTATGCCAGTGATCATATATTCTTGTGTAAAGTTTGCTGGTACTATACAATTTACCAAAATTAACCGGAAGTTTATTAAGTACTTTATATACATTATCGCTTTCTTCTTTGACGGATATTTTTTCCTCTGTGTAAGGAACACCTAGACCATGGTTTGCTCCTTTAATACGCCAATCTTTACTCGTAGAAACATTAAATTCCTGACAAATACGCTCATACGCGGACCTATCATAATTATTATTTGTGGAATTCCACGCTCGATCCTGCGGTAATGGAGCACTAATTTCTTTAAGTATACGTCTAATCTGATAGTACACGTGAAATGTTATAACAGACTTATTCAGTTCAAATCCTGGAGCGTAAAGAGATACGCCACATCCCGTTGTGGCACACCATATAGCAAAGTTTCACTGATTCTGCCAAAATTGCATCGGATTGTGAAACCAATCGTGCACCATTTTATCGCTAGTTGCCGTGACCCTGTAATTTTCAGGGAATTTAACGAAAAATTCAGCACCAGAGGCAGTTACTATAATCGATTGATTAGTAATGTATCTCGATTTCATATTTAAGTTATGATATAGTATCATTGTATATTTAATATGTATGTTACACTCCCGGGAATTACAAATGGTCAGTCTATTGAACTGCTTCATACTATCGATGACTCGGATGGGCAACTCGAAGTAGCTATCTGTGATGTAACGTATTACCCACGGTGGACCAATATAAGTGCTGCAAGAGGTAATAATGAGATGTATTTATCAATTGAACAAAATATTATTGAAAACTTCATTATTATACCTGATGGGTATTACAGCGTATGCTCACTCAATGATAAAATTTTTAAGCCTATGGGAGCTAGTCTCACACAAAATGAGGCGAATGGGATGCTGAAATTAGTCGCTGGAGAAAAGTTATTAGCTATTCCTGACAACTTAGCATCTAAATTTGGATTTGCACTCGACTCTAAATCTATGAACATAATAAAACCCAATGAAACAAAACATGGAGATACATTACCCGATTTAGTTCCCAATAAAGAGTTGTTCATCCATCTTGATCAAATAAGCACGACGGATAATATTCAACTAGAAAGTCCTTCAACTCTACTCAGATCTATTCCAGTGAAAAATGAAAAATATAATAGCGGTAGAACGGAATCTTTCTCGTCATTACAATATAAAAAATTAAAGCGTGGTATTATTTCAGACCTCAAAATTTCTGTATTAGATGTAAAACATCAACCTGTACATATAGGATACTTAAGTGTAACACTCCATATTATAAATAATGGTTGATGCATCAGGCCCTGGAACGATAAGACAATGTAATACAATTGCGCTTTCCGATCTCGGAGACACGGAAGGATTCGGTAAACCCGGTAACAATGGTAAGTTATACGCTTTACACTTACACGATAATGTATACAAGCAGAAAGAAGTTATATTCCCGGAAAATCTAGAAGATTTAAGCGATGTCGACGTTAGTAGACTCCTTAAAACCACTCCGTACAATATTATTTACAACAGTGAGAATAAATGCACTATGGTCGAAGCAAACATCAAGTGGCTACTGAATATCGTCATTACCCCACCTTATGCGATGATGGGTAAGGGACAAAATTTAACTAAGATAATAAATAGTGGCATCGTACTCGCGGCCTATATCCCGTCAAAACGAAAAAGTGTGTTAGTCACTCCCCTGCCAGAAAAAACAGGTCATATGTTATATAGTCGTCCGGCAATCCAAAATGTTAGTTTAAATTTGGTTACAGAATTCGATGATATTAAAGTTAACTTGAGTGCAATACCTAATATTTCTACGCTTATTATTGAAGTCTTGTTCGGAGATGCACCGGTAGATGCCTTCGAAATATTACCAGGTCTATCGATTAAATGGCTCAAGAAACACGAGCGTAAACGTTGTAGTATAATTCATGTCGGTGCATCACCCGTTGCAACCCTCGAGGGGATTCAAATTATTAAAAGGTACAGAATTTCTCTTTCTAAGATATTCTTGCCGTATAATATACATTTGATAAGGTTGATGTATACTCTCAAAACATTTAAGCAAGACCAATTAAAGACTATTATATATTCGTAATATACACTATGAGTTTATATCCAGCGCTCGATGAAGCAATTTCAAAGATGGAAACTGATTTCGATTACATCAAATAAGCGACATAAAACATCGAGTAGAAAAGGATAGGGAGTTGAGACTTGGATTGTATAAAAAGTATCGCAGAGCCGTGAATGCTCTGGACAGAGTTGACACCGCTCTTGTAGTAGCTGGCATGGGACTCGGTGTAGCCGGTGTCGGTTTACTATCAACTATAATCGCCGCGCCTATCGTGCTCGGCATGGAAATAACCGCCGGAGTCTCGGGACTGGCAGGAATAGCGATAAAATACATTTCTCGTAGGTTGCAAAAGAAAGCATTAAAACACGATAGTATTCGGATACTCGCCGAAGCAAAGTTGAACAGCATTGAGGATCATATTTCGACAGCAATGGCCGATTGTAAGATATCCAAGGATGAGTTTCGTTTAGTGTTGTCAGAACTCACCAAATACAATGAAATGAAGCAAGAGATTCGATCAAAATCTCGTAAGACCAATGGTATTAGCGAAGACGAGAAAAAAAGTTCATAGACCACGGGAGGCAACAAGCGCGTCAATTATTCCGTGCCAAAACCAAAGAACTGGTTGGAGATTAAAAATAGATTGCTTACTATCGTTTGATCACATTTAGACAAATGCTTACATAAATATATATAATAATGGAAAAAAACTATTAAATGGAGAGAATTACCACAAGGTTTTTATTATATCAGTGATGTCAAACCAACCAAATACGGTTATCAATTGTTTCTTATCAATTTACAAAAAGAGTGTAGTTATATAGTCTGGTCTCCTAGTAAAATGAACGAAGAACTTAATAAAAATGTTGAATATCGCTTTATCGATAAAAATAATGAAGAATATGTTTATTACCATTTAGACTCATCTAAAGCAATGATTGGCCCCAGGTATTGGTGAGCCAGAGCCATGACTATCGTTGAATCGCATCATCATTTTGGCATAAAAAATTCCATCTCTAGTGGAAGTGGTCCAGAACCATCATTACCTATAAAAAATTATATCATAGACTCCAGGTGGTGGTCAATTTAGCTGAATCTTATGACCATCATTGAATCGCATAATCATTTTGGCATAAAAAATTCCATCTGTAGTAGCAGTATAGGTATATGAATCTGGCTCCAGTGGAAGTGGTCCAGAACCATCATTACCTATACTACTGATGGAGTACAGAGGATTTGGTGGATTTTGTAATACATTTGTTGATTGTACTCCATTTGTTGGTTGCTTGTTGGTTTCACACTAAGTTCTTGGACGTACAGATTTCTGTGTTAACATATTGTTTCAATTTGGGAATCGATACGTAACAACTGACAATTTAGATACATATTAAAACAGTGTCATAAGGTAACTGAATACATAAATTCAAATACATAATAAGACGTATTTAATATATCACTAACTTGTAAGGAGGATCTCAGTGATCAACTTAAAATCCACGCAAAGCACGGTTGTGGTCACTCAATACAGTTGGTGTGCATGTGAAATGCTGAGTGCTAGGATGTCTAGACTGGAACAATCAGGTGTAAGCTGACTTAAACAAAGAAACAACAGAAAACAGCCTACCTGTCATACACCACAACTAATTATTGTTGATGCTCAGGTTTAAATATACAATTGATTAAAAAAAGCACATAGGTTAAGTTCATATTCTGCCGAAATAAGCATTGTAGAGTGCAACAGCTACATTAAAAGGCCAATACATCATTTCAATACACTATGTAAAAATATGCAAAATACAGAAAGTGCCTGTATATACAACACTGCCACATATTTAGTCTTATTCACGTGTTTGTGACTATGTCTTTTATGGAAGCTCTGACATTTTTGTTAGTTCATATGATGTTTTACGGTAATATGTTGGATGTTACATGTATACAAGATACACTGCTGGAGCATTGACCTTACTTAATGTGATATTTTGCGTTTACTGTTGCAAACAAACTTTCATAAATTGTGAGTGAGTGAGTTGATATTGAACGTCACATCGGCAAATTTTCAGCCATATCGTGACGAGAAGTAGTACATTAATAACACATATATGTAGACTTTATAAAAAAAAAACTGTCATCAAAGGACAGTACAATAACTAGAATATCACAGTCTATCTAAAACTAGTTGAGGAACATTTAAAAGCAGAAAGAATTAACAACACAATATAAAAATGGGCTAGAGATCGTCAGTAACTAAAGGAAGTTCACCATACCAGGGATCATGGGGACTTACAGTGCCCTTGCTTCCTACATGGACCTTTCATAAAGAAGTCACACTCTTCGTTTCATAAGTGATACATATTTGTAAGTCTACCTCTGTCAATCTTTCATAAATCTTCTCTTTTCCAGTGCCCACAACTGAGCATGTCAGGGTCGGCAGCTATGCCACGTTGTCATGGACTCTCCCGGAGCCTGGGACCAGGGAGTTCAGTGTGTGTAACAGTGAGACAAAGACATGCCTTCTTCACGTCACAAGCCACAATCATGTCAGAGCTGCCAGTGACAAGTTCACATCTAGACTGGGATTCATTGGAAAAGTGTCATCATCGGGAACTGGTTTGTTTAGATTCGTGCTTTCTGATGTAAGCTGGGAAGACGAAGGTCATTACAAGTGTTACAGAGGCTCACCAGGATCATGGGGACCAATCATCCCTGACTGTGGACAGAAGCTTGTAGTGCAGGGTCAGTAATATTCAGAAAGTTCCGTCTACTATCTGATACGTATCTGTTGCCTACCAAATGCCTGAAATATCCTTTTGATATTCATACTGTTTGATAATCTTGACATCTTGATTAGCTTTCTCACAATGCATTTGTTGGTTTACATTTTAGAAACTGTTGAATACCACGACTAACACATATATGGATATATTTTTGATTTATTGGAAATGTATTTCTGGACAATGTATATGTTGTGTTGTTCAATTAGAGACAACCATCTGCATAGCTCTGACACTGTTATTGCATGTGTTTACTTTTCGTTGGCCAAGCAACTATCGTTGCCAATATAATTGCTACACCTTGAATGTTTGTGCTTGTAAATGACAAAATGCATATGACTGCTCTACAACAATGAAATATGTCATGATGAGGATTAAGAAAGGTATATTGTTCTACAATCATGACCTTTCTTGATTTTGCTTGAAATACTGACATACCAGTTAAACTTGGTGCTTTGATATTTCTGTTTCATTCAAAAATTCCTGAAATGAGATCAATGAAATCATTTATACACATTCACACCGACTGCAGTCATTAGGGAAAACAAACAATAAGAGGACAGTCAATCTCTTTAATGCTAAACATCATTCTCAACAACGAGATAGTCATGGTTTAATGTAAAAAACATCCCAAGAATTTTTTCTTATTCCTGCCAGCATAAACACCAGAAATGTATCAATAAAACAAGAAAATACTTCTGTGCATTATTTAATTATTGAATACAGGACAGTGACAGGGCAACTGCTACTCTTGTCAGATCCTTCCATGGCAGCAAGTCGCAAGCCATGGAAGTAGGCTTGCCTCTCCCTGTCAGTTTTCGACTTCAAGCGACTTTGACATGTTTATTCTCGTATGTAAACAACATAACTGAAGCACGTAAAACACAACCTCTTGTGATGCTTTTAATCAACCGGGCCCACTGCACAGAGCATCCTTAGTTACCATCGACCATAGGTGCTTACAATCCACTTTACAAAATACATGCCTGAGTCATATTCCACTTGCACAAACTGATCTTTGCGGTGTTGTAAGACAGTTTGGATTTTAAATCGCGATCGTGCCTCAGATTGAAACCTTCAACAGTGGACATATGATTACCTTTAATTTGATTTCTGTCTTAAAGTGGCTGCAAAAGCGCATAGCTTGCTGCATATATCTACAGTGGAACCGGTTAGGTGCCTTCCATCATACCTTGCACCTTCTTTTAACAAAGCTTTAAAAAAAATCAAAGGAAACGATAACGAGGATGATTGACTATACTTTCTTCTTCCTTTCCTCCTGGATGGACACTTTCAAGATTTAAGTATTATGATTTTGTAACAGTAGCAAGATATATACCCCAACCATGTTTTATGAAACTGTTGAAATTCGAAAGAACACCTCCATAAAGTTGGCTCTAGATTTAGTAACTGTTCGGCATTTTAGAAGTTACGGAGTACATAAGGAGTACATATTTTTAAAAAAAATCATAATACTTATGTCACTAAGCTAAGTTAAGTAATGAAATAATGCTGTATGTGTTCCTTATCGTAATGTAATATCATAAATGTTATGGAAATTAACATAAACAATAAAAAATAACAGCAATATTTTCTCGTGACCTAACATGAAAATGTATAACCGACCGGTGGTTTTTATTAGAATTACCTGTCCCTGCCAGAGCCAGCTGCACATCGACTGGGAGATCCCAAGTCAAACTAGGGTTTATAATCAACCTACCCAAAGCCAACATTATCACAAGTTGTTCAAAAAGGTACTAGGGGGGTCCTGATAAAGGGGCGATATTAGACATGAGTAGGCATCTTTCTACAACCATGAGGACTCAATCAAGTCGGCCATATCAGGTGACATATCCTGCTTTTAGGTGGCCATCCAGTATAGGGGGGTAGACTAAGAACTTCTGGAGACGTGCTCGTGTTTTATACTATAACGACGATGCCAACGACTGTACAATATTTTAATGATCTTATTTTTGGAGACGTAGAACTAAATCATGGGGAACTGACTCGACAAATTGGCAGTACCGGACGAAGAAGGCGATTTTCTAAGGCACTAAAATAACAACTGGTGCCCAGCTAACAATTTCACGTTGTGACAACGTCGTGACAACGTTGTGTTTACGTTGTGGCAACGTTGTGGATGTAACGTCCATATAACGTTATTCTGTGGACTCCCATTTATGTTGTCACAACGTCATGGCCTAACGTTGTGTTACGTCATATTCACGTCGTCACAACGTTGTGATGACGTTGTATTTTACGTTGTGGGAACGTTGTGAGAACGTTGTTTTTTTACGTTGAGGGAACGTTGTATTTGACGTTGTGGTTATTTTGTAATTTACGTTGTGGCAATGTTATAATAATGCGTCCCTACAACGTTATTCTGTGTACTACCACGGACGTTGTCACGACGTGAAATAACTTTGTTACAAGGATGAAATACGGTTGTGACCATTCCACACTAAAATGTTGTAAAAACAACCCCAAAAAATGTTTTAGAATATGCTTTAGTCACGTGAATGTGTATGATTCGAGATACCTTTTACCAATATTTGAAAACCAGGGCGTCGAATAGCCCGGTTAACAGTGAGTTAGATCGTGTTTTGCTAACAATGTTCAAAATGTAAAAACACCACTGAGCTGTTAACTAGATACATGATTTGACTATTAGAAAGTTAGACACCATTACCCTTTAGGCTTGTACTGAAAGAAACAAAAAAAAGAATGGCAGACAATGTAAGGGGTTGACCATGTGATATTTTCTGGGGAGGGTCGGGTCCTGGAATATTATCGAAAAAATATATTGTCACCGAAAATTCGTGACAAAAATAATAACGGTTCAGACTGGTGAAAAAAATGCCTGCCACAAAAAAAAATGACATAGATCTAGATGCAAGGTGCTTATCTTCAGGCTCATAGAGTTAAAGAAAATCATATATCTGCTTTTGTAGCTGTGACCGAAAACATATGTAATCTCCATAGAAAGGTTCCAGGTCCCCACCTCCTTGAATATTAAATGGTCGGACTCTAATCAAGTCCATATTGTATACTTCAACTTTCAGTCATGCGAAGTCACCATTCAACAAAGAACTCCAAGACATATTTGCGTTGACATTGTATTATTTTTAGATTATAGAAAATTTATACACTTTTCTAAATTATTGAATGCCAGAATCTTCTTTCTTTGGTGTTCACTTCCACTTCCCTGAAATACAAACAGCTTAATAAATCTCAAGCAGGTATATGAAAGATTTCATATGACGAGAAACATTCATTTGGAGATAAGGTTTTATCAATATTCAAACAATAATGTATAATTCAAGTGACTGATGGAAACAAATTTTAACATTCATTCAGAGACATCAAGAATCAGGTTGAATACAAAACGTGGTACGAGCATAGATTTATATAAATAGATCTACATTCTTAGCATTCATTTCAAGCAACAAAAAAACACACCAATTAACATGGATATAGACAATGGAATGTAATCGTAAACATTTGGTCTTTACGTTAACATAATTCACAGCCCAGGGTTTATTTGGTGTGTTCCTCAATGATTCAACATTCTTGATTTTATCTCCTGGAATGGTCGTGTAACATTTTCCCCCTTGCTGCAAAGAAAACATATTAAAAAAGTCAAAACTAAAACTATATTCAATAAGCATACATTTAGATCTGTAGTCTAAACAAAAAGATAACATACATTGTATAATTGCCTAAAATTTAGGAAAACTGTAAATCTAAAGTCTTCATGTGTAAGGTCCGATCGGAAATAAACTCAGGCTACAGATATAAGTAACAAAATTATGAGTATATAAGTAACACAATTATGAGTACCATCATAAAAAAAACAACACTTAATGTAATTTGGTTTTACATATACACCGGTCTGACAAACCCGGTCAGGCAAACCAGTGATTGTTTTAGTGAGCCACGTCTCACAACCTCTGTCAGAGTACAATGACACACAATCATGTTAGTACAAATATGGTTTGTTGGGGACCTTTTCTAAACCGGAATCCAAACGGGAACATATATATTAGACAGGCATTGTAGCTAATAACGACTCACACTCACATCTTCATCGCAGCGTTGTTTATATAGATCTAGCTACAGTACGATTTCGTAGCGAGCACTGGAACTTACTCGTTCAGTTTTCGATCACCATTTTATTCTCTCTCATTGCCAAAATGTTTCAGAGAACCAAGTATCATATACTTACTACGTTTATTAACATAATAAAGTTCAATATCGTTAAATATAATTCTGTAGTATGGTAGCCTTCCTGGCAACATACGGAGAACGAATATGGTTGCTATCAATTCCATTGTATTTTTCATTGGTGCACATTGACTAGATCTACACCTATCTCACCTTAATAATCAACAAACGATGACCAAATCACTGACAATGTATGGTGATATTTAACTTTTGACTATCGACTAGCTATCATCACCAGCGAGAACAATACCGCAAACACCCCGTTATAGCGCGCGACGAGACTCGTTTTACTTTTGCTCGTTTTCATTAGAAGGGAGTCGGACATAGATCTAGTTATCGGAAAATGATGAATTGATTCTTTTTTTTGGAAATATTAAAAATACATATGATAAGCGCCTTGTTCAAATAAACTTTATAGATAGCACTAACAACCATATATGATCCACATTTAGGCTACTTCAGTCAGTGCTAATTGGGCCTTTTCGGGAACAACAAGTATGTTTCTGTCTCTTCCCGAAAATACAATTGTTCATAACATCATTGAGCCCTTTAGACTAGGGCCCTTTAGACTAGGGCTATAACTAGGAACCTACAGAGAGTCGATCTGAAAATACTTCCATTGTTTTGATTCCCTCTCTTCGCTGTATAAGAGAAATCTACTCAACCTTTCCCATGGCCTGAATGAGCCACATTGTTTCACAAAAATCAAAGTCAGTACATGTAAACTTTCAGATTTCAGAAATAACACTGAAGAAATGGCAATAACTGTCAGTGGTCAGTAGGCGATGCATACGTTAGGCCTATTTAGGCCTACAGACCTTATACGCTTATGATCGAAACCCGAACATAATATGACGACCAAAAAACGCCGCCAGACTGAATTCTGGTCAAACATATACCACTTGCCCTTGGTAATTTCACTTGGTATCCATAAAATAATAATATGGTAAAAAGTCATGGGCTTCCTTCACCTCTATATACATCACGTTTTGTGTATCAAATATTACTATCAACACTGACGCTCAGCTCAGTGAAAGTGATCGGCAAACTGCATTCTAAACCCCGCCACTTCTGAATAATACGATACATTTAAATCATTTGACTATCTGCATGTACAGAAATATATCAACAAGCGGAGACTGCTTTTGAAAAATAACTTACCTTATCCGAATTCACAGATCATCTGTCCAGTTCCCGTTGCTGCACAATCACTTGGTTGTAATATATCCAGAGTGAGCTTGAACTAAGATGGCTGGTGACAACAAATCTTCCGCGACAATGTGACGTCATTTTGACGTCACTACACGAGGCAACAGGCTAAACTTTTCAGCAGTCACTCTCACGCCGCAAAAAATGCGCGCCAATGTGTTTTTAACTGTAATTTTGCTTGTGACAACATTTAGTAGACAGATAACTTCCTTCATAGATATATATGTTTAAAAAAAATAAAACTACGAGATGATAGATCTACAAGTGGTTTCCTAAACATCATTTACAAAAAGTGTTGTAATGTCCAAAGCATAACGTTATCACAACGTTAATTTGCAACGTTGTTGTTACGTTGTGGAATAACGTTACAATGTAACGTAATACTACCGTTGTAATAGAGATACGCAGTTACGTTCTGGAAATTTTAGAATTAAGAGATGAAAATTCAAATGCCGAATATACAGAAAGGTAAAGCATTACTGCCTTGGTATTCTGACAAATCCATGTTGATTTTGATAAAGCAGTTCTATTCCTTTATGACTATCAAGAAGCAAACGTTATAACGTTTCACCGACGTTTCAGAAACGTAGTTACAAAACGTTGTGCTATGTCCGATGTACAACGTTTTCAGAACGTGAATGTGCAACGTTGTTGTAACGTTGTGAAATAACGTTGTACGTTGACGTTATAATAACGTTGTGACAACGTTATTTCACGATGTTACCTATCCACAACCTTTCCACAACGTTGTGACAACGTCGTGTGTTAGCTGGGTGTTTACCAGGGAGTGTTTTATGATAAAAAACATTGACTATTCATTTCTTCTCTCATTTTCCAATGTAGTTCACTGCAAATTTCTTCTCTTTTTCTTGATCACAAGGTAATGAGCCTGCTGGATGTTACCCTGCCTCATCTATCACGGATTTGATGCTATCTACAGATTGAGCCATTTCCGATTTCCTCCACTAGTTACTGGATACTTTTAGAAAAATATTCCCCTTCTCGCTTAATCCCCCCTTTCATGCACTCAAAAATATAAAACATATACTGATTGAGATCTTTATATAATTCATACAATAAACTAATGTTCATTCAGTAAGATATTGATGGGTGTAAGGAACAGTCCCTTTGAATATTGATCATTTAACACACAAATTTATGTATAGTTTGACAGATTATAATAAAACGAATATCAAAATTCATCAACACTTGCCAAGTACACCAATATGTCACCAATTGGAAGTTGTCACTGATTATTATCATCAGTTATAGCTATAGGTTTTACGTTGACTTCATAGTCAGTATATATAAACAGTATTCTATTCTATTCCATTCCATTCTATTATAGAGTATTATTATTTAATAGAGTATTATATTATATTATATTATATTATAGAGTATTATATTGTATTATATTATAGAGTATTATAGAGTATAGTAGATTTATATATAAATTTTGACTATAAATTATAAATGATTTATGTATATATGTAAGTACGGATATATACAGAGGGAGAAATATTAAGGCCTAATATAATAGTAATGTATAGCTTTGTTAGAGTTAAACCATAGCAGGATATAGTTATATAAACAGTTAGGCTATTTGTTAGCATAAGGGGCCTGGTAAATATAGGAAAACAGAAGTAAAGTCTAGCCTTAACAGGGACAGGACGTCGACCTATCTGAAGCATTGTTTTCACACAACAGCCTATAATCCCCCAGCTTACTCTGCTATACTCGCGAGAGAAGTTTCTGCTCTTGTGAGCTACTGCGAGAGTAGGCTTCCTTCCCGGTGTAGTAGGCTGAAATGACTCCACAGGCTCAGACAACTCATACGACTCCCCTTAGGCTTAAACGACTCACCCGTCGTAGGCTCAGATAACTCCCTAGGCTCAAATGACTCACCCATTTGTTTTCAACAGTCTTTCAACGATGATACAGTACAGTATTTTCGATGGTTGCAGCCCATATATTTTACAGCTTGTAAAATTTCCAAATTTTTTGCATAATAAGATTTTATGTGATAAATTTGAAGGACATTATCAAGTCATTTCGTATAAACTTTTTACATACAGTTACACATCAGCAACTTTATTTTCTGACATAATAGCTGGATATGATGTGATATTGACGCTTTACTGTGATATTTGTTTAACTTATGAAAGATTTGTATTCATTATTCTGTTTGATTTACGCAAATATTTCAAATAATACTGCACCTGATGTTTGATTGTTATGTCTGTTATATTTTTAAGAAAGATAATTATATTGACACCTTGACAATCTTCTTTTCTGCATGTAAAATGTTGATATGCATGCACGATCATTATGTAACAAAATCAATGGAAACCTATATATTTAAAACATATGAAAATAATTACTTTACCTAATGTGATATGATAATAAGTTTCCTTTTTAAGGTTATTTATATCGTCAAGTTACCTTATTGTGAAGTTTAAATGTGCTTTGTGTTCAGAAATTAGTTCTTTGAGTACGAAGTCGGCGCGATCATGGTTTTATTAGGTAATAGCTGGTTCATACACTTATGTCTCTTTATACACGAAAACTAATCGTCTTGTTAATGATAATTATAGGAACGGGCTCCGTCCGTCCGTACGTCCGTCCGTCTGTCACATTTCGTTTCCGGAGCATAACTCATAAACCGTTCAATATTTTTTTCATCAAACTTTGCAGGTCTGCCAGGTACATGCTGAACTGGTGCCTTTTGCTATTGAGAAATTTTAGAAATATTTATTTTTTACGTTTCCATGGCAACAAGATGGACTTAGGTTCCAAACTCATTTTTTTTTACAATTTCCATGACAAGTTCCACCTCGGCTAAAAAAGGTTAGGGTTTGTTTAGATTTGATTATATCATAAATTCTGCAACAGGGGCGGGGGATATAGCCACGTTAGTGGCAAACTTTTGTATATTATTACAATTACTGGCTTCAAACGACAGAGGGATATATTTCTTAATTTAGGCTTATATACATTTACATACATTTACATACGCACGCACGCATACATACATAAATACACACCCATAATTTACATACATCCATGAACTCTTGAAGATACGAGTAATAATAGGCCTTCAGCAACCCATGCTTGCCGTAAAAGGCGACTATGCTTGTCGTAAGAGGCGACTAACGGGATCGGGTGGTCAGGCTCGCTGACTTGGTTGATACATGTCATCAATCCCAATTGCGTGGATCGATGCTTATGATATCTGTCAGTGGATTGTCTGACTCGATTATTTACAGACCGCCGCCATGTGGCTGGAATATTGCTGAGTGCGGCGTTAAACAACAAACCAACCAACCAACCAACATGCATCCATGTAATGGTACACACAGCCGAACGTACCATGCACACATACAACCATGTAATCACACGTACGTACTGAATAGGTAGGAAGCGTGTGTATTGATCTGTTGTCTTAATTACTGACCCGTCAGTCAGCATGTATCAAATCTTTATAACCAGTGAGATTGTGATAACTGTCTGAATGGCACGTCTGAAAACAAGAGTGAGTGAGTAAGTGAGTATGGTTTTACGCCGCTTTTAGCAATATTCCAGCAATATCAGGTTGGGGAACACCAAAATAGGTTTCACACATTGTACCCATGTCGGGAATCGAACCCGGGTTTTCGGCGTGACGAGCGAACGCTTTAACCACTAGGCTACCCGACCGCCCCTCTCTGATGAAGAGGTGAACCGTTACACAGTAATTCGGGGTAACGGGTGCTACAGAATCAAAATACCGACGAGCTACATGTTTTAACAGTATATATATGTTACGAATGTGTGTCATTCCTTAATCAGTACGATGTATATTATAAGTATATACACTTAAAAGTAGACACATGTTAACGATAATAATGACAGAGAGTTAAATAAATGAAGGTCGTGTTATATTTAGTATTCTTTCCTAAGTTATTTATAAGATGCATTTTAAACACACTTTTTCATGAGGAAAGAAATGATGGTGCAGAAAAAAGACTAGCAATTAACAGTATAGCCACGATGCAATCGCGTTACTCAATACAATGAATAAAGAACAATATATAGGGCGCCTTTTCACAGTTTTTTCCTAACTTAATATCAATAATTCATTTATGGATACCAAAAAAAGATTTCATATCACAAATTTGATTTTATGTTATCATGAAATGTTTACTGATATCGCAATTCGATTTGAAGATGTCAATACCTGAATTAAAATATCAAATAATGTACGTGATCATCTAAAACATCGAATATGGTATAGTATCTATAGCCCTCGTCTCCGTGACCTTATGTCCACTTTTAATAGTTTGTGTAGATAGCTACAGTATCGTGACATTTACATATATAGTCGTATTCAGATGATGTCTCTACATAAATGTAAGGGCAAACTTCTTCTCTTTATCCAATCAGTTTTCAAAACTATTTACGAACGTTGAAAAAATATATATTGTAAATGCGAAAATGATGTATCTAAGATCAAGTAGAAGATATATTGACAGTAGCACTGGGAATTTCAAACAACGCTGCTTTAACTCAATGTTTACCTCTCCTGGCGGCCATTATGCAACGGCCATCTAATACACGTCACGTCTACAGGTCTCTTCCTGTGGTACTGTAATTAGTAGAACCCTCTCCCTCAAGTGTAACCTCCTTGATATGACCTACTCTCATGAAACAAATGCTGCCCTTTACCAGCGTTAAACAACAAACCAACAACAAAAAACAACAATTAAAGCCTACTCTGCTTTCAACATTTACATTAACATATGTGCCTGTTTCGATCCTTAAAGGGGCAATACCACATCTAAATTTTGTACTGGCAAATCTGTAACTCCGGGGCATGGAGCTCTTCACATCAATAACTATATTTAAAAAGCCTATACGTACGGAGTTTAATTTTACCATAGAAGTTTCTAGCAGTTTTTCAGATATTTTTCCATGAGGACATCTTGTAGTTTGCTTGAAATACCTTTCATATTTAAATCAGTGGTGATGTTGAAAATATGCTGTATGTTTACGTCGGCCAACGTGAGATTGTGTTCTTGTGATTGGCTGAAAGCCTTTCCGCCCATAAGAAACCAAGTTTATATAATCGATCAGGCATATTTCTAAAACGACACCATTGTCTAGCTATACATATTCACTGTCTGACAATCGGAGGTATCCACCCTCTATTCCCATTCAGAGCAAAATTAGTTGCATATCTACCCTCCCCTAGACAGAAAACCTGATGGCACCACGGTGGTGTTCTGCATTAACATCAGACAGTCACGGTTACCCCATACAGATGCGCCGTAGCTAAGACAGACCACACCATAGTGTCATATAACTTAGAAAAAGTGCTAATATGCATAACTTGGAAATAAGTAGGCCTAATGCTCTGTTAGCTGATTTGGCCGCAGTCTTTGCCATTGTGTTATAATCAAGATGCTCAGTCAACAATAAACCCAGGTAGCTGTAACAGTTAACACTACTTAAAGCCGAACTACCAATAAAAATTGGTAGACAGTAAACACCCTTGTTTCAAGCCACGATTAACATGACACATCACACATCACACATGTCAACATACCACTTACTCTCACACTTCATTTAACATTGCGATAAAGTGATTGAAGCGCTACTAGCATGTTTCCATTTACACCAATATTATGAAGTTTATGCCATAGCAGATTTCTGTTAACAGCAATCATATTTTTTTTAAATCTATAAGAGCTGTAAACCAAGATTTTTTCATGCTTTTTCTAGTTTCTATAATTGAACATTCTGTGTGAATATGGTCCATAGTGGACCTCTTTTTTCTAAAACGATTTTGGGCACCATTCAAAACACCGGTAGAATCTGTCCAAGATTGTAATCTTTGATTAAGGACAGTACATTACATCTTATAAATTGTATTTGTGATAAGGGATCTGTAGGGTTCAATGTACAGCTCTTTTGTATAGGGTTAATTATTCCCATCTACCACTTTGTGGGAATATTACCAGTGGTAAAATAAAAATTAAATATTTTATGCATTGCTGATATATCATTTTGAGACTTCAAACATACAGTGGGAATACCATCTGTGCCAGGCGCCTTCCAACGGTGATTTCCGTCTATTGCTCTAGCTACTTCAAACATTGTAATATTGGCATTAAAAAGGACATGAACATCTTCATCCTTTTGTCTGTCGTTATCTGCAATTTCGCTGTGGGAACCAGCATTCCCATTCAGCAACCGACAGTAATCTCACTTCCATATATCTAGCACTATATTCCATTCCTCACTCACTGTTCCATCCTCTAGCACAACTTTCATTGGAATCTGCTTCTGTCTCTCTCCAACTATACCGATTTTATCTTCTTGCAAAACTCCCGGTCATGGCTTTCACAGCTTTTCCAGCCGTTTGCTAGTCTTACTCATATATGCGTGACCCGTGAAGATTCCGGGGTAGAATAGGTCTTCAGCAACCCATGCTTGGCGACTAACGGGATCGGGTGGTCAAGTCAGGCTCGCTGACTTGGTTGATGCATGTCATCGATCCCAATTGCGTGGATAGAAACTCATGATATCAATCACTGGATTTTCTGGTCTAGACTCGATTATTACAGACTGCCGTCATGTACCTGAAATATTGCTGATTGCGGCGTTAAACAAAAAAACAACCAACCAACAATAATGAGTGCTAAGCTGTTTCAACAGGCTCATCAAACTCCTTTCTCCTCATAACAAAACTATGCTTAAGATTCACTCTGCCGGGTCCATGCTTATATTTACACTACTTTCTTTCCGCCTCACACATTGCATTCCAAAACAAACATAGGCCATCATTCCACAATGGCTTTCCACCTCGCCTCTTTTTATTACTCCTCTTCCCCAAAACAATGAGCGAGAACTTAACTTCTCGTGCATTTTATTCTTAACTAACCCAGTTAACCTATCAGATCAGGTATCGAGATCAATCTGGGAGTGAGTAGGAGCCTCAAGTTGTAAATTGATATCATTAGATGTAAGAAAATCACCTGGTACATCCGAAGTAAAGTACTTAGTTGCATAAACAACATCCTTCTCCCTAACAGCAACATTTTGGTGCTAACAAACATGACAGTCCACTCAAATAACGAGTCCCTTGGGCACGCCTGAAACCTATGATTGTTACTTTGGTCTGAGAGCTCTATCCAAACTATACCTTCATCAGATTTATTTTCAATAGCGACACTCTTAAAACTATCAAGAAAAGTGTCTCTAATGAGAAATCTGGTATAGATCCATGTTTAGCACGGTTATGTAATGGAGGTCTGTTATATCCGAACCATGTATATCAGTTTATTGTCAATTCGTCGTCTTTACGTAGGTGAGTTTCGGCTACAACAATTATATCCAAGTCACGGAATTCTAACAGTTCGCGGCGTAACATGTGACTATTGTTCAGAATGTCAGGTGTCCAGCCAGCAACATTCGTGAACACGCAGACTGACTATCTTCTACCATCCTGGCTCCATGGATTAGAGCCCCTGGTCTGTGTTGCAGGTGATCTCCTGTCCCCTCCATTCGTGGTGGATTCTCTTGGTCTCCTGTCTCCATCAAGCCAGTTTCGTCTGTCCCTGTTGTGTCGTCTGCACTCTGTCTCCCGACGTTGTCTCTATCGTGGTTGTCAATATCACCTGTCACCTCGATCCGTTCTGTCCGTGTTTCTGTCCGTGTGGTTGTTATCATCATGTGATCGTGTTAGCTGCAACCGCGAGCCTATCAACCCCACCACCACAGTAGCTATTATTCTCAGACTTGATTTGTACTGGCGTTGTTGTCGGGTTTTATCAGCCATAACATAGACGTTTCTATAGTTCCTCGTATCTCCCAGCTTTCAAGATTTAATTTTATCCTCACTTGACTTTCAACTATCACCCCTGCCAATTGTTTTCACAAAGCTTTGTCTGTCACTTTACCTCTCAGTTTCAAACTGTCCTTGATCATGGCATTGACTTTATGTCTATCATTCTCACCCTCTATTCCTGCAACATTTCTGAGCACAATGATTAGTTTTTTGACGTCTTCCTCTCTCCCAACAGCTCTGTTTCTCAGCTCATTGATTTCTCTATTGAGCACGTCTCTCTCTTTGCTTTGTTTGTTTGTTGTTTAATGCCGCACTCAGCAATATTCCAGCTATATGACGGCGGTCTGTAAATAATCGAGTCTGGACCAGACAATCCAGTGATTGACTTCATGAGCATCGATCCGCGCAATTGGGATCGATGACATGCATCAACCAAGTCAGCGAGCCTGACCACCCGACCCCATTAGTCGCCTTTTACGACAAGCATAGTCGCCTTGAACGGCAAGCATGGGTTGCTGAAGACCTATTCTAACCCGGAATCTTCACGGGTCCTCTCTCTTTGCACTGTGTATGCACAATACTGTCTTCTGTCGTGCACCTCCTTCACTTTCCTCGTCACATCTTCCCGAATCTCTATCAGTTTGGCATTAAACGTCTGTTATAGCTTTTTTAAAACATTGTCTTCAAATCTGCCCATACTCTCCTCGAATCTATCCATGCGTGAAGTGAGAGCGTGCGATAAAACAATACTCCCCCAAACCTCATAAACATGATTACTGAGAGACGTTAAATGTCAAAATTTAAAAAAAAAACACTTGAATAGCAATATTATTTACCAAGATCATGTATTCTCACCATCGCAAAACATCATGTAGAAGCCACAACAGTAGTCATATTTTCCATCACTATCACATCTAAAAATGAGACATCAGCAAGTACATATGATACAATGTGTTTTGACATTTTTCGTCAGGATATAAAAAAAATTCTCTTCTTGTTGCCACCTCCAAGTTCAGCTGAACATGGGTCCACCTTTGGTCAAAAGTTTGTTTCCCCTGTAATGAGTATGTCACGCGTTGAACTCGAGTGACGAACGGGGTGCACACCCGTGTTCAATGCGTTGCGCACGGATGTCACACGCGTGGCGGACGGGTTCCACACAAGTAGTCAACGGGGTGCACATGGGTTGCGTAACGCGTGGCGTAAGGGGAATGGACTTCTAGGCAGTAGTGTAGTTATAAATGTATGAGAAGAGGGTAGTGTAGAATACCAGTTTTGTCTAAAATTATCAAGAAGTCTTATCTTCGGATAAAAATGTCAATATTCCCAACATCCTGGCTAATACATACAAAATAAAACCCAAATTGAAATAGAATATGTTTGAAATGTGTAGCCCATGTGACTCTGTCAGAATCATCAAGAGACTTCAACTTGATGAGGTAGCCTATAACTATCTGGAGTGATTAATCTACACCAGTACTTAACTGCCCTTGACAACGTCGAGAAAGCACTTGAAAAAAAATCAAAATTGACCGTAGCAATACCGATGTAGTACCGGCGTTCCCGTTGTGATACCGTTGTGATACCGTTGTGATACCGTTGTCCTACCAGTGTAAAGAGCTGATGTGCTACCAAATACCATTTTTCTGTCACCTTGGTGTTACCGATCCGCCGCCGATATTATACCGATGTACCACTGTTGTCCGGAGCTATAGCAGAGTGATACCGTTGCGCTGCCGATGCACTACCGATGAAACGGTGGAGCTCCGGTATCACGTAGTCGGCGCATTCGGCCGTACTACGGTATCACAGTGATACCAGCACGGTACACATTGAAGCCACCGGAGAGCTGCTGATCCATTACGGGGCGCTACCGGTGCTCTACCGACATTATCGAAGCCATACAGGAGCACTGCCATTGCTCTCTCCGGCAGCGCAACGGTGGAAATTTTTAAGCATGTTAAAAAATTTACCGTTGCTAAATTTGAATCTGATGAATATCCAAGAGATGGGAGCGATTATTTCACCTAGGAGATTCAAACAAGTAAAAGCATGTTTCGAAGACAAAAAAGCTTGAATTTTCCAAAAATGATTTCCTTTAAAAAATCTGATAGTCCATTTACACACTAGGGGGCGCTGAAGTCATGACTTAGCACTTTTTTAAATCATACTACTCCCAAGTAAATGGATGTTTTCATCAAAACTAAAAAAGACAATTTTAGTATTTGGTGTCCAAATAAATAGGAATTCAACAACATGCACAAAACTTAAGCATTCTAATATATTCCTGGAGCAATAATACTTGAGTTGGCACATCAAATTTCAAACATAATCAATGTTGACACTTTTCGATCTTTTCTCTTCCTTCACATTAAAAAAAATGTGCATGGATTCTATTTTCTGTAACAAAAATGTGTTAGAAATTAAGATAAGTTTTAACCATGCCATTTAAAGTAATTAAAAGGTTATTGCTAAATGAGTGACCATGGTCATATTAAAAACACAAGGGAGATAACTCTTTGATTTGCTATTCATAAAAGTTGTCATTTGGATACATTTTAAGAAAAATGAAAGCATCTAAGATAAGAATCTTTAGTTAATGAATTATCAGTTAAAACAAGCTCTGTTAGAAAATATACTGAACCAAATTAAAAACTTCACAATCCTAAAGTTTTAACAAAAAAAGAAAAACACAAGAAAACAAAAGTCTTTACTGACATTTGTCATGCCACGCCTTTAAAACGTGCAACGTGAACGTACCATCGGCATGTTGCAGACGGGAACGCCCGTAGCTGAAGTCGCAAGGACGATGGGTTGTTGTCGATGGACTGTTTATGATTTACAGACGCGTCTACAGCAAACGGATACCACAGCTGATCGCCCTCGGCCAGGTCGACCAATAGTGACGTCACATGCAGAAGGGCGTCAGTTGTCTTACGTCACCACCGTCAGCGATTTGTGATTGCTACATCAACCAGAAATGAACTGTTTAGGGGTAGACTGAGTGCGCAAACTGTTCGAAACTATCTGAGAACTGCTCACCTTCAAGCACGACGGCCATACTGCGGGCCGATTCTGATTCAATTACACAGACATCAACGTCAATTGTGGGCACAGCGACACTTTCGATGGACTCAGAGGAATTGGAATCAAGTCGTCTTCAGTGTTGAATCCTTATTTAATCTTCGTTTTGCTGATGGTAGGGCGAGGGTGTGAGAGCGCCGTCATGAACGTTACGCCCAGTGTTGTGTACAGGAAGTTGACAGATTTTGAGGCGGAAGTGTCATGGTGTGGGGTGCTTTCTGTGGCAATGCACGTTCCAGGCTTCTTGTCATCAGTGGCAACCTCAATGCTGCTGCTTACAGCGACCAGGTACCTGCACCAGAACTTCTGCCAATTATGGCAGCACATGGAACCGGTTTGATCTTCCAACACGACAATGCCAGACCCCACACAGCAATTTTGACAAGGAATTTCCTTCAGAATGCGGGAGTCAATGGCGTGAACTGGCCGTAAAGGTCTCCCGACCTCAATCCTATCGAACACGTCTGGGATGCTCTTGGCAGAAGTCTGCATACTCTCAAGAACCAACCACAGAATTTGCAAGATCTTGGCAACATTTTGCAGCAACAATGGCGTCGTCTTCCCAATCATGTGTTCACAAGCATCACGAGGTCCATACGGAGGCGTTGTGTGGCAGTTGTCAACGCTCATGGTGGCCATACACGCTACTGAACTTGTGTGCCGTCAGATTATCGTGCTTGGGACTGCGTGATTTAAACTGTTGATGTTATTAACGAATACCGTGGGTGCTTGGAACAAATTATGGCTCACCGTTAATTAAAATCCTTCTTTGGACCTTAATAATTAAAAATTACCTTCTCTGATACATTTGTCCGTTGTATATCATATATGGGTTTACTTTTAAAAATGTGAAGTTTTTAATTTGACTCAGTACATAAAGAAAAGCACAAACACATTTCTCAATACATTTCAATCCAAAGAGGTATTTTACAGAAGCTTCAATTTACAATAATAATTCTTTAGCCTCCCTTATAGCACTTGCAATGAGAATGTCTGCATAAGAAGTTTCATGTATTATTTAGTGTACATGACACTATGATACTAAATTTCCAATTCATAATATCTTGAGATTCTTCTTGAGAATCGAAATGACCACATGTTCGTATTTCAGATGTATTTCAACTATTCAAATTTTGACTATCTAGAAGCCATAAATCAAACAGTTACTGACCCATTTGTTTGTCGCCTGCTCCAAGAGTCATGTTCGTATGATACAAATAGTTTTTTAAGCTGTTTACTTTAGTTCTCTGGATGCTAAGTGACATGTATACCCAGCTCACATCTTCAAGACATGATAAACATTAATCTTCTTCATCTGTGTCACTTTCACTGTCTGAACTGTGACTCATGCTTGCATCAGCATGGTCTTCATCTAAATCATCAGGAATGGTCGTCAGTTCCTTAGTGATGCAGCTTGGCATTTGGTCACCATCAAACCAAACAATTTGGTAGGTTCCATCTTCTACCTTCCAGCCATGTCCTTCTGGTGCATATTCAACATGAGTTGGTGTGTGAGCATTTCTCCAAACACTTGATACATAGTTTGTTCGTTTGATATTCTCAACTAATGTTCTCTTGGATGGCAGAAACACACATTTTTTTAAGGAGCATACTTCTGTTTAAAAATACTAATCAAATGTCATTTATGTCTGACATCTCCGGTCTGGAATATTAGGTGCACACAAGATTTTTTCTTGTCGTTTCTGTGACAAGCCCAAACTTTTAAATGTTGACTTGAAGGCATCTGATGACTGGACCATTTACAAGGATCGACACTTTCCCTTTCTAATGAATGCAGCTGTGCAGTCGCACCATGTGAAAGCATGTACGGATGAAAGTATTTGAAATATGTCCTTGCCAATTACAGAAGCAAATGCATTGATGTCGAAATAGCGTCTTGTGTTGTTACTGCTGTTCCCATGATCAATCCAGACAGGACCCCATTCCAGGCGTTGTAAGTGATGAACTACACCTGTATCTGATGCCCTAAAAGATATGTTTGGAGAATCAAGATTTTCACAAACATTACACAGATTGTATATACTGTAATATCATGAATATGAAATTATTTATCATAGTTACACATATACTAAATACGTTTTGTGTAGGCCAAATAAGACACGAAAATTCTTTTGCAGACATTCTCATTGCAACTGCCATAAGGTACGCTAAAGGATAAGTATTGTAAATTGAAGTTGCTGTAAAATACCTCATTGGAGAAAAATCTTTTTGTGCTTTTCTTTATAGCTTCAAACGGAACTTGTTTCAACTGATAATCCATCAACTGAAAATTCTTACCCGATGTGCTTTCATATTTCTTAAAATGTATCCAAATGACAACTTTTATGAATACCATTAGGAAAGAGTTATCATCTCCCTTGTGTCATCATTTTATAATATGACCATCGCCACTTTCGCAAAAACATTTTAATAGAATGGTTAAAAATTATCATCTTAATTTCTGACTCATTTCTGTGATAGAAATGAGAATTTATGCAATGTTTCTTTTCAATGTGAAGGAAGGGAAATGAATGAAAAGTGTCAACATTGATTATTTTTGCAATTTGTTGTGCAGACACAAGTATTATTGTACCAGAAATATATCAGAACGCTCAAGTTTTGTGTATGACTGTGTATGTTGTTGAATTCTATCTATTTTGAAAACAAATATTAAAAGAAAACATATCACTTTTGATGAGAACATCCATTTACTTGGAAGTAGTTTTATGCCCCCAAAAAGTTATGTGTCATGACTTTAGCGCCCCCTCGTGTGAAAAAAGACCATCAGATTTTTGTAAGACAAACATTTTTGGTAATTTCAGCCTTTTTTTGTCTTCAAACTTGCATTACCTTTTATGGATCCTTGGGTGAAATAAATCGCTCCCATCTGTTGGACTATTTCCTTCAAACACTTGGCGTCCCCCTAAGAGGGTATGTAAGACCACGTCTTTCAAAGTATATTTATTTCTACCACACCTTTAGTCGTAGCATATGTGTTGTTTTAATGTTTGCTAAATTTGTCAATAATCGGCAACAGCTGAAGGAATGATGTAAATCCGGCTGGGGTCCATGTAGGTAGCAAAAGTCCCCATGCTGTCGGATTTGCCATCCACCCCTTTTATATGCTGACAGAGTCACAATTACGAAATCTGTGCAGCATTATATACATGTACAATGCAAATGTATATTTTGTCAAGATTGTGTAAATATCCAGGTGAGCGATAATGCCCTATGTGCCCCTTGTTTTGAATTTGGCAAGGGAAAGATATATGTGCTTTTGGTTTCAGCAATGATGGATCAACTAGGAATATTGTAATTCTCTTTGATGATCTGTATTTCATTTTGGATGTAATTAAGTTCCATGTAACTGGCGGAAATTTATCCAAGGAATTAACATGAGATGAATTAAACATTATATTTTGGAAAACTAAGTTAGATCTTACAAAAGGATTGTAGGAGTACGAGAGAATCATGACGCGTATTTCCGTTCCATCCTATCAATAATGTAACAATCCAGATTTGTGTACCCCCTGACCTTAAAGGGCGATAATATATAGGAATTCAAGGAATTCCGTCCGTCCGTCCGTCCTTCCAAGGATATTTTAGTGTGACCTATAACTTGAAAACTACTGCATTCTTTTCAAACTTAGTGAACACGTTCAGTGAACAGTAGAGGTGTAGTGCGAAGTTTGATTTAAAAAAAATGTGTAATTAGTTACACTGAAAGTTGCTAATTTACAGAAATTGGTTTGTTTTGAATTGTTTAAACGCCATACTCAGCAATATCACAGCTATATGATGGCTGTCTCTAAATAATAGAGTCTGGACCAGACAATCCAATGATTAATATCATGAGCATCGATCCACTCAATTTAGATCGATGACATGCATCAACCAAGTCAGCGAGCCTGATTACCCGATCCCGTTAGTCGCCTCTTACGGCAAGCATAATCGACTTTTACGGCAAGCATGGGTTGCTGAAGACCTATTCTACCCCGGATCTTCACAAGCCTACAGAAATTGAGGAACTTGAGTGTTCTCATTGTTATCAACAAATCAAAACTGTTTGATCAAATGTAAAATAAACACGATAACATTAAAAAGAAATATCGGACAACATGCTCAACGGGTGGCCGTTACGGGTGCTAAAATATTTGGCTGACGCTTTTTTAACTGGTGGGATTTCCTTTTTGAAGTACAAAAACTCCTGAACGCTGAACATTTATGCAAATCATACGTAATTCAAACAATAAGCAAACAGTTATTGTTAGTTATATTTGGGTGTGTTGAAAGGTTATTTTGGAAGTCCACAGACATTGAATGAATGAGGCGACCTGACCTTAATTCGTAGTGAAATATTTCAAGAGGTGCGTTTAGAGATCACATCTATATTAGGTGGGAAGGTAAGTTTGAAGTTTGCCGAGTTGGTGCCAAGGTGTATTGCAGACCCCTTGGATAATGATGATCTTGATGGAAGTGAATGGAATGCATTCATTTTGTCATATTTCCTATTTGTCGGTAGGATATATCCAGAATCCAGGCACAGGCACGGCCAGTACAACATTAGTCCGAGGCTGTTGAAAATCTTCAGGGACTAGTTGATTTCTCCTAAAATCCATTTAACATTAACTACTAGTCCAAAAGGAGCTGTGGACTTATTGGATTTGAGCAATGGGGTTGACCCCTACAGAACATCTGAATTAATTTGTTTCACGCTTCTTGACCAAAATTGATGATTTTGACCTTGACATGATTTACAGGGAAGTGGGAAGCAATTGACCAATTTGTTGTTTTTGAGCAAACATTCTCCAGAACGTCAACATGAAAGTGTGATGGTGGGCTAGCCTATTGGTTATTGCGTTCGCCCGTCACGCCGAAGTTCAGGGTTCGGTTCCGAACTTACATCCAGTGAATCAAGCCCTTGTCTGATATCTGCCAGATATTTCCAGAACATTGGCATTTACTTTGTTTAAAATATCGTGCCACAGGACATCACATGATAGGTCCCCAGTTAAAAGTAGCAGTCTTTACCTCATTACTGTTACTGATATCTCGGTAAACACTGATAGTACAATTAAAGCATCTCACAGATATGTGTAGAAGTTGAAATTTCTGAAAGCAGTTTATCTGTCGAAACATATGTAGGACATATAATTCATCCTAAGTAAAGTCATTTTCTTTGGTGAGATAATGACAAAATCTTTCTGCATGGGGATATGTTTTATATCTCTCAACATCAACATTTAGCCTAAACTCTAAATTTACTGCCTCTACACTTTGAATAACTTATTCTTAATAATGCTACAATTGGCAGTGAAAAATATATCTTTCTACATCTAAAGAGATTTTGTTACATTTTGGGCGACCGTTTTCATCTTTTACCTATTCAACAGTTTTGGATTTCTTTGATGTTTATAACTTCTTGATAAGAAGAAACTTTAGGAACAACCACATTCACACAAGCCTTATTGTGTCTACTTCAGGATGCGGTGAGCGCTACACAAGCTCCTCTGGTTCTTTCACCTCACTTAACTACCCTGGCAATTACGGGAGCAATCTGTACTGTACCTACATCATTGATGCAGGAGAGACACTGGTCACTCTCGTGTTCGAAGATTTCATTACGAAGGATGGGTTTGATGTTGTCAAGGTATGTAAACATCTATTTTATTTGAAAAACAATAACCAATATTGAACGAAGCGTGCAATTAAAATATCAGATCAATGATTCTTTCAGAAACTACTTTTACAGACAGAAAACAGGGAAGAAATTTCAAGGGCTTATGATTACACATTAGAAATACGTGTAGCATTATGACAACAAACAGACACCGATCATCCGGACAATATTCAACCATGTATATTACAAATACAAACATGATTTCAGTTATTTCCATATCTGTTATTTTGGATATTTGTTTATGACATAATTTACTAGTACCTGTTAATGCACTATTTCCTGAACATTATTTTCTCAATTCGTCAGTTATATTCCTACTAAAGACTTGTGTTGCTGTCACAATTCACAATTATCTGACCGACTTAAATGTCAGAACATAAATGTAAGAACTTCAAAGTTTGTGTACCACCGCATGTAACCACTGCACGATAATACGACGTACCCATGGACACATACTAAACTATGTATCATGTTTAAAAAGCGTGAAATTTAAGCACAAAACGACTTAGAATGAACGATCAGCTGATCAAACCGCTCACATTTTACATTAACATGGTTTACTGTTCTAATATAAGCAAACCTGGTTATCATTGATGTATCACCGGAGCACAGAACAAATTACAGGACATGACAATAGATTAGCATTGTTTAGGGTCGAAAAGATATACTGCTCGTACACCAGCGAAATGGACGTAACCAATAAAGGTGAAGGCTGCACCGGTTAGCCATCTATTAGTGTTACAGAGAAACATATCGCTTACAAGTATGCTACATGCGATTTGTGCTGTCAGCTTAAGGTTGGACGGCCGGGTCAACGCACTGTCGGGTTTAGAGAAGGGAACATAAATTGGAAAAGATCGCCCATTGCTTGTGTAAACATATTTCTAGATGTGTTTCCTGGAACTTTGTGGATTGTTAACCTATGTATTTGTCCTGTAATCAATTTGAGTGTGTTTAATATTTGGTTATATTAAACAATAACTGTTACTTAAAACAAGAGTAATTGACATGTTCCCAATAATTTAGGTTTTAGTATGTATTGCGAAAATCATAATAAGGTAATATTTTATTCATATATTATATTTTCATTTTGATCATTATAGAATCTACACATGTAAGAATCTGTAGGAGTGTTTTAAATCCGAATTTGCCTACAGTTAGTTTTCAGGAAAATTGGAATGTAGTCAAAATGGGACTCAATCCTCCTTTTGTAAACTGCAGGTTTATGACGCCTCCAACAACCTCCTTGTCCTTCTTAGTGGAGACAGACGGGGCTACATTGTCCAGTCAGCCATCTACTACCGTGTTGTGTTTACTACGAATCATTGGGGTGTCAGGAAGGGATTTAAGGCTGTGTGGACAGGTATGTAGATGTGTACTTCTCTGATATTTTGTTTAATTTGTTCTTCCTTTTATTCCTTTCCATGATACCGTAATTTGATATTTGCTTGTCACTGCCATGGTTGCTTGTGTATACTTTGTGAAAACATGTTGTACATTGCATTCTTTCAAAACGTCTGCAGCTCATGCAACCTGACATTGGTAACCTGGCGTTGCATCTTCAGCATGCTCTTTTTTGTCTATGACAAAGAGATGAGCTGAAACAAGTTTATGGAATCAAGCTAGAGAAAAAAGTACTTATCTGGTGCCTCTTTTTGGTACATTTGGTTCTCATTTCAAACCGGACTGCTGAAGTGTGAGGACATATGTGACCCTGCTTTCTCAAGTCTATTTAATTCGTTTAACAAATGAATGCCCTTTCTTAGTAAAGTAACAAATGTCAGTACGTTTTGTGTTGAGTCTCATTCAGGATTTGAACCCAAACACTCAGTGTGAGGTACCTAATCGCCAGCACATACAGTCAGCAATCTAACCAACTCAACCACCGAGGCTTCCACTCAAAATGTCCACGCCGGCAACTGGTAGTCTAGATGACGTACTTTGTATACCTCTCAGACAAATGTGGATTTGGCATTGCTCCCCTTGACGAAAGCTACGAAAACACAGTGCCTTAGAGAAAGTGGTGAAATGTAACAAATTTATGATAATTTATTCTTGAAAAAAACCCATTCCTACAACCATTGAGGAGAACACTTTGTATCGACAGGGCACTAAGTAACCCCATCAAAATGCTTTTGGGAAGTTCATAATTGATTTACATAAATTGTAAACTAGGTCTTTCCCGAGTTGCTTGGATTACCGAAAGCTTCAGTCTCTCATTATGTTGTGTTCAGAGAGAATTTATGAATGTCACATTTGTAAACTTATCCTATCTCTCACTATGCATTTCCTATAATTCATCAAACTTGGTGTGGAAACGTCATAGAACAAAGTTTCCAGCTTCAAAAACAAAACCTTACACAAACACATCCCACTCATCACCAAATCACCACTGTGATCATGGTTCACGCACCACTAAAGGCTTGTGCGACACGACCCCAGCGACCTGATCACCTGACATATCCAGCACCCTCATTCTCAATTCTATCGCTTTGGTGTTCGGACGTTATTCTTGAGCAGAGAATTTTTTTAATTTTATTTTTTTTATATATGTAAAATTTAAATACACGACCTCACTACTAAAGTTTACCATAACCACAAAGAGAGAGTGGTTTTGATAACGATGTCTACGGTGTACCACCTTATCAGAATTGGATCTCAACTTACCTCGCTTAGTGTTCGATAAAGGTGACTGTTCGTCGGATCAAGGCGCTGTTTACGGTTTTCGTGCATGTTGTTTTTCCTCTGCTTTGAAACCTAAACGATTTAGTTATCCCCTGTGGCTGTACCTTCGTTTTCTTGCTTAACAAAATATCATAGTCAATTTGGCGATGGTTACATCGCTATCTGTAGAGAAGGTTCGCTTTCCGTCTCGTTTGACTGCTGCGATTCCCGCCTCTTTGGGGGACCACGCCCCTGTGCACGTGCCCGCTACCTGGCTTCGACAGTCGTCCCGTTTTTAAATGGCCAGTTCAACGTGTTGGATTATGGCCCTTCTTCAGCTTGAGAAGTCAAGCCGTCAATTGAGTGTTGCCTCTTTCCTCAACACGCTTGTTACTCGGGTCATCGCTTCTGCAGCGCTCCGCTCCGAGTATACAGCTATACCTCTCCGTCTTTCTAATGGCGACAACCCCTCTTACCGAAAACACTACAATCGTCGGCAAGGAAGTGATAGCCACAGATGGCGAGGGATCTTCACTCACAGGATCGTCATCTTTGCGGAATCGTAACGACCGAGTGATCAAAGGATCAACAGATCGGCATACTTCACCTTTATCGACAAGACACTGTTCTTGGATGAACATTTCGCCAAATCGTACCTCAGAGGATCGACAATTGTGCTTCTCTGCAGATCGATAGCCGAGGGATCTCCACTCCGCGTTACACATCGATGCATCGACACATGGACTACCATGTCGACAGTTCACCAGATTGTACCTCGGACGATCGACAGGACCGTCATCCTCGTTGGATCATAGAGGGCAGAGGGATTGACAGATCACCTTACTTCACCATTATTGAAAAGATGCTAATATTGGATGGACAGGAGGATCGACAGTTTTGCCTCTCCTACAGATCGATACTGAGGGATCTCGATTCTACATAGATACATCGATACATCGACACATGGATAAATCTATACATCGACACATCGTCGGATCAAGAACTCATCAGCTAGTATGACTTTACCTGCTGTTAACTCGGTTGCTGAGTTGGTTAGATCGCTGACTTTGTGTGCTGGCAATTAGGTCCCTTACTCTGGCAGTGTGGATTCGAATTCCGGATGGGACTCAACCCCATAAAGTACGAGCATGTACTTTACTGAGAAGATATTATCCCAGATATAAATTTTGTTGTATAAAACGGACGAACAACGGATCGTCCTCAGTCAAAAGATCGTCATTCTTCCACGGAATCAATAGACCTCTCTCTCATTGTGCATCAGACTTCTATACGCTAACTTGGACAAGCCCTTTGCTGCATTCCGTTGTCTAGATCAGACAATCCAGTGATTGTCATCACGAGCGTCCGTCTACGTCTTCCGATACGATGACCTGCACCAACCATATCAGTGAACTTGACCAACTGGTCTCGTTGGTCTTTTACAGGCATAGTCACCTCATATGGCGAGCTTGAGATACCGGGATCTTCATGAATACGGTCCACGTGCGTGCCAGCCATGAATCGTTTTACAAATCAAAATTACAAGGTTATGAAGCTCGAGACAAGTCGTCCCCCCCATTCAAATTTGAATTGTCAGACAGACATCATCCTCAGGCTCGATATAATCACAGCCGACCTTTACCATCGATGCCAACGATTTCAACCTGATATTCCATAACAGGTTATGACGCTTGAGACAACGCGCTTCCCCATACAGATTTGAATCATCAGACAGACATCATCCTGAGGCTCGATATCATCGCAGCTGACCTTTATCATCATTGTCAATCTTTACCATCGATGCCAACGATTTCAACCTGATATTCCATAACAGGTTATGACGCTTGAGACAACGTGCTCCCCCATGCAGATTTGAATCATCAGACAGACATCATCCTGAGGCTCGATATCATCGCAGCTGACCTTTATCATTGATGCCAACGATTTCAACCTGATATTCCATAACAGGTTATGACGCTTGAGACAACGCGCTCCCCCATACAGATTTGAATCATCAGACAGACATCATCCTGAGGCTCGATATCATCGCAGCCGACCTTTATCATCATCGTCAATCTTTACCATCGATGCCAACGATTTCAACCTGATATTCCACAACAGGTTATGACGCTTGAGACAACGTGCTCCCCCATGCAGATTTGAATCATCAGACAGACATCATCCTGAGGCTCGATATCATCGCAGCTGACATTTATCATTGATGCTCTCGAATTCAGCCTGATATTCCGCCCTTGTGGTGGTCAACCTACACCATTCTAACAGACGATTAGACGGGGGAATTCGTCCGTCTTTCATCGGTACAAACGGCAGATGTTCGATGTCTGAAGATGTTTTCTACCACACCGGTTTCGTCCTATTGTCTACAAGCAACTGACTGCCTCGGCACAGCGCTCGTGTGTTAGGAACTTTTGACCACGTGATCGGAAAGACTGCTGTATTTCCTGTTCTGCACAAGGGAGAATTACACATCACGCCGAGATTGCTGTTTGTAAACAAGACTACCATTCTGTTTTTGGTACAGGCTGATCTCATGCGAGCCGTGCAAAGCATTACAGAAGTTGACAAAGACTATAGTGCAGTCTATCACATCTTCCCAACTCCTTTTGTCTTTCGCATCGATACCGGAATGCACAGCCCTTTTTCTGGTGCCAAGGTGATGGTATCAATAGTCTCTTCACCAGTTCTACACATCACCGATCAACCTGGCAGGACAAGTCCCTCACTTATTCAAGACGAGAGTTGGTGAATATCAACATTTTCTTATTTTTTCGGTATATCATCTCACTGTTAGAAACGTCTTCATCTTCAGCATCTTTTTCTATGAGATACAAGATCACACGCACGACCGTCAAGATTTTACCATCGTTGTATAATTAAATTTTCGTTGTGTTCATTGAAATTCCTGCATTCTGATGAGCTGATTTGGTCACGTGTTATTGCATTCTTTTCTCAAAGAATGAAAGAAAATGAAGCCACGCCCACTGAAGCACACTACTTTTTTTACTGCGGAATGTTTGGGAATCCCAATATTAGAGTCCAGAGAATTCCCTTTCTGCTCACTTGTATCATCATGCACAGGACATTTAGTGACTTCATGCATATTCATTGTCCAAACTACCCCTAACTTATATACCCTGACACCGAAGGCCGAGAATGAATGAAACAGCAAACGTGCAGGCTCGCTCGCCTGTTCTTTTCTCACTCGCCTCAGTTCAACTTTCATGTCTTGGGGTTTCATTTCTAACTAGCATTTTCCAAGTGTGTTTTACCAAAATCAGGGAAGTAATGTTTGAATCTGGCGGTAACTGACCATGTTATTTGAAATGGACATATTTCTTATTTCCGTTTCGTTACAGTTTGACTGTTGCAGTTCTTTTCGCCTCTTACCTTAATTGACAGGTCCAATGAACATTGTTTTGATCCTACTCTCCATTGATTGACTACTGACTGTGTAGGCGGGTCAAGTTATGTGCATAAATTAAACGATCACCTGATTCATGTCACGCCACAGTACGTATTCCTACACCTGGAATGTTTATCAATCTCATCATTTTTGTCTATTCTGATATATACAACTGTTTTTGGTTAAACTATTGTAGATAAAACATGTTTTATGTTGTCTAATTTAAATATAAGCATTGACTGTGTATTTTTTAGTTGGTTCATTGAGGTATGAATCGAAAATCTGATGTGCAAACTTTTGTAAGAAGCTGAATTTTACCATTCTTGTCACTGGCGGTACACTACCCTTTGGAATTGCTTCAACCCATGGCTATGTACATGAGTGACTAAACCAATTGCTGTTCGTCACACAGGAATACGTCATACATTTCACCTGGATGAAGGGATTCAAGCCTGGATATAATTTTTTTTCTCAGACTACAATATTTACCCGGAAATTATTAACACAACTACGTTGGTTAATAAATTATCAGAAGTCCGACTGACAACCATTCCAGGATCTCCATTCTTTAGGATCAAGCCTAATGAGCCAGACTAACATCCTAGTATAAAAACACATTGAGGAAACACATCTTGTGGTGGACAGTGGAATCGATTGTTGGCGCAGGAACTTGTTTGCACAAGCTGGAATACAACAACGACCTGTAACAGTGTTCATGGATACCTCACTTCAAGGTCGGGGAGCTCACTTCAACTTGGAAGTAACATCAGACCTATGGTCAGAAGCAGACAGCTCCACCACATCAATTATCTGGAATACAAAGCTGTACATGTAATTCGGGTAATATTTTATTGGACCCCACAGTCAAGAAACCAACGTCTGATGATCGGGACACTCATTTCAACTGTGGCATACACTAGACACTTTCAAGACACGATGTTATCAAGCTCAATTTAGCGATAAAGGCAAGACATATACCGGGAGCGGGAAATGGATAGCAGACGCCTTATCCAGACCAGCCAGACTACCATCAACAGAAAGGAAGCTACGGCCGAAGCATTCCAAGAGACAATTAAAGAAAAGGTTGTCTACTAGTAACCCTATTTGCATCAGATAACTTTGTGGCACCAGCGCTGGACCCACTAGCCTGGTCAGTCGATGCTCTGACAATATCATGGGAGGACCTAAACGCACGCGTTTCCCCCACGAGCCTTTATATAACGGATACTTCAAAGATCCTACACACGAGCTACCAACAACTGCTGTTGGTAGCGCCTTCTAATCGACAAGAATTTTGGTTCCAGAGCTCTCGAACTGGCAGAGATTCCACTACTAAGATTTCCAAACTGGTCACATCTACTGCTACATCCTCCCTCCAATCTGTTCCATCCAAGACCAGAATTATATGAACTTCATGAATGGAGTATATCTAGAGCAGTTTCACTGAGATTTTTTCCATTAGAGCAGCTAAGGCAGCCTCCTCAGCACTTCGTCAATCATGTGACGATAAATCGAAACGTTTTCACCAGTTTGCAAGATCCAGGGGTTTACGCAACCAAGCTTCTATACCACAAGTAGCAGGTTACCTATGTCACCTATGAAGTACAAGGCATCTTATGGTTCGACACTGGGCACTTACTGGGCAGCCATCAGTTCTGTACCAATTACTCACTAATGGGATTAAACTTACTATAGTTCCCGAACCGTTAGTTCTACACAGATCTTTCAGACTGCGAGTAATTCAGGCCTTACAATGACTTCAGGCTCCAGGGTTTCCGCTGTTGCTGACTTTCGGACATTGATTTGATCATACCACCTTACGGACCAATCTCCCAGACTTAGCCCTCCTGCATGGAATCTCCCTGTATTCCTCCGTCACTTCTCCTGACTGACTATTAACCACTTGTGGATAAAACCTCAAACGTTTACGTTCATGACGATCTTCCTGCTTGGGCTGGCTCCTGCGTCTTCAACAAGATAAGTATTCAAGGACAACCGGATCGTATTTTCAGCCTCTACCACTCTCATTAAATGAGAGCTGATGTCGTTGAAGACGTCTCACTTTGCCCAGCCTGAGCCTACCAGATCTACTTGAAGGCATCTCAGACCATCCGTCTCTGTTGCATCCACTTGTCGACGGCTGCAACTTCTGATGTATCTTGAACCACCATCTCCACTGGCTGCGTTCTATCATCACCAGGGTCTACGCCTTTGAGGGACTACCGCCCAGCTGCTTCCAATCCTCATGAGACGAGGGCAGTGACTCCCACTTTGGCGTTGCGTAGTATTTCACACTCTCAGCCATCATGGAGGGATGTTATGGTCTTTGCCTCGTACTCCTTTCAGAATCTCAGTCGCAGACGTCCAAGGTCACAGCAGCCACACAGCGCATATGTGGAAGCCCAGCGGACTACAAGTCCCAAGTCTGGTTTCCTGTATATACTGCAATATTTTCATTTATTGCTGATGGTTAATCGGGTTTCCCAGACAAGCTCCCATTGGGAGGGTATATATGCTTGTGTGTTTGAACTTCGGTCTATGTCAATAGAAGCCACTACCCGGTGCGGCCATTTGTTTAAATTGTGTCCCGCTCTTCGACCTGCGCACCTCTGTCTTTGCACATGTGATGTCTCGGTAGTTGATTGACGACCTGTGTGAAAAATGGGTCTATATCATCAGAAGTCACCATCCGGTGGGGCCATTTGTTTAAATGGTGTCCCGATCTTCTAACTGCTCACCTCTGTCTTTGCGCATGTGATGTCTCAGTACTTTATTGAAGACCTGTGTGATAAACAGGTATCATCAATCGTTTCTCCTCTTGTTCTTACCTTAATCAATCGCTACGTAAGTTTGATAGGTTGACAAAGTGAAAAAAAGAGATGCCAAGCTGGTCCGCCTTACGTCCTTTGGAGTGTATGTGTGAAGTCTGTCTTGTAGAACCTACGCCGAGGACGCAGTGTTTGAAACAAAACACCTCCTCCTATCCGAGGTGAGGTTTAAGTCGTGACTGAGTAGGTGTCTCCTGGCTGATGGTTATGTGGTCGTTCTTGGAACAGCGTCCTTTGTGAAACCATGGAACACATGATTCCCCGATGTCATGATGTATATCTCTTGGTAGCACAATGAGGCTTTTTTGAAGCAACCCTTACACGAGTTTATCACTAATCCTTGTAAAATCCTTTGAATTTTCCTGATTAGTTCCAGCTTCCTCATGTACGTCTCAGGGTTGAAGTCCTTACAGGCTAGGGTATCTGCGCCTCACCATCCAACTGTAGTATGAATACATACTGTGATATAGGATAAGTTTAAAAATTGTAAATTTTCTAATAAATTGTATATTTATATACTTATCCTATCTCACACGCTAAATGCCCACCCAATCATCCCTGCATCACAGTTACACCAGCCTGTACGCTCTAGATTGAGAATGAGGGTGCTGAATATGTCAGGTGATCAGGTAGCTGGGGTCATGTCCCACGAGCCTTTAGTGGTGTGTGAACCATGATCACAGTGGTGATTTTGTGATGAGTGGGATGTGTTTGGGTGAGTGGTGTTTTTGAAGCTGGAAACTTTGTTCTATGACGTTTCCACACCAAGATCGAAGACTTAGAGGAAATGCATAGTGTGAGATAGGATAAGTATATAAAAATACGATTTATTAGAAAATGTACTACTTCTGTAATATGAGGATCTCAACGTTTTGGAGTATTTGCTTACTCATTTATCATGTGAATGAATGATAGGATGCAGAGAGCATATATTTGTCAATGTAGTGTTGATATGATGAACCCTTTTGTGTTGATATATAGAGTAGTGGCCAGACCCTCAAACTGCCAACATACCCCTCCCCATAGTAGAACAGAGCAAACTTAGGTTTTCCTTATGTGTTTGTATCCAACAGACTAGAACAGCTTTTTAAGATAGTGTATGCATTAAATCTTTATTTTCATTATTTATGTGATAGTTTACACTTGACTTAGACCTGAATTATTATTAATTTTGTACCGTAATTATAGTCCCTCACAAATTGGGTTATTAGTAAAATTAAACCAAAAATGGTGAATTTTGCTCTATTTTCATTTTCCAATTCTGGAAATAAGAACTGTAATGAATTATTAGTTTCATCTTCCAAGCCATTTGATATCTCACAATGAGCCGATGCGTCTAACTGCTTGCCTCAAAATAGACAAGCAGATGATAATGTGGACTCAATCCAAAAACACATAAAGGTATAAGGAATTAAGGTCACCTTTTTTATTATGTGGAACACAACGTTTAAAAGCATTAACTTACTCCTTCATCAGGTGAATTGATGCTATGAAGCAGAGAACATATACATTTTCCTGTTAGAACAATAAAGCTTTAAGATAACAAAGGTGGAAACATCACAAGGGAAGCCAACAGTTAATAGGCTCTGATAGGTGATTATCAATGGACAAATGGAACATTTTACAGTCTCCGAGCCAATGGCAGATGCCCAAGCAGCGCAAGTCATAACCCCAGGGGACGTATATACCAGATCCCATGCAACTGTGGCCACCAATACATTGGAGAAACCTTCAGATCCCTCAACACCAGACTCAAAAAACTTAAGACCTCTGTCAACAGACTAGACCTGAAATCTGCTATTTCCAAGCACTCATCAAGAACCAAGACCATAACATCATGTTGGAAGCAACGAAAGTCCTGTCTACCAATAACTGGCGACAAAGAAAACTACAAGAAAAAACTAAATCAGGAGACACAGCCAGTCATGAACCGTGACAAGGGAACCTATCTGCTCAGTGCTTGGGACTTATTGCTTTCATATATTGCTAATTATCCAGCTGGCTTTCATTTGTCCATTGCCCTTTCTATTGCTATTACCTATCAGTGTTAATTACACCATGCCTCCCGTTTGCCCATTGTCCATTGCATATTTCCAATCAGTGATAAAATCCCACTGTCACCTATCAGCGCTTATTAACTGCTAAGTTTTGGCTTCCATTTGTCCATTGCTCATCACCTATCAGAGCCAATTTAATTTTGGCTTCCCTTTTTAGATTCCACCTTTGTCATCTTTTTTCTTTTGTTGTTCTTACAGGTACATATGTATGTTCTCTGCTTCATAGCATTAATTCACCTAATGAAGGAGTAAGTATATGCTCCGAAATGATCCTCTTTATAAAGACGTTACCATCCATAAATTATCTTCTTTATGTGTACTACTTCTAAATGCCATTCAAAGACTACATAAAGATATCTAAACCTCATAAAGACATATAAATCAGAATATTAAGGAATACACTTTATCTAAACCTCATAAAGACATATCAAGGAGAACATTAAGAAATACACTATTTCTCTCAATACACAAGGGGTGCACTATTATGATTATAATTGTAATTACATACATGATTCTTCATAATAGAGAGTCATTTATACCACAAAACGCGTACAGTTCGGTGTGAATTTAGTCAAAAGTAACAAAAAAATGAATTTGATTGAGATGTAACTGAGATATATCTTTACTCTTGGCATAAAAAACAATAGTGTGGCTATGTAGCCATGCTGCGGCCCAAACACACTTCTAAACTTGTACACCGCAGTCGAATTAAAAAAAAAATAAAAAAAAATATACCTGTGAGGATTCCAGGGTAGAATACGTCTTCAGCAACCCATGCTTGTCATAAAAGACGACTAACAGGATCGGGTGGTCAGGCTCGCTGACTTGGTTGACGCAAATCATCGATCCCCATTGCATCGGTCGATGCTCCTGATATCACTGGATTGTCTGGTCCAGACTCAATTATTTACAGACCGCCGTCATATAGCTGTAATATTGCTGAGTGCGGCGTTAAACAACAAACCAACCAACTGACAAACCAACGAACATAATTAAAAATTAACATATCGCTTTTTAGTTTCCACAAAAAGCAGTAAATGCACCATGGTGTCACTGGACTTTCTGCCTCATCCATGACTTGATTCTCTGGTTTCTTTAAAGACAACCGTCGCATGAAAGGCAACATAGAACGCTTATTTTTCATGCAAATTGTGTGAGAGGCATGTGTTACCGGTAGGGCAGGACATGTTTACCTTTTGTACTGATTTTCAGGGACCTATTGTAACCTTAGGTGTTGGGTACTGTACCCTTCTACCTTTGGTCACTTTCTCTAGTTAACCACTCTTTGGTCCAGGGAATCAAAGTAAACTTGGATGCTCCAGTCCATTTATTGAAGATAGAAATAATAAGCAAATATACACAAGGTCCTCAGTTATCTTCTTGTTGCCTGTCTTACTTAAATACAACACATACCTAGGTGATGTGTTGAAGAGCCTGATAGATTTTCTGATCAACCTCTGATCAGAGAACCTCTTTGTTCAGCCGTGAGCTCCCGAATCCAGATGGAAATTTGGATATTTATTCTTTAACGCTCTCCTTATGTTTGATAGAGCATGCCTTAAATGTCGGAAAGGTATCAACTCGGGTGATAGTACATTTTCTAACAACTTTTATAGTCCCGTGCTCAACCGATTAATCTTCCTTTCAACCATAGTAGCAAAATGTAACTCCTATGCAATAAGTTGTATCCAATGTGCATACATGGCCTGAAACCATCATGTCTTACCATTCCTCTACCTTTATTAGTTCAGTCAATTCATTATGATTTGCAATAATACCTTGCTTCAAACCGTCCATTCTGTCATTGGCCTTAGACATGTACGAACCCATGTAATCCTGGGACACATTAAAAGCTGCTTCTTCAGCTCTTATTCTATACTTGTTTGATAGGCATTACTTAGAAGTTGGCGAATGACAAGATAGACACAATTTTTATGGATAACAACTTTTTTAATACTGTAAAAAGCGACGTTTCGGTATAGATCCTTATACCGTTGTCAAGCAAGACTGAATGAGTGACTTACTTACTTACTTATATTGGAGATTTTACGTGCGCTTTCCGACTGCAGCGTATTTTGCACACGGGCCCGGCCAAGCCATTTAATGTGTTTCCGAAAAGGGGAAAAAGTAGTTTGGCAATCCATTAGGGGTGTTTTAGTGGTTGCTTATATAGAATTTTGGAAATTTTGAAATTTTGAAAAAATGCCAAGAGGGTTTGGGGGACGAACTAAGGGACCTGAGTATGGAAGTTTGTTAGTTTGATTATGTGGTCTGGTTTTGGTAGTTTATTGGGGTTTTAAATGCGATTTATTAGTCCTGTTTTGATTAAGTATACGCCTAAAGCTTTGAATTTTTCTATTTTATTTTGTGGGTTTAGGATTGCTTCTAGAGTAAGAGCCTTATTTATATTTAGGGTGGTTTGTAGTGTAGTTCGGTGTGTTAGGTAGTGGGTGCAGTGTATGAGTGCGTGTTCTGGGGTTTCTTGTTGTTTGGAATGTGGGCAGGTTCCTGTTGCGTGTTTTCTTATTATTTTGAGGTGGTTATTTAGGTTGGTATGTCCTGTTTGGAGTTTAGTAATTACTCTGTCGATTTTTTTGGACGGATGTAGAATTTTTGGTTTGGTTAGGGTTTTTTGGAGAACCTTTTTGATTGGGCTATTTGAGTTTTGATATAGATTATGCCATTTTTTGGTGATTTCTGATTTGGAGTGAATGAGTGCTTACTTACTTACTTACTTTGGAGATTTATCTTGCGCTTTCCTACTGATGCGTATTTCGCACACGGGCCCGGCCAGGCCATTTAATGTGTTTCCGAAAGGGGCGAAAGTGGTGTGTGCAACCCAAGAGGGGGCTTTAGGGGTTGCTTATATAGAATTTTGGAATTTTGAGATTTGGAATAGATGCCGATGGGGTTGGGGAGGAGAACTAAGGTCTGACAACAAAGGATGATGCTATCACACCACGATGGACAGAAAACACATTGCTGGAAGCCAATGGGGCATGAAGCCAATAAACAGGTGATTATTGTTTGATGAGTTCATAACTTCTAGCTATGTGTTTTCTGTCCATTGTGGTGTGATAGCATCATCCTTTTTTGTCACACCTACCTTCATCCTTTGTTGTCACACCTTCCTATGTTATCCCACTCATGTATGCCCTTGTTGTTACTGTTAATCCTCTACTGTTAATCCTCCACTTGCTATATATATTCTGCACTAAGTCCCTCATTCAGTCTTGCTTGACAACGGTATAAGGATCTATACCGAACCGGCGCTTGTTACAGTATTAAAGAAGTTGTTGTCCATAAAAATTGTGTCTATCTTGTCTTATTCTATACTCTTCAAAATTAGAAACTTGACATAGATGTAAAAACACTTTTTGCCAAATATCTAAAATAATTGCATTAAATGAGAACCAAATAAGTCAAACAGAAAGATGATGTGTCTATAATTCGCGAAAAGACACGCGAAGCACATAAACGTATCGTTTTGGGATCAATTTTACAGCTTCGTCCAAACGCAACCGCCTGTAAAAAACGTGCAGCACAGGATCCTGCATTTAGGCATGTTGGGTACGCTGAATATCAGATCAAACGGTACGCAACAGACTGAGGGAGGCTGGACTTTTTGCACGAAGACCTGTTCGACGTCATGTATTGACCCCCAAGTCATCTCGCGGACCGTCTGCTTTGGTGCCAACAGAGGGTTAGATGGGCACGTGCAAGGTGGAGAAATGTACTGTTTACTGACGAGTTCCGTTTCCTACTCACACGTGCTGATGGGCGCGAACGTGTCTACAGACGTCGGGGTGAACGTTACACCCCTAACTTTGTGGAGCAGGTTGTCCCATTTGGCGGCGGGAGTGTCATGGTATGGGCCGGAATTCATCACGGTGGTAGGACGCCTCTCGTGCATGTGGCAGGTGCATTGACAGGTGTGCGTCACAGAGACTTGATCCTACAGCCTTACGTTCTTCCTCACGTCAACGTTCATGGCGGACAGTTCCAGCAGGACAACGCTCGACCGCATATTGCATGCGTTTGTCAGGACTTCTTACAGCACAACAACATCCAGACATTACCATGGCCAGCCCGGTCACCAGATTTGTCCCCGATTGAGCATCTGTGGGACGAGTTGGATCGATGCGTTCGCAGAAGGAATCCATCGACCCAAACACTTCCGACGCTTCTTGATGCACTTCAGCATGAATGGCAGCACATCCAACAGTGTGTCATTGACAACTTGATTGCATCTATGGGTCGTCGGTGTCAAGCGGTGATTGATGCACGTGGTGGGCACAACCGATACTGACATTTTCTGTACCACCGTGACATTAACTGTATCGTGTACGTGTGTCTGTCCAGGTGACACGATTAATGTTTTGAACATTGTGTACATTGATCTTCAAACATTATTTCAATTATGGTTTCTGTGTCCTATTTTGAAACGATCGCATTATATTACATGTTGAAAGTCAGTGTCAAGTTTCTTTTTTTGAAGAGCATAGTTGATAAGATATTCATATGTTGTTGTATTATGTTTACGTCATTTCACGGGCGGTACCAAATAATTTGTGTGAGAATTAATCAATAAAAGGTGGTAAAGCGCCGGAGAACCAACAATTTGACCTTGAAGAATAATATTTCTGATCAAAGTAACCCCTTCTAACATGTCTTTGAAAGTGTCGTCATGTACGCGATGAGTAAAATTCAATATAACCCTCATATTCTCATCACAGGACGTATGATTCGCCTGAAGACTAATAATCCCCTTACGTATCTAAGCAGAATTGGATCGTTAGAGATCTTGGGCAATTCAGTAGTGAATGGATGATACCATGTCTGTTTGTACGTTAAGTCATCCCACATATCTGAAGGAATTACTACAGAAATAGATATCCGGAATGCATGTCGTCAATGGTACTAAGTTCCACACCATGAGTAGTCTCATCATCACCTTAAGTATGAAGCCTAAGGGTCCTCTAGAACGCAAATATCCAAGTAATCTCTCAGATTTTAAATCTGATCTCAGTTCCTACTGTGTTATCCCTCTGAAGCCATATCTTCCCTAAGTGAAAAACAATAAACAACAATCCCAATTGATCGTCACCAATGTACCATACAACATATTACTCTCTCATTAATAATGTCTACCAACATTAAGTTAACCACAGAAGACAGCGCTTATGTTGATACAGTTCCAATAATATGCTGTACTTGTGGGTCAGTTGAATGTTTTTAAGTTAAAAGGCCTTGTTTTTAAACAACTTCTGATTTCTTACATCTTCAATCCCAGTAATATATAACCGTATGTCCCTTTTCACTCCTATCGTTGTGTCTGTGTCAGCATCATAACTCATGAAAAAAACACCAAAAAACCTATTTAATATTCCGTCTGTACTCTCTTGAAACATTTCCCCTCCTCAACAGGAGGTATACAAGAGCCTTCTGACCAGGCAAAATTCTTCTGTACAAAAACATCCCATAACCGATTTATAGGTCTTCACCCAGGCTACGAGACAAATCGACCCTATGTCCTTCATCCTGAGTGAATTCATCGTTAGTTTTTCAACTGTCCTCAATATACACAGCAACCTGAGGTAGAGACATATCTACTTCACAACTAGAGACTGTCAGGCATCTCTAGACTTGATCTCTCAAGCTTTTCAAAACACCATAGACATCTGGTCTTCTATGTGTTTTATCATGCACAAATACACGTAGGCATCTTCCCTCTACGTTCTTGTCGACATTATTACGGCGTGGGCTTGTTACCTCCACGGCTTACCATCATTTCATATCTGCGTTGGCATGTTACCTCTACGACTTTTCATCATTTCATATCTGCGTAGGCATGTTACCTCTACGAGTTTTCATCTTTTCATATCTACATAGGCATGTTACTTCTACGACTTTTCATCATTTCATATCTGCGTAGGCATGTTACCTCTACGACTTATCATTCTCATTCTCAATTTCCTATCTGGGTACCCATTTGCTTTGACACATGACACTATAACTTTGGACTAAAACCAACTCATTATTATAATCTTGGATCTACATATCCTTCGTATATCATATACCTATATGATTGTCACACTTCCTTACTTGCAGTTCTATTGTTTACTTTTTGTTGTTTTCTTTCTTCACTTTCCCTGTCATTGTTCTTGGAAATCCTCCACAATTTCTGAATTGAGAAACTCACTTAGGACCCTTTCTCTTTTGTAGACACCTGCTAATCGGACTTGGTATCACATTCTTCTACGACTTATTAACTTCCATTTCATATTTGGATATCCATATTCCTGTCACCTAATGATTGAGTCCCGTCAATAACAACATGGTTGAATGGTTTGTCACCTGTGGTGATAGGCGTGGTATGTGTCTCCTAACTCTCCATACACATTGGCAATATCGACTTCTTCAATGACACCTATCGCTACTTAAATCTCTGAACTAGCAGGGTTCATCAACCTAAACAATGCTATTTGATTGACAGATGAAGTGAAACATCTAGCACCTAACATGTGTAACGATTTTACAATAGACTCAGTTGGATCAACGACGCCTAACTTTATATCTGGGTCTTTGACGTACACCGGCAAAGTGTCGGTGTGTGGTGGTGGTACCACATCAAATATACATGTAACAAAGTTGGAATAATCCGAATAGGGAATGAACTTTGTCTCTGTAAGTCCATCCACAAAGTCAACCTTCTCGCTCCACAAGGAATCTAAGCCTAACAACACATCAATTGATAAGGCTAAAAGATCTGAAAGTCCTGTACAACACATAGCTGACCAACTGTAAGTGGAATTTTAGATATGCCTAACACATTTAACAGTTTTCTATCTGCACCAACCAATGAGCTTGCACCTCATTTTGTTAGAGGGAATCTACTTTCACCTCCAATAGATGAGAATACATTTGAATTCATAAAGCTCAAAGTTTCACTTGAGTCACATAGGGCACTGTAAGTGTTTCCAGATATCTTAACGCTAATACTGCTGTGAGATAAGCCCACACTACATGTCAAAACAACAACCTCACTCAAATCACTTATCCTTTCTGTTATCTGGTTCTGTATTATTTCTCATTGTAAACGTGTGGCCTATGAGTTATCAACATTATCAAAATCAATATTTGCCATATTGGCGGCAGGCTCAAATCCTCATGTAGCACCGCCCCTGTTAACCCTTGCACACGTTTGGCTGAATTAGAAAAGCAGAATCTGGTTAGGTGGCCTATCCTACAGCATTGAAAACATTGCATAGATCCACCAAAACGCCCAGACATACTAAAATGTGTCCCTACCTCATTGTCCACAAATGCTCTATAATTGTGGTTGTGACACCCTATGCTCCTCCATATCCATATTCCTTGGAGCAGGGCTCCAGTTTTGTCCATAGGGCACATCATTGTCACTTATGTCCCTGATATCAACATGTGTTGATGCACAACCACTTCTGTGATGTTGATGGAATATTTGTGTCCCGTTCTTCACTGGGTGTTGGTCATCAGTACACTCAGTCGCAGTGATACTCATATGAAACGTTCCCTCATCGTCGAGTATTTTCTGCACTGGTCAGTAAGGATACTTGTCCAACAAGCTCCTCTATAACAGACACAAGTCTGTCATTCTCTGATGTGGCCAATCCAAATGCAGCATCTGCTATTCTTGCACTTTCCAGGACTTGATCCTTGGTCTCATGCAATCTTGTCAAAATGAACTGTTTAATGAGAGGTAGATAATTCCTAATGACGGCATCCATGATAAAGTTGTCGTCCAGTCTTTCAAGACGTTTTTCGTCATATTGCAATTCTTGAAGAAAGTCCTCAAAATCCTCAGACTGTTTCTGTTTCCTATTTTAAAGCTTGTCTAGTCTTTCATGTCATTTTGCTAAATTTAGTTTGTACCTTGCAAGGAAAGCTGTCTTCACCTCATTCCAGGAATTGTTACTAAAGTCTTGAGCTTCATGCCACTTCAAAGCATTTTTGTCTAACCATAAACTAAATGCTGTCTTTGTCCACTCTTCTGAGTAATTATGTAAAGAAGTAAATTTATCTTATCTGCTTAACCATGAACTTGCAATTTCTGGATCACTTCCATTGAATTTCTCAAGAGAAAACTGACTTAGGGAAAAAGCCCTTGCTAAAGCAGCAAAACTCTTGTCTAAATTGTCTATATTTCCAAGTCCTCATGAAAATAAACTGCCATTTGTCTCTGTAATATCAGAGGCAGACCAATTTTCATTGTCATGAAACATTTTGAGTCACTTTGGTTCTTCTCTGACCTGATGTGAATGTCCAACTTCAACATCAGAATTTCAAGACTCATCATGCTCATTGTTGGTGATGAGAGATAATAACAGTCTTTTAATACTGCAGAAAGTTCCTATGTACACAAGCGTGCAGCAAGGGTCCTCCTTCAGTGTAACTGTCCCACACTAGAAAATAAATATCACTCTTTTGGTAGTAGCCACACTACCAAAGAAATCAATAACACAGTCTCTCCACTGACCAACCCACCCCAGTCAACCATTGTCCTGCTGGTGAGTGTAGTTCACAAATACAAGGGCAAAACACATCCCTCACAATCAATTCAAGCTTTACAGAACATCACCTACCGTGAATGGCAAAAAGCATCGGCTCGTGTCAGGCTAACAACTATCAAGTGTCCATCAACTCAGCTGCAGATACAACTAAAACTTGTTCAAACTTGTGATGAGCATGGTACGGTGATTTTAGAGCATCTCCGCCATATGTATCTTTAGGTGTTGGGTACTGTACCCTTCTACCTTTAGTCACTTTCTCTAGTTAACCACTCTTTGGTCCCGGGAATGATGCAGCTCTCAAATCGCAAGTCAACTTGGACGCTCCAGTCCATTTTTGAAGATAGAAGTTATAGCAAATATACACAAGGTCCTCAGTTATCTTCGTGTTGCCTGTCTTAATTAAATACAACACATACCTAGGTGATGTGTTGAAGAGCCTGATAGATTTTCTGATCAGAGAACCTCTCTGTTCAGCCGTGAGCTCACTAAATACTATTGATGATAATTTTTGCTCCTCCCACCGAAATAATGTTTGACGTCATGTGAAATTAGTCCTAACGCTCACCTCCATATGAACCCCAATTTCCGTACCAATCAGTTTTTCTATCAAACCCTTCTTAACCAAACCTTCAGCTCGATATACTCATAATTCAACCTCTTTATGACAAAAATCCAACACTCTGTCAGACTGGAAGGCACCTAAAAGATACTTAATCATGTTAATCAGACATTCCAATCAAGCAGTAGGACTCAGAAATATTCGATCATCTCAAGACTGACAACTTGTTCCATCCATTTATATCCCTTCTGATACTTAAATTGCAAGACTAGATTCTACTAATTGTATTTTACTTATGAAAAAGTTATCTCTATCACTAAGAGAAGCAAAATCTATAATCATTTCCCCTGGGGGTGATGCCCTCACCCTGTACAGTCCCTTCTCTCATATCCATCTATATTTCAAGTAAATATTAAATAAGTACCAAAATACCCTGGTTATACTATACCTATAATTTTGCTGTTACGCCAAATGGAATCTGTATTGGCGGATAATCGAGACTGGTTGTTCTCTGGTATTGACGTTTTATAATGCTTTCAAAATATTATCTCCTGTTATCTGCTGCAATACTGAATTTTAAGGGTCGTGTCTATAGAGCATGACACACCAAGTACCAAAACTGTTTAAACGGTTTAGTGGGTTAGAGAGAGGGTCAGTGGAGTGTGCCAATCTCTAATATCAAGACATAGATGCTATTAGATGAGTAAATAATAGCTGAGATAATGATAAGGATAGATCTTATGAAAATTATTTGAACTCACATTCTTGTGTAACTTAACAATATAGCGTAATTGCACTCAGCTGAGTTAATCTGGACTGTGTATTATTTATTTGTAAGTGAATCATGAAAGGCAGTTGCACGCTTGTACATGTAATTGTGATGTTACAATAGGCTCTTAGTGATTGATTGATATAAGAATTGAAACTTTCTACACAGCTGTTTGTTTGAGGATGTGATTGGCTGGTATGAGTAAATTTAATTTCCAAAAGTTCACAAATTGCTTTGATAAGTTTGGACATGAAGTTCTGACCTCTGTCTGAAATTAAGGTCCTTGGAGCGCCATACCGAGAACATCTGCAACTTCTTTGGTTTCTTGGGCCCGAAGAGGAAAGGCTTCACACCATCTAGATGATGCATCTGTGGTGACCAAAATGTATTTGTACTTGTCTGGTGTTGTTGGCAAGGGACCGAGAATGTCAACGTGCCATCGGGTGAAGACCTCTTCTACAGGTAGTGGACGAAGTGGTGCCTTCTTGCCATGGTAGTGCCTCTTGATCTGTCGACATACCTCACACGTCTGGACATAAGTAGCAATATCGCTATACATTTTGGGCCAGTAGTACTAAGGTCTCATGATGTTGTGCATCCTATCTTCCCATGGTAGCAACCGCCAAACTCTGATCTCATGGTAGGATTGCAGGACTTGATTCCTGAGGGTTCTTGGGACTGCCAGCTGTTTAATGAACTTGTCCACATGGTCTTTCTGTCTTTGTGGAACGAATCTGTATAGGATGCCTTCATCAATGTCAAAAGCATTGGCTTCGATAAGAATCTTTTGACGATCCTTTTTTCATCTTGTGGAAGGACATCATCCTCTTTGGATTTGGATCAAATCTGAACAAATCCTTTGTAGATGACGTAAATTTGGATGTTCTTTTATGCTTACTTCAACCAATGTCTCTCGAGTAACATCAGCATTTGTATCATGTAGTGCTCAACAACATTAACTGGTACTGACTGATAATTCTCTTCATATTTAAAGGTGACTGACCAATGTGTTGTCCATGTGTCTGATTCTAAGTGATTAACATTAAGTGTGCTAATATCCTCAGTCTGAGTTGCCTGTGTGGATGAATGTGTGTTTGGCAAGATTGTGGTACTGCTTGTTGATTTGCTTTGCTGAGTTGAAGTTACTGAGGAGACTTCTGTCTGATCATTACAGTTAATATTTTCCTGAGAGAGCATCGACATTCCCATTGGCTTTGCTGCTGCGGTGAACAATTTCAAAAGTGTAGGTAGAAAGTTCCAAATACCATCGCCCTAACCTACCATGGCACCCTTGATGGATTTCAGCAATTTCAATGCTATATGATCAGTGTAGACTGTGAATTTGGAATTTGCAAGGTATGGACGAAATGATATAATTGCTTCAACTAGAGCTAAGCCTTCCTTTTCTGTAATGCCCCATTTGTTTTCGCTGCCATGAAGAGCTCTACCACCAAAAGCTATTGGATGTTCATTTTTTTTTCATCTTTTTTACTCAAAACAAAACCTAACACTAGCATCAGTTGCAAGAAGAAAGTCTTTGTCAAAATTTGGATAAGCCAGAACAAATAGCATATTTGATTGAGTGTATTGAATGTCTGATCACACTCAAGTGACCTTTGGGACTTTGGTTTCTTTCCTACTTCTGCCTCAGAATGATTGTTTAGCAAAGTATTCAGTGGAAGCGCTATGTGAGCATAATTTTTTCACATACTTCCTATAGACGTTTGTGAGGCCTAAGAATGAACGAATCTGCTTTTGTGATTTAGGCACTGGAAAGGTTCTAATTGCTTCAATCTTTTTGTCATCAACTTGAGCACCTCCACATGATAAAACATAGACTTTGTTTTCCTATGAAAACCTCATCCTTCTAGGAATCCTAGGTAGTATTTTGTGCCTGCTTGGGGTTAATTTCTGTGCCAGCTGATCTGAGACTGAGTAATTGGGTTGTCTGAAGCAACAACTGGGAGTGGGTTATTTGACCTACCTACAAACCGTTTAAGCCGTTTTGCGTGAATAGGAAAAGAGTAGATGTAAGCCTGTTGTGACATGGTGAAATGGAAACCGGTGACTTATTTGACTTCAAATAAGTATGGTCAAGATTCTGACAGGGATAACGACCCACAAAAGATTCTAAAAGGGCCCATCAGTATGTGGGGTGGGCGTATTTGTCCATAAAAAATATCTTTATCTCGTCAAAAATGTTGATTTCGCCTTCACCAATTGTATAAGGTCTTTGTATCAGCTATTCGCCGAATCCTTGAATAACAGTGGGAAAACATCAATTTTGTGTGCATCATTCCACTTTTAAAAAGTTGAAATGAAGGCAAAGGTGAAGCCATTCCACAGCATGAGACGTGTCTGCTGTCTACTAACAACGAACCTGAACAGGAAATATCAGGGAAACCGGAATGATGCGAAAGGCCGTGAGTGATAAGTCTAAATCCTGCTCAGAAATAGTGGGAGAAGGGTCCTGGGGGAGAAAAGGGTGGCTGGAGTGGCTGGAACGGCGGTTGAGGACTCAATCCGTGTGAATTTGCGAAAATCGTACCTGAGAGGACACAAGGTGGGACAGGACCGTCAACGGACTTGGATGTATCAGAATTACCTGTAAGAGGACCCGTGAAGATTCCTGGGTAGAATAGGTCTTCAGCAACCCATGCTTCCCGTAAAAGGTGACAAACGGGATCAGGTGGTCAGGCTCGCTGCCTTGGTTGATGCACGTCATCAATCCCAATTGCGTGGATTGATGCTCATGATATTAGTCACTGGATTGTCTTGTCCAGATTCGATTATTTACAGACCACCGTCATAAAGCTGGAATACTGCTGAGTGAGGCGTTAAACGACAAACCAACCAACAAACCAAACTGCAAGAGACTTTACAAGTTGAACTACTCCTTCTGAAACAAGACTGGAAATAATGTAGTCATAAACCTGATAAGGGAATTGTACTGTCAAACATAGTTCTGTCTGGGGGGATGGAAATGAAGGGTCGGAACGACAATAGGAAGAACTATGAATTGGATCGTCTTAAACATTTTGTTCAAGAAAAAAAACTCCAACATGTCGGACTGCAGTTACCTACTACAGTTACCTAAAGTATTTTCCGTTCGCATCGTCATGGTCAGTAGGAGACAATCCTCCATAACTCGCCTTGTCAGGCCAGGCTCATTTAAGTCACTGAGTGCTCTTTCTATCGGCCCTTACTCACGTTTATCAATACAACACATGAGTTATACTCACATATGTTTACAGTGGTAAAACAGACTGACTCATACATATCAATTCCCTTCTATGCCCAAAGTTTCTGTAATGACCTTTTTGTAAAGTGCAACCACATCATTGAAACTATCAAAGGTTTAATGCCTTACAATTTTCTAATGTTTTGAGATGCATTTTAACCTTAAAACAGTATTGCATTTGTTGTGCTGTAGTATCGTAGGCTTCATTTCTTATAATCATTCACTTGAAATGCATCCGACAATTAACAGATCATAGTTCAGTCCTGAACTGGACTAAATCCAGAGATACGCTGTTATACCACAATGCATATTGACAAACTGACGATGGATTATATCACAATCATTTTATGACATTGAAAACTTCCTTATTGATTTTGTCCCTGTACACAGGTTTTTTAAAATGTGCCTAATTCATATCATGCATGAACGCGAAAATGTCCCTCGCTGTGTATTCGTTGTTTTTCACTCATCTGTTTCCAGGCATCTACATACAACGATAACGTTCACAATATCTATACACTTGAACGTAGAATGAAAAACACTTACATAGTCTATATCGGATTTATGCATAGGATTGGCCCGACAAAACGGATTGTGACTAAATGTTCTAGGAGATGCTACATGTAGGCATTGACGATTTGAGAGAAGCAAGATAATGAAATTGATACATGACTAAACATGTAAAACCCTAGGTTATCTGGTTATCTGGTGGAGTTTTGCATTATTTTAATTGTGATATTACGGTGTGAGTTAACAAGAAAAAAGTCTTAATTATTTTTAATACATTTATCATTATTGCTCATAATTGATGATAAAACTATATGTACAACAATCATGTAGACCACGTTCACTCGGCTATGACACATTCGTTAACTCCTGTTGGGGAACAAAAAGGCATTTTGTTTAGTTGATTAGAACTCCCAGCATGCGTGCAGTGATGATTGTGAATGTGATTAATATAGAGTCTAAACATTCTTGAAATTTGAAAAAAGCTAGTAGTATCTCTCCTCAAGATCAACGATCTCGACCCTTTCTGCAGCCCCCTGACCACCATCCGCCCTCCCTGTCACTCGTAGTTTTCGTCAATTGTTACAGACCTTTGGGTGTGTGATTAAAATAGACCAAATCTTCCTTCTGTGGACAATGGAACCATAAAAAGCACTATGGCCATGGCAGAATACATGGACCAGTTCTTATAAATAAATTGCAAATATGATTGAAAGTATAAACCAAATTAATGTTCGAAACAAGAAAGATAAATGTTAAACTGCAATAAAATTTCTGAAAAATTAATTAATGTTGATGCAGTTTGTAGACTTGATGCTAGTTACATGCATTAAGCTATTACATATGAGTAGGTCTGCTAAAGTCATCTGTTGGTCAATAATCTTCACATGTCATCATGTGCCTGTGAATGGAATGTATAACCCAATCTCTCCTAAGATCCGAGAACATTCCGACCACTGAAGGATATGGTAGTTAGTATAAGGTGATTTGCGTGTATATTTTAATGTAAAGTCATTTAATAATAGTCCATCCTAATCACTATAATTGCTGGGTTATGGGAAGCAACATCTCGAACTTCTTAAGATTTACTTTCATTTACTCTTGTAACCAAATTAAACACAACCGATTGCCCGATATAGGTAACCGACTTAAAACTGCACTATGTGCGACAGATCCAAGAGCAAGGTCTGCCAACACAGGATGAAATACGAAACCCACTGCTGGCCGTTTACATTTGTGCAGGCTCGATTATTTACAGACTGTAGTTATATAGCTGGAATTTGTCTGAGTGCGGTGTTAAACAACAAACAAACACGTTTGATTGTAACTATAACATTTAATACCATCATGATGGTACAGAATACATATATAATGTAAATGAGACATCAGGTATACTGACATTGGTGATGTTACTGATAATATTGAAATGTCGTAGAACGTCTAGCTAAGTTTGATGACGATATGGACAACTAAAGGCATTTAGCAGACGTGACAATGTCATTATCCATGGTATACCCGAAGCAGAAGGTGAGAAATCGATGGCTTGCAAGGAAACGGTGATGTCACTTTTTAATGAACACGTAACGTTTAAAACGTGGCAATCATCTGACATTGCCCTCGCCCATCGCCTTGGAAATGCGGAGAAACCACGACCTATAATTGCCAAGCTTCTGATATCAGACGACAAGGTTCGAGCTCTGAAAGCTAGACCCATGCTTAAGGAAAACGGGCTTGGAATTTCAAGCGACTTGACCACACGCCAACGTCAACAACTGAATGCTCTTAAAGACACCGGCCATTTTGGTAACTTTAAGAACGGTAAGCTTGTGACAAAACCTCTTGAAAGTTCGGATAGTACCTCCTGTACTCAACAGGAAACACCCCAACGTAGGCGAGGTCGTATAGAGTCTGATTATTTACCATTAGAATTGACATGTAAATTTCTAAACATGAACAACCAAAATGATAATCCAACATCTGGTTTTGGAATGAATCTCTTTGTGAAACATTTTTGAACAGCCTGTACAGGAAAGGATGGTGTCTTGTAATCAACTACTTTTAAGTAAACTGGATTTTAACACAGATGGGGCTGTAGATGATTTCGTCCATGTCATCTTTGATTCTGCAGATTGTATGAGGTAAAGAACTAGAATTTTGCACTATCAACGTACCAGGGCACCAATAAGAGACGAATATAAGATTGCTAGACGGTATGCTCGAAAAGCATTCAGAACATTTAGACGTAGAAGTACTGACTCTAATAGAAACATCTACTGCAAAAAGAAAAATCACGTCAAATCCTGCTGTAGGACAACTAAAACTGACTTGTGTAAATTTAGGCTAAAAACTGAGTGATACTATCCATTCTCCCTCTAAGTTTCGGAAACAAATACGTTCATTAAAAAAGCATACAAATAGAAAAGATAGTATCTCAAAGGGTGAGTGGCTTATACATTTTATGATAGTATCTCAAAGGGTGAGTGGCTTATACATTTTATGAAAGTCTTTTCAAATAACACTGTATTCAACACTGACAGTGATGTGTTTGACGATATTATGGATGTTTCCTCTTCATGTTACAATGATGTTGACAAACGTATTTTAGAATCACCCATATCACAGGATACAATTCTAGACGCCATATTACATCTAAAAAGTCGAAAAGTTGCTGATCCTGACCAAATGGTGGTTGAAATAATAACATGTTCCAAATTTCAGATGATGCCTTTTCTTCAAAAAATGTTTCAATAGTATGTTTGACAGTGGTATATTCCTCAGAAGCTGCTCTTGTTAGGTAATTATTCCAATACACAAGAAAGGATTTTTTAACAACCCAGACAATTATAGGGTAATATCCTTAATGAGTACACTTCGAGAGATTATTACATCAGTACCTTATTCCAGGATAACGAATTAGGCAAACAAGCGAAATAAGATCCCAGAAACTCCAGCTGGTTTTAGTAAAAAGTACTAAACGTCAGATCATATATTCTCATTATATGAATTAATCCAAAAATGTCTATCACGTCCTAAATATAAAGTGTATGTAGCCTTTGCCGATTTATAAAAAACACTTTTGATTCTGTTGATCGTTATAAACTACACTACATTTCATAAGCAACTTCCCCTATTTTCGCGAAATTTTCTCGCCACTATTGCGGCACTATCGCGGAATTATCGCGCCACCTTTGAGCCATTAACGCGAAACTTTTGCGCCACTTTCGAGACACTTTCGCGCCATTTTCGCGATAACATTTTACAAGATCGCGGCACTTTCGCGACACTATCGCGCCACTTTCACGCCACTATCACGCCACTTTCACGCCACTATCGCGCCACTTTCACGCCACTTTCACGCCACTATCGCGACACTTTCGAGACAGAATAGTCACGCTTTCTTGTGACAGTTGTGCTAAATGTACGGTACAATATATTGTATTACTTTTTTCCTTGACTGATTTTGAGTTACGTTTTCCATGGCATGCTACTCTGCATTATGTAAGATCATAGTGTAAAGCTTCTTTTCCTTTCACCAATACCGATATCTATACTTTATTTAGACTGCAAATATAAGGTGATCTTGTGGTCATGACTCCAGTCACAAATACTCGTACACACATTAGCTGAGGTGATTTTCACGGCAACAAATAAGATAGAACAGAATCAAACACTATCATGTGTCGGCCAAAATGACCGTCAGGAAACCTCAAAACCAACTAATGTTTTGTGCATGTCTAGTATCCCATAATGTTTCGAGATAAGTTTCATTCTGAATATAATGTGAAATAGTCTGGACAAAATCGTTTGGTTATTAAAGATTTCCTATGGTAAACGAAGTCCTTCACAAATATTACGTCGTTAGGTATTTGTATTACACAGTGACTTGTTCTTGATGTGTGGACGACTATTAACATTGTAAAAGAATACGCTTTTTATTGGAAACAAAATAAAGAAAACCATTTCCATAATTTACTTCTTTTCCATTCCATTCCGACTATATCATAAGCATGTGTTAATGAATCATACTCATGAATCAGGTTAGAGCGTATCCACCACAAACACATGCAAATGCAAGTCAGGTTTTTGCAAGTCAAAGACATACATGTACAGTTACCACATTGAAATAACACAACTTTATACGAAGCTTCTGAAATAAACTTAGGGAAAGCTGGTTTCGTGTTTTAGAGGAAGACACTAGAATATACATGTATGTATTTACATAGACTTATCAGGCTGATACATTTCTTAGAATTGATGAGAGAATGTAAATCTTCCATGAACTGCTATTTGAGCATCTTCAGGATTTATAACATGGTGCCCCGATTTTGATTTCAGTGGGGGGCACGGGTGGCCCAGTCGTCTTAGGCGTTGCGATTCGCTGTGCATAGTTGCGTCCCTAGGGCACGCCAGAAACCTATGATTGTGGGTTCGAAACCCGGTTCGCCCCAATTAAGTTTCTAGGTTTGTCAGCACCATACCCGTGCTCGTGGGGTTCACCGAAATGGTAAACGTCTGAGACCTGCATCACTTTGGGCTTTCCTCCCACATTAAGCTGACACGCCGTGATATAACTTGAATACTGTTAAATCGGCAATTACCTAAAGCAATTCCCCGAGAGTTGTTGCCTTTGTTATTGTTTTTTCCCCGTGAGTACCCGGATGATATAGCAGAGATCTAGACTAGTTCGCGGCCTGTGCTGCGCCATTCTGCTGTCTCCCGTCCGCCTGTCACTACTGCCTCTATCGACTGCCAGAATGATCTCACATGGGTCAAGTCTGTTCAGCCACTTCCTACTGCTTCACTCCATAACCCAGCTGTGACACCCTCGACTGTGACTCCTCCGAAAAACAAAACTGTTACAAATGTTGAGTCTCAGACTCCTAAACCAACACATGAACCCGAAACAGAACCAGAACCAGAAATTACCAAACTTACAGGGAAAATAAATTATTGAAAAAAGAAGCAGCAAAAACAGCTGAAAAATACCAAAGGCCATCTCTCCTTTAGAGGTCCCAGTAGAGGTCCATAACTCCTTTGGTCCTCTGGACATGGAGGTAACTCCATCTCCACATGATACTGATAGGAGTACTACAAAGTCTTCCTCACGTTCGCGTGACATTTCTCCTGTGGAAGCCCCACCATGAATCCACAAAACATTGTACAATGGAATTGCAGAGGTCTTAGGAAGAATTTTAATGAAATACAACTTTTGATCCAAGATTTTAAACCGTCAACTTTTTGTCTGCAAGAAACATATCTGAAACACACAGATGTATTTGATATCCGTCAGTACAGTTCTTACCACTCGTTTTCCCCTCCTGGTGATAAAGCTACAGGAGGTTCTTCTATCCTGGTGAAGCAGGGCATAATCCATAGCCCTGTTCCACTCAACACTACTCTTCAAACTGTTGCTGTCCGTGTTACTTTGAACATAGTGTTTACACTGTGTTCACTGTATCTTTCACCTTCCTCAACTATCCGTCAATCAGATCTTCAGACTTTGTACAATCAGCTCCCGAAGCCCTGTATCATCATGGGCGATTTATACGGTCATAATCCCCTATTGGGGAGTACTGACATAAATAATAAGGGAAAAGTCCTTGAAGATTTTATCTCAAACAATGATTTATGTATCTTCAATCATGGTAATACTACATATCTTCATCCCGCCACTGGCACATACTCGGCCCTTGACCTTTCACTGACAGATTCAAATGTTTTAAATGAATTCGAATGGTCGGTCCATGATGACCTTTGTGGAAGTGACCATTTTCCAACAATACTTACAACTATAAATCCGTCTGACGAACCACCTTCAACAAGGTGGAACTTTACAAAGGCTGATTGGTCTTTATTCCAAACACTATGTTCTGAAAAACTAAAACCCGAAAGTTTCAGGAATGGTCCTAATCCAATACAACTTTTTTTCAGATACATTGAATGCTATTTGAGACGAAAGCATTCCTAAGTCCTCTGCAAACCCTAATATACGTAAACCATGGTTCGATAATAATTGTAAACAAGCTAAATAAAAAAAGGAAGAAAGCTGAAAAATATTTCCGACGACATTCAACTGTCCACAATTTGAATAATGTTAAAATCACGTGCGCTAAAGCGAGACGTACCTTTAAACAGAATAAACGTGAATCCTGGAGGAACTATGTTTCAAACATTAATCCCGCACACCTATGTCCAAGGTGTGGAACATGATTCTAAAGATTAAGGGCAAAGGATCTAAATCTGGAATTCACCATCTTAAAGATGGTAATACACTTTTAACTACTAAATCCGAAATTGCTAACTAACTTGGTGACACTTTGGCAAATCATTCCTCATCATCAAACTATAATCCTCAATTTCAGAGGTTTCAAAAACGGCAAGAAACGAAAAAAGTCAATTTTAACTCTGATAATGGTGAGGACTATAATGAAACATTTTCACTCCATGAATTATATACTGCCCTAGGGCAATCTCATGACACTGAAGCAGGAGCCGACAACATTCACTATCAGCTCCTGAAACACTTGTCCGATTCATGTTTGGAAACGTTACTTAGTATATTTGATGAAATATGGACAACCGGGAATTTCCCTTCTTCGTGGCACAATGCTATTATTATTCCTATTCCAAAGCCAGGACGGGATCATACAGATCCATCCAACTACCGTCCAATATCATTAACTAGCCATGGAGCGCATGGTCAACAATCGATTAGTCTGGTACCTGGAGACAAATAACCTCCTGAGTGACATCCAGTGTGGTTTCCGAAAAAAACAGAAGTACCATTGACCATTTGGTGCATTTAGAATCGTTTATTAATAATTCCATTGTCAACAAACAACTTACTGTATCAATCTTTTTCGATCTAGAGAAAGCATATGATACAACGTGGAAACATGGTATTTTAAAAGATTTGCATGAATTAGGATTGAGGGTCAGATTACCTCAGTTAATATCTCAATTTTTAAACAACAGACAATTTCAAGTACGAGTGGGCTCTACCCTGTCTCATCATTTTGATCAAGATCAGGGCGTCCCTCAAGGCAGAATACTATCAGTCACCCTTTTCAGCATCAAAATTAATAGTCTCACTAAAATATTAAACAATAGCATTGATGGTTCACTTTTTGTGGACGATTTCAACATTTCTTGTCGTGGTAAGAATACGAATACAATAGAAAGACAGTTACAGCTCTGTCTTAACAAAATTAAAAAAATGAGAAACGAAAACAGCTTCAAATTTTCTAAATCCAAAACAAACTGTATTCACTTTTGTTGTAAATACAAACATCACAAGGATCCAGATTTATTTTTAGATGGTACTCCTATCAAGGTAGTAGAGGAGGCCAAATTCCTGGGCCTCATATTTGATCGTCATCTCACATTCTTACCACACATTAAATATCTTAAGGCAAAGTGCCTGAAGGCTCTCAACTTGTTAAAAGTCGTTTCAAATTCCTAGTGGGGTGGGGATCAGACCACCCTCCTTCACTTGTACAGATCGTTAATACGCTCCAAACTGGACTATGGTTCCATTGTCTATGGTGGAGCCTGCAAAAGCAATTTAGAAAAATTGGACACTATACAGCATCAAGGCCTAAGACTCTGTCTTGGAGCTTTTAGGACCTCTCCCGTGGACACTTTGTATGTGGAGGCAGATGAACCTTCACTCGATATGCGCCGCATTAAACTTTCACTGCAATATATCACTAAATTGCACTCAAATAAATCTAATCCAGCATACAATTGTGTTTTCCACCCTCAATATGAAAACCTGTTTCAAAATCTATCAAAACTGGTTCCACCACTTGGAATCAGAATTCAACCACACATCACTGCAGCTAAAATAGATTTAAATATTATATCACCTCACCGTCTTCTGTCTTCTTCTCTCTGGCAGATGGTGAAGCCAGAAGTAGACCTCACTCTAACCAATCTAAAAAAGTCGGATACCAATCCATTGGTATATCAACAATTGTATAACCAATTACGCTCCAAATATAATTCTCACAGGTCCATTTTTACAGACGAGTCCAAGGATGGTGGCAACAGCTTTGACCTATATTAAACAACAAAACCAATTAAAAATTTCATCATCTTCTCTGATTCGTTATCTTGCCTTCAGGCACTTAAAAAGTGTCTCACCATATCACCCTTGACATTTTAGAACTCTATAAGGATCTTTCCACTGGCCAATGTGACATCTTCTTTTGCTGGTTACCAAGTCATGTTGGCATAACAGGTAACTCAAAAGCCGATGCGGCAGCTAAAGCAGCTCTTGACAAACCTTATCTCCACTTCGTATCCCGTACAGTGATTTCAAACCTACCATCAAATCTTATCTCGAGATATATTGCTTGACTGTGTGGACTTTGCAATCGCAAGGGATTCACATTATCAAAGCATAAATCTGAAAGATCTCTTTTCCCGTGTCAGCGGGCATCGCATCATAAAATTACTTGAAAGAAATTGGTCTGTATAATAAATTTTAAATATGTATGTGAGTAATTAAATGCTTGTTTTTAAATTTGGTGTGATGCTATTGGCAACTGACATTATTAAAGGCTCTGTCCAGGAGGTTAACGTAGCGTAAAAATATTGTCCCCCTGTGTGACACGTAATCCTATAGTAATTGATGTAACTATCATCAACAAGTGTTTTATGCCAACTGATTGATGGATGAGTATTTTTTAATATAGGCTAGTACTGTGCACAACCACCAGTGGCTAGTACTGTGCACAACCACCAGTGGCTAGAGTGATGACGTTAATCCTGCTGGGGTATCATGCAGGAAGCAGAAGCACTGTAAGTCCCCATGATCCCCTGCGAGGTGGCCTAGCTTTGGTTACTCGTTGCCTATAGCCCGTGTTTTAAACTGTCTTATTGATATTGTTATGCTCAAATATGTTTCATCCATTGTTTTTAAATAAAGTATGCTCGAATATGTTTCATAAATTGTTTTTAAATATGATATTGCATAAATAACCAAATTGTATATATATTAACTTGGTCTCGTCGCTATATGGCTGAAATAATGCCGATGCGACGTTAAATTTTAACTCACTCACTCACTCCAAACACACTCGCGGGATAACCCCTTTAACTGAACTGTTTGATAGACTTGGATAATAGCTACCCGCAACCCTTTTGCACCAGCATATATCGCATTCTTCAATCTTTCATTCAACCATTTTCATAATACTTATGCTTAACATCGAGTATAATACAAATGTCATCCTGGATGGATGAGCTGATGGCCAATAACACACACTTACGAAATGAACAGATTAAATATAAACGAATCTATTTTGTATGTGGCTGCCATCACGTTCCACCTACTCTGTTGTGCATAAGTGGTTTGTGGCAGAACGTTCTGAATGCTTTTTGAAGGTTGTACCTGTTTAGTGGCTTTTTCTGAAGAACAAACACAGGTTTGAAAGAACATTTTCCACACAATCTCATTAAAATCAGATTTAAGTCAGAATGACATTTCGTGAAATTTGACCAATAAATGAAATGATTTACAGGAAGTCAGCATGAACAAATGAGAAAGTAGATTTCTCGAGCTTTACCATTCCAGTTTCAAACTGGCGACTTTTATTCCAGACTACGTTTTTAAAAATATACTGAAAATCCATATTTAAAAACTGATCAATAGAAAATGGCCAAATTTGTATGACATTACTTCCCATAGGCTATGGAAAGCAATAGATAAGCACTGAAGCAAGAGATCAATGATGTCTCGCATTCGGAATCAGTCGTCCAGTCCATAACTGACGTTCGAAATACCTGTGGTTTACCTTTTTAAGGTTGCATAATTAGAAAACACATTCAGACTGTCTGTGTCCCAATCTGGTAAGCAACACTCTGATTGATCGGATGAAAGGTCCTTCTGACGTGTCATCTTATGGGATGTCCTCACAACTGTGTTCAGCGGTAGCGAGAGCGAAGATCTGATTTTGATGAGATTGATTTTCCACCTCGTCGATATTTGAAAATGTCATTTTAAAACCAACTTAAGCCTGTGTGCTTAACAGTTAGGCCAAACAGAGTTGTGTGGGAACCTTTTTAAGATATTCCCTTCAAAACTGACCAGCTTAGTTGACAAGTCACCTGAAAGATGTTTGGTCAGGATTGTTGCTGTTGTATGACGCTGTCAGTTGCGCCACATCACTGATCAGTGAAAAGATTCTATGCTGCACTAGTTTCTGTTTCAAACCAGTCTGTTTGTGTAGCAGCAATATGAGACAAACATTCACACCATTCACATCTTGCATGCTCCATGGAAAATCATTAATACAAACAGCAACTATAAATCTGGTGAAATTTCCAAAATACGTTCATTGTTGGTTATCACCTTATCGTCTGTGTTCATTAACGAATTTATGTTTGCATAACTGGTAATAGTATCATGTCCAATATAGTAATACACCGTTATCAGAGAAGCATTTAGCGCTAAGGCTTCCGTCTGGAATATCACCATATCAATGAATATAAGCCATTTTTACCAAATTTTGTTTTTGTCAAATGAGAAATAGATGTATCGATTAAAAGGACACTGGTGATCATGTTGCTTGAATTGACTTTCAATCATAAGTCCCTCTTCCTGTATGTGACAAAAGTCACAAGATGTTTGTTAAAAGGAGAAATTAACAGTTATATCGATTTGTAGATACATTGATAATTAACTAAAATTAACTGATAATTGACTGGTGAGTGAGTGAGAAAGTAAGTTGGGTTTAAGCCACTTTGAACAGTGTATCAGTTATATCATGACATGTCAACTTAGGTGGGAGAAGGCCCGAAGTGATGCATATTTAAGATGTTTACCACTTTGGTGAAACCCATGAACAAAGGTGTGGTGCATCTTCCGATGCAAGGTAGTTGATTGACTATGAAAGTCCAGTTTTCACACTTGAAGGACTAGGCTTGAATTATGGAGTTATATTTTGTCTGGACTAACGAGTTCATGCATCGTCCAACGAAAATCGCGTCACGAAATTGACACCCGGTTCGTAAAACCCTGTGCAGATTTCGGTCGATTGCAGGATTTGCAAAGCATGTGTACTGCCAACTCCCCAACAATAGATATAGTCCAAAGTTGTCATGTTATTAATCAAGATGCTCACGTGAATTTGATGCACTTCGTGAAGTAGGACCCGTTATGCAAAATAGGTTTTGATTATCGACCCTATTGTCTTGACTGGGCGCCGCCATATTGTTTGAAGCAAATGCAAGTGATAGGGAGTTGTGGATTCTGATTGGTAAATAGGAGGGTCATAGAAGGGACATGACTCGTAATCGCCACTGGTGGTACCCCTGAGCCCAGAAATTCCAGTCTATTTCGGCAAGGGTGGAAACTGGAATTTTAAAGTCAGTTGATTACCATGCCTCGGGAAAATGAGGAATGGTGTTGAAAAACTTAGAAACTTAATTGGAACGAACTGTGATTCGTGCCTGAGGGACGCAACTCGACCGTCCTCAACCTGCTGGATGACGAATTATTTTTCTGACCCAAATTTTAATAAGATCTGAAAAGTGAAAGTTGTGCGACAATTGCGCTAGTGTGACACTCGATCTACCTGACTCCGACTATAAAATTATTCAGAGATTTAGAATATTAAATTTCCTATTTGATGGTGTAAATTTAACAGCAAATATTAAACTGGTTCGAAAATTAAGACTATGCTAAGTGTTGTCCGAGATATTGTTCTGTGTTGAAAAACAACACGTTTCTCAGCTGATAAAAGTACTGTGCGACGATTGGTTCTATTTAGCAGTTTAATGGAAACTGTGAGTGAACAAAATACTGCCTTATATCTGATCAACATAACTATATATATATCAAATGGATTTGTATGCTTAAGTGTAGCATTATACATTGAATAAAAACAATAGCTTGCCCTTGATGATGAAAACTGATTTTCCTCCATGACGTCAAAAGGCGACAGAGAGGTTACACCGGTAACTATGTTATGCTATATGCTATGCGCAGCAGTTATTCATTGTAACTTATGTCACTTAGTAAGAATATGATGTGGATGAGGGTAATATATTTTCGTGATGTTTTGTTTACAATGAATGAAACTCAAATATCGATATTGAAACTTTTCATACGTTAGGTATAAAACATAATGTAAGAAATGAAGAAATTGTACTTCATAAAAAAGTCTCGCACTCCGACTCATACACCCCTAATTTGCAACAAATTTCCGAAATGACTCATTAATCCGACAGAAATCGATTTTGTTAAATCAATATATTCAGTTTTAGTTTTAAAATCAAATCAAACGACTATTCACTAACTTGTTTATATGAAGTTACAATATTGACTTTCACACACCAAATAAATTTGAATATGTTGCAGTTACATTTACATTTCATCTTCAAACACTTGTCTAAAGGAAAGAAATGTCATATACGACACATTTAACTTGTCAGTTTCTTACGTAATCAGTATTCTAACTTTATTGGCAACTATCCATAATGAAATTAATTGTGTGAAAATATATGTAAAAGATACGCAAACTCTACATGATAATTGAACACTCATTGTGTGTACTTTCATTCTGCGGCCTTCACCTCAAAGAAAATACCAAATATTTATAAAATTGTTGACGTATGACATCAATACCATTGACCGAATTTTACAACCTGGCCTGTTCACGGACATCAGTATGCAGGATTTTACGAGGTTAGTTCGTTAATTGAGGGATCGTAAATACATACATGTGACATGTAAGTAATCAGAAACATTCTGACAATCTGTGTACTGTTATTTGTTTTTTAATTTCTCATTGTAAGCAAGAGAAATAGTCAGAAATTCCGAAAAATCCCGTTGTTGTTGTGCGTGGTTTGACGTCAGGCATGGCGTCACACACGACAGAAACTTTGAGAATTTCTGTTGAATTTACCAAATCTTTGCAATGTATCTAATCTTTAATTCTCCAATTACAGCAACGATTCTCTTCCCATGCATATTCTGAACATGTTGATCCAAAGTACTAAATTCTGTAGTATATCTGTGCTAAAAATAGCTATAGCTATACCTACGACTGTCATGCTTGATGTCCTCTCACTCTGCCGTATATCATACCGTTGTAGTTTAACACCGCACTCAATATTCCAGCTATATGAAGATGTCTAGCGATTAACCCTGATCACTATTGCTATCACTATTTGTAAAGACAATACCATACTTCAAGTAAATGGCACATGTAAGACTTCTACTTATATTAATTAACGACATTTTTATTTGTACATTTATATAATATACTGCTTTAAATCATTAACTTTATAATTATATTTTTGTGTAAATACAAATTGAGAAATAAATATAAGATCAATTACTACATGGCATTGTCCAAGCTGAAATAGAACTGATCTCTCTACCTAATAATTGCATCGAAAATGTCAAAATGTCAGTGTGTGATGCATCAGTATGTGAAGGGTCGTCCAGAATCGGCCAATGCATGGACAATTCTGAAAAGCTTTGCAAGGCGTTCAAATGAGAACTTTGATTTCTCTTCCATTCACAGTTTTGGTTTAAGTGAGTTACCTTACAGCGGTAGCTTTACTATGGCCATTGGAGGTTTCATCAAAAACAAAGGAAATAGGTCTTTTATGGATTTGTACACAAGTAACAATAAAAAAACATGATCTCATTTTTTTTCTGACACGTATGGCAAAACACACCGCCAATCACAACTTATTCCAGTTTTGTAGTGTTGAAGGTTTGTAGTATTGTATTGACTTCGGGTATTAAGGGGACGGGGATCCAACCACCAACTTCTCGGTTTTGGGCAGAGGCTCTATTCAGTGGTCCACAGAGGAGGTGGACACGCTTGAAGAAAAAAAAATTTAAAACATCCATTGACAATATGAAGCTGTAATGAAAACTGGATTGCACCAGTCATCATCCCAGGAACCTTTGATCATACACAAATGGAATGCCAGGTACGATGACATTGCCGTTCCTACATGATGTTATTTTGGTACCTTCACTCTGACGCATGTTTTTGGGGTGATTGCCTTCTCTTGCTGTGTGATGTAAATCACATGTTTCTGGTGTCTGGTAGATCAAATTAAGTTTACAATTTTGGTTGACTAGTTGCATACATTATAGTAGACAAATTGGCCTGGTATGTCGCTGAAGAAGAAAACTATGATAGGTTTTCAAAAATAGAACAATAGTTAGTATTGTTAATAATTCAATCCACAATCCACTACCTCTATTACATAATAGCCATACATAATGCATTTTGGTTGTCGTCATACTACAAAATCTATAGATTTGCAACAGAAGTCATCTTAACTGCCAAGTATCCACAACCCATACCTCACGGGACAAGCGTTCCTATAACAACCCAATTTCCGTTGTTTGGACCAATATATAAGTAAACAATAAAGTGAACTACCTCAAAAGATCTGATTTCGGAATAAGATCAAGGAGTTCACCAAATATGTAGTAATCTACCTTGGAACTACCAATACATTTTCATCCCTATCCCTGTTTGTGTGGTCCCTTCAAATCAGATTGAACCTTTCTGACTAAGACGTATGTGACGTAACTTCCAGGACTGATTACAACACTTCACATTCTGATGTCACCTGCGGTGGCTTTGACACCATTCCCCTGACTTATGAGCTTTATACCAGCCGTTAACCTATGGCTTTAGTATTGTCTTTAGCTCAGGCTGTCTTGCACGGGATGGAGAATATTTTTCTGCATGGTAAAATCGAATTGCACAAACAGGATAGAGATTGTTATGGAACTATGGTCTTCCACATGAGTGAGGATTGTGAAGTCAAGATCATCGAGTCCAGAGACTGGGTACTGTAGTTATGGCGTGTAGAAAAGTATTTTTGGTCTTTTGCACATGTTATGGGTTCGACTGACAGCTTTCATCTTGGCATTGTCCATCACCAAACATAAGGATACCTTTCCCTTTTGTCTCTTCGTCATTGACAGGGCTTCTCCTATCTGTTGAATTGAAGGGTTGATGAAGATGGTCTCCAAGAGTCGAGTAACCGATGATGAAGATGAAGGCTATGTGGACTGTCTTACACCACTGATGATATTGTTTGATGGAGAAGGTCTCAGCATTCCAGTAATTTGAGTAGTTTGTCCTGGGGTAGCAAAAACCCTTTGGGAAACCAAGACTGAACTGGCCATATCGGAGAATGCAAATAAGAATGATAGTGCAGACCATAGTGGAAGGCTTTCACAACTATCCCCGTCCATTTAATCGATAATGCGTCTACTTTGGCCTTGGGATCCGTTACTGGACTGATGTACCCTGGGAGTGTGTCGTTCCAAAATGCAGTGAACAAGTCCGGGTGAGGAGTGTTCAGCATCTATATTATACACTGGAATACTCTCGGGTGAAGACACCATTCCTTGGCAACTTTCCTCTCCCATTTGATAAACTGTCTGCCAAGATGCTAAACTTTCTCTATATATGACAAGCATCCAACCTGCATCTGATCGACTTCGCCAACGCAAACAAACGAGTGGTATCACTTATAATTCCAATTGAGCTGGTTCTTCCTTGTTTCTGGAAAAAAAGCCATGACTGTTGTGATGTCTGTGGTCACCAAGATAAAATATAAGTCCAATAAGACCAAGTCCAAGCATCGAGCGCTGAACACTTACAGATCAATGTTCATCCTCATGGAGGACAGGTACTGTGTTGCGCCCCTCTCGAGCATGTATTTGCAAGTCCATGATGGGTACAAGGTCTCAGACCGGACTACCCAAGCCTACCATTTCCACTACACAGAACCCTAGCTTGACCCCAGTGACCTTGCCTACCGCTCTGCAAGGGGATACTTCTGGGTCTGCAGGGATGAATCATGATTCTTTATAATATCAGCCATATTCAACATGTCTTCTGAGATGTTTGAAGAGAATGTGGGTTTCGCGTGAGCTAGTGTTGAAGGCTAGGTCTCTGGCGAAGGCGAGTGATAGCCGAGGACAATGCTTGGCTGGGTGACGTCATCTAACGCACCGACAGAATTGTATTATTTTAAGAATTATACATCAGTAGAGTAAAGTAAAAGTGGATGTCACATTATGAAACCACCCTGTCGAATTACGTGGAGGCCATCTGGTCCAGTGATCATATATTAGATCATTACATTATTCTGGGTTTAATTGAATTAAGGGATGTGGGTATACTACCACCAAGGTTATACCTAATGAACTTGATAAAAAAAATGAAATTTATGTCACTCACAATAAGGCCTCTGCTTTGAATGACCTTGACTGCTGCGTCTATGCTGCTGCTCAAACACTAGAGGAACTCTAACATCAAAAGAAAAAAACGGTTCCAAATATAATTAACTGGAAGCAAGGAAAAATTTATCCTGGATAGAACTTGAAATTACGTTCCTCATGGAAATCAATGTCAAATGTCAAAAGAAATATAAACCAAATAATAGGCAACAGAAGAGAAAATGCTAAATCAAAGTCTTCATTCCTTGAAGGCAGAAAGGAATTAAAGGTGGGACAAGAAACATAATTTGATAAAAAGAATATAAACTGTTCATAACTGATGAAAAACAATTTATCAGGCAATAAGATTCAACCAATAGCATTGATGAGAAAAGACCATCATGGATTCCAGTGAAAGGCTTAGGAAAGAGGTGGTTTCTATATCCAGCAACTGCAACCTCGAAGAACCAACGATAAAACAATGATAGTACATGACAAGGTCACGACTGTTGAGTTCCATTACACCTGATATCCTTGAACATGTAATCATGTCCAAATACAATACCGCGCCAGGGACTAATGATATTTGACACCTGTATTGGAAACTGTTCTCTTGTGTTAAAACGCCATTACTTAACTGTTTAAATTCCCTTTTGGATACAGCGGATGTTCTTCCTTGGTTGTCAAAATTCGAACAATACTTATCCCAAAGAAATATGATTTGGCTGATACTGAAAATTCCAATGTATCACATGCCTCTATATACAGTAAAAATATTACAGGGTGTCTTGCAGATTCCTTGTCATCATACTGTGGTTCCAAAGAAAATTATGTATATGGAGCAGAAAGGAGCTAGAAAGGGATGCTGGGGTTGCAAGGATAAAAAATATCCTTGAAGAGGCAAACACGTATCACTGTAACCCTTTCAATATGATGGATAGACAACAGAAAAGCTCATGATTCTCTACCTCACGAATGGATTGAGGTGACTGGAGGGTATTGACCTCAATGAGCGACGACTTGTTTCACTCAAGTATTTCATATTTTACTGGTCAAGTGAACCTGAGATGTACTTGGGGGGAAAGTCGGTGACTTCGGAGCCCATTTCAATGAGAAGAGGAATATGTCAGGGCGATTCTTTTAGTCCTTTGCTTTTCTGTTTGTCACTAAATCCTCACAGGTGTTTGCTTAAGAAAGAGGAAGGTTTTAATCCTGAACCTGCTCAGTACAGACCCTAATATCTCTGACCCACTCCTTCATATGGATGAACTTCATGCCAAAGGAGAATCCACACTCAAAAACATATCTTTCTGATGATATTGGCATGTCTCTTGGGCTCAAGACGCGCCACATTCTTCATCTGGAAGGTAGGACAGTAGTAAAGGGATCAGTCAATTTACTTGGCGGAGAAGTTATTAGTTTTGGTGTTGTTGATTTGAAGAAACACGACCCACCACCCTCCCTCATCTCAAACATATATATTTACAATTGCAATGGGGGGGGGGGGGGGGGGGGGGGGGGTTGATTAATGGTAAGAATTTTATTGTGCACTTTTGCAGACATTTATTTATCTGATAATCCTCTTCTGAACCATGTCTAGACTCATGATGAAATAAATGATTTTCCAAGTTTTTCGTAAAGTAGCTATGGATGCAGAACATTATCTCAGTGCCAGTGTTGATTCTGTTCAGTTGTTCTTTTCTTTTGAACAGTATAGAAATGTGTGTCAACCTAGCGAAGTGCCATATCAAATCAGTTTTACAAGGGAAGGCTTTCTGAACGACCACCGCATTGAGTTTAAGTGCAGTTTGCTGAAATGATCAGCAACCCTGCAGAGTCCTTCCACTGGTCAGCTGGTATGAACAGTGAAACAGAATGCTGTCTGATTGACAAGATTCAGGAAACAATCGCAAATATGCGGACGTCACTTACGAAATGTCACACTTGCATCCCAAGTACCAAGTTGTCCTACTACTCATTGTTCTCGGTACCATAGGTTTGGAACCAACCAATCTGTTGACTGACGTTGGTAAAGTACCTGGGTTTGCTGCCAGGAACACTCTCCTTCTCAAATCCTGGGTAATTCAGAAGGCTACAGTGTTAGGGAGTCATATTTTCTGAAAATGTTATGGAGTGTCGTGTGAATAGGTATATGAATAAAATGTATTGATGCATTCATGATTAAGTGAGTGAATGAGTGAGTTAAAATTTAACGTCGCATCGGCATTATTCCAGCCATATAGCGACGAGACCAAGCTAATATATACACAATTTAGTTATTTATGCAATGTCATATTCAAAAACAATTAATGAAACATATTGGAGCATACTATACTAGCCACATAAAGAAACTGTACGGAAAAAATATAGATATAAGGGCACACCGTCCATATATGAAATATAGGTTTGAACACAGCAATTATTGGAGACATTCAAACGCTCATGCACGTGCCATGCGATATGACGTCATTGATGGGGGCCTATGAACGTGCAATGTGTTACTGCACGTGCATCCTGTACAGCTGTACACAGCATGTGCATCTCAAAATTTGCTGTCACTTTGGAAAGCATGATCTGTGGTCATTCAAAAATTCAAAACTTCTCAGGCGCAGACACAAGCATATCACAAGCAAATCATGCCAAGATTGACAGCTGCACAGCGTCATGAAGCCATTGGAACGATCCGAGCGGGAATGAGGCAACAACAGGTGGCAACACATTTCCAATGCCATCGTAACACGATATCGGCATTGGTGAGGCGTTATCAGAACACAAATGACGTTGCCGACCACCCACGTTCCGGGCGTCCCCGAGTAACGACGCCAAGACAGGACATATTCGAGTTACACATCTCCGACACAGGTTCCAAAACGGCCCAGACAATTCCTGGACTGCGCCGTATCCATCCCAACACTGTCACGAATCGTTTACGTCAGTACGGGATTCGACCACGACGCCCTGCCACACGTCCCATCCTGACACACCGTCATCGAGTCAACCATCTAAGATGGTGTTGAAATCATGTTCGCCAACCTCGAATATGGTGGAGAAATGTTGTCTTTACAGATGAATCGAGGTTCAACATTCCCCACAGTGACGGGCGCCAACGTGTCTACCGGCGTTATGGGAGAACGTTATGCACGCAACTGCATTGTGGAGAGGAATCGTTTTGGAGGTGGCTCTGTGATGATTTGGGGTGGGATAACAGCACGGCACCGAACCCCTTTGGTAGTTGTTCAGGGCAATCTCACCGGTGTTGGCTACAGAGATCAGATTCTGAGGCCTGTGGTCATTCCTTTCCTGCAACGTCATGGCGTCATTGACATTTCAACAGGAAAACGCTCGTCCTCACACGGCTAGGGTCGCAATGGATTTCCTTCACCATAACAATGTCATGTTACTGCCATGGCCTGCAAATGCTCCAGATCTCTCCTCAATAGAGCATGTGTGGGATGAAATGGAGCGCCGTCTGCGTCGTCTTCCACATCCTCCAGATAACGTCCGTTACTTGGCACAGGATTTGAGGAGGATATGGCAGGCCATTCCCCAGGCCTTCCATGCCCTTTTGGTGGACTCCATGCGTCGCCGATGCACTGCTGTGATTCACGCACAGGGTGGCCATACCCGTTATTGACTTTGTGACTTTGTCGTTTGACCCCCTACTCCATTTTGATCTTCTGACGTCGTCGTAACAGATGTTGTTCAGGTCCCGTTGACATTTTCTTGTGGTCCAATCATTCAGCTGCTACAGCGTCTGCATCATTTTGTTCTTGCTGTGTTGTATTTCAATCCAGAATATATTTTCTCCGTGCACAGTTTCTTTATGTGGCTTGTATATATTTAAAAACAATAGATGAAACATATTTTAACAATATCATTAATACAATTTAAAACACGGGCTATAGGCCACCAGTAACCAAAGCTAGGCCACCTTGCTGGGGTCATGATTAAGACTGGTCCAAATACAGGAAATATTAACTAGAGTATTCCACCTGTATCATGATTGAGGACATCTTTGACAGCCCATTTCACACAGGCCCGAGGACAACTGATTGTGTTCCTGGAACACTACTTAGGGATGTTTGTTTGAATAAAGGTGTTTTGAAGCATGTCTCACAATTGATTTGTCACGGCTAGCTAGGTAGGTCGTTCCACAGTTTTGTTGGTGCAGCTGCAAATACCTTGTCTCCCTTGTCTTGCTGTTTGTTGTTTGTGGAAAGGAGAGACGGAACTGGCCTCAGGAATGGAACATTGAGTGATACAAGATCTTTGAGATATAGGCATGGCTGTTTTCCTGAAGACAGCCCTGTGTGTCATAAGCATGCTTGCTTGAGTATATATTTGTTTTGATGACTTGGTGCCAGGGGAGTGACTGTGGGCCTGGGGTGACATTAATATCAATATAACTCACCTGATGGAAAACAGCGTTGGTGGCGGAATTAATGATTGACGCAGATCTTGGATCCATGTTGTTGTACTTTATCCTGTAATCATTACATGTACAAACATAACCACTTACTCCTTGGGCTGTAGGGTTGAATCTTATATATTTATCTCACGCCTTTGGGGGTGCACAAAACACCCTATTCTCGCCCTCCAAACTTCAGTTGATACCCCCGTCTGACCTTTCTTGCACCTCGAGTTACTTCGATATGTAAATATTTGTTATCATTAATGACGATCGTGATGATAAACAAAAACACTTTTGAGATATGGTGAATGCCAATCATATCACCTGTTACCCAGGAAACGAATTTGGAGGCTTGCACATGGGATTTCTGTTTTATGGCCGATTCTGTGAATGTGTCAAACTAAGTGAGGTAAAATAAAGGTAAGACTTTCAGCAGCACCGGTCAATGTTAAAGATTAGTTACTAGTTACTATAGTTTCCCCGTTTATAACGGTATGACATGTCGAGACATGGTCTTGCTTAAAAAAAACTACAAAACAAAGAATATGTGATGCATAATGTATTTACACACGTCTGATTGATTAAAAAAGGCAGAATACACATAAGGTCATGAATCAAGTGATTAGATGAAATCTGAAAGAGTAGTTTTCTGCCTTATTTGAACTGATGTTACTTAAACCTTATCTTTCTATTCTATCCTTCTTATAGAAGGTAAGCGGGATAGGTAAGGATACCAGTCTCTTTGGGGACAAGTTATTTTTATAATCTAGAAATTATGATAAATACTAATAATTATTGCCTTGGAGACTTGTGCAAGTTTAACTGCCAGACACCAAACGCCAGGTTTTCCACTTTACTGCTCAACCCGTGAAGATCCGGGGTAGAATAGGTCTTCAGCAACCCATGCTTGCCGTAAAAGGCGACTATGATTGTCGTAAGAGGCGACTAACGAGATCCGGTGGTCAGGCACACCGACTCATGTCATCGATCCACATTGCGTGGATCAATGCTCATGTTGTCATTCACTGGATCATCTCGTCCAGACTTACAGACCGCTGAACGCAAAACTGATATGTTTGGCCAGAAAAGCAAAATAAGTGGACCAAGAGGTGCAAAATGAAGATGTTTAATGTGTTATTGTGTCAGTCACAAATTTCCCGGATCTTAATGATCATAAAGTCGTGAAACACGTCGATTCGGAAAAACGCACACAGTGTATTAACAAAAGGCCAATGGAACTGCACGCACTTCACGTGCAGCAGTACTATGAACATGATTAAAGTGCAGGGTTTTCGATTGCCTTGCAACTGCGTCAATCGAACAGTAACAATTCAACAACATGTAAAGATTAATAGAAGTGCAAAAAATAACGTCATAGGCCGCTTGCAGGCAGGGGAATCCCGATTAGCTGCTGTAGCCAGGGTTTTTAATGTAGCGCCGAGCACCATCACAAGGCTATGGGATCGGTTTCCAAGGCACGGGTCAACATGTGATCGGCCAAGGTCAGGACGACAAGGAGTAACAAGCCCTGCCCAAGATTGTTACATCCGACTGCGCCATCTTATGTATTATCTCATCTTAATATTGCAGAGTGCGGCGTTAAACAACAAACAAACAAAACTTTACCACTCTTAGCTTGCCCTTTGGCTGTACCATGCCACGTGATGACAGCTGATGATAAATGATCTTTTTGTGCAGTTTCTCGATAGCTCTGGTTTTCGCTCTAGAAATACGCCGATCATGTCCAGAATCATCAGAAAGATCATGACAATCATATTGGCGTACCGTCTTCCAACCTCCATCTGATGAGTTGCCTAGCTTAGTCAGCTTATCCTTGCATTCGATCAATGCGTGAGATCTCTGCACGAAGTGGATCTTGCATATAGTCCACTTTTGAGTAAGAGACAGCAAATTTCATTTGCTTCAAAATTTCAAGTGTCTCAGGTTTGAAATGTTACTGAAGCTAGTGCCCTTCTCGTTTTCATACGAAATCTTTTTCAGTTTTGAGTTTCTGAATTTCTTGCGCTGTTCGAGCCACGCTATCTTGTAAATAAACAAGTCTATCATCAACAGACCTGTCGATTTCTTCTTTAGATTAGGATAACTGTTGTAGAATACTATATCAAGTTCTTGGTTAATGTCTTCAGATGGCTCAATTATAAAATGGTGGCAGAAAGACAAAATCAACTAATATAAACAGACTGCGCTGTAACAGCGACACTACAGAAGATATTGAACTACCCGAGCTTTACAACTCCTACATATACCCTCTCCGGTACCGCCTTGTACCTTGAATAACCTCCCTTTACATCTGGCTTTACCTCTAAGAGAAATCAGTTTCATTTTAATTCACTCTGTTCAAACGCTTGTGCATTGAGACAGCAACGTTGATATTGACAAAATCTTTAAATTTAAGCAGATTGACAGATTTTGGTCTCCATGCACATTCTACAAGGAGAGAATCGAATCGAAGCTTTGTGACATGTGTAACCTGTCCTCAGATACCAATGATACCTTTGGAGATTGCAAACGGATTCAATTTGCTTGTTTTTTTGCCTATAGCTTCAATAACCAAGACATGTGGTCGACAGTCGGATCGAATTTGTGTAGAAGTGTGTGAGTGAGTGAGTTGGGTTTAACACCGCTTTTAACAGTATTCCAGTTATATCATGACGTGTCGGATTCATTTTGGAGGAAAGCCTGGAGTGATGCAGGTCTCAGACGTTTACCACTTCGGGGAAATCAACCACCACGTGTATGGTGCTGACAAAGCTAGAAACATAATCGGGGTGAACGGAGATTCGAACCCACAACCATAGGTTTCTGGCATGCCCAAGGGACGCAACTATGCACATGGAATCACGGCGCCTTAGACGACTGGGACACCCGTGCCCACAACTGGCGTAGTAGTTTCGTCAGACTCAATGGGCCTATTCACGAGCAAACAAATCTTCTCGAGGTGTGCTTTTCAAACCTGAAGAGACTTGGACATAGCCATCCAAATCGCCTACAGTTAAACAAACACAGTGGGTATTATTCCTTAGCCAGCCAGTAGGAAGTCACCGTTTATATGGTACCCGAACAGATTGTTACTAAAAAAAACCAAACTTATTACAGACAATGCCAAGAAGAAAAGTCGTTTCACACTATCAGTAATGTATGCAATGTTGTTTTTTGTGTGTTTAGGATAAACAAAAATAGTAACACTTTTAGATTGACCGCTTGCTGACTTAACCAAAAAGCTGCTGAGCATTACAGGATAATAAAGTGTACAATTAAGTCTTCTTTTCAGCCAATGAAAATATGTGTCATGCACCGCTGCACCGTCAGATTCCATTGAATTCCACCCCTGTGTGTGTGTGTATGTGTGTGTGTGTGTGTGTGTGTATGTGTGTGTGTGTGTGTGACTTTCATACAGTGGGCGCCTGGAATTCCAATAGGGCCGTAAGGTGTATTATTGATTTAAAACATGTAGAATTCTAAACTCTTTTAAAAAAACATAAAGGGGCGGAGGCTTGGAACTTCGTTAGTGAGATGGACACCTTATGTAATAGTCAGGAGTGACAGTTTAAAATAAGACGACTGTGGTCTGTATCAAATACTAAAATACAGTAGTGTAGCCAAATTCAGTGATAATAGTATATTCACCCAGTTGAGACAGTGGTCGAGGTTCCTGGATGTGTTTTGGCAGGAGAAATGAGCGATCCTCACATGAAATCTGGTTCCAAAGCAATGACAAGTGTGACAGACCTTATATGTGAGAGAACCCTAAAAATGCTCTTGTCCCACTATATATACAGCCTAACAAGCTACTGGAAACTGCTACTTGTTTCATAACACACTATCACCGTCCGTGGGAACCAGAAGTTTACTGACATGTAAGTGGAAGGAAATTCAAACTGAAACTGTTATGTTTCTGTGTGAACTGCCAAAAGAGAAGAGGAACCTATCGACTGTCTTTCAGAGTGGGTTAAGTCAGTGCGGGATGTTGTCATTTGCAGAATGCACAAACTTAATTAGAGGAAACGGAATTGGAATCAGCCCTTTCGGTCCGACCAAGCTGTCATCCAAAGTCAGGCCACAGATAACATAACCATTATATGTAAGCATCACCACATTTATTGTTTGATCAAAGGTACAAATAACATATCAAATAATACCACGTGTTTATCCAGTAAGTCAACTGAGGAAATCTGCCCAAAAACCATAAATCAGTACTATCAACGTTTGACTTGACGCTAAAATCCGAAGACATGTCCATCCCTCTTTTGTACTTGATTCCAAAGCTCCATAAAAATTCGTACAAAGAGAGATATATTGCTTGGTCCAGTAAATGTACCACAAAATCCCAGTTTTAAAGATTAACAATAATCCTTAATATAATCAAGGAAGGACTATCTTTATATTCACAGAAAGTATTTGAGACAAGTGGAATTAATACCATTCTCCAAAAACTCATCGGATTTGCTTGACCTTTGCAATCTCAGAACAACACATACAGTGACAACACATAAAGTGACATATATACTCTTTCCAAACAAAATTGTGTTAGGTAGGAAAATACATTTATACGAGGAACCATACAAAGAATTGAGCCAGAATGTTGTGGAGAGAACACTTGGTAATTGTAGTCATCTCAGTTACCGGTACATAGGAAAAGTCCAAGGTGAAGGTCAGCTATCATAAAAAACGCGTATGTCCCCATTCGAATCGATAGTGGCCCGTCATCCTGCCCATGGAAGAGACGAGTATGCGAATCACATCCTTGGAAATGGGAACCCACGCATCGGGTCTGGTCGCAGATTCTGCGCAGTCCGGGTATTTGGGATACTTTTGAGGTCGCTGTGGTCATCCTTTCACGAAAGATGGCGCAGTCGGATGTAACAATCTCGGGCGGGGGTGGTTACTCCTGGTCGTCCTGACCTTGGCCGAGCACATGTTGATCCGTGCTGTAGAAACCGATCCCATAGCCTTGTGATGGTGCTCGGCGCTACATTAAAAACCCTGGCTACAGCAGCTGATCGGGATTCCCCTGCCTGCAAGCGGCCTATGACGTTATTTCTTTTCACTTCTATTAATCTTGACATGTTGTTGAATTGTGACTGTTCGGTTGACGCAGATGCAAGGCAATCAAAAACCCTGCACTTTAATAATGTTCATAGTACTGCTGCACGTAAAGTGCGTGCAGTTCCATTGGCCTTTAGTTAATGCACTGTGTGCGTTTTTCCGAATCGACGTGTTTCACGACTTTAAGATCATTAAGATCTGGGGTAGAATAGGTCTTCAACAGCCCATGCTTGCCCTAAAAGGCAACTAAGCTTGTCGTAAGAGGCGACTAACGGGATCGGGTGGTCAGGCTCGCTGCCTTGGTTAATGCATGTCATTGATCCCAATTGCGTGGATTGGTCATGATGTCAATCACTGGATTGTCTGGTTCAGACTCGATTATTTACAGACCGCCGTCATATAGATTGAATATTGCTGAGTGCGGCGTTAAACAACAAAAACATCAACAAGAGGCGTGAAACTTGTTGGTGAGACTGTTACCTTATATAGTACCAAGAAGGGCTGGGATAGGTAATTCAGTTGGTTAAAAGTGGGTCCTAATTGCTCCCAGAAGTCATTTCTTTCTGACTAAGCACACATTCATTTTGACTGTATATGTTTGAATAAAGATAAGGGTTCATTCAATTTCAGTGTAGGCTTTAAAAAGGGCCCATTTATCTTGGTAGCTAAATAATATTTGTCAGGACATCCGGTAATATAATCCCGAGACAAGTTGTAGGTCAACCCATCTTTCCATGACTAACATATAGCATCCTCATATAAAACATTGAAAACATGTAATTTATTCTTGAGCATTTTTTGATTGTAGCACAGGTTGTAGTCTCCAAGTATTCTCACTCCATGTGGGAAAAACGTCGATAGCTACTATTCTCCAGCCGCTTCAACTTTAGAAGGATCAGATCCTTATTGTCTTCCGAAAGTAGGGCAGATCATCCGTTGACAAATAGAATCATGCTGTATAATGAAAACAGTTTCGCGATAAGTGCGCAAAGGTGCTCCGAATGTATCTCGACACTAGCTAGAAAGTGGCGGGATGATACCGCGTAGGTTTACAGAAAATGCTGCGAAAGTGGCACGTAAATGGCGCGAAGTATCGCGTTACTGGCGACGATAGTGATATAGTGATACAAAACTTCAGATATACTATCGTGTGATGCTTCCACCCATATCAGATACAAAGTTAAAGATTTATATGCAGTCTAACATGGAGATTTATTAAGCATGTTGAAAATCATTTTAAGTGTGTTTCTCACGTTTAGGAAGGTGTAACTGGTTATGTCTTTAAACAGTATGAAAGTGCTGGTATCGTGAAAAATCGTCATAGACTTAGTGCTTTTGCGCTTGATTAAAAGTACGTACTCTGATGTATGTATTTGTAACAACCAAAATTAATTTAAAAGCGCTAACGAGGAGGCATGGCTTAATTAGCACAGCCGGCTAGGCCTGTAAGCTGGTTCGGCATAGGTACATTATGTATCTGGATAATTTTATTTGTTGTGCGGAGACCTGTGTTGTATATATAGTGTACCGGTATGGATTCCATATGGGTCAAGAGTGTTGCTATTGGGGGCGTGACGAGTTACCTTGATTTAAAGTCAGTTACATAATTTGAACTTTGTAAGATTTGTTTTTCAATTTTAGGGCCTTGGGGTATGTCTAAATGTTCTTAATGTGTTGCAATTTACTGACCTGTGATAATCCCATCAATAATTTATTCCAGTTATTAACACCGTGAAAGCGTTGCTTAACAATAATCTTTTTAGCAAAAGTTGTAATGTAAAATATTTTTTTAAATTGCAGGTGATTGCTTTTTGTCTACTCTACTGGCCAAATATGTACAGTTATTTTAGACCAATTAAAAACCTTAGAGCAAATTCTGTCACATTACTGTTGTTTAACTTAAAAAAATGTCTAAAAACTTTAGTTTGTACTGTATGAATAGGTGAGGCAAGCCCTATATCACAATTAATATCAAGATTGAAAGTTGTTTTACGTACACCCGGACACAAATACGACATGCTCTGTTTTCTGTGATAATAACTAGCATTCATCTGTTTATACCCCACATTGCTGATCAATAAAACATTACTGGTTCAACCAGAGATTCATAGAACGTAACACATACATTATTAGACATACTTTCTGCCACATCAATTTTCTCAAATAGCAATGATAAGGCGCGACTGGCAGATTTATAGTCTTTCCTAACAGTTCTTCCTATATCTAAGAAGTAATTGAACCATTAGCCAAGATGTCTATAACATTCAACATTCTGTAATGTGACATCACCACAATTGAATTGAATTCTGGTCATGTTACAGAAGGACATCTTAAGTGTATAATTAATTGCCAACGTTTGCACCAACCATTCAAGACATTAAGAATAAATTGTAGAGACGCTTCATCTGGAGCAATGAGCGCGACATCAACATCACACAGCAACAAAGATAATATTACATCGTTTATTTGAATACCACAATTGCGATTATTAATACATTCAACCAAATCATGAATGTACTCTGAAAATAAAAGTAGGGGAGAATTGACAGCCATGTTTTACTCCTCGATAAGCAGGAAAACGTTCAGTGAAATATCCATTACACCAGCTCTTCGCAGCTTGAACTGCAAATTATCTCTTGTAGCAGTATCAAACGCCTTTTTTAAATCATCAAAACTGACAAAAGTTGATTGCTTTCAGGTTATTCTATTTTGAATTAAAGTAGTTAAAGCATATCGATTATCCGTTCAATCTCTTTTGGGAAACCATCTTGTTCATCAGCTCAGTTAGTATTGCTCTCCAACCACCAAGACAGTCGAGTATTTAATATATCTGCATTTAATGAAGGGATTGAATTAAGTGAAATGCCTCTATATTCAAGCAGGTAACATGAACCTTTAATACCAGCTTTTGGTATCAGGTTAAATACATTCTCATCCCATGAACTAGGCACAACGCTGTTATTGAAACAATATCTTATAATACTGAACAGTAAGGCAAGACAACTTGCGTTCCTTAATACGGCTGCCAATATCAAGTAAAACCGGTCGATTTAGATGGTCCCCCATACGACTAAAGAGGTGCTTCGATGCTTCTGCTTGTCTCTAAAGATGTAACTATTTTGTCGTTTATATTTGAACAGAATCACTAAAGCAGTACTGCTACATCATGACTAGAAGAGACCCCTTGGTACCTGATAATAGAAGTTTAATTACCTTAATTATTTGTTTCTTCTTAGACATGTATGATGTGCTTACTTCTTTACGTATTGATAGAAAACAATGCATGTTTACAAGCACAAATAAGCTTTTTGAACATGGCGGTTGTTCTGATTTCAGTAGAAGTATTACTATTCTCTAACGCCGTTCGTACGTCAACATTTGTTAGAATTGTTTATGCTTTGAATATCCTTTGATGTCCTACGTCAGTCTGTTTTTAGTCTAGTTTCTCTATTCAGCTTTGTTTTCATTTGTTTTGTAAGTTTCTAAGATCTCATATGTGAATCCTGTTGAAAGTGGTTTGATTCCGAATGGGCTCATGTTGGAGTCCTTGGTATGAGAAGTAAATAAGACCAAAACACCTGAATAGTTTGGTAGATGTTACTTGTGAAAAAAACCCAATTCTAATCTCAACGAAAAAAAACAGTGTATTTAGCCAACCAACATTATAACATTAGCTTTCTTCTATGCCATTGTGTACTGAATAGTGAGCACATTTTGAACATTTATCACTCTCCTCTTTCATATGAAATCCGTGAACATCCGTCGCAGAATAGGTCTTCAGCAACCCATGCTTGCCGTTAAAGGTTACTATGCTTGTCGTAAGAGGGATCAGGTGGTCAGACTCGCTGACTTGGTTGATGCATGTCCTCGTATCCCATTTGCGTGGATCGATGCTCATGGTATCCATCACTGGATTGTCTGGTTCAGACTCGATTATTTACAGACCGCCGTCATATAGCTGGAATATTGCTGAGTGCAGCGTTAAACAACAAACAAACAAAACAAACGTTCATATGATCATATGAAATATAATCCTAGATATATTAAATAAAATATCAATAGATATTGGCCGTCCTGCTGTTCAACTCTAATAGGGAATGGAAATTGATTAAGCCTCAATGGCCCGATAATAATCCTTATTTAACACCAGTACGCTTTAGGATTTCTAAGAAAAGAGAGGAATTAAGAGTTGTGTGTCATTCTAAACATTTAAGGCGGGATAGATATGGTCATAGAAACAAACAAGAAACTGAACAGAATATTCTGTGTGTAGAATATAAGGTGAATGTATGCAAATAAGCATGAACATATTCTATCTCTAGTCCTTACATAATAAAATAAGTATTAGTTTTACCTATTTGAGAACATTTGCTGTCAGGAAATCGAATGTAATGTGCAGTCATCAAACCTAACAAGTTCCCATCTCTCGCAACAACTTGACGGAAATTTCGAGAAAGTGTCTATGTTGAAAAATGTGCTGAAGTAAGTACTTGTGTTTGTTGTTTGGATATTTGTGATCTAATATCCTTAAAAGTTACATTGCAGAACAGCAAAATGAGACAAACCAATTAATTTTGATGTTCAGTTGGTTGATTAACCACTTCCCAACAGTTCAGATGGTGTGTTGTGTTTCAGCTGGTGCAGTGGTTTATGCTCGTCAAGGAAGCAATGCAACCTTGTCCTGGCGACTACCCCAGCCTGCTGTCAGGGAGTTTACAGTGAGACGTTATTCATCAGATATTCTGTTCCATGTGACCAACTACAACAAGGTGGACATCACTAGCACGTACAGGACAAGAGCAGAGTTTACTGGGAACATTGACTCGTCAGGATCTGGTGTGTTCAGTTTCCTGCTTTATGATGTTGTGTGGAATTCTGACCGTGGTGTCTACAGATGTTACAGGGGTTTACAAGGCTCTAGAGGGGATCAGATGTCTGACTGTGGACAGGTGCTTGATGTCATACGTAAGTATATGACTCAACTGATTGTACAATGCTATTTGTTATAATGTGATAATATTTATTTGGAATCCATAAACTGATGATAAACTTTCAATCACATTCCCTCAAACAGTTTTCATTTCACAAAAAACAGGGTTTACTCTGTGCTTATAATTGTCTAACAGAATTTGGAAATATTGATGAAGCACAAGTATTTTTAACAGTTAACACAGGCCGCACTGCCAAAAAAATCCATATATACAAGCTTGTATATCCTTTGGAAAGATGATATTTCCAAAGGATATACAAGATTGGAATGATGATATATACAAAAATATACAAGTTTGTATATACGACATATTCAAAAATATACAAATTTGTATATATGGTATATCCAAATTTGTTTTCTTTGTATATATTGGTAAAGGGAGATAATTGTTATGTATTTGTGTATAATTATTATATATATATGCAAATGGAAGTGTTTAAAGTTGAGCACTGTGTTTCTTTGTATTCGACTTTCCGAAAAGTCAAGTTCAATGAGAGTTATCCGTCTTGAGTTGGAACTCTTCAATTGGTTGGATGAACTTCCGCCGAGTACAGTCAACTTCCGTCAAAAATAGCGCGCTGCTTCGAAGCTGTCAAAATGGGGAAGCAATACTGCTGTATTTGTAGCAATTTTAGGGGAAAGATAGTCGGTGAAAGAATAGTATCTCTACACGTCATTCCAGTAAGCAAGTCCCTACGACAAGCGTGGATAAGGCGACTTCGGTTAGTGAGAAAAGACCTCACAGTGACCAAGCACACAGAAATATGCTCAGAACATTTCGTGGGTGGTAACGGTCCAGGCATAGGGCATGATGTTCCATCGATTTTTCCGAAGAAAAATTACAGTACTTGCACAGTGAGTTATTTTGATTTTTATAAGATTTATGCTATTGTTGGTGTATTTAATGTGTTTTATCGTTTGTGAATGTTATGTGATTGTGAAAAAGTGCTATGATTAAAACTTGAAATGAAAAAAAAACCGTTTCAAGTTGTGTTGATCTTAAAATTCTATGTATCCTCTCTTTCATCTTATTTGTTTGAATAAATAGAAAAAAATGTCTCAGTGTCTGTTGATAATTTGTTGCAGGTGTCTGATGCTGACTTTGTTGATACCTCTAAGCCAAATGAAAGCCCATTCAAGCAGGCCTGTGACCCTGAATCTCCCAAAGTGACTATGCAGATACATGGAGGGACTCCTCAGTCTGATGAAATTGAACATCATTCCACAACATTCAGTCAAGGTGCCAGGTACAGCGGGAACATAAGTTTTTTCTCTTTTTTTGAGTTTGTTGATTATTATGAGAAGTTATGCTTAACAAGACAAAATATAAAAATCATGGTGTAGTCTCTCTTACTTACAGAACAATAAAATATAAAGAGCATAAAATATATATATAGAGCATAAAATATAATAGAACATTGACCAATAAACTTGATAATACACTTCTTATATTAGATTTGTATTAACAGATTTATGTTAATTTATTTTTTATTAATTTTAATTCCTTTAACCTCAAAATATCGGAAAAAAACTATTTATTTAATGTGATGAAAAGCTATTTATTATTTTGACAGATCCTATGATGTTGCATCAATTATGCTGCATGACTACTGTGAGGCTGTGTGTGAAGACGACATCAGTTGCATAAGATATGGATCATCGCAAACAGAAATGGTGGAAGGTAGAAGCATGTCTACTCAAACTGACGATCTAATATTCCAGTGTTTAAATCCTGTGAAAACATCCTGTGCAATGACTCAGACTGAGACTGAAAATAAAAAAGTCTTTCGCAATCAAGCCACTCAAGTCAAACTTCCTGATTTAACATTTTTTGATGTGAAGAATGATTCAGAATTGGTAACCTATTATACAGGTCTTGTGGATGCAGAAAAGTTTTCATGTTTATTTGACGAGTTTTCTGAGGTTCATGACAGGGACTATCCAACATCCAATATCGGACGCCCTAAATCTTTGTCTTTGATAGACGAGTTCTTTCTAGTGTTGATGCGTCTTAGACTTGGACTCCTAGTTGTTGATTTATCAAAGCGATTTCATATTTCCAGAAGCTGCTGTGCTGATGTCATTAATAGATGGATTGATATTTTGTACAACAATTTATCCTTCCTAGTTGTCTGGCCATCAATGGATACTATTAATACAACTATGCCTCAAGGTTTTAAAGATCTGTATCCAAATACAAGGGTTGTTATAGATTGTACAGAATTATTTACAGAAAAACCTTACTCTATTGGTAAACAGTCACAAATGTACAGTCATTATAAAAGTCACATAACATTTAAAGCGCTTGTTGGTGTCACTCCAAATGGTGTTGTTAGCTTTGTCTCTGACTTGTGGTCAGGAGCTATAAGTGACCGGCAAATAACAGTAGAATCAGGACTTTTAGATTTGTGTGATCTAGGTGATGCAATCATGGCGGATAAGGGATTTACAATCTCAGACTTGACAACACCAAAAGGTATACTCCTAATAATTCCACCAAAGAAACATAAGAGAAAACAGCTGACTGCTGTAGAAATTGAACAAACTAGGAGAATAGCGAACTTGAGAATCCATGTTGAAAGGCACATGGAACGTGTCAAGAATTTCAGAATTTTGCAGGGTATAATTCCAATTACAATTTCAAAATCTGTAAACAAAATCTGGAAAATCTGTAATGCTTTGACTACTCTGCTTCCCCCTCTTTATCCTCATGACCAAGAAATTGATGACAATTACTTCTTTGATGACAGTTCCTTGCTTGCTCTGTAATTAGTAGGATTAGCATAATCTTATTGCAGCTCCAGATGTGAATGGTCACATGATATTTTCTGCTATATTTAAACTTAATAATCATGGTATCATGATAACAATTTGTATTGAAAACATTGAGCCAAATAAGTCTAGACAAATAAGTCTATTTTTGTCCAATATGACTATTGACATGACCACCTACTGGCTGTCTATTTTTGTTTTACTTATTGAATCAAAGCATTGATATAAAAATCCTGACTCTTCATATAAGTAGATAAACAATTTCATGTTTTAGCTGTGACAGCAGGATCATAGTCCCATGGTTCTAATTTTTGTAACAATAACTGAAAATGAAAGAAATAAACGCTTGATGATTTTCTTTAATCATGTTGTCCATGTTGTCATTTCAAGACGTTACAGAAAATATGTTATGATATGTTATGGCTTAATAGAATGGTTCAAGAAATTACAAGGAGAAGAAGATATCCTATGTCTAAGCGACATACTATCTGAACGGTCAGTCGCCGTGAATGCGACGTTAAGTAACAATTCACCCACTGAATGGTAAGTATCTATGACTATCAAAGAAAGATATGATATGGTATTGAGTGAAACATTGAATTGACTGAGTGAGCATAGGGTAAAACAACTGGTAAGATGGTAGTACAACGGTCAATCTAATACAGTGAAACACCTCGCTGGACACGTAGGGTATATTTTTCAGGAATAATGGCTGACAGATAGAAACTGCGAAGCCTTGTGACCATCTGATGCCACTTGTTCTCGTCAAATGTAATCCTTTCAATAGATATCCCTTTGAGAGTCCACACCACAAAATCACACCAAGTTCTTTTGGTCAAGGCCATCTGTCCTTGGACTTGAAAGTAGTATGCATGGTTTTCTTTTAGAGTCACATTATTGTCCACAATATGGCAGAAGAAATTTGTATTTGATGCAGCCTCTTCTGGTGTTAGATCTCTGAAAACAGATGGACATTTAATCTCTACTAAGCCATGTTGATTACTACATGTACTACAATCTGTGCATGACACAAGTCCATCAGGGCTAGTTGCAAGGTAAGGGTAGTCTGTATTCACAATTAGTCCACACTGAGACACTTTCAACTGGGGATGAAGACCTGCCATTTTGTTGATATACTGCCGCCTTGCTGCAGATTCATGTGAAAGTTCCCATCTGGTATGTCTGTTACCAAATTCGCCCCGATATCCCATTAGGTCACATACAAGTCTATCTGGAGCTGTAGATGTCTGTCGGATAAATACTTTGCCAAACTGTGAACTTGTTATCCTTTCCAATCTGGCTTCCTTCCAAAACTTTGTTTTATGTTGTCCTCTTGTTATTCTCTCTATTGACCTCACATCCTTTTCTGACACTTTCATAGAATCAAAATAATTTTGAAAGGTAGTTTGACAGGTTGGCGATTTAATATCAACATAGTCAGGAATACAACGATCAATGCATGGTATTTTTGGAAGTTCTGGCATAGGTTCAGGAGCTTGAGTAACAGTAGTTGTATTAACAACATATCCACATTTACTTTTTGTTTCATGACCAATTAACTTCTTATTAAATCTTGTGAGATTTATTGTTGTCTGTGGCATGTTGCTGTTGGGACACATTGATCTTTTGTTGATTGTTCCATTCTGTATTCCGACAGTACCTTGTGTAGTCCCAGTACCTTTTTGTTGACTCTTCCTGCCACTTGACATCAAGTTCAAGTCATCCGATTTCATTGGATCCAACTTCCTTTTTCTGGGAATTTTCCACTTGCACTCAACTGATGTGCATGAAAGCAAACCATCCTTTTTCTTCTGACTAATGTCTGCAAGGGCATGAAGCAGGGCTGATACATGATTACAAGCCTCCCCGGCACTGCAAAAACAAAATTAGTTATATTTATTAATATTATTTGGACTCTAGCTTTAATATTATGAAATAACAATCAAATGCATATAAAATGACACAGTCATGTTTCCTCTATTTCACCCTAAATAATTATTATTTTTAATGTAATCAGCTAAAGATGTCACATATTAATAAGCAACAATATCAATAATCTGTTTATTTATTTAAATTAACAAAAGTGAATGAGAGGTCCCACAAAGGACGAGATTTTAAAATGTATCAATTACTTTGCTGGTATTTGGAATTAATAATTTACATATCTTTTGATCAAACTTAATATTTGGAACATATTTTCTTTGAAAAGGTTTTTAAACGTTCTGTTTGTAAAAAAAACAGCTATCTAGATATAGATGACACGACTTTAGTTATATAAATGCAAAGTCTACATACCCAGCTGCACAAGTACAATTTGCTGAATGAACACGACCTGTTACTTTTGAGAGACTTGCCCAAACGTCGTGATCAGGGCTTTTCCTTGGATCCGCTGTTGGTAGTGATGGTATGACACGGCATCTGACAAACATATGGTCACAGTCGTGATGGATATCGTGTAGAGCTACGCCGTGAACATGTCTATCTTGGTAAAACACCACTGCCTTCATTTGTCGTTTAGCCATCATGGGTTTCTTGTCTGAAGTCCTATGGTTACTAAGTACCATATAATTGTAGATTTCCTTCTCTGAGAATTCCGGCAATGATTCAACAGCATCGTTCCATCCAATCATTAATGTAGTGGGGTCTGGCATTCGATATCCGCTGGGTGTGACGAGCTTCCGTTGCATAGATATAACGCCTTTACTGGGTTGTACTAAGGTGGTTGCATCCAAACGAAGTGCCTTCGCCCCTCTTGCTCGCGCTAAAACTTGTGCTCTTACCCCAGTCACCTTTTGATTTCGTTCCCGTAGGTATTCACGCAATTCTTTAACTGTCATTTGATGGAATTCATCATCAACGTCAATATTGTTATTTGCCGCCATTTTGAAGGTTTACTCGGCGGAAGTGAACGTGAAAAGGGGACATCACTCTAATTTTCTTTGCAAAGGGAGATAACAACACTTTTCGGAAAGTCGAATATGTTTGTAAAGGAGGATAATTGTTTTGTATGTGCAAAATAGTATCAGCAAGTTACAAGAAACTGATATTGTGGCGTGTAACATTACTGGAATGTTTAATTAGTACTCCACACTGTTAGCGGGAGTACATACTCTCCTTGCAATGATATTGACGGGTAAGCGATTGAGGCGTCTAGTACTTGTCCTGGCGCGGTGCTTGGTATGTGAGTGGACTTTATGGTCAAATGCACAGAGAGGATAAGCTGTCGGGGGTGATTGGCGGTGACTTCCGTTTTGAAAGTGTTGAAATCAATTTGTGCTGAGCTTGGATTCGTTTGTACGGAGAGGGTGCGATGTGATTTGTAACATTCCCACGTGCACATGGCAGATTAGCTAGCAGTGTGGATTGCACAGAGGATGAAAACTATTTTATTATTAAATTAAAGTGACACAGAAATTCTTAATAATCCAATAATGACTTTTTTATGATAAAGTTGTCTTTTATAAGTGAATGTTTTACAGTTGTTCATGTGAAAAAACTATGAATGTTTATTCAGCGTCCGAAAATAACACTCTCTCAGTAAAGTACAGATTCTCGTACTTTTTAGGGTTGAAATAATAGACGTTGATGGTTTATTATCAATGGACAAATTAAAGCCAAAACCTTACTTATCAATGATTGGTAATGGGCAATGGACAATGGGCAAACGGGAGGTAGGGGTAATCAGCGCCAATTATCTGTTGGCTTCCCTTGTTACGTTTCCTTCTTTGCTATCCTTTTTCTTGTGTTGTTCTTACAGGTACATATATATGTTTTCTGCCTCATAGTATTTGATATTCACCAGGTGAAGGATTAATTATATACTCCGAAACGTTGTGTTCCTCATAATGAGACGTTGACATCCATAATGTTTTCCCTGAAGTGCATTGCTAAATCTGCAGGAATGAGGTGAGGTGAGGTGAGGTGCAATTTGGTTTAACGTCGCGTCCAAGATTATTGCACTTATATAGCGACGTGCATGCACGTGTGTGTGTGTGTGTGTGTGTGTGTGTGTGTGTGTGTGTGTGTGTGTGTGTGTGTGTGTGTGTGTGTGTCTGCTTGTACTAGTCCGGACTGATGCCGATTTATAGTGCTGAGATACCATGACGCAGTTTAACATAAATACCCAACTCAGACACGCTATACTGACTCCGAGCCAACCAGTCCTTGTTTTAGCCCCTTAATGCCGAGCGTCAGACAGGGTAACAACAAGTACCATCTTCTAACGTCTTTTGGTTTGACGCGGCCGGGGACCGAACCCCGAACCTTCTGTTCTCCGGGCGGATGCTCTACCACTAGAGGATCGATTATGTATGTAAGCATGCGTATAGATCAATGATGGCTGACGTAGACATAATAAGATGACTGAAGGGATATGGTGGGGAAAGATGAATGCGATGTGTGTTTGCATGCGTGCCTGCGTGCGTGCGTGCATGCGTGCGTGCGTGCGTGCGTGCGTGCATTTTGATACGAGGGTTGGCGAACATGTAGTGAGATGATTGTGAAGTAAGTTAAGTGGTTGAGGATGTGGCAGGTTTGAGTATTGATACATGCAGACTTTGGGTTGGGGGACTTTGTGTGCCGGTACTGATGTCTTTTGTTTCGCTCACTTAATGTGTTTTTTTACTCAATAAATGGTTTATTGCATTTTAATGACTGGACATGTAGTATCTCAAAGGTCATACTGGCCGGGCATTCTACATATCTACCTGAACTTCGTAGTCATTTTTATGCTGTATAATTCTTCTTTATCTTCACCCGCACTCTCACACACACACATTTATTGTTTTCTTAAATGTATCCTCGAGAGTCATGAGAAACTAGAAATAACTGCCTTTGTCCTGTAAATCTCACCAAGTTTCAGCTTTTGCCTGTTCCTTTGTGGAATGAGAATTTGCATTTGTAAAATGATCCTCTCTTATCTGTCTGTACCATCAACTTAACTCCCCTCACCCCCTGCAGTTTTCCCGTCCCATATTGCCTAGCAGGTGACCCACACGGAGGAATACCGCCCTCCCTCAGTCAAGCACAACATAAATAATGATGATATCATTATGATATTATTGTCATTATTATTCCTTCAGATTATTAAAAATAGCATTTATGTTTTCATATTACTCACAGAGAAAGAGGTATGGAGATTGTGGAGATTATGTTTTAGCATCGACATTGTTAACATAATTCTTTAAGATATTATGTTTCGTTTGTTTGTTGTTTCATGCCGCACTCAGCAACTAAAGGATCTTACAACATACATACACTTAGGTTCATTTGTATTATTAAACCTGATAAAGTGATATAAATATGTATAGTAGCTATTCTTAAAAGTAAGCACATGTTAGATTTATCAACCTAGAAATATTTCACACCAAAGGATAATCATATATCACTATTCTATGTCGAAGTCAATGATATTTGTGTATGCTATTGCTACATGATTGGTTATGACACGGATACGTCATGATAAAGCAATGCGAAATTGACATTTAATGATATAAGACAGCTATGCGATAAATCGCAAAGAACAATTCATTGCCAATAAACAGAATATTCACACTTTCTGACAGTAATGGTTGATAAGTCACGCACCAAACATATACTCTCGATATACATGTTGCTCTTACTTAAAAAAACCTAATGGGCTAACAAGATACGTATATTAAAGTACCATGCTTTCCTGATGTGCTATCATTCTAATTTGAAATAATGACATAAATAGTTACCACTCATCCTTTAATATTTTTCAAGGTCGGTTAATCACAAACATATTTGAATATATACAACAGCTATACTTACTTATCTTTATACTTAAAAGCATGAGGTTCGTCTCTCATACAGACCCCGAAACAAATATGTCCAATACAGCCAGACATTTGGCAAAATGAAGAAAGTCTTTTGGCTCCTTTTTATTATATTTTATACTGTAAAATATGTTCATTTCAGAAATTAGATGTTATTCTAGCATCAGGTGTGTGGTTCGTTCACTACATCAGCGTTGACATTAAAATAATATTTACATATATAGATACATACAGAGGAAATGCTTAGCATTTATCTTTTAAGGAAGATTGCAGGACGATTTGCTTTATACATATATATGTGGATCATATATGTATGGACATTTGGATGATATAGATATACTTCCTTAAAGATAGTGTTCGTAGATGACTGTAGAAATGGAATAATTATGTGAGGAATCGGGTTTAGCAACCACGTTTAGCAATATTCAGCCATATTGCGATATTGGTTTCCAACATACAAGACGGACCATGAAATTATGACTTGAATTTGGACCTGGCTTTCTGGTGTGATGTAACACCCCAGAATCTCCGGTAGAAAAAGAGCTTAAAGCACGAATAAAGATCACGAGATGAAACTGATGTATACATCTGGACATATATTTGCGAAGTATTACTTCGTTAATTCATCAGTATATATGTGTTTTGCGCAAAAGGATATTGTAGGATCGACTCTGACATGCGCATATAACTTATTCACCAGTGCTGTAATATTTAATTAATTTGTCTTTTGATACATATCGATAGGAACATGGAGAGTCTGTCTGAAGAAATATAGACATGCATGGGATCTTTTGGATAGTTGTACTTCACGGTAAGAGTTATGCTTAGTCTCAACTATATTTGAATTTAAATGGGGCCAAGTGAGATGGAAATTTCAGCCTGAACTTGTTGAAAATCTAGGCTTGTTTAATTTGGGGCTATAGCATTACAGTAAGGCCTGGGCGGAAGGGAAAATAACATGGATCAGGGACTGTGAGACAAACTACTTCACGCTCTGTATTGCCGTCGTGAGCTACGAAATTAGAGCCATCTGAGACAGCGACTCCACACCTGTTTGCACCCATCAGATACCAGTCACTACTGTCACTACTTCTCTCTCCAAACGAACAGAAATACGATAAATGTCGGAAGCGTATATATTTAATCCTTCTAAATTACTATTTAGATACATCATTTAACTTAAAAGTAATTTTATGTATCTCATGTTCAAAAATGTATTTTAGGTATCTGTGATGCTGGCACCGTTTTGTCGCCATTGTATAACTTTTGTAGAGTTATTATGACTATCAAATATACATGTCTTGAAATATGGACTTGTAAAAGAGTTCATCATTGAACCATATGCAGTCTAACCCATTTAATTGGCGTGTATGGATATTTTATCCATTTACTTATACACACTTATTATGGACATATACAGAATTTTTTCATTGTTCCTTATTATTAAAAGAAATACCCGTGAAGATCTGGGCTAGAATAGGCCTTCAACAACCCATGCTTGTACGAAGGCGACTAACGTAATCAGATGGTCAGACTCGCTAACTTGGTAGATGCATGTCATCATATCCCAAATGCGTAGATCGGTGCTCTTGATGTCAATAACTGGATTGTCTGGCCCAGAGTGGATTATTTACAAACCAGTGTCACAAAGCTGGTATATTGTTGAGTGCGGCGTTTAAAAACAAACGATCAAACAAAAACTACCTTCCAACAATGAGAAATTAAATTATTATTTTCTATATATTCAGTTTAATTTATAAAACAATTTGCTTCATAATTTAATTATTGCGTTTCTTTCTTGTCTGTTATTCAATGCACATGTTCAAATCTCTAAACTTTTGAATATTTGGTTTTTCACAAATGGTTACGTTACTGAGTTGCCTCGATCTTTAGTTATCTACTCACACTAAAAATTATTTGTACTATCGTATTTCAATTTTTTTTAATTCATAATACGAAATTAATAATTCATTTATCACAGTATATATCATATTCGTTTATATCACTGTCAGATGTTAAGGTTTTATTGCAGAAATTATAATGAATTCAAAATGTAGAAAGATACACAATTTGACATTATTTGAAATGCAATATGTCTCAACTTTTAAACTATACAAAGTATAATATAAGGATTAGAATGCCTGTAATCGACAGTGTTTACAAAAGAAATATTAGTCGATTATTCCCATTTTTCAGATATGCCCTTAAGTAGCAGTATTGTATATCTCCAGATAGATGTATACATTGTAGCTCTCATTATTTGTGGATAATTCAAAAAGCAACATAGAAAATATATATTCTACCATGACGAAAGAATACAGAGTATACTACAACTCGCATTTGTTCAAAAAGAGATTTCAAATCACAAAAACACATCTGATATAAACAGAGGTGGTAATGCTTTAATCTCAACAAGGTGCTCTTGCTCGTGAGCCCTTGTTCTATTCAGCAAACAGCAAAAACCCAAAACTCGACAATATATCCGATTACACTGACACAGGCTAGCCCCAGCTAGATTCTCCTAAACGTCAGTTCTAAATGCGATACTGACACTCTTGTACGTCCCCAAAACCATATAGAATAAATTTAAAAGGAATCCAGCTCAAGTCTAGAACGATTTGGCAAGCCTAGATTGCCTCAATTCTATCCATGGAAGTAAGCATTAATAAAACAATATTGTTCTTGACTCCTTCAGATTATATTTTGTAGATACATATTTTTTTAACTACGAAATTTTTACTGACACCGGTACTGTCCCTGTTGAAGCTATTTATAGCTGGAATAAGAATTTCGAATTATCGTCCATTGTGAGGATATCATATAGTAATCGTTGATGCCGCACTACACTATAAGAAACATTATAATCAAGTTGACTAGTTTACTGTATGTTATTGTGTGATGAATTTAACTGGATCATTGGTGACATGCGGTATTAATATTCCATCAGTTTCTTTCCTCGTTCGTCTATCCATGTCTACAAAATAAAAATAATAAAATTATAAAGGAGTACAGAACAGTTCTTAATTTCAGGCTAGAGCTGTGGAAATCTAGACTTTCCCAATCATTGTAGCCCTGCGTTGGCCTCATGTTTTACTTTATTCTCTTGGGTCTACGTCACAGCTCATACCACACAATAACAACACCAGCTCCTGGATTTTGGTTTTATCATCTAACATGGCCAACTCTGCTCTTAAATAAACAAGAACCTAATCAGTGAGGGGTCCTTTGTCATCCCTATTTGACTGCTTATTAAAATCTTATATCTCTCCTCACAGCTGGTTGATATATATTTTTGCTGCTGAATATTCGAAACCGAGTGATTGAGTTGGTAGTACACATGTATACGGTTCTATTTCAAATGACAGCAGCGCTCCATTATGAAAACAAATTGTTTTAACGCCGCTCTCAGCAGTAATCCAGTGATATATGACGACGGTCTGTTGTATATGAAATAAATGCAAATTGAATCTTGAATCTTGAAAGTTGTAACTTTTCCACAAATCAGTATCACGTGCAGTATACTGTATATGAACTGCAATTTACTGTATCCAACATGCAGTATACAGTGTGTTGCGAGCTCCACACAGGGCTGGAGCACACATTTCCTACCCCTCTCCTTTCGGCAAACACCTCATGGGGGTGTAACCAGGTCACAGGTCAGGCGTGCACTCGTCAGTCTTAAGCGTCAAGAGTAAGATCTTCCGGACGATCACTGCACTGGAGTTATGGGGATTGTTGATCAGGTACAACGTGTTTGGAACTGGGAGTTGAACACCAAGCACTTAAAGAGAAGAGCTCACAATAAAACGTTATGGACTCGCGGACGGACTTGTGTTTTCAATTCAAGACTTACATGTATCAGACTGAACTTTTAAGACAGATATAACTTGGTTACCGCTCCCTAACTGTAACCTTAACTAAACTTTACGGCTTTTATACACCTTTGTGATAGGGTGACAATGCGACAAAGAGACATATTTTGACATTGAAAATGTCGCGTCACGCCCTTTTCGCCCTTTTGTAAAATATAGAAAAAGATTATTCAAAGACAACGCGGGAATGCGACAAACGGCGACAATCAGTTACTGAGGAATAAGTGTGTGGCCATTCCCAACATTTCAGCCAACCGTATGACTTATATTTGACCTTGTTGTTTTATCCCTCTGGCATATAATGCGGGGGAATATAGCGATCAGCCAGTCTATCTTTCCGTCCGTCTGTCTGTCTGTCTGTCCGTCCGTAATCATTTCCTTTTCCGGGGCAAAATTCGAAAACCATTCAGTATATCTGATTGAAACTTGGCAAATCTATCAGGCACATACTGAAGTGGTGCCTTTTGATATTTGGGCATTTTTCTAATTTTTATTTTTTAATTTTTTTATGGAAAGAAGTTGGACATAGACTCAATTGGGGATGGGGTTCGTTTCCGGGGCAGAATTCGAAAACCATTCAGTGTATTTGACCGAAACTTGGCAAATCTATCAGGCACATACTAAAGTGGTGCCTTTTGATATTTGGGCATTTTTCTAATTTTTATTTTTTTAAATTTTTATGGAATGAAGTTGGACATAGACTCAATTGGGGATGGGGTTCGTTTCCGGGGCGGTATTCGAAAACCATTCAGTGTATTTAATCTAAACTTGGCAAGGCTGTCAGGCACATACGGAAGTTGTGGCTTTTGATATTTTTGGATTTTTCTAATATCTATTTTTTAAAGTTTTTTTATGGAAAGAAGTTGGACATAGACTCAATTGGGGATGGGGTTCGTTTCCGGGGCAGAATTCGAAAACCATTCAGTGTATTTGACCGAAACTTGGCAAATCTATCAGGCACATACTAAAGTGGTGCCTTTTGATATTTGGGCATTTTTCTAATTTTTATTTTTTTAAATTTTTATGGAATGAAGTTGGACATAGACTCAATTGGGGATGGGGTTCGTTTCGGGGGCAGAATTCGAAAACCATTCAGTGTATTTAATCGAAACTTGGCAAATCTATCAGGCACATACTGAAGTGGTGCCTTTTGATATTTGTTTACGAATCTTTATTTTTACAATTTTTATTGAAAGAAGTTGGACCTAGAATCTTATGGGGAACGGGTTCATTTCCGGGCCAGAATTCGAAAACCATTCAGTGTGAAACGATGTATGCTTCTTAAAGAACATTCAACTGTTGACTCATTACATACAGAATTGCATATTTACTAGTTGATACTTTTCAGACAGCTGCCAGGGGATATGTCATCTTTGTGATGACTCTTGTTTAACCCCTGAGGAATCAGAAAAAAGTCTGATGATCAGAATGTTATCTCATTTATTGCAAGGTATAACGTCATCAGTTTAATACAAATTTTGATTGATGATTTTGACCATTTACTTTATGTTTTTGGATATTCAATTTACACCTGGTTCTAGGATATCAACAAATAGAGGGCTTTATGGTGGCGTAATGGTGCGTATAAATCATTATTTAAATAAAGCTTAATGAAGTTAAGTGAGTGAGTGAGTGAGTTAAAGCTTTACGTCACATCGGCAATATTTCAGCCATATCGTGACGAGAAATTTCATTTATCAATACATATGTTTTAACCAAATTAAAACCTGTCATCGATGGACAGTAAAATTACTAGAATATCACAGATTAATATTTAAAACTAGCATACAACCATAAAAGATATCACTATATATAACGGTACAATATAAAAAGGGCTATGGATCGCTAGCAGCTGAAGGTAGATCACCATGCTAGGGTCCATAGGGACTTACAGTACTTTTGCTACCTGAATGGACCCCAGCCGGATAATGTAGTTAAGAAAAATATGAGATAATTGTAGTGACTGGTGCTTCCACACTCGTACATTGGGTTACATCGGATTGGCCACCCGATGTTACTCGTATGTTTCCGGGTGTGATCGAGGCACGTGATCAACTTACCCGCCAAATCTGACAGGTGACAATCGACAGATTGAGACAAGACAGCAGACTGAACGGACAAAACCCACAGAAGCTAACACGATCTCGTTCTCCCCTTCATCAAGCTTACGCTGTAAGGTAAGCACCTTTCCCTATCACTAGGCTTTCACAACAATGGCGCTGTGAACAGGATTAAGCCTATTTGTGATATTGGTGACAAAAGTAAATATGTCACACGACAATGGGAAAGGACTGATGAATGGGTCACGTGATGTCCTTATATAGAGCAAAACTCGCAGTATGGAGCGTTTTGAGCTTTTTCATTGGCTATTAGAGTAATACCCCAATGCTCTTTAGTTTATATATTTATCACTTTTCGGCCGTAAAAACATACTCGTAATGTTAAATGCACAGTAATATCAAAGGGTGTTGATGTATCCACTATCCATGTGTTTTGATCATGTCAACCGCTGGAAGCTGCATGCTTTTCACCCGGCGTATTACGTGTAAATTTCATGGTGTTGATTGCAGTGTTGCTTGTACCTAGCTGTCAATCACTGTCACTGGGTACATGGTAACGCTGTAACAACTCCCATGGCTTTGCATGTTTTGTTTTTAACATAAATTCTGTCAGCATATTTATATATGTGTAGTGTTATCATCATTTATCCACTTATACTTTTATTATATGTATATAAATTATGTATTCACATTAATGCACATTAAATAGTGGGTAAGTATTCTGCAGGTCTTTTCCATTAATGCAAGGGTTTGCAGGTATGTTTTCACTGTGCATTATTGTTTATACAAGGTTTTAGGATGACACTTCTGCACTCAGTCATTCGCATGACTGACAGCGGTCAACTGTCACCTAAGCCTGGGGTTATATTTATGTATATTAGGTTTTTCAATTATTTTTACAAGGTGTTAGGTTGACACTTCTGCGCTCACTCACTCTTGATAAGACTGACTGACAGCGGTCAACTGTCACCTAGACCTGGTGTGTTTATTGCATTTGTTTTTTATTTATATCCATTTGGTAAGTTTGGTAGCTTTTGCAATTGTTGAGAATATTTATTTATTTGTCATTTTTATGGACATGTTTATGCCATGCATGAAATGTGATTGTGTTATATTAGCATAGGTCAAACGTTAGATGGTGCAAGTATTTCACCTTAGTATGGCCGGGTTTCATTTCAGTTTGAGACACCCGCTAGATTATTTTGGGGTATGCCATCTGCTTTGCTGACAATATGCGTCCACTTTTATGCTCTGTCCTTCATACGAACGGCATCATTCTACTGGTCAGCAGTCAGTATATTCGGCAACGTGGAGCATTCTTCACGATCAACTGGCGCTCTATCCTTCTTCAGACAATGGGCTTCGCAGTCGGCTGCCAGTGCCTCACCCTATTAGCAACATGTAGCACAATGTTGTTTGGGTTGGTATCAGTTCTCTACTGGTGGGGGGTAGAGTTGATGGTATATCTTGGGTTTTCTCTGCCGCCATGGTCTCTCTAGCCCAGGTGTAATCCGCCATGCAGGTTGCAACTTCCATTCATCTATCCTTTGACATGTACCTGATTTGTCATATCCATAATATTGACATGTCTTTACTTAGGTTAGTTTAATGTTATACAGCTACCATGTAGGTACCGAAAGGTCAGCTTCGTCTTACCTTAGGTTGTAGTACAAGAGCAAGAATACTTTAGGGAAGGCCCGGACACTTTTGTTCCTTTCCCAATTGTATTTGTTCCAAACATGGGGTTTTTATAACTTGTACTTTCTAATTAATTATTTAAGACGGGTTTTTGGATTATTTCAGAGAATCCAATCATGCCGCCAGTTTATATCAATCTGTGCTCTGAGGAAGAACTCAGGCTTATTCTGGGAATAGGGATGAAACTGGCCCGGAAGATTCTTCAGCTCAGAGAAACCTTAGGTGTACTGACAGAGGAGGATTTTCGTAATCTCCCCTCTATCAGAAACCCTGAACAGGCTCTAAGCACCATCTCCTTTGCCACTGGTACTCAAACTGCAGGCTCTTGGTCTCCCGGGATGGTGGGGCAACCTGCTTCCAGGCAAGCTGCACCATCCAAAACCAAAATATCTAAATCTGCATTTTGACAATTTACTCCAGCTACGGAAAGTACCTCGAGTAGGTTGTCGCAAGCTAAAATGTTCCATCAAGCAGTTCCTAGCCCTGATGTGGATGCTATCAACTCAAACCTAAAACAACTGGAACAAGCGGAGATCAACTTGCAGGCCAGGCGTAGAGGACTTACTCCACCGAGTCAGAGTGCTCTCTATGACCGGTGGCAGGCGGCCTCTCACTATCTAAGCAGGGAGATGGAGGTTTTCTCTGAGGTTCTTGCCAACCTGGAAGCCAGTAGCCCTAAGGATCCTGGATCCAGGCATGTTGCTAAGGCACCCATGCCTAACCCTCATTCTGAGGTACAGGGTACGGAAGTGTTACGGCGGAGTTCTAGGACAAAGCCCAATACTGAGGAGATTGACCCTCGGGTCCTCCAAGGTGCTGAGGGGAATGTCCACCAGAGACAAGCTCTAACCCCTGGGCATAGGGAACGGAGGAGGACAGGCCAAACTAAATCTATGGCCCCTCAACCAATCCTAAGTAACTCGGCCCAGGGGAATGATACACGTGAAACCCCATCCACCCAACGGGCCACTCCATCCAGGTCTCGTTACCCCAGGCCTGCTCAAGATGACAGTCCGGGAGAGAAGGCATTGCAGTACAGGGGATACCTAGACTCAGAGGAGGAGGATCCACTTCTGCTCAAGCAGAATGGGGGTGTCCCCATTTGGCCTCCAACCTCAAGCACCCCTGTTGGGCCTAGAGAGGACATAAGACAGAACGATGGGACAGAACATGGTTTGTCCACATATGCCGAGGGGTACCCTAGGGTTAATCATGCCCAAAGGGATTACCCAGAATGTGTGGATACGTATGGCCATTCATTTGGTAGCCGTCAATGTTCCCGTCCTCGTTGGTCCCTGATGTATGAAGAACAAGACCCTAAGGATGATCATTCTGTACGGGATCCTAACCAATGCCGGGTGGATGCTACACATCCTGGGACCTGCATACAAGCCAAGTGCGGGGAACTCCAGACACTATGGGATCAATCTGGATTTTATAAAGAAGATTTAGCACATGCCCACAGAGATAGGCAAAGGATGTGTAAAGATAGGACAGAAAGAATCAGGAGGGCTCCTCACCATCAACCAGTCGCCTGGAGAGAGCCATTAGGTAACTCTTCGGATAGCGACTCAGATGAGGTACGTCCACAGCTGATTCAGAGGAGACGTAAAGCAGTTGTTGAAAAACCAACAGCTCCACTACCACGGATGTTATCATATGATGGTAGTGCAAGATGGTCCTCCTTCTATATGAAATTTCAACGCTTCGCCCGATCTCAGGCCTGGAATGAGGAGGAGAAACTTGACAAGCTGTGTTACTGCCTTGCAGGGAAAGCAGCCGACTTCTTCGCCTTATTGCTAGAGAGAGATGAATTCATCTCCTTCCAAGGAATGGTAAAGAAACTCGAAAGGCGGTTTGGGAAACAGTCTCCAGCTGAGACTGCCCAACTGCAGTTTCCGAATCTTCGTCAGGGCTCAGACGAGTCATCGGAAGAATGGGCGGAGCGTGTACTCCAAGTAGCGATGGCTGCCTTTACAGATCTACCAGAGGACTTTGTGGAACAACAAGTGGTGCGGAGATTCTGCCAAGGATGCGCAAACAAAGAAGCTGCCCACTATGTTTCCAACCTGGGACTTAGAACACTGGAAGCAGCTATGGACGCAGTCCAAAAGTACTTCCAGAATACCCTGGCAGTCTATGGTAGACCAGTCATTCGACGTGATGTGAGGCAATCGCACTTGGCTAATGAGTCTGAGGAAGAATACATGGTTGCCCAAATGACACCTCGGTCAAATTATACCCCTTCACAGGATAAGCGGCAAACTCCATCACAACCTGTAAGGTCAAATGTGGTGGAACGTTTGACCCGCCTGGAAGCTCGGGTTGAGGAGATGTCAGAAGATATCAAAAAGCTGATGGCTATCGTGAGTCGACGATTTAGAAGCCCCTCATCATCACCAACTAGATCGGGGGAGTGCTTCAAGTGTGGGAAAACAGGTCATTTCCGAAGGGATTGTCCAAACAATTACAATGAAGGTGGATATGGAGAGAAGAAAGTCACGTTCAGTGCTCATGAAAAGCAGGGGAGGGAAAGCAAAGCCAGACAAGACCCAAAGGAGGCTTTAAACACTTCCGGATCGAGCACAGAGGCCTAACCTCGATCCAAACTGAAGAAGGCCACCCCCCTAAACTTCCTTTGTCACCACCCCCTCCATTGTCGCCACCTCCTGGACATTATCCATCTCTGACCTCCCACACTCAAGCTACAGCTCTCGGGTCAACCAGTACTTCAGATGATGACAATATGTCAGTTCCAGAAATCACAGTTAGGCAATTAAAAAGTGGATCCATGTTTCTGGTACCAGTCCAAATCCAAGACCAGCACACAACTGCAGTGGCGGCTGAGGTTACCATTATTTCGGACACTTTTTACAAAACACTCTCACAGAAGCCTGAGAAGAAGCAGGACATCAAGTTGAGAACTGCCGACAGGGACTTACATATGTCCTCATTTGTAACATAACCACTCCAGTTACAATTAGGGTCCAAAACCTATTCGATTCCTGTAGTAGTGGGGCCAATCCAAGATGATGTTCTTCTGGGACTGGACTTTTTAGTTCCCCAAGGGGCACATCTTGACTTGACTCAACAGTTACTACAGATTGGATCGGATACCATTGAAATGACTGTTAGAAGTGGTAATCAACCCAACATCCCTGCTCATCTGACAAGTCTGTTTGAAGGGTCATCAAAGCTACTGCAAGGTCAAGAAGTGCATCAACTGGCAAAACTACTCACAGACTATCACGATGTGTTTGCCAAAGATGACTTGGATTTGGGGAACTTTACTGAACTTGAACATTCCATTGATACTGGAAACGCTAAACCGATTAAACAGCGTATGCGAAGAACACCACTTGGATTCGAGAAGGAGGAAGAGACACATCTCAAGAAAATGTTAGATGCCGGAGTCATTCAACCTTCTGTATCAGAATGGGCTGCACCCCCTGTGTTAATACGCAAACACGATAACACAGTACGTTGGTGCATTGATTATCGCGGTCTGAATGATGTCACGAAAAAAGACGTATTTCCGTTGCCCCTGGTGGAAGATTGTCTGGATACGCTCGCCGGTAATATCTGGTACTCTAAGCTGGATGCAAACTCAGCTTATTAGCAAGTGAAAATCTCTCCAAAGGATCGCGAAAAAACTGCTTTCATCACCAAGTATGGTCTATTCGAACATATTCGAATGGGATTTGGACTCTGTAATGCTCCAGCAACATATTCACGGGTAATGAACCTCGTGTTGAGAGGATTGACCTGGGATATTGCGCTGGCATTCTTGGATGATATTTTGGTGATGGGTACCAATGTTGAAGACCATCTGACTAATCTCCGATCCATCTTCGAGAGATTCCGAAGTTATCAACTCAAATTGAAACCTCGCAAATGTGAACTGTTTCAGCAGAGGGTTGAGTTTCTCGGTCGCGTAGTTAGCCAAGATGGCCTTGAGGCCAACAACGATGGCCTCAAAGTGGTACTTACTTGGCCCCACCCCACCTGTACCAAGGATGTTGAAAGGTTCCTTGGCTTTGCCAACTACCACAGGATGTTTATCAGGGACTATGCTTCTATGGCAGTCCCGTTGTATCGAATAACGGGCAAGAAGGCATTCCAGTGGAATGATGAGCAGGAGCAATCTTTCTCGTCCTTGCGGCATGCTCTAACCCATACACCTGTGTTGGCATTACCTACCAAGGAGGACCCCTTCATCCTGGATACAGATGCTTCGGATGAAGCCATAGGAGCAGAACTGATCCAAGTTCAAAATGGAGAGGAGAGAGTAGTTTGTTTTGGCAGTTTTGGCCTGACCGCCGAGCAGAAACGATACTGCACAACCAGAAAAGAACTATTGGCAGTAATCAGATTTACAAGGCAGTTTCGACACTATCTGCTGTGACGGCGTTTTACTGTTAGGACTGATCACAGCAGTCTCCAATGGCTGTTAAACTTCCGGAATCCAAATGGCCAATTGGCCAGGTGGCTGGAAGAATTGAGCCAATATGACTTGATGGTGAAACATCGCCCAGGAAAACTGCATGCCAATGCGGACGGTCTATCACGTATTCCACAAGGAGGCCACTGCCACAACTACAAACCAGAAGTAATGTTGAAAAGTTTGCCATGTGGAGGATGCAAATATTGCACTAGGGCTCATGAAAATTGGAGTAGGTTCTTCAGGGATGTGGATGACACCATTCCTCTGGCCCATGTTGGGCGGGATTGCCTCTCCGATGATGACTCACCTGATGATTGTGGCCTGCCGGTCTCCTGTCTTGAAATACAATCCATTGGGGATTCGGGTTTCCAAATGAACACCACCCCAGTGGCCGTAAGACTTGTTGTGACTGATGACGGGCCGAAAGAACAATTTGGGTATTCATCCGAGGAAATATGCAATCAGCAGAGATCTGATCCAGACTTAAACATTATAATGGATTGGATTCAAACTGCTGAGGAGCCGAGTGAATCAAGTCTCTTCTTGGCCAGTCCCGCAGCTAAACACTATTGGTTGAACCGAACTCTATTTCGGATTGACAAGCAGGGATTGTTACGTGTTGATCCTCTCATAAAAGAAAAGACAACACGAGGCATGGCATCCCTGGTGGTCCCGAAATCATTACAGCAAGAAGTGCTGAGGTTGAATCATGATGTCATGGCTGCGGCACATCTGGGAATGGAAAAAACAATCTATAGAGTTAAAACCCGTTTCTACTGGCATGGCATGGTACAAGATATCAAGTTGTATGTCAGCACATGTTCAACATGTAGCCGAAACAAAGGACCTGTACGACATGCCCGGTCACCAATGATCAACTTTCATGCAGGGGCACCCATGGAAAGAGTTCATCTTGATTTCATTGGCCCCTTGCCCAAAAGCAAGTTGGGTAATCAATACATCTTGATGATGGTTGACCAATTCACCAAATGGGTGGAGTGCATAGCTTTGCCTACCCAAACGACTGAGGTGACAGCCAAAGCTGCCGTAGATGTTTTTTTCTCTAGATTTGGTTGCCCTTTCCAAGTATTTACAGATCAAGGAAGAAACTTCGAGAGCAAATTGTTCACTGAACTTTGCATCCTACTACAGATACATAAAACCAGGACAACCCCATATTGTTCCTCTGCTAATGGACAAGTGGAGCAATTTAATCGCACCCTCCTGCAAGCCATTCGTTGCCACATAGATGCAAATCAATCCAGGTGGGATGAATTTTTACCACAACTGGCAGGAGCATTGAGGTCTGCAGTTAATCGGCAAATGGGATATACCGCCAACATGCTGATGCTTGGTAGGGAAATCAATCAACCTGCAGAGCTAGTCTTCAGCGCCACGCAGGAGGAATCTCCATCCTTGAACCCTGACACATATGTGCATCAGCTAGCCTCAGCTCTTGGTGAGGTACATCGCCTTGCCCGTAATAAATTGCAAACTACCCAGCTCCAAATGAAGAGGGATTACGATTTGAGGATTTTGTCCCGGAAGTTTGAAGAGGGAGAGATGGCGTATATACTGGACACTGCCTCCATACAAGGAAAGTGCAAGAAGTTGTCTCCATCCTGGAAAGGACCCGGGATAATCACTACCAGGATTTCCAATACACTATATGAAGTCCGGACAAGGAAGACAACATCAGTACATCACCATGATCGCCTCAAGCCTTGTCGAGATCGCGTAATTCCAAGTTGGATCCAGAGGTTATCTAAGACAAAGAGTACTTCTGATACTCAAGAGGATCTCAACTTGGAGTGGCTCTTCAAGAAGCAAACAAATTATTGTATCTGTAATAAACCCGATGATGGACGATTAATGATAGGCTGTGACCGATGTGACCAATGGTTTCATGGAGCCTGCGTTGGAATCACCAAGAGAACAGCAAACGCTCTGGATGAATACATCTGTCCTCACTGCACCCCAGGAAAGGACAGAGTATCCTAGAGGGAAAACTCTAATGTTTCAGAAAAATGGTATTCCAAAGACGAGGACGCTCCAGTGAACGCCATGGAGCCAGGAGCAGGGATGCATCTACTTCCTACTGGGCTGGAGACATGTTATCTACGTCTTCGGGCTCCCAGACCAGCCTAGGAGCTCCAACATCTCCCGGAAGAAGGTCCCCTGCCCCTCATCATGAACGATCAATGTCAGATCAACCAGAGGTATCCCTGGGACATGTACCAGACCTATCCCCAACATCCAAGGATGGTAGATATCAGCTCCGGGCCGTGCCCTCCAGGAAACGAAGCCCTGAGGATCACATCAAATCCTCCAGGAAGCGAGCCTGTTAGAGCCCGGATAGACGGCAGGTGGCCTCTGTCGTCTATCTTCCTGTTGCCAGCTATGAGCCAAGAGTCCAACCACGCCCGTCTTACCGACAATCACGCAGGCAATCACCCAGGCGATCACCCCATCGTCAGGTGTCTGTATATTACAACACTGCAAGACACAGGCAGCACTCTTCCCCTGTAAGACGAGCCTCTCCCAGAAAGGAACGGCGCTCTTCACCCCCGCGACATGGCTCTCCAAGACGGGAACGACGACCTTCGCCACATAGACCTATCCCAAGACGGGAAGTTCCAAGGCAGGAACGACATGTCTCCCCAAGACGGGATCGACGCCCTATGTAAAGGAGGCAAGCCCCAGAGCCAAGGCACCAGGCTTCTCCCTCACGACAGGTCAGGTCAATCAACCAAGGGCTGAGCGTCTCTGTCATTAACAAGGCCGCCCCGAAAATAGCTCGATTCCAGAGTAGTCATCCCCACGGAATGGGATCGAGCTGCCCAATACGGACGTGCGGTAAAAGAACCAGGACGCTGCGCCACCATGCCTACGGAGCTCACCTCCCCCCCTGTTTCCGTGACTCCGTACCAGCATCACAAGAAACGGCAGTTGACATGATATCGGCCATAGAAGACCTTGCCCGGCAGATCTTGGGAGCAGGAGCTACCTGGACGGAATTACACCAGTTCGTCCTAAGGAATAGCCTTGTTCCCAAAGACACACCCCTAAGAGGAAGCTGCTACGGGCATATTAAAGAGTTGAGTAACATCAAAGGATGGCCGTTACCATTGGATTCTGTCAACCTGTCACTGGATAGCCCTGCCTGTCTGATACACTGGAGGATCTTGGTAGCCCTTCTGGATGTCACCTCGGATGGAGTCCGAAACCATTTCAGGAACTTCGGGAACCCTCTGCCACTGCCAGGACCATCGCCATCTGTGCAAGCCACTCAAACAGCAGAGCTTCCCGGACCGTCCGCTCGACCAACTCCATCCTCAGCGCCGCCGAATCCAGAGAGACTTCCCAGGGGTTTTGACACCCATTTCCACTCCGATAGGATGCGCAGCAGGCTCCATCTGGACGCTGCCACACCCCTGGAAGAGGTCCTGGACAAGGCCGGCCAGCCAAAAGAGGTAACCATCAACCTTCAGAAGGCGCTACAGATCTTTTGCGACCCACCAACCTGGCCCCAACAACCAACTTTCCATCAGTGTTGGAAGACAGCTGTCGGTTTCCACCCAAAGAATGTGCAGGCCATGGACCCCGACCAACTCGACAAGTTAAGGCACCTGCTATCATCCCAGGATGTAATCGCCTTTGGGGAAATTGGCCTGGACTTCACTGTGGGAAACTGGGAACAGCAAGGGCAAGTCCTGGGGCAGCTCTTCAAGCTGGCACCATCAACCAAGCCAATCATCCTCCACCTCAGGGGCACAACCGCAGTCACTTACCAACAGGCTCCACTACAGGAATGCCTACAAATTGCCAAGGCTGCTGGAGTACCGTCCACCCAGAGATTCCATCTCCATTGTTTCTCTGGGTCATTTAAAGAAGTGGCACTGTGGACCAAGCACTTCCCTGAGACGTGGTTTGGATACACCGGGATGGTTGCCAGCTTTGACGACCAACAACTATCAGCGTTGCGGTTCCTTAACGCCAAGCGCTTTCTTTTGGAGACTGATGCCCCATATCTGTGGCCTCGCCCAGGTCGCCGAGGAGTTAACAGCCCAAGACTACTGGGTGAATTTGCAGCTATGGTGGCCGCTGCCCGACAGAGTACCACCGCCAACATCCTGGAGCGTGCTTATGTCAACGCAAGGCAGCTCTACAGAGTATAACTATTCACGCCAGCTGAATGGGATTTCTGAATCTGACTTGGTCAGGACTGGAACTGAGTCCACCGATCCGATCTAGATTCTAGGATTCTCATAGAAACATTGTCCTAATCTGACTTGGTCAGGGCTGGAACTGAGTCCACCGATCCGGTCTAGATTCTAGTATTCTCATAGAAACATTGTCCTAATCTGACTTGGTCAGGACTGGAACTGAGTCCGACGATCCGGTCTAGATTCTAGGATTCTCATAGCAGCTTTGTCGTCTATTTAAGTTACGTGAACCAACTCGGTTGCCACCAAACAATCTGGTTGGGGATTTTCTTATTTAAGGCGTATAACTAATCTTAACCATGAGTTATGCGAACTGTCTCGGTTGATAGCACAAAACTGCTGCCCAACCCTGCAGGGATTTTCTCATGTTTTGGCAAGGTCACCTGTTAGATCCTCCATGTCCTGAGACCACAAGGGGGGGCAAGTCCAGTAAAGAGGGAGGAATGTAGTGATTGGTGCTTCCACACTTGTACATTGGGTTACATCGGATTGGCCACCCGATGTTACTCGTATGTTTCCGGGTGTGATCGAGGCACGTGATCAACTTACCCGCCAAATCTGACAGGTGACAATCGACAGATTGAGACAAAACAGCAGACTGAACGGACAAAACCCACAGAAGCTAACACGATCTCGATCTCCCCTTCATCAAGCTTACGCTGTAAGGTAAGCACCTTTCCCTATCACTAGGCTTTCACAACATAATTAAATACTACTACTAGGATATTATTGATAAATTAGAAGGATGATAAGGATGTCTTTGTAGCATTTATTTACGTTAATCCTATAGGATCTACATGGTATCATACCAAATCTTGCAAATATGGAATCACATTTTTGTTGCCAGTTCGGATAAATATTGGTGATGTTTATATCATGATGAGTGGTGTCATGAACGCCAGAACAAGTGCAAAGGATGATAACATTGAATATAGTGCATGAAAAGTTTGTTCGGCTTTATTAACCAGAAGCATCGCTCGTATGATAAAATCATCAACAAATATGTCATATCTTACTTGAGTAAGATGCAACACTAAGCTGGTTTATTGTGAACGGTCGCAGTGTTTCAGATATTTCCTTTGGTGACTTTACTGTTATCAGGCAAAAGCGTGATTGACTGTATAATTTGTTCCTCTGTATTTTCCCAATATGTCTAGTTTTGACATTCTTTCGAGGTCGTACTCAGAGCATTGTCCATTATCTTGAACATTCATTTCATTCAGGTCGCTTCCCCATCCAACGTGCAACCACGCACACAACATGTCAAAAACGATTATTTCCGTTATGTGTTGAATGTAAGCCATGAAGACAATTTACTGTTAGGTAGTGTCATAAGAATGGTTGTTTGACCATTGTTGATGGTGCTATACAAGCATTTATTGGTGTTTTGTGTGAAGCCACTGATCGTATGACAAAAGAAAGTAAAGTTAATAAATCATAATGTCAACCATGGTTTGATAGTGAGTGTAATAGCTTTCGTTTTTTGTGAAATATACTTCTTTCAGTTCTAAGAACAACTGGATCTCATTAAAGCCTCGAAGATTACCTAGTTACCTTGAGAGAAAAATAATATATAAGGACGGGGTGATTAACAAGTTAATTAATCATGTACACGACAGTGACGATTTTTTGTTTACATTTGATAGAGAATGATGTTAATCTCTCAACATATCATCAAATATATATTTCCAACAGTCGTATTGTTATTTTTGTACTATGTGTAAAGGAGTAAGTAGTATTGATTGAAATAACTTGAAGGACAGAATGATAATGACCATCGTTGTGATACTGATGGTCTTACTGAAGCTATTCTAGATTCTCCTATTTCACTTGATTTCAAAGTGAGTAAGGCTTTAGATAAGTTGAAATGTTCAAAGTTTGCAGACACTGAGAAAGTTTTAGTTGATTATTTTTTAAACAATCAAAGGATCGTCTATTAGCTTATAGTACCATTTGTGTTAAGGGCACTTTTATTCAAGGTATTATTTTTCTAGTTTTTCTAATGGTGATGTTTCCGAATATACGTTGAATATATTTGCAATGTTATTGCAATGTGTACACAAGTTCTGTAAAGTTAAATGTGGATCATATGATCAATAGAAGTTGAAAGTCATATGGGATTATATTACCCATATTATGCAGTAGACTATACAGCTAATTTTAATTCCATAGTGGCTGCAGCAAGCTTCAAATACACAACAACTTTCTAAAGTTATCAACATGTTTGTAAACAGTTCTTTGTATCAAAGGGGATATTAAACTGCACCTGTAAATGTTAGATATGTTTAATATACTATGGGTCAGATGGCCTTGATATCTGAATAAACTGAATCTAAACCTGAATCTGAAAAATGGTGATTTCATGGTCTTACATGAAATATTTAGGTCATTTAGACTGATAAAAAAATAAGGGTGTTGAATTGTTTAACCCAGTAACTGGGAATTATGCCTTACTACCTCTGATGTTCTTTAGAAGTATACAACAAACAATAAACAAGAATAAGAAACTAATGGAACACATTGAATGGTTATGATCGGCTTGGCTGCTCTCTGGGTTGCCGCACTCATTGAATGGCCTAACAGGGAGTCAACTGTACTCAAAAAGCAAAATACTGGGTGGGCTACTGCTCGAAATCTGTTCAGTATCCGTAACAATGGATCTATTAATGTTGTTAATTTTGGTGGACTACCTAAACCTCACCAGGACTACCGCATGTGGTATGCCTTTTAGTCCGACAGACTACTGTTGTTTTATTCTGGTACCCTTAACTGTTGTTCACACTTTTAAGCATTGACTATCCATATTTGTACATTTTGAAAACTGTCCCAACGCTCACCTCAAATTCATTAAAGGCTAGGTATGTTTATGTCCCAAACTTCCCATAGAAATAGATGCACTGTATGGATTTTCTTTGGAAAGTCCAACATTGAAATGACCTTTACATTATTTTTGAGAGTCTGCTGACCGTTCATTGTTATTGTGATATCGACCTAATTTGCTCAGTCCCTTTTTGGATTTTGTACATATCGTGTAGTTAATATAACAAGGACACCTACAGATCCTATCTGATTATTATGATGACTATCTGATTTTAAAGAAACCTGAATTTTATTTAGGAAAGAGACAGTAAATGTTCCAGTACAGAAAAAAGTAGTAATTAATATGTAGTAGTTTAATAGTACACATGACATGTAATCCAACGTTACAAGTTATTCTTCCCTGTTTTCGTCATGTGACTTGAAACTAAACTGTACTGCTAATATAACATTATCAGGTTGGTATATCTCGATGTGCTTTTGTGTAAGCGGGAAACAATTGAGAATGACGGAAAAGCGTCTGATGTTTAAATAGTTAAATTTGGCACAATCATATTAACATGGTGAGTGTGTGAGTGGGTACCTACGCTGGTTAGAACAGTATTTATTTACACCACTTTGTGTCAAAAGTGAACCTGGTCATAAAGGTCATATTACATTTTTCAAACTAGAGTTGATCGATCATTGGTTATATTGAGTTCAAATCTTGGATTCAAATTCATGATCAGCAGATCCTTGGACAACGTAGAAATCCAGCTCTGAACAACGACTACAGGTGTCACTGCTACCTACATAGAGTTGTTCATTTGGGCCAGTAACTGATAAATTGTTATCATTTACTGTTTATCCGTCAGGTACTTTGACAGATTTTGAATTTTTGACAGACATACATTTTCTTCATATCAGAGGTCATAGTCCCATAATATATCAACTGTGCAGGTACTACATCTGCATATGTTTATGGTCACAGATGGACAGACAGGCAGACAGACAGAAATTGTTGTTACTCAGTGTTACTCAAATATAGGCAATTATGATATAGCAATATCATCACATGTGATGGTATAAGTAGCACATTTCACAGAATTTGCTTTGAGATATGTGTGCAAGTTGGAATTTCAAAAAGCAGTTTATCTGTCACACATAAGTATGATGTATAATTCATCCTCAAAAAAGTTATTTCTTTTTAGTGTGATAAGGACAAAACCTTTCTGCATGGGGATATGTTTTATACCTTTAAACATCAACAGTTACATGTAGCCTAAATTTTGCTACACTGCACTTTGAGTAACATATTCTTAATTATCTTAATTATGCTGAATTGGGCAGAGGAAAATATCTTTCCACATATAAAGTGATTTTGTTACGTTTTGGACCAAAGTTTTCAGAAGATGCATGATAAACAAGCACATGTACACACGCCTTATTGTATCTACTACAGGATGCGGTGAGCGCTACACGGGTTCGTCTGGTTTTTTCTCCTCACCAAACTACCCTGGCAATTACAACAATGGCCTGTACTGTACCTACATCATTGATGCAGGAGAGACATTGGTCTCTCTCGTGTTTGAAGATTTCAATACGGAAGGAGGGTATGATGTTGTCAAGGTATGTAAACATTGTGTTATTTGTGAAACAATTAGAACCAATATTGAATGAAGCATGCAAGTAAATGTACCAGATTAAAGAATCTTTTAGAAGATACTTTTACAAGCAGAAAACAGGAAAAATTTTGAAGGGCTCACGATTACACAATCATTATAACATTATGGCAGCAAACAATAACTGAATATCCATACGCATTTTTTATACTCAACCATCTAGATCACAAATACCATGATTTTAGTTAACTCCATACATAATGATATGTCGTTGATGACATAATTTATCAGGACAAGTTCCTTCACAATTCCATGAATATTGTTGTCTTTCAGTATTATTCCTACTAATTACTTGTGTTGCTGTGCAAAATCACTCTTGTCCGACAAACTTTACATGCAGCATAATTATATGCAGCGATAATACGACGTACCCATGTGTACGTACACAACTAAACTATATATTTTGTCTTAAATCGTGAAATGTAAAAATTAGGAATAACACTAATAATCCCGACTGCAAAACAGGAACTGAACTGAACATGGACGATCACCTGAAAACATCGCTCACTTTGAAGGCATTCACGCTATTCAATGTAAGGAAATCTGGTGATTCCAGAACGTATATAACAGGACATGGCAATAGATGTATCATTGTTCAGGGATGAAAAGATGTGCTGCCTATACACCAGATGAACGTTACCAATAAAGGTGAAGGCTGCACTGGTTAACCATATTTAAGTGTTACAGAATCACGTACTGCTTGCAAGTATGCCACATGCGCTGTTGGTTTAAGTTTGGAAGGGCTTGGTCAGTGCGCATTAAGGAGAGGTAAATTGGAAAAAAATCGTCCACTGCATGTGTAAACATATTTGTTCAAATGTTGTGATTGTAGATGTATTTACTGATGCTGTGAGGATGGGTGCATTATGTGATTATCTTGTTATTAATCTGAGTGTGTTTAATGTTTGGTTATTTAGAACAATAACTGCTACTGAAAACAAAGGTAAAATTGGCATGTGCCCAATAATTTAGTTTTCAGTAGTTACATTATTATGTTAATATTTAATTCAAACATTCTATTTTGATTTTTGATCATTATAGTATTCACACATGTAAGAGTCATGTTCATTATCTCTGTAGGAGTGTTTGTCAATCCGAATTTGCCAACACTTACTTTTTAGGCTAATTGGGATGTTGTCAAAATTAGACTCAACCCTTCATCTATAAATTGCAGGTTTATGATGCCTCCAACAACCTCCTTGTCCAGCTAAGTGGAAACAGACGGGGCTACATTGTCCAGTCAGCTGTCTACTACCGGGTTGTCTTTACTACGGATGGTGGGGCTGTTAAGGAAGGATTTAAGGCCGTGTGGACAGGTATGTAGATTTTTACGCCTTTGTTATTTTGTTTACTTTGTACTTGTCTCCTTTCACTTCTTTTCACTACTACCTTGCATTTGACATTTGGTTGTCGTTGTCACAGTTGCCTATGTACACATTGTTTGTAAAAACATGTTGTGCATTGTGCTCTTCCAACACGTCTGCGGCTCATGCAAATTGACATGGGTAATCTTACGTTGCAAGGGATCTTCAGCATACTCGATCGGAACATAAAATTGCGAAATCAAGCCAGGGAAAAAGTGGATTCCTTTCAGTGTTTGCATGCAAATGCGTTCTGTCTGGTGTATCTTTTTGGTACATACTTATATCAGAGCGGACTGCTGAAGTGTGAAGACATGTCTAACCCGACTTTCTAAAAACTATTTACTTCTACAACAAATGCTATTTTGAGTTGCGCGTTCTCAGTAAAGTACACATTTTAGTACTTTTTGGGTTGAGCCCAATCCAGGTTTTGAACCCTCACTTAGTGAGGCACCTAATTGCTAGCACATAAAAGTCAGCAATCTAACCCACTCAACCACCGAGACTACCACTTGAAATGGAAGTCAGACACCTGGTAGTTTAGATCACATACATTGTGTACCCCTCAGACAAACATGAATTGGCATGGCTCCCATTGCAGAAAGCTATGAAAGCTCAGTGACTTTTAGAAAGTTATAAAATGTTACAAATGTTGTATTTGGGAGCACAAATTCTAGAACTGAATCAAACCAACACTCTCAGAAAAAAACACCTTATCCCCAACACACAACTTCAGCGATCTAACTCACCCAGCCACTGAGGTATTGCGTAATTACTTCTAATAGCATAGTGTATGTTTCTTAGGCTATTGTGATTTATTCTTGATACAATCTTGGTGTACCAACAGCCATTGAGGGGAACGCTTTGTATCGACAGGGTACTTAGTAACTCAATCAAAATCCTTTTGGGAGGTTCATAATTGATTTACATAAATGGTATGATAGGTCTTTGCAGAGTTGCTTGGACTGTCAGTATCTTCATTCGCACATTATGAACCCTCTTTTGTAATCAGAGAGAGAATTTAGGAATTTCAACTTCTTTCATATGAGGAACACATAATTTCGGAGTATTTGCCTACTCATTTATCACGTGAATGAATGATAGGATGGAGAGAGCAAATTTATATATTGTATGTTGTTGATTTTGAGATACAATATGTGGCAGTTGTTGACTCGATTGTCAGTGGATGCCCAGCTTTGGCACAAACACAGTATCTTTAGCAGAATTATGGAGTGGGTCGATCATTTTATTACCGTCTTCACCATGTTTGTGGTTTGGACACAGAGGTACATGCATGGTAGGACCCAGGTTATATACTGAACAACAAAAGTTCCTGTGACATTGAATAAAATAAAATGCAATGTTATGTTTTTTACCAAATCTGAACCAATTTCGGTTTGCAACAGATAAAAGATTCCTGTAAGTGTTCAAATGGTTTAATTTGCCATACTGTCTTCAGAAAATGCGAGATTTCATAAAAAAAAAACATGAACATGCCAAAATGTCAATTTACAAATCAATTGTGTGTGTCAATCTCTGGTTGCGATGCAAGCAACACATCTTCAGCTCATGGAATGGACCAGGCGTCGCATAAAGTCCTATGGGGTATCTGTCCATATCAGATGGAGCATGTTTCGATGTTCCTGGAGTGTCTGTGGAACACGTGGTTGACGTCGAAGGCGCTGAGCCTTTTCATCCCAGATGTGCTCGATTGGTGAGAGATCAGGGGAGCGAGCCGGCCAGGGGATGACATTCACGTTGTTTTGTTGAAAAGAATCCTGAACAAGTCGAGCACTAATGTGCTTGACAAGATTCAGGAAAAAACAAGGCAAAATGCTTACCTCGCTTACAAAATGTCATGCTCACGATAATGACAGGTAAGATGTACCTATTATGGTCTAATAGATTTTGCGCGGATTAGAAGACGGGGGTGACTCCACTGGCGGTAACATCTGTATTAAAATCACTTTAAAGTGTTGAAATTGGTTTGTGCTGAGCTTGGCTTGGTTTGTACGGTATGCTGCTATGTGATCGTAACATCCACTAGTGCATATGGCAGACTAGCCAAAGACGTGGATTGCACAGGCCTGGGAGTTGAAGGCTTTATCACAATCAATATCATAAGTGTTGAATTTGGTTTGTACTGAGCTGTCGGTTTGAAGATTGAATATGTACAGTATATATACATGAATAGACATCATGTTCTGATGCGAAGGCAGTGGATTTCGTTTATTATTACTAAACTGACGTCCAAAAGAAACTTTACCAGAGTTGAAATCACTCTTGCTCAAAAACAACAAAACATACATGCATGAAGTAAAGTGTATTGAGAAGATCAATATATCAACATAATCAACACTGAAAATGACAATCATACCGCGACCGAGAATGACGTCAGAGCCCCCCCCCCCCCCCCCCCCCACGACCTCCTGCTTGCAACACGCCGCCGTTTGTTCAACCATTCGGCGGTAAACACGTTGTCTTCCATCAGCCCTAAACCATACAGAATCGACTTTCGTCAGTAAAGACAACCCTCTGCCAGTCACGTCTTTGCCAACGTCGTACAGTCCAGGCCCATCTCAATCGCAGACGACAATGTTGCGCTGTCAATAGCTGTCCTCTGTATGGTCTAAAAGCCCTGATTCCATGAGCCCTGGGTCTCCTGTCCACTGTATGTCGACAAACCCTGTGAGCTAAAGCATTTGTCGCCGATGACGTCACTGTCAGGAAGCGATTTCGGAGGTGCAAGGTACGCAAGTACCGGTCATCATGGGGCGTGGTCACCCTTGGTCTGCCTGTTCTTGGCCTGTCAGCGGTCCGCCCTGTCTGTCTGTAACGTTGCATCAAGTTGGTAACGGCAACACGGGAGCAACCGAAGGTTCGTGCAATATGAGCTTGGGTGACTCCCATCTGTACCACACCCAAGGCTCATTCACGTTGTTTGATTGTGAGTCGTGGCATTTGTTTTGTGTTGTTTTATCACTGTTGATGTCTGACTTGTCGTTGCAATCGTTTTATACCCTTACCCGCACGTTCATTTGCAGTTGTCCGTGGTGCACGTGTTTTTCACTTTTTCGCGTGTTATCTCGCAAAAATGTAACAGACGATTAACATCTTCTGCATACACTATGGTTCTATTTAGGGTATGTGTTTTAGATAGACTTTATCGAAAAACAAATTATACTTTGTCTGAAATTAATATTTTCAGTTGGTAAAGTTTCTTTTGGACGTCAGTTTATATTGAGATCAAGTTGAACCGAGCTTAATATTGTTTGCACAGTCAAAAAACTACGACTGTAAATATATTGCACAACAGACACAAGAAAATAATAAAAATACAAACTATTAACAAGGGGAATGTGAATACTAATACCTTTACACAGACACTTTTCAGAACCAGAAATTAAGATTTCTCCACAATGAAATACTCTGGTCATTGCGCTTAGACGAATCCAGTACCAATCAAAGGGAAGATTATGCAATCAAGGCCATTAAAACTGAAACGATGTTATGCAAACAAATCATATATACTCTTCAAAAAAAAGAAAAGCAAAGCCAGATTTGTGTGAGGTAGCAAAATACATTTATACGAGGATCCGTACAAGGTATTGAGCCAAAATGTTGTGGAGAGAACACTTGTTGATTGAGAACATTAGGAAAGATGTAAATTTAGATTTAATGTTACTTTGCCAATGGTGGCTATAACATGGACACATTAACAAAAAGTGATACTTATTTTCGATACTGTGTAGGTTACAAATTTTACGTTTTCTAAATTCACCAGGAATATTGAAATGTCCACGTTCAATTTGTAAATTGTGAGAACTGAGCCGAAAACGAGTCAATGCTGTCCTGAAATTATATACAGTTATACTACTCAAACAGTTCTCATATAAAAAGGATGTTTTTAACTGTGCATAATTAACCATTTTGGATCTTTAGGGTAGATCACTATGATAAACCTGAAAGAAGTTGTCTCCTAACCGCTGACGTAACATATTTAAAAATACGGTTTTATTAACCGTATGTTTGAAAGTACCAGATATCACCAAATCCTATTCTGAAAATAACAGTTTCATTACCGAAGTTACGTGGCCTTACGTTAACCGTACAACCGCAACATACTGTAACATTTTTGAGTAAACGAGATTCCTGCATAAAACAGCAATCGACTGAATAGAACATCTACCATACTCGCCTAACACACAAATTGATAACTTTACTTTTAAAAGACGCTTACAGGCATACAATTGAACTTTTTCTGATGGTTCCATGTCACTGAACCCCCAAATTTCAATCCCGTATGAAAGTATTGGTGTTATCTTTGTATAAACTAATTTGAAGTAAATGTGAGGCGAGTATGGTTTCAAGGAATGTATACTACTTAACAGGATCATGAATACCTTTCTTGCCTGAATTGCAGTATCATTTAAAACATTCGACCTCAGTAATATATTGCTAATATACAAGCCAAGATCACTGTATCCAGTAACGACTTCAACCGCATTTCCATCATAATATCATTTTTAATAACGTGATAAACCTCCAAAATATTTTAAAAACAACTATTTTTGTTTTCGATAGTTTGATTGACATTTCCCATTTACAGCAGTAATAATGCAATATATCCAACTTCATTTGTAAGTTGTTGACAGTATTGCCTAACACAATAAGGTCATCCGCAAATATAAGTAGAAAAATATGAAAAAATTCTGGATATCACTGAACATCAAAACGACAATTTTTTTCCATTTCTGTAGCCAATTGGTTTATAAAAATCTGAAAACAAAAGGGACAAAGCAAAAACCCTTGAAGCAATCAAATGTACCAGATACTCTGTTGTTTGAACGAACACAATCATTTACATTACTGTATTTGGAATGTAAGTTTGTACCCATTTTAACACGCAAACCATTTTTTGTATAATAGCTTCCATAGATGACGCTGAATGGAGTCGAATGCTTTAGAGAAATCAATAAATACTACGCAATGTTTACCTCATTTACGTGAAAGATAACGCGGAACGGCAGAGTTTAATACAAAACAGTTGAATAACTTTTTCGAAACCCCGACTGACATTCAGATATATTATCAAGTGTTGCAGCCCAATACACTAGTCTTCTGTTTAGAATATATGTAAAAACTTTACTAAGGATACTCAGGAGGCTTATAGCCCTATAATTATCGGAAACAGAGGCGTCCGCTTTCTTTAGCAATGGGATGATTATCCCAGTAGCCCAAAACTCAGGGAAACACAGTTAAATGGGGAATGTAATATGTCAATTGTCAGTTCTTGCACATAACCTTGACTTGTCACCGTCCTCCGCCTCACCAAGATTATCTTGAATAACCATAATGGCACTGTTCATGTTTTTTTACAGAGACATTCATCACTCGATGCTAAAACATAATCCATCATACTACAATCTAGCGATATACATCAAGGAGAGTAGAGTTAGTCTGGATAGGAACAATAAGTGAAATTCAAATTGAATCTGAAGTCCTTGAATAGTGACTCCCCAAAAATGTACCGTCACCGATTTGATAGTCAGTTCCAAATCTTCCATTCACAGTATATGTTAAGAATGGAACACATTTCCAAAAGATGTTTTATCATATGAATATCTTTCCATCTCAAATTGTGTAAAAATATATACTAAGTAACATTACATTCAACATGGTGAATAACATTATTTTCCGTAATTATAGTCCAGCATCACATCGAGTCTACTTTTCATGTAAGATCCGGGTAAGAATAGATCTTCAGCAAACAATGCTTGCCGTAAAAGGCGACTATGCTTGTCATAACAGGCAACTGGCGGGATCGGGTGGTCAGGCTCGCTGACTTGGTTGATGCATGTCATCGTATCCCAAGTGCGTGGGTCGATGATCATAACGTCAGTCGATTATTTACAGACCGCCGTCATATAGCTGGAATATTGCGTGTGGAATGAAACAACAAACAAACCACCAAAAAAAATTCAATTACAATGATAGTAACAGCTGAGTACTCCTCCAGTGTACTCAATAAAAAATACAGCAAAATCTCTACCCCGTTTTGTCTATCTTTGTAACAATTGTTATCATACCAGGTCGATCTCTCCGGTTGGATATATATAAACACACAGAATGTATCTCTACTGAAACCAAACATACTTTTATCCAACAGAATAGTAATAGCATTTTCTCTGTATCGAACATCAATAACACTTCTTACCAGTGAATATTTTATCAAAGCAAGTATTCCTTCCGAATACCTCCCGAACCTTTTTGTTGCTGGTAAACAAAAAAGTTTATATTCTGGAAAATTGTCACACTACCAGAGTAGTCGCTGGCATGTCCTCAATAACGAGCCTGTCATTCTAATAATAGCCCCTCTTATTCTCCGATCCGAGCAAAGTCAGTTTTTTCACTCTGTAGCTTATTACGAATAATTACAAGAAACCGAGCAAAAACAATGAAAAACGTGAAAATAGCAAAACGTACCCTATATTTCCAATAAAACTTTGTTTATAAGAATCATTTACAATAAGGATCAATATGTACATTAAGGGTTGCGGGTTGTTACTTTTAATGTATTTTTTTTTACATTAAGAGTTAACACGTAACCCTAAATGTAAAAAAAAATACATTAAGAGTAATTTTTACATTAAGGTTTGTAACATAGCCTTGTGATGGTGCTGGGCGCTACTTTAAAAAACCTGGCTACAGTTTGTTGTTTTTATTTCGGGATACACCAATTGCGTAACACTGTCCCTGAGCACAAACACAAACGGCCTGTTCCTTGTTACAGGTGTTAATTAGAGAATGTATTGCTTATTTTATCCCCGCAAGAGTTTAATTTTATGACTGGTAATAAACCTTCATAAGTCGGTACATGGGTCAACAACTTTTATATAATCCATGTCACATAATTTTGTAGGGTGTGAATATAATTGCACCTTTGATGACAACAGTGCAACTTATGTTTGGAGATGAAATTATCAAAATATACACTTAAAACTATAGGATTAAAGAATTTCATAGTCAACTGTTTTTTTGTATTTATGCCAGACTACACACAAACTGAAAAAGGATACATATATTTATACAGCTTATCTTCAATAGCTATATGGTAATAAGTAGGATTAAACATTCGCCTTGTGCTTCTGTATTTGTAAAAGGGGAGAACAAATAAGATGTTTATTTTTAAAACATAGAACTTTGAACATGGAGCATTTTACGGATAATAATATTTTATATTATACCAAGGCTACCCAAGAAAAAAACCGGATCGAAATCTGACCAATCCGAAGCCTGGGTTGTCGACCAATCAGAGGCCGCGCTCGGGCCATGGTGGGCTCTGATTGGTCGAACCGAGTTTGTGCTTTCTCTCCCATGGTAAAATCCATTTCCTATGGAAAAGAAACACAGGGGTCGGTCCGTTTTGGAAAACCAAGGTGCAGGCCAGGCACCGGAACGAACCAATCGGAGCTGCGGCCTGGGAAACCAACCAGGAAGCAGGGTGTCAGTGGCTATCCTATAAAACAAGAGTGGATTCGAGTGAATCAGTGTCACTTGTAAAAAAAGAAAGAAAATTAGCAGCAACAACAACAACAAGTCTGAAAACTGGGATCTGGAGCTCGTCTCAGTGGTGCACCTTTTGCCACTGTGCAAAGGGTGCCGCTCGGACTTGGAGAGGAAAGAAGCAGTACTACCATTGCCATCGTTACCTCCATGGCAATGCGACAGGTGCCAAGGGTGTCTACCTGTGTACGCCCTTGGCACAAGGGTACGGGATGGGACATCTCAATGTCTATATTGTAAGACCATCCTCAAGGACACCTACGTGAACCCGTCTCCTCCTTTCCTCCCTCCCTCCCTCCCTTTACCACCACCACCACCACCCTCCCTCCTCCCTTCACCACCGCCGCCTTGTCTATGTTTAGAACCACCACACCCACACCAACCATGGCGATCATGTTCACCTTTTACGACCGCTTCTCTGGGTTTTTTACCCCTTCCCTCCTCCTCCTCCTGCTCCTCCCCCGGAAAACGGAGGCGACGCCCTCTTGAAGGTGCGCGCACAAACGGACACGAAAGCAACGCCCTCTTGGAGGTGCGCGCGCCACCGGAAAACGGAGGCGACGCCATCTTGGATGCGCGCGCAGCTCCCAGCATGCCCTGCGCCCATGCGCAGGTCACGTGACCGGATGTGACGTCACATCAGGTCACGTGATCTTTTCGACCAATCAGAAGTCAGGAGCGGTCCCAGAGCGCTGCCCACAACTACTTTCGCGTCTTTACATGCAAGTTGTAACAAACTGTATCTTTAAAGTACGGTAACAATCGTCACAAGTAGGTAACGGTAATCTCACACTAATAAACGTGTGAGTAAGCCAATAACATCCAATTATAGTCAACATTCTGTATCAACATGTATCATCACAACATTTCCCTTATTAATCATATATTTGTACCTGTACCACCTAACCATGAAACCTACCGTTCTCATAACTGCATTTCCATTCTCCTTATTGTATTTCACTTCACTGTACTGGTAAGGATATTTGTTTAACTTTGGGACCCGTAGTTGTCATGTCTTGTATATTGTCATGCATTTCATTTCTCATATACACATGCTTTTAAATTGCCCACGAAATATTTACAACGTCCCTAAAGGACTGTGCGGCCGGTAACTTCCCGTAGAAGTAGTAGTAGAATGAATATATGCAACCTGACCAAAACATTAGTTTGGTCAGAAACCTCTGAATATGAGTTGCATTTTTCAATATAAACCAACACATGACTAAGTAATCTGAGTAATCTGAATATTCGTAACACGTTTAACGTTTGACAATAACAATACACATTCTTTACATATATGCACGATTGCATTTTTCTATAACCTTGTGCCAATTGAATCATCTAACACCGTAGTAAATAATCTACAGCATTGACTGATGTGGGCCCGGCTCCATGCACATAGCATCATATAATCATAAACCTGAAAGAAAACACCTGCCAAAATCAATATTAGAGTGTGCCTCTCCAACACATCTGCAGTGTCATAACTGAAAAGGAAATGAAATATAATTAATCTGAAACCACATTTGAAATTAATTCAGATTTCTAATGCTTACCCTTTTTCTTTAACGACTTCGATTCTGTTACATGTAATAATATGTTGCTTCCTGTACAGTGAAAATTGTTAAGTGAATCTTGTTGTATGTCTCTCTATTGACTTTATGGGCTAGACTTTGTTTTCCTATGACAACGTCATCCTCCTAGGAATCCCAGGTAGCATTTTATGCCTGCGTGGGGTTAATTTCTGTGACAGCAGGGTTGTCATGCCCGTCTCCAGATCAGAATTTTAAAGTTGAGACTGAGTAACTGGATTTTCTGTAGCAACATCTGGGAGTGGGTTAGTTGACCTACCTACAAACCGTTTTAGCCGTTTTGCGTGGATAGGAAAAGAGAAGATTTAGGCCTGTTGTCACACGAAGAAATGGAAACCGGTGACATATGTGACTTCAAATAAGTATGGTCAAGAGTTTGCTCAGCACGGTGGACAAATGGCTACGTGATCGTAACTAGAATTGCTTTCTGCTTGGGGAGGGGGAACCTGATTGGTATCTAGTCCTGCATACTACTTGGAAATATCCAATTTCCTGAATGATTGAGAAAAAACATACTTACCACCACATCTCTAACACATGATCTGTCCTGGGATGGAGGTGAACCACTGTCTTCGTTTGTCCAGATACGACTGCGTCTGAAATTCGTTTCGTGGTGGTCGCCACGTAGGGTAGGGTACATTAAGTATTATATCGGGGAATGGGGATCTGTCATAACCTACGACCCACAAAAGATTCTTAAAGGGTCCATCAGTATTAAGGGTGGGCGTATTTGTCCATAAACAATTTCTTTATCTCTTCAAAAATGATGATTTCATCCTCACCAATTGTATAAGGTCTTTGTACTAGCTATACGCCGAATCCTTCAATAACAGTGGGAAAACATCAACTTTATGTGCATCATTCCACTTTTGAAAGTTGAAATGAAGGAAACGGTCAAGCCATTCCGCAGCATGAGACGTGTCTGCTTTCTACTGACGACGAACCTGACCAGGAAATATCAGGGAGACCGGAATAATGCAAAATACCCTGAGTGATAAGTCTAAATCCTGCTCAGAAATAGGGGGAGAAGGATCCTGGGGGAGAAAGGGATTGCTGGAGTGGGTGGAACGGCGGTTGAGTGGTCAATCTGTATGAATTTGTGAAAAACGTACGAAAGGACACGAGATGGGATAGGACGGTCAGCGGACTTGGATGTATCAGAATTACCTGTGTCTCCCTCTCCCTCTTTCTCCCTCCCTCTGTCTCTCTCGGTGAGTGGACGGTCTGGAAAAAATAATGTATTAAACATTTACCTCTTTCAGTTACCTGAAGTATTTTCTGTTCCGCACCGTCATGGTCAGTAGTAGGAGACATTCCTCCACAACTCGCCTGGTCAGCCAAGGGTCATTAAGGTCATGCAGTGCTTGGTCTATCGGCTCTTTCTTACATTTATAAATACAACACATGGGTTATACTCACATGTTTAATAACAATCCAGTCCATCTCTCAAACAATACAGGCTAGACGCATCACAGTTACTCTGGTAACTTCAAACACCCTAATCTCTCATGATATCCGAGTGCGGCGTTAAACAACAAACAAACACGTCTTTAACTTGTTTGATAGGCATTACTTAGAAGTTGGCGGTTGACAAGATAGACACAATTTTATGGATAACAACTTCTTTAATACTGTAAAAAGCGACGTTTCGGTATAGATCCTTATACCGTCGACAAGCAAGACTGAATGAGGGACATAGTGCAGAATATATATAGCAAGTGGAGGATTAACAGTAGAGGATTAGCAGTAACAACAAGGGCATACATGGGTGGGATAACATAGGTGGGTGTGACAACAAGGCGGTATACCGTCCTCTCCTGGTGCTTTTCCCAACTTTTAAGTCTGCAATAGTGTCCTGGATTTCTTCCTTAGTAATACGACTAGATAACAATTCGTCAGTAAATTGCAATTCGTTACAATCGTGACATGAAAGGCTTTCAATAAAACGTGAAACGGATTGATCAAACAGCAAATGATCAGTTCGTTGAAGTAGGTTTAACAAATTCTCAAAATAGGAATACCACACTTCTAGGGCCAATAGATGATTTCAGGCGGTTTCCCGTCCTCTCCTGGTTTTTTCCCCAACTTTAAGTCCACAATAGTTTCCTGGATTTCCTTCTCAGTAATACGACCAGAAACAAATTCTTAAAATAGGAATACCACACTTCTGGGGAAATAGATGATTTGCCTTTATCACTATAGAGAAGGTGTTTTCATGATTTCCAAAACTGTTTACTCTGGGAGTTTTATATCATCAGCTGTTTTACTGTCATAGAAATTCTTTTTTTACTTACAGCAATGTTTAAAGTTGGATTTGGCTGATATATAATCATTGATGTTCTTTTCACACTTAAATTTCCTTAACTTTCAACCTTGCAATTATTACATTCTTTACCAAACCATGGTGGTTGATTTATCTGTGCACTGTGCAAAGTTGTAGGTGTCATAAACAACATGTGAACAACGAAGTCCAAATAATTCCGTTAATTTAACTACTGCAGCATTGACATCCTCAGTTAATAACCTTACATATTCTTCTTGCATCAAACTCAAAGAGTTGGTTGAAATTAAGATATCAAACTTCAAGTGAGAATCATCTCACAGTCTAAATCATGATATTATCTCAACAGGAATATTCACTAAATTACAATCCGAACTATGAAGATCAAAAATGTTTTCTAACTTACATTCCAGTGGCAAATGATCAGACAGTCATATCATGGAGATTAGTTACTAAGGCAGTACTAATAATAAAATAGTCAACAACACTAGTTCTTATATTTGAAATAAAAGTAAGGTTACTTGGAGTGTCGCCGTTTGTACGACCATTTACAATATGCATATTCATGGCTTTGCTCAAGGCAAGAAGTTGTTTTCCATAATTGTTTGCTACATTATCACAAGATAATCTTGGTTTAACAAAAGAATCTTCATGATATGATTCTTCATTAACAGGTACATATTTGGGGTCATCGTCCAGAATAGAATCTGGTTCAGAGGCTGTTCTAGCATCAAAATGTCCACATATGATAAACGAAGAATCAACTCCATATTCATGTTTTAACTCTTCACGTTTATCTTCTAATAGTTCGAGACCACTATCTTCCGAATTGTCATACTCTGTCGACCCTGCCGGGTGTATATAAAAGAATGCAAGAAACATTTGATAAGGCCAAATTAACAATAAGTAATTGAAAAATGACACTATTTCCCCAGTTTCATTTAAACCGCTTGAAATATCATTTTAAAGCTTTGCTAATACAAACAGAAATTCCCTCAAATAATCGTCAGCGGTTCTGCCGACGTTTTGCCTCTGATGTGAAACAAAGATAATAATCAAAAGTTTTACATTACAGATTTTGTGCATTGCAACATATCGTCCCTATGAATCCAAATATATTAAAACTTGTACAAAAAGCTACAAAATCATTGCAGGAGAGAGTAGATCGGTGCAAATTGATAAAATGTTTTTGGGGACAGTAGCAAAGGTAAATACTGGTTGAGGGGCATCACAGCTCTGTCTATCACTGGAGCCATGACCGTTCTCCTATGGTGTTTTGCGTCTCCCTTCGGAGGAAGTACTGTCCGAGTTATCTCCCCTTGTCATATCTGCATGTTGATTATCTCTATGGGAATGGGTTTGCGGGGACGATCTCTTCACCCGGTTACAACGCTGCCCAATTTGTTGCAGCTTCGTCTAGAATGTACACACTGCCGTCTATAATTAGCTTGTCGTAGCTAAGAAACGTGATACATCCCTCCTTCCGTGCTTTGTCCATAAACGGAAACACCTGTGATCGAAGTCACCTCACCCTTTCTGTGAAGTCCTCCGATATGCGAAAGTTATTGTCACCTTTCAGCTGTTTTCTGCTTGCCTCCAAAATACTTGATTTGTCTTTGAAAGACGCAAACTTGACAATGACAGGCCAATTTGCTTTCTTACTGTTTAAACGGTGTGCCCTCTCTATTGATCAGCATTAGGAAGTCCAATTTGATCATTGGGGAAGGCTCTAACTTTCGACTCACTGATATCCCATTTGATCTTCTTGATTGAGCCTCAGTGTTATCATTTTTTAATTCTAGATAAAGAACCTTTTGTTTTAAATCTTCATTTTCCAATTTCAAATTCACAAGTCTCTCATCATAATCTTTGACAAACAATTCAAATTTCAGGTTCATAGCCGACATCTCACCTTGAATTGCCTTAAACATTTTTGCGATGTCGGCCATTTCTGATATACCCTGATCTGCTTGCTCATGTTCGCCTGGTAAACACTGACCTGTAACATTCCTCGCTGACAGTCTGATTTGTACTCTGCCTCTGTTGGTGTCACTTGGAAAGTGGCGACCCCCGGTTGCTGGTCCAGGGCTGCCTTCAACATCTCCACATAGCATGATTATCGACAATGTCAACACAAACAACCTCATACCCGATCTTATGCCCAGCGTTAGCGTTAGCCCTCCAAACATCAACTGACACACCCATTTCACGCTTGGAGATGCCAAATACATTCACACATGAGATAATAGCAAACTTTACCTGTTTGAGTCCCTGTGTCACTTATTTGCACAGATTATCTACAGACACCGAAGACACGACTGTCAACACTGCTGGTCACGTGTTGGTCAGGTATGCGTTGCTTAGTGACACATGATTTCCAACCTATGTCTCCCCTGGCGGCAACATTTGACGCGTTACGTCTAAGACCAAAACCCCCAGATGAAAGCACCATATTTCATAAAAGGCTGAACCGAGAATTCATACAATTTAGTATAAATTGCATCAGTAAAACCACCAGCATCAAAATATTTTGTATATAAAACACCAAAAGCTCGACTTGCTGATTTAGCCAGTTCATTAATTGTGAACTTAAAGTCCATTTGTTCGTTGAGCCACAAACCAAGTTATTTATAATTGTTATTGTACTTCAAAAGAGTTTCACCAATTGAAACGTTGGTTGTGGAGCAATTTGTGTTGGTAGGCCTAAAATGAACAATCTTAGTTTTTGTGGGATTAACTGCAAATCTCCACTTTGACACTATTCATTAACCACGTTTAACATACTTTGCAGTTTATCCAATAATAAAATATCATCAGCATATAACATATTACCAATATTTAGATCATTTACGTCAACACCACAATTCATGCTTTTTATATTGGTCGCCAGGTCGTTAATGTAAAAAGAGAAAAAGAACGGAGGGACAAGGCATCCTTGCTTTAGTCCCCGTGGGGCCTTAAACCAGGGTGACAGCAAACCATTTACTCTCACAACGCACTTCACATTGCTATGTAAACTTTTAACAGCTCCAAACATTTTTTTTCCGTTTGTGCCATTTTCAATATTTTAAATCATAAACAATCTCTGTTTAAATTGTCAAACGCCTTTTTCATGTCAATAAAACAGCAAAATGTTGATAATTTTGATTGTTTTCTATTTTTGATTATTGTACAAATGCTGTAGAGGTGATCCAAACAGCTCCTTTTTCTGAAGCCATTTTGCTCCCCAGCTAGAATAGTATTTCTTTCGCTCTACTTACTCAATCTCACATTTAAGATGTCACAATAAAGTTTACAGGGTACAGAAATAAGAGAGATACCCCTGTATGACAGAGGAGTTTGAATATTGGTGAACATCGGTGTCAGATTTAGCAACAGGATTAAAACAAATTTTGATAATTATTGCACTATATATTCAAGGTTTTCATTATCAAAATTGATATCTGGTCGTTAGCTACACCTAATCTATCAATCATTTTCCAGAAATCTCTTGTGTCAGTATTATCAAACGAATCTGTCAGTTTCTTCTGCGTTTCTAGCTGATAGGAACCTTTATATTTGCTATGTAGTTTATCACGTATTTTCTCTGAGTGATATATAACTGATGACTGGCTTGTTTCATGCCTGGTTATCTACATGCTAAATGCATTTTATAATTGGTTGAATAAATCAATAACTGAGATTGTTAGTGGCTATATCCTCGAATGGGGGTTAAAGTAGTGTAAAATTATTTTCCCCCTTAGAGGGTATGTAAGACCACGTCTTTCAAAGTATATTTATTTCTTCCACGTTTTTAATAGTGGTATATGTGTTATTTTAATGTTTGGCTAAATTTTTCAGCCATCGCCAACAACTGAAGGGATGATGTAAATCCGGCTGGGGTCCATGCAGGTAGCAAAAGTACTGTAAGTCCCCATGGTCCCCAGCGCGGTGATCAACCTTCAGTTGGTGGCGATCTATAGCCTGTTTTTATAATGTGTTGTTAAATGATTAGTTAGTTATCTATTTTTACTTGTTCTCAAACTACACTACTACCTAGAAGATCATTCCCCTTACACGCATGGGCAACGCGTTTCGCAACCAGTGTGTATCGGGTTGGTCACGCGTGTGATACCCGTGTGCAACGCGTTGCACACGGGTGTTCACCCCGTCTGCCACTCGTGTTCAACGCGTGACACACTCATTAGAGGGGGAACAAACTTTTGACCAAAGGAGGACCCGTCTTAAGCAGAACCTGGAGGTGGTAACAAGGAGAGAAAATTTTGTTATCCTGACGAAAAATGATAATACACATGTATTTGCTAATGTCTCCTTTCTTTATGTGATTTTGTAGGAATAACATGAATACTGTTGTGATTAAATAGATCTGTCTTGTTTTATACGACCATTGCTTCTAAATCCGATGGTGTCAAGAGAATATATGGTCCTGGAACATGTTATTGCAATTGAAATGCTTTTATTGTGATTTGACATTAACCGTCTGTAGTACGACTTTCAGTGATAATATGTATGAGGTTTGGCGTCGCATTGTTTTTATTGGACCCTAATTAATTTATGATGACTTGGACTCTTTATCTCAGCTCCATATCCGTGAGGCTGGAAAAGAGCAGCATGTAATTAGTGAGGGTGAGGTTATATCATTGAGGATACACTTGAGGGAGAGAATACTAATTACCGTACTACAGGAAGAGACCAGTAGACGTAAGCGCGGGGTTGTGTTTTAGCTGGCCGTTCCTTAATGGCCGCCAGCAGAAGTGAGCTTTGACTGCGTCATCTAAAATAAATAATAAGATACAGCAGTGTTATTTTCACAGGTCTGTTGAATAAACTCCCAGCGCTACGGTCAATGCATCTTCTACTTGATCCTTGATACATCATTTTGGCATACAATTCCGCGGGAGTAGTTGTTACCTGTGCATTACTGTATTTTCCCAGTGAGTACCCGGGTGATATAGCAGAAATCTAGACTTGTTCGCGCCCTGTGCTCGCCATTCGTAAGTGCATTTTTATTGATAGTAGAAGGACGTATGGTCACATTGATCAACAATACAGTTTTGGAAACAATAAGGCAATGTAGGTATATTTGTGGGGAGCATCGGTAATGGTGATGCAGTTTTGATAAGTCACTTGCTTGGTAATTGTGCGATCTTTGTGTACACTATTTTGAATTGCAACACAAAGTAAATATTTCATCTGAACATTGCTTATTTTACCGTGTGTATATGTTTACATTCAAAATGTAAACAGATTTCCCAACGGAAATTTATTAAACGCCTAAATATTCAGTTTATTTTACAAATTAACTGAAAAATATGTCCATCTTTATTAATATGATAACGAATTCCAAATATTTGTTTATGTTTAATATCATCACCAAGTACAGTTCTGTATTGTTTGGCTTCTTTTCTTAGCGTAATTAATATATTGTGATGTGTTTAAGCTCTTTTGATCGTCTTTATCATTTTTAGTCAGTCGGTTAAATAAATGAATGGATTATTCAGTCAATTTGTAAAATCACTGAAATATTTAGATATTTAATAAATTGCCTGAGTGAATCATATTTTACACATTGACTGTAACATATACATGCTTACAAAAGAAAATACTGGTTAAAACAACGTCATTAGCGCATCGAAAAACTTCCCAACCAAACGGAAAGGAACAAGAAAGATTCTGTTCAAAGCTGCAGCGAATGAATGCAAACAAAATGCAAATATCATTATTACAACCTACCAAAGTTATAATGTATCCGGGAAAATCAACATAAAAGAACAATATCCATTGCGTCTGCAGCTGTACAAAAATACTTTTTCGATGTCAAATGTCTATGTGAGAATCAAATACTTTAATAATAATTATTTGGAAACAATATTTGAAATATATATGAAATATATTAAAATATTTAAATATATCGTTTTTAAACGTTATTTAAATGTATCGAATATTATAACCCGTGTTTGTTTCTTAACTGATCACTTAGTTTGTTTCAATTGTTTCATATAGGTGCCAAGTTAGCTGGGAAAGCCCACGTGACAACTATTTTCATAATGTCCACGGTTCTTAAAAACAAATATTGAGTTAGATAACAATGAACAACCAGTCAGTGTATTATCGGTTACCCTTTGAACAAAGTATGTTGTTTTTACATCTGCACACCATGATATGAGTGTATTCCCTAGGTTTAGTAAACCTACCTTCACATGTAAACACTCACTTTTGACATATCAACTGTGCAAGATAACAGTGATTAATCAATCAACGTATTTTCTGTTAATACTTTGATGACTAGGAACGATCCGTTGATTTCCAAAAAAAAGTAAATCAACTGATCATACATCTCTTGCTGGGCTGCCACGTGCATATTACATAACACACATTTCACCTCACTTCAAACCTGGATTTAGATTGAATAATTACCCCAGACACAATAATCTAAGTGGTGCTACCACTAATTGTACCTGTAATAAATTCATTAACTGAGCATCAAGTGAATGACGACAAATACACAAGTGTAGGGTTATACGAGAAAACGTGGATGATAACAAGGGAGTAGTAATCGTATTATAGACGCAATCCGAAATCCGAAAAATGCTTTGACTGCATGGATACTTTTTTTAGTATTAAACTATAACCATCTGGGGTATTTCCAAATGACGACATCCCATGAGCTCCGCCGTTCTTTTTGTCTGTTTGTTTAGGCTGAAGAAATTAATTAAAATGCACCCTTTGTCGAAATCTTTATAGATCACAGTTAACCAATCAGTGTTTATGCAAAAATGCGTAAACCAAATATTGCCTCCTGCCTCCAAGTTTATTTACAATGTAGCTGTCCTTGCAGACGGTAGCCCAGTCTCTGGTCACGCTCAGTTGCGTTACGTATCATCCGGGTACTCACGGGGAAAAAAACAATAACAAAGGTAACAACCAGTCCGGGGAATTGCGTTAGATCAGTGCCCCTTTAAGTCACTGCAGCCGAGCCTTAGGCGACAGTGGACAATTTGGCATGATCTATGACAATATTTGAAGTCAAAATTATTGATAATTGCATCAGAACGATTAATTAAGGATTTGATTTCTTTTAATGAGCGAGCATTAGTTACTTCATCGGATAGAGGATTCCGCAGAAGAAATGATTAAGCATAGGTCTGTGTTCTACATTTGATTGTTTGTATGTTGAACCTATTTCTAAGTTTATATTTGCTGTTATCAGAGAATTGAATATACACTTTTCAAATATTTTGGCTAAGCAACTTGTGAGTGCTACAGGTCTATAATTTGAGCATTCATGTTCATCGCTGACACTGACACCGCATCAGCCCGGCAGTGGACTTGACACAGTTATTTGCGCACCGATTATATAACTCCTACAGACAGGGTGGGGTAGTTGTTCAAAGGGAAACGGACGACCCCGTCTGTTATCTAATAAATGCTGTGCGGCGCCTTTGATCTTGCCTCCAACCATACACCTTATAGTAGTAAACGACGATCAGGATGGCCTGGAAATAAACACAATTCTGTCTGCCCAGTGTATCCACAATTAACTAGAATGCTTCATATCCACCAATATATATATATATAAAGTAGATATTTGCCCACAGCAAATATTCATTTGCTTAATTGCATCAGTGTGGTTTATCAGAACATGTACAATGCTTTCTTACGCTTGGTGAGGCAGACCCAAGATGAGAAGCTGACCAAGAGACTACAACAAGGATACCGCCGCTAGACTTCTGGCCACACACGCTCGCCAGCCGACGCCGTGCCTTCCCACGCTCCCCCCCCCCCCCCCCTCCCCCCAACTTTTCCATATTATTGAATATTCTTTTATCACCCACTCCCACCCAGCCAAACCCCAACCGGCTTAACTTTATTAGAATAGGCTGTAAACTTATATATTTTTGGGGGGTTGCACTTCTTTATTTAATCATTACGCTTTTTTACCCTAATAGTATAAGTGCTTCCCCGTGTGCGAGATAGGCTTATGTCGGAAAGCGCACGTTAAATCTCCGAGGTACTTATCTACCATAACTTTATTTGCTGTTCTGGTCATACATAAATATATGTAAGTTACGTACATGGGGCGGCTAGATTATTTACAGCTTACAGCAATATAGTTCAAATATTATGTTCAATAAAAGGAAACGTTGATAGATCTATAACACACTTTTTGTACTATAAAACAAACTGTGGACTTTTAAGACATTTTCGCCTATTGTAATAACATCTAGCTAACAAATCATGTGTATCTCTGAAATCCACAAGCATAGTTGCTGTCAAACCTAAAAAACATATTCAGGGATATCAGTTTTGACTTGCCAAGCACCTTAAGGTGAGTATATTTTTAAACTGTCAAAAGCGATTGTCCCTTCAATATTAGTATATGGCTGGAAGCTGTCTCTCGGACTGTTATGAGTTATGATGTATTTTATGATATTACTCGGGAATGTTCAAATTAGTTACTGTCATTTAATCCAACTTTCTAACTGTCAACTGTCTCAACAGGGCCATAGGTTTGGTTATATATCTCCTCCCTGTCTCTATGTCTTAATTTGTTAATCGGTAACTGCGGTCCAAATGTATCAACTTATTCATCTATTGTTGCACACGTGACTGATTTAAACATATCTAATTGATCATGAACTGCTCAGTCAGTCAAGCACCTGTATCAGAAATGTAAAACCAGCCATGTTTCATGTAGTCCCAATATCACTGAAAAATGCTGATGTAACGTGACATATAAATTTACTCACTGACAATATATTTTTCGTGAGAGTGAAGCACAATTTTATTAAAGTTTTATTAACAATTTCATAAACTATAATAATATTAATATAAAAATTCATCATCACTTGCCAAGTTTATGAAAATGTCCCCATTTGGGAGATGTCATATAAACAAGGATTCGAACTAAGTTTGATCGTCTTTGACACTGAGGTTTATCCCCACTTTGCCAGCAAACTGCAGAAAATTAACAGTGAGTGAGTGAGCATCGTTTCTGTGTTTATACAAGAAAAGATGTCATGCCAAAAACGCTCAGGGTAGTTAGTGAGTAAACTCAACGGAGGATTTTACAAGTATCCATCACTTCCTATGAAAGCTAACATGTGTATAAACTCCGTTCACTGAAATTTAAATAATAAAGGAACTTGCAGTGACGAGTAATGAGTGTACTGGGATCGCCAAATAACTTCATTGTAAATAGACAAATGCACCTGTGACTTGCGTAGCCTTGTGGTTGCCGTACCCTTGTATATCAAGGTTTTAATACCGATTTAAACACAGACGAGGTTCCCGTTCCCGCATACATGCTGCATGCAGCATGTCCAGCCTCCATCAACACCTCTAGTGATCTTTTCGCGATCCCGAGCCTTGCGCATAACCATTGTCATGACCTGGTTGAGTGACTTCATCCTATCAACGTGAAAGGATTACCCACAGAGAAAGAAAGGATTAAAATCACCCATAAATCTATAAATCTTATCATAACGTAGTACTCCAACTTCTAAATGCCTCTGAGAGAAGGATTAAAATCCTAAAGACATCCTATCTACATGATATAGATACTCACAACCTCTGATAATAAACTGTTACGTTTGGTCATTGGGCAAATGTAAAAATCACGAACCGTAACGAGATTCTATCTACATGGTCACACCCGGTGATTGTGAAGATCTCAAATTCTTTCAACAGTCAGACAACATAGCTGTTCATATTCATTTCCAACATCCTTTTAGAATTAGTGTAAAAGTGTCCCAAACAAAACTTTCTTTTATTTTTTTTTCAAAATACAAAACAGAAAGTGGGGTGTGGGGAAATTGGACATATTCCTACGTGAAATAATAAGACATTAGTAGTGGTGACGGCTATATCATAATTGTACTGTCTAAAGCATAAATTTGGCGAACGAAAAACCTTATATTTGCAGTCAAGTGGAATGACTCATGAATATGTTCGCAATCCACAAACAATCATTTTATTAATGGCGAACATTTACCAACCCGCGACAATCGTGTCAACACGGGGGGTCCCCTAGCAATAAACTCGCATCTAAATTCACTACTGTTCTACTGTCGGCTAGCCACAATGGCTAGACCGCACCCTCGTGGAATGGTTTATGCCATTAAAGTCTAGCAACCGAACACCAATTAAGACGGCCGACCTTGTATTTATGGTCTGGTGAACACAGCTTAATGGCCGCTCATTAACTCAAAATTCACATCTCACTGTTTTGTTTTATCTCACTATTCATTTGATAAATTTGTCAACTTCAACTGGAACCCGGTCCCGTGTTACACGCGTGTGCAAGAGTGACCCACGCGTGTGCAACCCGTTGAGCACCCGTGTCACATGCGTGTTACACGCGTTCTCAACGCGTGTTAGGGGGATGAACTTCTAGGCAGTAGTGTATTACTATTCTCTAACGCCGTTCGTACGTCATCATTTGTTAAAATTGTTTATGCTTTGAATATCCTTTGATGTCCTACGACAGACCGTTTTTAGTCTAGTTTCCCTATTAAGCTTTGTTTTCCTTTGTTTTATAAGTTTCTAAAATCTCATATGTGAGTCCTGTTGAAAGTGGTTTGATTCCGAACGGGCTCATGTTGGAGTCCTTTGTATGAGAAGTAAATAAGACCAAAACACGTTGAATAGTATGGTAGATGTCACTTGTGAAAAAATCAATTCTAATCTCAATGAAAAAAAACCCAGTGTATTTAGCCAACCAATATCATAACATATCTTTCTTCTATGCCATTGTGTACTGAATAGTGAGCACAGTTTGCACATTTATCACTCTCCTCTTTCATATGAAACCTGTGAAGATCTGTGGCAGAATAGGCCTTCAGCAACCCATGCTTGCCGTAAAAGACGACTATGCTTGTCGTAAGAGGGATCGGGTGGTCAGGCTCGCTGACTTGATTGATGCATATCCTCGTATCCCATTTCCATGGATCGATGCTCATGTTATCAATCACTGGATTGTCTGGTCCAGACTCGATTATTTACAGACCGCCATCATATAGCTGGAATATTGCTGAGTGCGGCGTTAAAAACAAACGAACAACACACACTTTCAAATGATCATATGAAATATAATCCTAGATATATTAAATAAAATATCAATAGATATTGCCTGTCCTGCTGATCTTCTCTAATGGGGAATGAAAATGAATTAAGCATCAGTGGCCCCATAATAAGCCTTATTTCACACCAGTATCCTTTAGGATTTCTAAGAAAAGAGAGGAGTTAAGAGTTGTGTGTCATTCTAAACATTAAAGGCGGGATAGATATGGTCATAGAAAGAAACAAGAAACTGAACAGGATATTTTGTGTTTTGAGTATAAGGTGAATGTATGCAAATAAGCATGAACATATTCTTTCTCCAGTTGTAACATTATAAAAAAAAGTATTAGTTTGACCTATTTGAGAACATTTGGTGTCAGGAAATCGAATGCAATTTGCAGTAATTAAACCTAACAAGTTCCCATCTCTCTCAACAACTTGTGAGAAAGTGTCTATGTTGAAAAATGTGCTGAAGTAAGTTTTTGTGTTTGTTTTTTGGATATTTGTGATCTAGTATCACTAAATGTTACATTGCAGAACAGCAAAATGAGACAAACCGAGTAATTTTGATGTTCAGTTGGTTGATTAACCACTCCCCAATAGTACAGACGGTGTGTTGTGTTTCAGCTGGTGCAGTGGTATATGCTCGTCAAGGAAGTAATGCAACCTTGTCATGGAGACTACCCCAGCCTGCTGTCAGGGAGTTTACTGTGAGACGTTATTCATCAGATACTCTGTTCCGTGTGACCAACTACAACAAGGTGGACATCACTAGCACGTACAGGACAAGAGCAGAGTTTACTGGAAACATTGACTCGTCAGGATCTGGTGTGTTCAGTTTCCTGCTGTATGATGTTGTGTGGAATTCTGACCATGGTGTCTACAGATGTTACAGGGGTTCACCAGGCTCTAGAGGGGATCAGATGTCTGACTGTGGACAGGTGCTTGATGTCATACGTAAGTATATGACTCAACTGATTGTACAATGCTATTTGTTATAATGTGATTAAATGTATTTGGAATCCATAAACTGATACGTTCTTTCAATCATATTCCCTCAAACAGTTTTCATTTCACACACAAAACAGGATTTACTCTGTGCGTATAAGTGTCTAACAGAATTTGGAAATATTGATGAAGCACAAATATTTTGAACAGTTAAATCAGGTACAGTACTGCCAGTTGTGAGAATCTGATATATATATATAGCAGGTTTATGTTGATGGTATTATTTTGTGTATTGCCCTTATTTAGATATCAAATTGGTATCAGACCTTTTGGTTAAGGCATTCACTCGCCACGCCGAAAACCCGGGTACGATTCCCCATGTGGGTACAATGTATGAAGCCCATTTTCTGGTGTCCCCCGCCTCATTATTACTTGAATATTGATAAAGGCAGCCTAAAATATATTCACTCTCTCACTCACACAAACTGTTATGTGACAAGATGTTATCAATTAAGATAATGTCCTCGATTGATACCGAGCAAAGGACACTATGCAATAATGATTTAAATATCAATATGATCAGAGGTAACTGTCTAACACAATAATCAAAATTAAAAAACAACCTGCGCACCAGGCATATGTTTCTTTCTTCTATTTGTCCATCACTTGATTGTCTGCTTTGTTTACATGCCGCCGCCGGGTGGCATAGTACGGATGTGTCGTGTCAGGCAAAACACACATACTTTCTTATGCAAATTGTGTGAGGGGCGCTTGCTACCGGTAGGGTAGGGTATGCTTTCCTTTTCGCGAATACTTGGTATCTTCACTGATTTTCCGTGTTCCACTCATACTATTTTCATCACTATGTTGCATTTTGCACCGAATGAAATATGTTTTGGTGGATAATCGAGACTTGTTATTCTCTGGCGTTGATGTTTTATGCTTTACCACAAACGTCATTGTTAATACTTTGTTTAAGTATCTGGCTTCATCTGTGCAGAAGGATATACATCACCTGTTCTTCATAACTGGTTTACTAATTTTAAGTTTTGAACATCAAACCTCTATTTGTGATGAAGAAAAACATGAAATCATGATCAGAACAAATTTGTATTATTTGCATGAAAAGGCAGTGATGTAAAATATGGAATTCACCATCACATATTATTCAGAAGCACAAGTCTATTGTTTTAGTAAGAGATGTAAAAGTGTATTGTCACAAATGCAAGTGTCTCCTGGTAAAGGTGTTTCCTATTTGAATTTGGCCAGTGCATGTCTGTATGATCTTGGAGTTTAATATATTGCATTCATCACAAAAACAAAGCTAACACTGCCTTGATGGAATTACCACTGCCCGAACACACTGCATGTTTCCATAACTATAACCATAACTAGGATACCTGTTAAATGCAAGATCTCTTAGCTCTTCAAAAACGTTGATAAGAAAATATGTTCATTATGTGACAATTGCTTTCCATTTGCTGGAATGTTTCTCAACGAGATTAATATAATAGTTGTGGAATCATTGTCTTAATAAGCATTTTGGCCTGAACTTACTGAAACGCAACAGTATCAACTGTATGTTGTGGAATATTACTACTCCGTGAGTATTAGTCTTTATGGCATACATTCATGACGTTTGCCAGAAAATGTCTTTTTACTGTTAGGTGTTTTTCTCAATTTTGATAGATTTATTGTGATCTACATCTACAGCAAACGTAGACTGAGGCTATATTTGGATGATGTGACTTCACAACTACCCCGCTCTATTTGCTTCACTGGGACATAAACGGGGATTGAATATCGGCCATATCATGGGTATTTCAAACGTAATGAAACTTTGTATTACTTTCTTTTGGATCCCATAACGAAAAAAAATAGACTTTCTTCAGAGATTTTACAAGTGTAACGAGGGACATGAAAAGAAATATGGGTAAGACTAATTATCTTAATTAGAAATAGGTCAAGTGTTAACAGTTTTTCAGATGCACTTGCACCGACAAGAACATTGAAGTGGTCAGTTCCTATAAATACCTGGGTCCTTCTCAATAAACATTTATTCTTCTGTCCTCGAGTTGAGCCGGATCAGACGTGCTGTTACTGTTGGTCACTCATGCGTTAAAGTCTCCACAAAGAAAAAAAACAAAGTGACAATCATTATTTTCATGAAAGTAAAAAGTGGAACCCAATGGAGGAATATGCGTAGCCATCAATACGATTCGTTACAAAGAGAGGTACTTTTCTCAGTATGTAGACACAGTATTGTCACATGGTGTGGTAACTGAAGTGACTGCATTTCATAAGCGCTTTTTGCAGTTTATCTAACATACTATACACAAAGGAATAAAAGACATTTAATATGGTATGATGTAATTGGTGTTCGTTGTGAACTCTGTCATCAGCGTAATAAATTTGTTTTATTATGTTCCATAACCTAATCTGAAGTTGTGAACTGTTTTAATTTCAAAATGAATTAGGTAAGAAAAACTCAAGATGTCACAGAGAGAGAGAGAGAGCTTTACACATATAGATTATATGGTTACAACAATTAGAAAGGATTGTTTGATTTATGAAGCCCGATCTGTCAGTATTTATGTTTTATTAGATGTACCAGGTAATAGGTTGCAATGAAATCTGCAATATCTGGAATTTATCAGGATAATTATTTTTTTTCTGGGGTACAACATGTGAGTTACACATCAGTGTGTGTTGATAAAAGCGATCAAATCATGTTCATGTTCATAAGTAATAACAGCTAATAACACTGTCTACTGTACGATACCGATCATATCATAAACATGTGGCACCCGTCACAAACACATGAAAAGGAAGGTCAATTGTTCACCTGAAAAACACGGGAACATATGGTGCAAGTCAAAAAGGGAATTGCACACTCACATACAAATACCAAACAATGTGTTTGGTTATACAGAATATAAAATTTGAAAGTGGGACCAACAGTTTTTACAGCTGTTGTCAAATGTGGGAGACATTAACAAGTACGGGTATCAAGGCAGAAACTCTTTCCACTACACCACGGTGCCGGTCCGTCACTGTACGAAGTTTTAAGAGCGGGTTCGTATTGCCAAAGGTAGTATTTTACACCACAATGATAAATTATAATTATGACAATAGTCATAGATTGGATCTTTTTTTCCCTCGTTCCAAATGGAAATGGTTTAATAATATATATCACCCTTCCCAGTTTATGTATGTTTAGTTGATAATATGAGGCAAAGTTACAGTATCCCTGTATCGATACTCTCTATAATTGCATTCTGTATAACATTCTCGTGGGGTGGCAGATGGCGGGGCTAGGATTTGTTTGTACATTTATGGAAACATACTAATGTGAATCATGTCCTTAAAACATACAAATATTAGTCAATAATACAACTAAATAGTTATTAGATTATGTTAAAAGGATCAAGACATAAGACGCATGCACACAAACGTTGAGGGGTGGGGGCGGGGGCGGGTGCGGATGTGGAGGGAGTGTACCCACACATTAAAGTTTAAAGTCATATTTACAACCTTTACACTATCGTCCCTGTAAGCCATTGTTAAGTTGCAACCTGATGACAATTCAATGCAGTGCCTTGATGAAGTCTGGGTTAACATACACTGAGCGTACACAGGAAACTTCAATGGTCTGTGGTAAAGTGGATCATATTAACTCATATTGACTGGTTAACGTGGTTGCTGCACTCTACCAAGCCAATGCTGGCAATATAATGCAGTTATGTTACCTGACCATTGAAATATACTACTCAAAATTTGATAAGGATCGTAAATATTTTTCTTAATAAAAAAACAAAATAACTGCATAACTGGCAATATTGTGTTCAAGTGAAATCAAAAACGTCTCCAACACACGTGCACGTGCATTTCATGCCATGGGAAATGCGTTTCACATCACAGTTCATGCTTTTGCGACCATTGCACGATTTCCAATCAGGCAACGGTGTCTGATTCATTCTGAAACTGTAAACTCAATTGAGTGTTTACACTACGTTTATCTACGCAATGCCCCCTCAACGTGTAAGGCGTCGCCTGACGACAGAACAACTGGGCAGATGTATTGGAATGCTTGATGCTGGCTATTCACAACGTGACGTTGCCAATGCACTAAACGTCAGCCAGAGCGTTGTAAGCAGGGCCTGGTCCCGACAGCAAAATTTTGGTACAGCAGCACACCGACATGGGGGTGGTCGTCAGAGGTCGACAACCCAACGCCAAGATCATTTTGTGGCTCTTCAGGCACGACGTCATCCCTTCTGGACAGCAACCAGCCTACGTAACGACCTCCTGAACGCCTCGGGGGTGAATGTGTCCACTCAGACGATACGGAATCGTCTTCACAATGCAGGTCTCTACTCGAGAAGGGCATGTGTCCGAATCCCCCTGACTGTTCGACACCGGCGGGAGCGATTGGAATGGGCTGAAGATCATGTCACTTGGACACAGAACGATTGGGTTCCAGTTCTGTTCACCGATGAGTCCAGGTATTGTTTGGACTTTACAGACAGGAGGCAGCGGGTGTGGCGACGACAACGTGAACGTTTCCATAATGCCAACATCAGTGAACATGACCGTTATGGTGGTGGTTCCATCATGGTCTGGGGTGGAATCAACAGAGATGGAAGGACAGATCTTCATGTCCTGGAGAGAGGAACAATGACGGGGGTGAGGTACCGGGATGAGATCCTCGATGTGTACGTCAGACCCTACGCTGGTGCTGTTGGCCCTGAGTTCATCCTGATGAATGATAACGCCCGTCCTCATCGCGCCAGGGTGGTTGAGCAGTACCTTGAGCAGGAGACAATTGTCCGCATGGATTGGCCAGCGCGCTCGCCGGACTTGAACCCGATTGAGCATGTCTGGAACATGCTGCAGGTTGCCCTTTCACGCCGTAGAGCATAACCCACGACTTTGGCAGAGCTCGGACATGCCCTCGTGGAAGAGTGGAACAACCTCCCCATTGGGATCATCCGGGTGCTTATTGACAGCATATCTCGACGTTGTCAGGCCGTCATTTATGCAAGGGGAGGTCATACTCGATATTGACACTTCATCGACTAAGTGTAATGATGGACTATCCCTCATAACTGTGTAATTCTTTCTCTTGTTTGCTGTTAACATTTTTTAATGAAATGCCTTTTGGTGTTTGCAGATTTCAAACATTCCATATTGATACAAGTTCATGCCGTTCATGAATTTTCATTCATAACATGATTAAACACGTTTCTGAGTCAGAGTCATGTCTTTTGTTATGTTTGTGGTAACTTACACACATATCACCTAGTGATCCTTATCAAATTTTGAGTAGTATATGAAACATAGGATCAATCTTTTTGTCATACCGCTGGCATTGTTAATCAAAATCAACTACATGCTATTTTTATAGCTTTTGAGTTGCGGCATAATCAGCCACCCCTTTTCCAGGATCAGTGCTACCTTTGGTTTTACAGTCAGCTTCATTGAGTCCTTCCAACATCTGAAAGAATGCTTCCTTTGGTGGCTTAGGCTTTCCTGCCGACTGAAACTTCTATGCCAATGACATCATCTACACCGGCCGCACCTTCTCTCCCAGAACCTGATGTGAATCTGAGTTCCCCTGCGAGGTCTATTTTGGAGAATGGACACACCAAGTTGAATGACAAGGCACTTATGGCCATCGCTTTAGACTTGTTATCAGCATCCATTCAGGTAGCTGCATATGTGGTGAGCATGTCTAATATTTGGAACATGACCTTTGACCATGGCCATGTCCCTGTCTGCCACTACTTCAAGGATCCTGCCATCCTGTTGGCTACCAACGTCTCCATTCTTCTCGGAAAGTAAGTGGCGTAAGAAAATCCTCTTTGCCAGCTTACGCCAGGCTATTTCTCTAGGGTATTGCTTGTGTCCAAGAATTTCAACAGGATGTGAATGGATCACAAGTTATAGATTTTTCGCCAGCTGTTCTGTCATACTTCAGGATGTCATCTCTCACTAACCATCCATCCGGTGGATTTCATGGCACAGGATGCATACCGGCACGTCCCTATTCATTCTGAACACCAGCCATTTCTCTTTTTAAGACTTGCAAACCTCCTGTTTGTTGATGCATCACTGAGTGAGTGAGTTAAAATTTTAAGTCACATTGGCAATATTTTAGCCATAGAGGTTGGTGAGCTGACATGGGCAGACTCGAAGGCAAGATTTGAACATCAGCAGCCACATGTTCTTGGCTGTGATATTGCTAGACATCACAGGAAACAAACCCTGATCCCCACAGCCAAATTTCAGTGGCTCATTACATAAACAAGATGAGATCAACACACTCCAGTTGTCCATTGGACAGAACGTTTTAGATCTTCAAATTGATTGTCAGCGTGCACTGACTTTAAAAACAATTCGCTTGGCTACTGTAGCTGGTATTGGCGAAATACTTGCTTTGGACGTAACCCAGATGCTGAGATTCACATGGGTCTCTTATGGGATTATGTGCCCAAAAATAAAGAACTATGTGACGATCGCATGTTCATGATATCATAAGTTTTGGACTCCATTGCTTGCTCTAAGACAGTACTTGAAAAGTGACAAGAACTTCCAGGAGGTAGAGGAAGAGGTTGTATCCTCCTGGCAGCTAAGTATAGCTGGGGTCACAAAGAAGGCGATGGCGTTTTGGTTTTGGGCGACAATTCTGCAGGCGTATTAACACATGCAGGATTGGATCTGCCTCAGGCGCACTATCCATGAATACTCAGGTCTCCGGTGTCCTCGATGGCACAACAAATCAAACGTTCAGTGGGTGACTTCCAGCTGCACATGATTGGCTGCTAACTCGTGTTTGCTGACTCACAGAGGACTCATGGATAATCTGAACAAATTGAATACTACCTACACACATCAGAAAACAAAGGAAGTGGGGTAAACTATTTTTACTTTTGTATATATTTCTGTGAACTTGCCAAATCTTATGACTTTTGATATGTCTGTGAATATTACCTGACAGTAATATGGATAGCATTTGGAGATTGTTAATGCTTGTGAGTACAAAAGATGAAGTTTGCGATTCAAATAACTCTTTAAAACGGGACGTTTCTGTCTTGAAAGATAATGTGAGGGAAATTAAACAAGACGTTGCAAATCACGATACCATAATCAAGAAGCTACGTGAAAAGCTATCAGCTGAAAGAAACCATCATATTCAGTTACCATGACAAGAAGCCAAACTTGTTGATCTATTCTATTCTAAGATGCCCAGAAGAAAATACAATACTGGTGTTTCGGGCATTCCTGATCAATTAACTAAAATATACTTTCAGGTGGTACATCATCTCCCTGTATCAGAGTATCAGAAAAAAAGCACCCTCCATAACCATATAAATATTTTCATCTATATGCCCGATCGGGAAGGTGTCTTTGGAGCCAGGACACTACTAAGAGAAACTGATCTGCCAGCCATGCTAAAGAAGAGACAGAATAGTCTGAGTAGGAAAGCTGCATCAATTCGTGACGCTGATAACAAGGTCTAGGACAAGGATAAAAGTGGTTTCAGCCAAAGTAATCCTGGACACCAAAGACACCAAGGAACCAGGGTCCTCCTGGCGCAAGGTTGACCAGTAGGCAGTGCTACATTAATAGGACGTGAACACAGTATGACTCTCTGTTTACATGTAACTAACTACCGATAATATTATCCCGCAGGCAGTAAATAAACTAAAACGTCATGTTATTTTTTTCATGGCATATATAAACTGTAGAATGTGTACTATACATGCATGTTGACTAAATTATTTTGTACATGTTTAGTTTAATTGTGAATGAATTAATTCAAAAGATAACATGAAGCATACTAAGTGGCAAAATACAGGCGCAGCTTTATTACATAACAATACACGCGGAGTGATTGAGTGATTACACAGTTCACAGATTACGCAAAGGAGTAACTACAAAATCATTACCAGATAGGTCGGAAATATACACATTGTGACCAAATGGGCTGGAACAATACACATCATGACCAAATTGCCTGGAATATACACAGTACAGTTCATCCTCCGTAACTAAACACAACCAGAGGCGTAAGCTACTGTCAATCCTGTGTCATTAGATACACTGCCATCCTCTGTGATTGTGGTACACTTCATGAGGTGCAGCATGTACGTTGAGGTTCAACTTACTTACAGTTTGTGAGAAACGTGTTATGCCTGCCATGACCTCCGCCACTGAGCTTGCTTGATGGCAAGCTCTTTCCGCATTGAATTAAGACCAGAAATACAAATGAAACAAGATTGGAAATGAGCGGACAAACCAGCAAATACCTCAAGAACCTCTTCAAAGGAGTAAACAAATATGTCATTGCCAATGTCTGACAGGTGGGTGCCAACCTGTCTGAAGAAACCTGTGGGCTATGTTAATTTCATTGTTCCCTTAAACACGCCTTTCAAGGTCTAGGGCACCTTTCTTCCGAATCGGTTAAATATCTTCCTTTGCACTCTATCACTCTGCCGTCTGGTTTACCCCGCCATGTGACTCTCTGCAGAATATCTTACAATATGATGTGCATGTAGGGCATCATGTAAAATTTTGTAAGATCCCAACTCACCATTCGTAGCTCATCCATGAGACCATTATCTCCCAAATGAAGGAGGGACCAAGCTGGTAGAGGACTGTGTCTTAATTTTTGGTGTAGGGATGGCATCAATGAGCTCAACTTCAATTGTCTTATTTCATACCGTTTTAAGCTGAGTCAATACTTCTGAAGATTCAGGTCCAATCCCTCTGGCCTTGAAACGGATCTCCAGTGAGCCCCGTAGATCGGACTGGAGCTGTCTAACCATATTTCTATCAGAAATGAGCCATTTACAGATTTTGTTGAAACTAAAAATGTTATGTTAATTTTGAAATATGTCTCCTGTATACAAGTGCAGAGATTACCTAAGCATTTTACAGAATTAGATTTTCGGAGAACAGTTTATCTCTATCACATAAGAGGGACATGTAGTACATCCTCAGTTACTTAATAGTTACTAACCAATACTTTCAAGTTAGATCATCGATGGAGCAAAACTGTACGCCGAGGCAATGCAGCAACCATCTTTTACGCATACACATGTACATTTTACACATTCACACACTACATTCCCATGTTTTCAATTTCGTGGATTTCTGTTATTTCCTGATTAAGTGATACATTTTAAACAACCCATGCACACAAGTCTCATTATCCACGAAGTGGGGCAGGGAATGTAGAAACGTAGGGAATGTAGGAACGGCTTCTCAACGACGACAAATTTTCTCAAAACCTACTTAGGTTAGAGATATGAAATTTCGGCTCTGATTGCGATATTCAGATTAGTTCGAACATTGGTGCCTTAAGTTATTGTTTATGGCCCTTTCTCTATTATGCTCTTCAACATAATGAATACTGCCTGAAATAGGGACATGCTTTCTCAGAAACTACTGAAGTTACATGAATGAAAGTCTGCAAACTTATCTGAGAGAAGCTTGTCAAGATTGAGTTTGAAAGTTGGTGCTCTAAATTCCAGAGAAAGGGCCATTTGTAAATATTAATTTCAAATGTAATCAGATGACAAAAAGCCTAGTCTCTATCTCTTCTTAAGGCTTTATACGACATTAACTTCCATATTATTCACTACTATCTGAACAAACTCAAATCTAATAGCGGCAGTGGGCATGGGTAGCCAAGTCGTCTAAGGTGTCCCCTGAGTTGCGTCCCCTGAGCATGACAGATTGTAGATTCAATCCCGGTTCGCCCTGATCATGTTTGTAGGTTTGTTAGCACCATACTCGTGCTGGTGGGTTTCACCAAAGTGGTAAGACGTCTATGACTTTGAGCTTTCCTCCCACATCAGGCCGGCACACCATGATATATAACTGGAATATTGTTCAATGTGGTGATAAACCCAATTCACTCATTCGCTCATGTTCGGGACAGTGATAACGCTGTTTTCTTTTTGTATCTATTTCAGGATGTGGGGAAGACTACACAGGTTCGTCAGGCTCTATCTCCTCACCAAACTACCCCAGCAATTATGGCAACAACCTGAACTGTGTCTACACAATTGATGCAGGAGAGACTTTGATCACTCTCGTATTTGAAGATTTCAGTACGGAGGATCGGTATGATGTTGTCAGGGTATGTAAACAAGGAATTGTGTTCATTATTTATAAGGCAGTTAGAACCCATATGGAATGAAGCCTGCAAGTAAATGTACAAGATTAATGATTGTTTTAGAAAATACTTTTCCAGATAGAAAACAAAGAGTAATACTGACACGAATGAGCCTAGTCTGTGATCACCACAAAGTATTTTGAAAGGCTTTTAATTACGCAGTCAAAAAGAATCACGTTTATTTGTGCAACCAACACAGGGCCCTATGCCGGTACAGACAAGACCATCGAGAAGACGCACCTTAATACTTTTCGTCTCCATAGTCAGCTGATGACTCTTTTGAAGTGTTTATACAACCTTGACCAAATACCATTGACTGATCCATTTTTTTCTGTTGACATTTAAGACTATCCAATAACCAGAGATAAGATAAAAGACAGTTTCATGCTCTCAAAGACAACAGATCAGCTGGAGTACATCATACTTTAGGTGAATAAATAAAACATACTCATGACACTATGTAGCCGTATTTGTATGCATGAAAAAAGTGCCATTGGGGATTATCATACCATGAGTTAAGAAAGGTGACTCATCTGACCCAGACAATTACAGAAGCATTAGTCATTCCAGTGTTGTCAGCAAGGTGATTACTTCGATCTTATGTTAGAGGCTGTTACTTAAGGATCTGAGTGTCAGTCAGGTTTCCAGAAGGGATTCTGGTATTCAACATTAGACAATTGCCTTGCTTTAAATTAAAATGTCCAACGTTTTCTCTCATACAAAGCAGATAAGTGTTACGTTGCTTTCATTCATTTTTCTAAGGCTTTCAAGTCTATAAAGCGTCCTATTTTATGGAACTTGTTTTACAAACAGGGAATTAGTTCAAAGAGGGGCAAAATATTACAGTCGTTTTATAGAGATGAACAATCTGGTGTCCAGTCTAACAGTTATATGTCTGATGCATTTGTTTTTGTCAACTGGTGTTAGACAGGGCTGTGTGACGATTCCATTTCTATTTCAGTGTTTGTATAAACTCATTAGTTCTTGAGATGGAAAAAGAGTGTCCAGTTGGTGTGTTATTACATACAGATGCAATTTACATTCTTCTTCTTCTTTTATATGCTGATGATTTGATACTGTTTTGTGATACTGTTTCAAATCTCCCAAAATAGTTAAACATTCTTCAGAATTTGTGTGAAACTTGGAAAATGTCGGTCAATATGTCAAAAACTAAAATTGTAGTTTAAACAAATGATGGTGGTTTGTGTCGTTTTGGGAAACGGTTTTATACAGAGAAGTTTTTCCTTGTTTCACTTATGTTGGTTTATGTTGCAACAATATGATTTACTGGTTTAAAACTGCTGACAATATAACACTGCATCCCACGAAGATACGGATAAATATTTTGAATAGTTTAGACTCGTTGCAACCGTTTTCATCCGAATTCATGTTTACAATATTGAAGCATTGATGGTGCGGAAGTGCTAAAAGGTAGACAAGTTGTACGGTTTTTTTAATACTTTAAAACTGCCTGGAACATTGGCTGTGTTAGGTGAGTGTGGTTAAACTATTTCAAAAATTCCCCAGTGTCGTTTATATAAAAATGTTATGACATGATGTGGCTTCATGACGGCCAAGGTCGGGTTAACATGGTTACAAAGTTAAGAAATTGTCTAGATTAGGGTTTGGGCATTTATGGTTATTTCAGATGTATGGTAACAAAATGTAACATTTTGATTTAACATTTTGATGTCATAGCCAAACTCAATCGTTATTACTAATGAAGCAAAATATTTGTCCTAAGCACATAAGAAACGAAATTTATGTAAAACTGTAATCAAACCTGTACGATAATGTTTGTACAAAAAGGCCTTAGGTATAAACGTACTGAATAAATAAATTGAGTGCGGCGTTAAACAACAAATTAACCAACAAAACAAACAAACAGTTGCTTGTGTAAACAAAAGTGTTCAAATATTGTGATTGAAGATGTGTTTCCTGCGTTGTAAGGATGGGTGCATTATGTGTTTGTCTTTTAATCCATCTGGGTGTGTTCAATGTATTGTGATTTAAAACAATAACCTCAATTACATCTATTTGACATGTTGCCTATACTCATTTTTGAGAAGTTGCAATGATGATACTATGTAAATATATATCTAGGCCAAATAGGACTCAACCCTAGTTTTGTAAACTGCAGGTTTATGATGCCTCCAACAACCTCCTTGTCCTTCTAAGTGGAGACAGACGGGGCTACATTGTCCAGTCAGCAGCCTACTACCGTGTTGTGTTAACTACAAGTAGATATACTGTCAGCAAGGGATTTAAGGCTGTATGGACAGGTATGTCGTTGTGTACGCCTATGATATTTTGTTTACTTTGTAAATTGCCTCATTTCACTTATTTTCATCATTACCTTCCTGTTGTCGTTGCTATATGCATTGCCTGTGAAAACATGCTGTTCATTGCTTTACATCTACATCTTGACATGGGTAACTTTAGATTGCAGTGGATCGTCAGCCTGCTCACTGAATTGCCTATGAACACATGTCTAGAGATGTTCTTAACTTCATGGTTTCAAACAAAGTCCAGGGAAAAGGTGGCATCCGTTCAGTGTTCCCATGAAAAAGCTGTGTATCTGATGCTTCCTTTTAGAATGTGCTTATTTCAGACATGACTGGTGTCAGTCACTCTGAAGTGTAAGGAAACATGTGACCCTGTGTGTAATTATTTACTACCGTGTTCTGTTTACTACGGATGTAGTGGTGCACTCGTGATATTTTGTTTACATTAAAATTTGTCTCATTTCACTTCTTTCATCATAACCTTCCTGTTGACGACAGGCATATTGTTGTCGTTGCTATATGCATTGCCTGTGAAAACATGCTGTACGTCTACATCTTGACTTGGGTAACTTTAGATTGCAGTGGATAGTCAGCCTGCTCACTGAATTGTCTATGAACATTTGTCTAGAGATGATCTTAAAATTATGAAATCACACCAGGGATCAGGGAAAAGGTGGCATCCGTTCACTGTGCACATAAAAAAGCATTGTCTCTGATGCCTCCTTTTACAAGGTGATTATTTCGACCAGACTGGTGTCAGTCACTCTGAAGTGTAAGGAAACATGTGACCCTGTGTGTAATTATTTACTACCGTGTTCTGTTTACTACGGATGTAGTGGTGTACTCGTGATATTTTGTTTACATTAAAATTTGTCTCATTTCACTTCTTTCATCATAACCTTCCTGTTGACGACAGGCATATTGTTGTCGTTGCTATATGCATTGCCTGTGAAAACATGCTGTACGTCTACATCTTGACTTGGGTAACTTTAGATTGCAGTGGATCGTCAGCCTGCTCACTGAATTGTCTATGAACATTTGTCTAGAGATGATCTTAAAATTATGAAATCACACCAGGGACCAGGGAAAAGGTCGCATCCGTTCAATGTGCACATAAAAAAGCATTGTCTCTGATGCCTCCTTTTACAAGGTGATTATTTCGACCAGACTGGTGTCAGTCACTCTGAAGTGTGAGGAAACATGTAACCATATGTGTAACTATTTACTTCAAAGGACAACAGTGAAACAGAATTGAGAAACAACATGAACATAACATGTGATGATGTGAAGGATGTTATTCATCATTTCAGTTGTCATTGGGTCAAGTACACTTGGCGTGTAGACATAAAACAATCATTTCTGATAAATTGTCAGGAACATGTCCAAGATAGATAATTGAAATGGATGCAGAGTAAGGTTCAGCAGCTTTAGTTGATTTATTTCATACTACTGCAGCGGATCAGTTCAAGAGAATGTACAACACAAACTAGTCACACCCTGTTCCGATCCAGCCTCCTTGGTGGGATAATGATCAGAACATTTAAAACAATCTAAGATTGCTGCCCTCTGATCTGCTAGAGCTCACAGTCAAGTAACTGACATTTACATTACAAGTGAAAAGACCTTTAATTAAGCTTTCAACAAAACGAGGTGCCTATATTTGGAAAAGAGCCTGAGTATGTCAACTGATGATCCAAGTGTATTTTTTTCCGAATGCTTAACTTATGTAAGTTGAATAACACGGCCTCTCAAAATCAGTAAAGTTATTGTTAAAGAATTTCAGTAACTTACAGAACACTTAACAGTTGCATGATAGCTGACCATAATTATTTCCTCTTGGACGAAACAGATCTACCGGAAAATGCTGAATAATCAGAACTAAACAAACCATATGCAGGTGATGAAATTTACTCAAGGCTGAACTATCTTAAACGTGGTAAGTCACCTCGACCTGATGGCCTTGCAAATGACTTCTTTAAAACAACGAAGTATTACACATCACCACAGACTTACACAGTTCTTGATTGAGGAATATTTCCTGATACGCGTGGGAAAAGTCTATTAGCACCAAGAACCAAGACAACTACATAGGTATATATCTGGCTTTGATATCAATTGTAGGTGATACGCTTTGGCCATTGACACACACTTATGTACACTGTCTTGAATGGTATATTTTAAACATCAGCATAGATTGATGCATACATTCTTTATTCAGTCTTTAAACATTGGACTGCCTCCGTGGTCTAGTGGTAGAGCGTCCTCCCGGAGAGCGGATGGTCCGGTGTTCGATCCCCGACCGCTTCATACTGAAAGACGTTAAAAAATGGTACATGTGTTACCCTGTCTGGCGCTCGGCATTAAGGGGCTAAAACAAGGACTGGTCGGCTCGGAGTCAGTATACTGTGTCTGGGTAGGGTATTAAACTGCGGCATGGTATCTCACTGAGCTAGCACTATAAATAGGCATCAGTCCGGACTGGTACAAGCATCCACACAAACACACACACGTGCATCCACATCGCTATATAACTGTAATAATCTTGGACGCGACGTTAAACCCCATTTCACCTCACCTCACCTCACCTTGAAACATTGTGACCGATATTATGTATTTTCTTCCAATTCTTTTACTGACCCTATAATGGTCAGACTTATTGTTAACAGTTACAAGACATTATATGGGCCCTTTTACAGTTCATTTCATCTTCTGTTTACATCCATGTGCTTGGCCTTGCGCTGACTAACCAGGACTTAACTTAAATGAAGCACTTATAACTAAAGTAACTTATCCTCAAAAGTGGAAGCCTACATTGATTTAACATTAAAACCTCACATAAAGGTCATATCAGTAAATCAGTAAATCAACAACCGATGCTATTGTTGAAACACAGCCACGTTTTAGGCATAGTTATTCAACAACAGATCACGGATTTAGTATGAACAGAGAAGTATTTGATGAGAAAGAATGGTTGATTCTAGTGTTTATGTATTGTTTTGTTTTTTAAAGCTTCTGACTATGTTTTTGTTTGCATGTTGTTTTACGCCGCACTCAAGAGATTTTCAACTTTTAGCAATATTCCAGAAATATCACGGCGGGGGACTGCAGAAATGGGCATCAAGCATGTTACCATGAGGGAAATCGAATTCGCTTCTTTGGCGTGAGAAGAGAACGCTTCAGACACTAGATTACCCCAACGCCCCATGTAAGACATGAGGTTTTGTTTCAAAATGTGTTACAATTTGGAATCAAGGGTAATTGTTTAGGCTTATTATTCATATAATCACATGTACCCTAAGGTATGTGGTTGTGTAAGGACTGAGAGTGGCCGGTCAGAATATGTTAAGTGTACATTGGGTACTCGTCAGGGGTGTACCCTGAGTCCACAAATCATCATCTTATTCATTAATCAACCAGCATCAACGATGAAATCCGATAGTTGGAGATGCATAACTTTATCCACTGATACTCCAGGTGTGTTTGCACTGCTATTTAAAGATGACCTATCTGCTGCATCTGACACTACAATACAAAAAGAAAATAACTATTCTTGAACAGTTCGGTGATAACCCTGGACTGAAAGTTACCATCAATAAGGCTAAAATAATTGACCTTCGGAAGGGTGGCCCGATTTCCCAGTTTGAAAAGTTACTCTTTAATGGATATCAGATTGAGGTGGTGAATATGTACAGATATCTTGGAATTATCTCCTCGTCTAAAGGACAGGTTTGTTTAGCACCACAAGCCAGGAAAGCATTTTTGTCTTTGATTATTATCAGAACCGGTTGTCTTTAACCCCTGTCCGTATATATTTATCTTTTTTTTCATCCTGTGTTATGGGACAGAAATATGTGGTAAAACAAACTGTATAATTATTGAAAATATATAGTTATGTTTTTGTTAATATATTTTAAGTTTACATAAGTACAACAGTAATAAAATTGTACTTGGTGAATGTTTTATGGTACCCATTCATTTTAACTGTATATGCCCAGAGCAAATATTCATCTTGATAAACACAGATTGCCTTATCAGTCTTACATCACTGTCAAGAGTCCTTGGCATGTAGGTAAACTCACAAGCTAAAAGTGATTGCTTTTTAAATATCTCAGTAAGTAACACATCAAATAATTTTTTTGTGTGAGAATTATGTCCACAGAAAATGCTGATATTTTAAAATGTCAAAGCCTATGTCTTGGTCAAGTTAAATAGATACGAGATTTCACATCTATAAAATTGAAAGTGACTTCGTGTGTTGTAACTTTATCAGGTATATTTTCTTAGTACGCTATTAGATGTCCATTGGCCAGTGGCCTAATCTGCAGAATAAAAGTATATTTTATTTACATATTGTGAATTATTCTTCAAAACTCTACTTGTTCCGACAGCCAGTGAGGAGAACACTTTGTATTGACGTTGGCTCAAGTAACCCTGTCCTACTTATTATGGAACATTCAGGGGATTTACATGTAGTAAAATTATTCTTTGCTGTGTTTGCTTGGGTGGCCGTTCCCTCCATTTTCTTATTATATATCCCAATTGTGTTGATGTACCATCACACTCATGTGTGAAAACTCAATCGGTTTAGTTAGTTAATAACTAGGATAAGTATACTAGTTTATGTTGCCTACAGACCCCGATCCCAATCCCACAATCCGAACATCATCAATTGCTCCATGAAAACAATTTTGTAGAATCATACATCAAATTATTTAATCGTTCAATATAGTCTTTTTGATATTACTAATGCTTTACAAGCCCACATTCCCATCCTGAGCATAAGCACTGTCTTTTGCTGCTTTTGCCCTAGGTATTGTCTGATGTTCCACAAACGTTTACACATCCAGTTCCATGGCAACCACTAGGTTTGACAGCTTCGGCCTTTAAAAAAAAGAGATGCTTGATCATCAACATGTTGCTCAACTTCTGTTTCAGTAGTGATGTTTTGACACGTGACTTTCATGTGTACTCACACATTTACAGTGACCTGTTACAGAAACATCTAATCCGCCATTAACTGGTTTTGAATTTTTAAATGTTTGGCATTTTTAAATGTGGTAACTCTATTTTCCCCCTTGGCAAGTTGTAACCGCATTACCCGCCAGTTTCAATAGCCGCAGCCGAGGACGCTTCTTACCTATCCTCTATTTTAACGATTCTCAGTGCTTGTTGAAGGAATTAGTGTGTTGGCGGTTATGCACTACATGGGCAACAAACGTCGTTACTAGCTGAGAGCCGCGATAGGGTCCTACGGTCAAAACATGGACCTACAGCATGAACCTCACTGTTTCCCGGATATGGAAATTGGATTTTGTTTCTGGAGCATAACTCGCAAACCGATCAACATGTCTTCATGAATCTATGTTTCCACATCAGGAATACTCTATATTAGTGCCTTTTGCTATAAAGAAAGCTTTCATGCTTGTATCTGTTTGCGTTTCATGCAGAATTTATTATTTCATTTTTCAAGATGGAAATTTGAAACCATATCACATACCATACAACATTTGGATTCAGCATTAAAATAGGTTCGCTGAAGCCTATCCTTGTTAGCAGGGTCGTCTAAACCTATCGGGTTGTCAGGCTGGGTGACTTGGTTCATAGTGTGATGTTACTCATGATGGTGATTATACAGTCATGATTAGCAAACAAAGCGTCATATTTAAGTTCAGGAATTGTTTATTATATTCTATTTTGTCATTGAATAATAATTTAGGGTTGTTAAATTACTGTTTTGAAAAGTATTAATTCGCGTCTTTTGATTTTTGCTTGTTCGTTGTTGAAATCTGCACTGAGCAATATTCCAGTTATATGGCGGTGGTCTGTAGTAAATCGAGTCTGGACAAGACATTCCAATGATTGACATCATAAGCATCGATCCACTCAATTGGAATACGATGACATGCATCAACCAAGTCACCGAGCCTGACCACCCGATTCCGTTAGTCGCCTGTTACAACAAGTATGGGTTGCTAAAGGCCCATTATAACCGTGATCTTTGCGTCATTGGCAAGAAAGGTCTTGGCGTTATTATGTTTGGTACTTGTAAAGCCAAATTACCTTAATTGCCAAAATTCAAACAGAAACTATTATTACCTTAAGTAGTGGTAATAAAATTACAAGTATGTGTTTGTAAAAACCTGGGAGAAAGGTGATATCAAATTTTCAGTCACAAACCCAAGGAACATTCTTTTTAAAAATCTGGTAGTTCTTGGCCTTGACGTAGGGCCATGTAAGACCCCGTACACGGCTCTCAGATGAGCCGCTACTATCAGCTTAATAAACGCGCTATACCGTTACCGTGGCTCGTGCCCAAATATGCATGGCTGACACATCCGGGTCTTAGGCAAGGGTCTTAGGAAAGCAGACAAGGTTGTGAGTTTGAAATTCTTGTTTCCTTTTTGGAAACATGACTTCAATGAAAAGGCTAGTTGATGTCCTTGCTTCGGTAAGATGGCATGTTATTGACCCTACAATGCGTCAGGATGGGACCACACAGTCACTACATGACCTGGGTATTAGGGAAGCAGATACACTAGTGAGTTACTGAGTTAGAATTCAAAGTCACATTGGCAATAGTTCAGTCATATCGTGACTATTTAGGGTTAAACATATACATACATAGGGACTTACATAAAAACCTGCCAACAAGGGACAGTAAAATAACTAGCTTTATCACATAAAATTATTTAAGACTAGTAAGTAATATAACATCAATAGAACTATACATAACATTACATTATAATAACGGGCCAGAGATCGCCAGCAACTGAAAGTAGATCACCATACTAGGGACCAAGGGGAGCAGATACACTATATGTTCAAATTGTGTATTGGCCCATGGGCCAAGACCACCAATGCACGACCCTGCATCACTGCCAAGAATACTACCTTCAGACATAGCAGTATCAGCATGTTGACATGTTCTTTACACATGATTTCTATAGTCTATTTCTGCAGAAGTTTTCTACCAGAGTTTTGCAGAAAGTCTCTCTGCCACCTCTAAAATCAGTATACCAGAGCGATAAAACAGTTGCAGGACACAGAATCACATCACACACGTCACATTGTCCGGTATTAAGTTAAAAAATAAATATGCCTCTTGGAGAAGGTCTTTCAGAACACAATCATCAATATTGCGTGGAATCATATGCACTGAACGGGGGCTTATTTGTACCTTTTATTGCCGCTTCTTTCAGTATGCATAGGTGTGACTGAAAATGAAACAGAACCGACAAGCGGCTTTAGTTTTCAGATGCTACCAAGAACAAAAATAATACGATGTTGATAAATATTACCAAGCTGCAATGTTGTCTACGCAGAACCGATGAAGATACGAGTGTTAACGTAAATATATTTCTATAGTCACTTTCTGCTTGCGTGGTCCACTGACACTGACAACTGATCTCGGTAGTCCATAGCGGATAAATACAAATGCAGTTCACCGAAAACTATACACAAAGCTCACATACAAGTTTATTATATCCATAGACCTATACTACAGGTTAAATGACAATACTGTTTATGGCTATGTTTGTGTGTGCATATGTATGTTGGACTTGGGATTTGTGAATGCATTTCAACATCGCTTGCATACGTAAATATTTAAGATTGCCTAGTCTGACAGTTATCGGATGATCTGGTAGGGAACAATATGGTAAAAGACATGAATTATGTTTCTTTTTTCTCTCCGTAGTCTTTGGTCGAAATCCATTGGTAGCCAGGTTACAGGTATTTAGAAGTCTGCTTAATGGCAGTTTATCCCCATGAAATCCGAGAGAACAAAGAGTTCCCTCTTTAACAGACTATAGCTCCTTTGTCCATTGAGCTACAGAAAAAACAGAGTAGTGTTCTGGGTTCGCCGGGACATGGACTATCAGTCGCATACATGGTTTAAAGTTTCATGGAAAATGAGAAATACAAAATTCTTAGGAATAGGCCCACTTACAGCCTCAGACGTATCCAGGCCAACAAACCTGATCTTGTCCTTTTTGATAATGAAATCTTGTATATCATTGACTTGTCTGTCCCTTTTGACACTAATGTGATTGACAAGATTCAGGAAAAACATGGCAAATATGCGGACCTCGCTTTTGAAATATCAAGCTTGCACCCCAAGTACCAAGTTGTCAGACTCCCATTGTTTCCGGTGCCTTAGGTTTGGTACCTCCCAATCTGTTGACAGACATTGGGAGATTACCGGGGTTTGCTACCAGGAATACAGCCCTTCTGACAAGAGAAGTCGCATTTGCTGTCTGGGACGTGCGTTGAGGGGCCAAGGGCCCTGAGCTGATGATGAGCCTAACCAGCCTGACTGTGCCAGTATCGCCCAAGTCCTCTTTAATGCATTTTGTAAAATTTAATGAAAAATAACAACAATAATAACCTGATCATGTACGCCTCTCTGCGACGGGTCGAATAGGGTGGATTTATTGCCCTTATTTAAATGTACATCACCAAGTTAGGGCTTTCTCCCCGAATCTAGTTTTATACTGGGTTATAGATAAAGTTAAAGAAAATTAAAAGCCTAGTCAGCATCCCTCAATATACAAACCAACCACACTGGAGATGGGACTTGCCCCAGGGGCAAGAATATCTTGGACCAATTTAAGTCCACACTTCTTGAGTGTGCCAAAGCAGTGGGTGGCCAGACATATCACGAATACATGACATTTTGATGAAGCAGCATTGGTAAAAAGCCACGCCAATGTATGCATACCTGACAGAATCTCCGTGACTGCCACCACTTGTCAGGTACCTTTTCATAAACCCTCAGTTTGCATTGTTCTCCCTAAAGTACCTGATGCAGTTGTCACTGATGACCCACTCATGAGCTCACAACATGAAATCCCTGATGTTGGCCTCAAAGATTTTGAGTTCCCCCTTTTGTAGATGATCTTTCTGATGGTCCGTTGTGTATTTTGTTCATGTCATTTTATTATCAAATCTGTGATTTACCGAATGAGAAATGGAGGCAACCAAAACAATTTAACCAATCATTTCCACAGAATCAACTTGATATATTAAATGGCAATAGTTCTGTTACTCTCAGTGCAGACTTGCATGGAATTAACTGTTGCATGTAATGCTGCTGCTCGAAAACTGGAGGAACTCCTTACAGTTTCCAAAGACTAATTAACAAAATCATCTAAAGAAAAAACGGTTTCAAATTAAAATAAATGACACAAGGAAAGATGTATACGGGATAGAACTTTGCTTGAAATCACGTTCTCGAGACAATGAAACAGAATTTCGAAATGTTTCCTTTGGAGTATAATATTCAATATTATAATTCCATATGTACAGGTTGATGATGAGCCATTTCATTTGATCTTACAACGTTAACTGAATAATTTACTTCTAGGAAATAGTCATTTTATGTTGTGTCTAAGTACTGGAACTGCTAATATTTGCGTTCCTATCATAAGATAAGTCCGTCATGACCTAGACCTCTTATGACGAAACTTCCGCTTCTGGTGAAGTCACTTCTAGTTATGACGTCACTTCCCGTGACTTTGAAACCTTGCCCGTGCCGTTTGAGCGTGACACCAGTTGTGAACTTATACCTTGTCCTACAGCCAGTATAGTTACAATTATGGTTCAAAAGGTAATCCTACCTTCCAAGTTTGCTCGCCGCAATCCTCCCCAATCCCCCCTTTTCCCTTTTTCTTCAAGGAGGTGAAAGTCACTACTGATCGCGGCATTCAAGTCCTTGTAAATCTGGTTGTATGTCTCGTAAATAAAAAACTGTGAACATGTTTGGGATCTCAAATTGCAACTGGAGACTACTTGTTCTACTGACTCTGGGACGCAAGACTTGAAGACTGAGCTTTTACCTTGTGTGATTGTGTCACTGCCAGGTAAAATTGAAGTTCACGAAAAGAAAAGGTATGACGGTGGTACCAAGCCTTTGCTAAATGTGCAAGGATCGTGAGAGCTGTAGATTGGTTCTTGGCCACAAACTCTGTTTGGGTTCTGATTGTTATGGAGCTTGATTTTTCAACAAGTGTAAGGACTGAGAATCCGAGAGCACTGAGTTCCGAAACTCTGTCTGCTGAAGTCATTGCTAGTAGAAAAGCTGTTTTCCTGGTCTTCTGCATCAGACCTGTATCCTCACAATAGTGCCGTGACCGAACTTGTTAAGCTGTTGGCGATGAAGCAGGAAATCTGCCACCATAGAAATAGTTCCACTCCTACTCATTTCCCTCTCAATAAACATGCATGACATCACTTTTGCATGGAGACATGATGTACATCACGTTTGCATGGAGACACGAATGACAGTACGCATGTAAACATACACGAGTGCCGACTCCTCGGCGTGGATGAACAAATGGCAACGTCACACATGTCTATCAATCTATACTTCTAGTAACGTGTGTTTGTAGTCACGCGTGACACCACGTTTGCATGGAAACACGAAGTACATGAGGTGTGCATGGAGACACGCGTGCCAACTCCTCGGTATAAATAATAATAATAATAATCCTATGGTTAAACGTCTGTTTGTAGTCACGCGTGGCACAATGTTTGAATGGAGACACGAAATACATCACGTAGGCATATACCTACATCACGTTCATGTCTGTGCATGTGGATTCACCTTTAGAATTCAGACGTCCGTTCCACAACATGATCGTAGCGCTGATCGCCACTCACCTAAGCTTCTTTTAACTTAACGACTGTCTTATTGGGCTACAATACACGATCGCCTTGTGGAACGAGACCTTGCACCTGAAAGTTTACAATCACATCACCATACCCGATGATGTCATTTGTGGAATGTTGTTGCAAGATCCTTCGCCCATATGACGTCAACCTAGCAACAAAGTGGCAGGGTCATCGACTGTGTATGATAATTTTATAAGCTCGTGTCAGTGATCTATCATCTCCACATGCCATCGCCACACCAGTTAGTATCCTTTCAGAAAACAGGTGGCAGGCTAACCCTAAAAACCAAAACAAAAGACCCACCTCCTCCTTCCTCCTCCTCCGCCGCCGCCTCCCTCCCCTACCCCTCCGCCGCCGCCACCGCCCTCCCAACCCCACTCCGCCGCCGCCCTCCCCAACACCCTCCGCCGCCGCGGCCGCAACCGCCGGAAATGGAAGTGCCGCCATATTGGATATGCGCGCCACCGGAAACGGAAGTGCCACCATCTTGGATGCACGCGCATGATCGACAGTGCCCTGCTAAGGTCACGTGACCTGGTGACGTAATCAGAGGTCACGTAACCAAACCGACCAATCAGAAGTCAGGAGCGGTTCCAGAGTACCGTCCTCAACTACTCCTGGAATTCCAGGTATATTATTGATTCAAATCATGTAGAATTCTAAACTCTTTTCAAAATCCAAAAGGGGCAGAGGCCTGGAACTTCGTTAATTTAAGGTACTGACGTTTACTACAATATCTGAAAAACTATTGGACCTACTCCAGTCAAAGTTGGTATGAGATTATTAAACAGTCATACATAACTGGATATTACATTAAGACAATCGGTGCATGAATAAAAAATCGGTCTATTTAGCTATCACTATATTTCACCAACAACCAGACCTGTTCGCCACGGGTGGAACGAGCATTCATTGTAACAGCCATCTGCATAATGCTACACCTGCGTGACAGGGCCATATGACACAGTTGAACCAAACAAATCAACTCGAAAGGTTGCACGGTAATCACGCACGCACTAATACGGTGTTAGCGTTGGTCGTCTCAAGCAGTTATTTAATAATGTTTATCCAATTATTTTTGCATTCTTTTTCAGGTCAGTGTTAATGACTTGAATGTATTATTTCTTGCCAGATTATTATATTCCATGCATCATGTTATTAGGTGTAACATATCATACGTAATTATTCATTTAGACAAATCATTGCTTTATGGTTTCGAAGAAAATATTTTAATATTATCGAAGATGATTTGAGACTTTCAGGGCTGCTTCGGGTGAAAGACATTCAAATTCTGAGCCAAGAATTGCACAAAGTGGACAAGATCCGATTACGACATGTACTACAAAGCACGAACCAGAAATTCGTAGACGATTCCTAGAAATTCTTTGATAAACAATTTTTTTCTCATGAATCCCACGAACTACAAGACTGTTTCGGAATCAAATAAGATATATTTAAGATTCTTAAGAAATGATTTAGAATATGTACGAATATGTAAGAATTCATATCCATGGTAATTCGGGCTATTATGTGTGGTAGTAAAATAGGGGTATATGTACTGCACTATTCTTGGTCCCACGAAATCCGCTCGTCGTCAGATTCGGAGTCTGTGCTGTCACCTAAATGAACAACAACAGGTTGGACAGTATCTGATCGGATACAGTCTTGTTTCCAATACTCTTCCTCAACTTTGAAAACGTGTTTGACAAAGTTTGCCCAATGTACGTCTGTAAATTCTCCCATCCCTTTCAAGACAATCTGCTTGACGTTGGCATGCTTGAAGGTCTTATTTTGAGGTACGACCATATTTTTCAAATCACCCCAGATTAGTTTGATGTAATTCAAGTCACAATGGTAAGGAGGAAGTCGAAGCACTTCGTGACCGTGTTCTCTCAACATGTGTCAATCAAATAAGAGGGCGGGGTTTTGTTCTGAAGAACCAGTTGGTAGTAGTCAGTTTTTTTTTTTGGCTTTCGTGGGCCGAACAATGCGGTTGTTGTCCAACCACTGACATATCTCACCTGTGGTGGAATTTGAGGTTGGACAACGGTTAATAGGGACTCGACAACTGTGATAGGGAGCATTGTCCATAACCACCAAGTATTTATCAGGCAGTGCTAAGAGGAGCTGCTCCTCAACATACGCAGTGAAAACCTGACTAGTCATCTCGGTATGGTAGTCTCTGCCATGTGTAGATCTGGATCTAAACACTAGATCCCACCCAGGGAGGAAACCTCTGTGGGAACCTGAGTGGTGGACAATCAGGCGCTCCCCTTTACCTGGGGGGATCTTGCGCTGTGGCTCTCTGGTATCTGGGTGAGACCGTTGGTAAGCCACCGTGTGACAGGAGTTAACCAAGGTTTTCGTCCAAACAGACAGGCTCATAGCCTTCTTCTCGTTTCTGTTTAATAGTGCGCAAATAATTGATATGCAAACGAATGATATCTGGTCGTTCACACATTGCTAGTTTCGACCCTCTCGTCTTTTTGTACTGACAACCAATTTTGGAAAGGAGTTTACAAATGGTCCATTTGGAAATATCTAACTCATGCTCTGTAAGGAGAATTTGTTTTAGTTTTCGTGTTCATTCATTTCTCGTGTTAACCGCCGAATCACGTCCCTGACAACTTTCTTATCCAAGGAATCTAACTTTAATTCCCTATCCTGTTTTGAGATGCCCCCTAAGGGATGTGCAGGGGAGCATGTGTTATTATGAGAGTTCAAAATCTTAACTACGGTTTAATGCATGTAATGCATGAATTGTTCTTTTTATGTACTTCAATTTGAAATATCCAAGAAGGGCGAACGTCTTTCACTTTCAGCCTTAAAGTATTCTAATATTTTAACAACGAAACCTTTCGCATCAGCGGAAAGATGCTTGCGCTGAGACATCGTGAAGTCTAATGCTAACACCGTAAACGTGCGTGCGTGATTCCCGTGCAACCTTTCTAGTTGAGTTGATTGGTTCAACTGTGTCATATGGCCCTGTCACGCAGGGGTAGCATTATGCAGATGGCGGTTACAATGAATGTTCGTTTTACCCGTGACGAACAGGTCTGGATGTTGATGAAATATAGCGATAGCTAAATAGACAGATTTGTTAATTCATGCACCGATTGTCTTTAAATGTAATATCCAGTTATGTATGACTTTTTAATAATCTCATACCAACTTTGACTGGAGTAGGTCCAATAGTTTTTCAGATATTGTAGTAACCTCTGGTACCTTAAATAAACTTCCAGACTATAGTTGAGACAGTGGTCAAGCTTCAGAGATGGGTTTTGGCAAGATTTTGGCGATCCTCACATGAAACCTGGTTCCAAAGCGATGAAAAGTGTGACAGACCTAATATGTGAGAGAACCCTAAAAACGCTCTTGTCCCACTATATATACAGCCTAACAAGCTACTGGAAATTGCTACATGTTTCATAACACACTATCACCGTCCGTAGGAACCAGAAGTTTACACAGAAGTTCCTTGAGCACTGACAATAGCGCCCTCTGTCAAGTAAGTGGAAGGAAATTCAAACTAAAACTGTTATGTTTCTTAGTTAACTGCCAAAAGAGAAGAGGAACCTATCGACTGTCTTTCAGAGTGGGTTAAGTCAGTGCGGGATGTTGTCACCACATTTATTGTTTGATCAAAGAACTTGGTACAAATGACATATCAAATAATACCACGAATAAGACCAGTAAGTCAACTGAGGAAATCTGCCCAAACCATAAATCAGTACTATCAACTTTAAACTTGACTCTAAAATCCGAAGACATGTCCATTCCTCTTTTGTACTTGATTCCAAAGCTCCATAAAAATCCGTACAAAGAAAGATATATTGCTTGGTCCAGCAAATGTACCATAAAATCCCAGTTTTAATGATTGACCATAATCCTTAATATAATCAAGGAAGGACTATCTTTATTTTCACAGAAAGTATTTGAGACAAGTGGAATTAATACCATTCTCCAAAAACTCAACGGCTTTGCTTGACCTTTGCAGTCTCAGAAAAAAAAGTTCCACTCTGTCAAAATATTTTTCAACTTTGTACAGCACAATCCCACATGACAAACTTACGGAAAATTTTCATTCCTCGATCCATGGGGCTTTTGTTACAAACAGTTGTAACACACAGTTACATATATACTCTTCAAAAAAAGATGTTTGTGAGGTAGGAAAATACATTTATACGAGGAACCGTACAAGGTATTGAGCCAAAATGTTGTGAAGAGAACACTTGGTGATTGTTGTCATCTCAGTTATCGGTACATAGGAAAAGTCCAAGGTGAAGGTCAGCTACCATCAAAAGCGCGTATGTCCCCGTTAGAATCGATAGCAGCCTGACATCTTCCACTCATTGAAGAGAAGAGTATACGAATCACATCCTGGGAAAAGGGAACCCACTCGGCTTGCAACGCAAAAGCCAACTGCTGCAACGCCTGGGATGTGGTTGACGTCGCCATAGCCATCTGTCCAATTCATGCCACAGGTGCTCTATCCGGGGATCTGGAGGGCCAGGGGTGAACATCAAGGTTGTTGTTGTGTAGACAGGCTCTTGTGATCCATGCTGTATGCAGTCCAGCGTTGTCCTGCTGGAAGACACCGTTGTCGTTAGCTGCCTTGGAAGGACGTTTGGTAGGAGAATTTCGTTGATGTATCGTTGAGCCGTAAAGATTAACCTAGTTATGGACCAAACCTGTCCTGCCATGATGAGATATAGACGCCCACATCATAACGCTACCCCAACCAAACCTGTCCACTTCCTGTACGCACTTTCCGCCATAACGTTCTCCTCGACATCTGCAGACCCATGCTCTTCCATCCCCTCGACGAAGGAGAAGACCTAATTCATCGCTGAACCAGACATCTCTCCATCGCAGTTGAGGCCATACCCTGTGTTGACGACACCAATGCAGTCGTTGTTGACGATGTTGTCGACTCAGTTGGTTAAAATTGGGTCCTTAGTAGTCCCTGAAGTCATTTCTTTCCTCACAGTTCTTCCTATATCTAAGAAGTAATTGAACCATTAGCCAAGATGTCTGTAACATTCAACATTCTGTAATGTTACATCACCACAATTGAATTGAATTCTGGTCGTGTTACAGAAGGACATCTAGAGTGTACACTATTTATCTTGCTACCATTTATAGTTAATTGCCAACGTTTGCACAAATCATTAAGACATTAAGCATAGATTGTAGAGACGCTACATCTGGAGCAATGAGCGCGACATCAGCATCACACAACAACAGAGATAATATTTAATTTGTTATTTGAATACCACAATTGAGATTATTAATACGTGCAACCAAATCATGAATGTACACTGACAATAAAGTAGGGGGAATTTACAGCCGTGTTTTACTCCTCGATAAACAGGAAAACGTTCAGTGAAATATCCATTCAATTTTACAAAACAATTTACATCACGAAATAGAGATTGAATGGCGTCCAGTATTTTACCTTTTACACACTCTTCACAGCTTGAACTGCAAATTATCTCTTGTAACAGTATCAAACGCCTTTCTTAAATCATCAAAACTAGCAAAAGATGATTGTTTTCAGGCTATTATATTTTGAATTAAAGTAGATAAAGCATAGAGATCAGCTTAGATAGTATTGCTCCCCAACCAACCAGAGAGTCGAGTATTAAATATATCTGCATGTTATGAAGGGATTAAAATAAGTGTAATACCTCAATATTCTAGTGGGTTACATGAACCTTTAATACCAGCTTTCGGTATCGGGTTAATTACATTCTCATCCCATAAACTAGGTACAACGCCGTTATTGAAACAATATCTTATACTACTGAACATTAAGGAAAGACGTTCCTTAATACGGCTGCTAATATCAAGTAAAACCGGTCGATTTTCCCCATTTAGATGGTTCCCCCTTGTTGCTGTCTGTCGCCACAAGGATCAAGGATATGACTAAAGAGGTGATTCGATGCTTCTGCTTGTCTCTAAAGTTGTAACTATTTTGGCGTTGATATTTGAACCCAAAAGGGTGGATTGTATAAACATATGGCCACGCAAAATTCAAGGCTACTGGTAGTACTTCAAGGTCACCAGGATCACTGAGGCAGTACTGCTACATAATGACTAGAAGAGACCCCTTGGTACCTGATAATAGAAGTTTAATTACCTCAATTATTTGTTTCATGTATGCTATGTTTACTTCTTTACGTATTGATAGAAAACAATGCATGTTTACAAGCACACATAAGCTTTTTGAACATGGCGGTTGTCCTGATTTCAGTAGAAGTATTACTATTCTCTAACGCCGTTCGTACGTCATCTTTTGTTAGAATTGTTTATGCTTTGAATATCCTTTGATGTCCTGCGTCAGTCCGTTTTTAGTCTAGTTTCTCTATTAAGCTTTGTTTTCATTTGTTTTTTAAGTTTCTAAGATCTCATATGTGAATCCTGTTGAAAGTGGTTTGATTCCGAACGTGCTCATGTTGGAGTCCTTGGTATGAGAATTAAATAAGACCAAAACACCTTGAATAGTATATTTAGCCAACCAACATTATAACATTATCTTTCTTCTATGCCATTGTGTACTGAATAGTGAGCACATTTTGCACATATATCACTCTCCTCTTTCATATGAAACCCATGAAGATCGTGGTAGAATAGGCCTTCAGCAACCCATGCTTGCCGTAAAAGGCGACTATGCTTGTCGTAAGAGGGATCGGTTGGTCAGGATCATATGAAATATAATCCTAGATATATTAAATAAAATATCAATAGATATTGCCTGTCCTACTGTTCATCTCTAATGGGGAATGAAAATGAATTAAGCACCAGTGGCCCCATAATAAGCCTTATTTCACACCAGTATGCTTTAGGATTTCTAAGAAAAGAGAGGAGTTAAGAGTTGTGTGTCATTCTAAACATTTAAGGCGGGATAGATATGGTCATAGAAAGAAACAAGAAACTGAACAGGATATGTTGTGTTTTGAATATAAGGTGAATGTATGCAAATAATCATGAACATATTCTATCTCCGGTTGTTACATTATAAAATAAGTATTAGTTTGACCTATTTGAGAACATTTGGTGTCAGGAAATCGAATGCAATTTGCAGTCATCAAACCTAACAAGTTGTCATCTCTCTCAACAACTTGACGGAAATTGTGAGAAAGTGTCTATGTTGAAAAATGTGCTGTAGTAAGTATTTGTGTTTGCTGCTTGTATATTTGTGATCTAGTATCACTAAAAGTTACATTGCGGAACAGCAAAATGAGACAAACCGATTAATTTTGATGTTCAGTTGGTTGATTAACCACTTCCCAACAGTACAGACGGTGTTTTGTGTTTCAGCTGGTGCAGTGGTATATGCTCGTCAAGGAAGTACTGCTAGCTTGTCATGGAGACTACCCCAGCCCACTGTCAGGGAGTTTACAGTGAGACGTTATTCGTCAGATACTCTGTTCCATGTGACCAACTACAACAAGGTGGACATCACTAGCACGTACAGGACAAGAACAGAGTTTACTGGGAACATTGACTCGTCAGGATCTGGTGTGTTCAGTTTCCTGCTGTATGATGTTGTGTGGAATTCTGACAGTGGTGTCTACAGATGTTACAGGGGTTCACCAGGCTCTAGAGGGGATCAGATGTCTGACTGTGGACAGGTGCTTGATGTCATACGTAAGTATATGACTCAACTGATTGTACAATGCTATTTGTTATAATGTGATTAAATGTATTTCGAATCCATAAACTGATACGTTCTTTCAATCATATTCCCTCAAACAGTTTTCATTTCACACACAAAACAGGATTTACTCTTACAGAATTTGGAAATATTGATGAAGCACAAGTATTTTGAACAGTTAAATCAGGTACATGATATAGTACAGTACTGCCAGTTGAGTGAGTGAGTCAGTGAGTTGGGTTTAACGCCGCTTTTGACAGTATTCCAGTCATATCACGGCGTGTCAAAAAAGTTATGCGGGTTTATGTTGATGGTAATCTTTTGTGTATTACCCTTGTTTAGATTTCAAATTGGTATTGGTAATTTTAAGTTTTGGACCTCTATTTGTGATGAAGAAAAACATAAAATCATGATCAGAACATATTTCTATTAGTTGCATGAAAAGGCAGTGATGTAAAGTATGGAATTTACCATCACATATAATTCAGAAGCACAAGTCTACTGTTTCAGTAAGAGATGTAAAAGTGTATTGTCATAAATGCAAGTGTCTCCCGTTAAAGGTGTTTCCTATATGAATTTGGCCAGTGCATGTCTGTATGATATTGGAATTTAATATATTGCATTCTTCACCAAAACAAAGCTAACACTGACTTAATAGTTTTACCACTGCCCGAAAACACTGCATGTTTTCATAACTATAACCATAACTATTATACCTGTTAAATGCAAGATCTCTTAGCTCTTCAAAAACGTTGACAGGAAAATATGTTCATTATGGGACATTTGTTTTCCATTTCTCAAAGAGATTAATATAATAGTTGTGGAATCATTGTCTTAATAAACATTATGACCTGAACTTACTGAAACGCAACAGTATCAGCTGTATGTTGTGGAATATTATTACTCCGTGAGTATTAGTCTTTATCGCAAAAATTCATCACGTGTGCCAGAAAATGGCTTTTCACTGTTGGGTGTTTTCTTCAATTTGGATAGATTTATTGTGATCTACATCTACAGCAAACGTAGACTGAGGCTATATTTTTAGGTGATGTGACTTCACAACTACCCCGCTGTATTTGCTTCACTGGGACATAAACGGGGATTGAATATCGGCCATATCATGGGTATTTCAAACGTAATGAAACTTTGTATTATTTTCTTTTGGACCCCATAACGAAAAAAATAGACTTTCTTCAGAGATTTTACAAGTGTAACGAGGGACATGAAAATAAATATGGGTAAGACTAATTTTCTTAATTGGAAACAGGTCAAGTGTTAACAGTTTTTGAGATGCACTTGCACCGACAAGAACATTGAAGTGGTCAGTTGCTATAAATACCTGGGTCCTTCTCAATAAACATTATCTCTTCTGTCCTCGAGTTGAGCCGGACCGGACGAGTTGTTACTGTTGGTCACTCATGCGTTAAAGTCTCCACAAAGAAAAAAACTTAAGTGACACTCATTATTTTCATGAAAGTAAAAAGTGGAACCCAATGGAGGAATATGCGTGGCCATCAATACGATTCGTTACAAAGAGAGGTACTTTTCTCCGTATGTAGACACAGTATTGTCACATGGTGTGGTAACTGAAGTGACAGCATTTCAATAAGCGCTTTTTGCAGTTTATCTAACATACTATACACAAAGACATTTAATATGGTATGATGTAATTGGTATTCATTGTGAACTCTGCCATCAGCATAATAAATTTGTTTTATTATGATCCATAACCCAATCTGAAGTTGTGAACTGTTTTAATTTCAAAATGAAATAGGTAAGAAAAACTCAAGATGTCATAGAGAGAGCTTTACGAGTATAGATTATATGATTACAACAATTAAAAAGGGGTGTTTGATTTATGAAGCCCAATCTCTGTCAGTATTTATGTTTTATTAGATGTACCAGATAATAGGTTGCAAGGTAATGTGCAATATCTGGAATTTACCAGGATAATTATTTTTTTCTGTGGTACAAAATGTGAGTTACATATCAGTGTGTGTTGATAAAAGCGATCAAATCATGTTCATGATCATAAATAATATCAGCTAATAGCATTGTCCACTGTACGATGCCAATCATATCAAACACATGTGGCACCCGTCGCAAACATATGAAAAGGAAGGTCAATTGTTCACCAAAAAACACGTGAACATATGGTGCAAGTCAAAAAGGTAATTGCACACTCACATACATATACCAAACAATGTGTTTGGTTATACAGAATATAAAATTTGAAAGTGGGACCAACAGTTTTTACAGCTGTTGTCAAATGTGGGAGACATTCACAAGTACGGGTATTCAGGCAGACACTCTTTCCACTACACCACGGTGCCTGTCCGTCATTGTACGAAGTTTTAAGAGCAGATTTCGTATTGCCAAAAGTATTTTAAACCACACTAATAAATTATAATTATGACAATAGTCATAGATCGGATCTTTATTTTCCTCGTTCCAAATGAAAATGCTTTAATAATATATATCACCCTTCCAAGTGTATGTATGTTTAGTTGATAATATGAGGGAAAGTTACAATATCCCTGTATCGGTACTCTCTATGATTGCATTCTGTATAACATTCTCGTAGGATGGTAGATGGCGGGGCTAGGATTTGTTTGTACATTTATGGAAACATACTAATGGGAATCATTTCCTTAAAACATAAACATATTAGTCAATAATACAACTAAATAGTTATTAGATTATGTTAAAAGGATCAAGACATAAGACCCATGCAAGCAAACGTTGAGGGGTGGGGCGGGGGTTGGGCGGGGCGGGTGTTGAGGGAGTGTACCCACACACTAAAGTTTAAGTCATATTTACAACCTTTACATTATCCTTCATGAAAGCCATTGTTAAGTTACAACCTGATGACAATTCAATGCAGTGCCTCGATGAAGTCTGGGTTAACATACACTGAGCGTACACAGGAAACGTCAATGGTCTGTGGTAAAGTGGATCTCCTCGCCATATTAACTCATATTGACTGGTTAACGTGGTTGCTACACTCTATCAAGCCAATGCTGGCAATATAATGCAGTTATGTAACCTGACCATTGGAATATGAAACATAGGATCAATCTAGACCTTGTCATACCGGTGGCGTTGTTAATCAAAATCAACTACATGCTATTGTTATAGCTTTTGAGTTGCAGCATAATCAGCCACCCTTTTTCCAGGATCAGTGCTAACTTGGATTTTACAGTCAGGTTCATTGAGTCCTTCCTCAATTTGAAAGAATGCCTCCTTTGGTGGTTAGGCTTTCCTGCCGACTGAGACTTCTATGCCAATGACATCATCTACACCGGTCGCACCTTCTCTCCCAGAACCTGACGTGAACCTGAGTTCCCCTGCCAGGTCTATTTTGGAGAATGGACACACCGAGTTGAATGACAAGGCACTTATGGCCACCGCTTTAGACATGTTATCAGCATCCTTTCATGTAGCTGCAAATGTGGTGAGCATGTCTAATATTTTGAGCCTGACCTTTGGCCATGGCCATGTCCCTGTCTACCACTACTTCAAGGATCCTGCCATCCTGTTGGCCACCAAGGTCGCCATTCTTCTCGGAAAGTAAGTGGCGTGAGAAAATCCTCTGGGCCAGCTTACGCCAGGCTATTTCTCTAGGGTATTGCTTGTGTCCAAGAATTTCAACAGGATGTGAATGGATCACAAGTTATAGATTTTTCGCCAGCTGTTCTGACATACTTCAGGATGTCATCTCTCACTAACCATCCATCCAGTGAATTTCATGGCACAGGATGCATACCGGCATGTCCCTATTCATTCTGAACACCAGCCATTTCTCTTTGTAAGACTTGCAAACTTCCTGTTTCTTGATGCATCACTGAGTGAGTGAGTTAAAATTTTAAGTCACATTGGCAATATTTCAGCCATAGAGGTGACATGGACGACCTGGTGTGTGGGCAGACTCTAAGGCAAGATTTGAACATCATCAGCACCAAGTTCTTGGCTGTGATATTGCTAGACATCACAGGAAACACACCCTGATCCTCACAGCCAAATTTCAGTGGCTCATTACATAAACAAGATGAGATCAACACACTCCAGTTGTCCGTTGGACAGAACGTTTTAGATCTTCAAATTGATTGTCAGCGTGCCACTGACTTAAAAAAACAATTCGCTTGGCTACTGCAGCTTGGTATTGGAGAAATACTTGCTTTGGACGTAACCCAGATGCTGAGATTCACATGGGTCTCCTATGGGATTATGTGCCCAAAATTAACAACTATGTGACGATCGCATGTTCATGATATCTTAAGTTGTTGACTCCATTGCGTGCTCTAAGACAGTACTTGAAAGTGACAAGAACTTCCAGGAGGTAGAGGAAGAGGTTGTATCCTCCTGGCAGCTAAGTATAGCTGAGTTCACAAAGAAGGCGATGGCGTTTTGGTTTGGGGCGACAATTCTGCAGGCGTATTAACATATGCAGGATTGGATCTGCCTCAGGCGCAATATCCATGTATACTCAGGTCTCTGGTATCCTCGATGGCACAACAAATCAAACGTTCAGTGGGTGACTTCCGGCTGCACATGATTGGCTGCTAACTCGTGTTTGCTGACTCACAGAGGACCCATGGATAATCTGAACAAATTGAATACTACCTACACACATCAGAAAACGAAGGAAGTGGGGTAAACTATTTTTACTTTTGTATATATTTCAGTGAACTTCCCAAATCTTATGACTTTTGATATGTCTGTGAATATTACCTGACAGTAATATGGATAGCATTTGGAGATTGTTAATGCTTGTGAGTACAAAAGATGAAGTTTGCGATTCAAGTAACTCATAAACGGGACGTTTCTGTCTTGAAAGAAAAAGTGAGGGAAATTAAACAAGACGTTGCAAATCACGATAGCATAATCAAGAAACTACGTGAAAAGCTATCAGCTGAAAGAAACCATCATATTCAGTTACCATGACAAGAAGCCAAACTTGTTGATCTATTCTATTCTAAGATGCCCAGCAGAAAATACAATACTGGTGGTTCGGGCATTCCTGATCAATTAACTAAAATATACTTTCAGGTGATACATCGTCTCCCTGTATCGGAGTATAGGAAAAAAAGCACCCTCCATAACCCCATAAATATTCTCATCTAAATGCCCGATCGGGAAGGTGTCTTTGGAGCTAGGACACTTCTAAGAGAAACTGATCTGCCAGCCATGCTAAAGAAGAGACAGAAGAGTCTGAGTAGGAAAGCTGCATCAATTCGTGACGCTGAAAACAAGGTCTAGGACCAGGATAAAAATGGTTTCAGCCAAAGTAATCCTGGACACCAAAGACACCAAGGAACCAGGGTCCTCCTGGCGCAAGGTTGACCAGTAGACAGTGCTACATTAATAGGACGTGAACACAGTATGACTCTCTGTTTACATGTAACTAACTACCGATAATGTTATCCCGCGGGCAGTAAATAAACTAAAACGTCATGTTATTTTTTTCATGGCATATATAAGCTGTAGAATGTGTACTATACATGCATGTTGACTAAATTATTTTGTACATGTTTAGTTTAATTGTGAATGAATTAATTCAAAAGATAACATGAAGCATACTAAGTGGCAAAATACAGGCACAGCTTTATTACATAACAACACAGGCGGAGTGATTGATTGATTACACAGTTCACAGATTACGCAAAGGAGTAACTACAAAATCATTACCAGATCGGTCGGAAATATACACATTGCGACCAACTGGGCTGGAACAATACACATCATGACCAAATGACCTGGAATATACATAGTACAGTTCATCCTCCGTAACTAAACACAACCAGAGGCGTAAGCTACTGTCAATCCTGTGTCATTAGATACACTGCCATCCTCTGTGATTGTGGTACACTTCATGAGGTGCAGCATGTACGTTGAGGTTCAACTTACTTACAGTTTGTGAGAAACGTGTTATGCCTGCCATGACCTCCGCCACTGAGCTTGCTTTATGGCAAGCTCTTTCCGCATTGAATTAAGACCAGAAATACAAATGAAACAAGATTGGAAATGAGCGGACAAACCAGCAAATACCTCAAGAACCTCTTCAAAGGAGTAAACAAATATGTCATTGCCAATGTCTGACAGGTGGGTGCCAACCTGTCTGAAGAAACCTGTGGGCTATGTTAATTTCATTGTTCCCTTAAACACGCCTTTCAAAGTTTAGGGCACCTTTCTTCCAAATCGGTTAAATCTCTTCCTTTGCACTCTATCACTCTGCCGTCTGGTTTACCCCGCCATGTATATCTTACAATATGATGTGCATGTAGGGCATCATGTGAACTTTTGTAAGATCCCAACTCACCATTCGTAGCTCATCCATGAGACCATTACCTCCCAAATGAAGGAGGGACCAAGCTGGTAGAGGACTGTGTCTTAATTTTTGGTGTAGGGATGGCATCAATGAGCTCAATTGTCTTATTTCATACCGTTTTAAGCTGAGTCAATACTTCTGAGGATTCAGGTCCAATCCCTCTGGCCTTGAAACGGTTCTCCAGTGAGCCCCGTAGATCAGACTGGAGCTGTCTAACCATATTTCTATCAGAAATGAGCCATTTACAGATTTTGTTGAAACTAAAAATGTTATGATAATTTTGAAATGTGTCTCCTGTATACAAGTGCAGAGATTACATAAGCATTTTACAGAACAGTTTATCTCTATCACATAAGAAGTACATGTAGTACATCCTCAGTTACTTAATAGTTACTTACCAATAATTTTAAGTTAGATCATCGATCGAGCAAAACTGTACGCCGAGGCATTGCAGCAACCATCTTTTACTCATGCACATGTACAGTTTACTCATTCACACACTACATTCCCATGTTTTCCATTTCGTGGATTTCTGTTATTTCCTGATTAAGTGATACATTTTAAACAACCCATGCACACAAGTCTTATTATCCACGAAGTGGGGCAGGGGATGTAGGAACGGAGTTCGGACTGTCCATCCATCCGCTTTTCAACGAGGACAAATTTTCTCAAAACCTACTAAGGTTAGAGAAATGAAATTTCGGCTCTGATTGCGATATTCAAATTAGTTCGAAACTTGGTGCATTAAGTTATTTTTTATGGCCCTTTCTCTATTATGCTCTTCAACATAGTGAATACTTTCTGAAAGAGGAACATGCTTTCTCAGAAACTACTGAACTTACATGAATGAAAGTTTGGAAGCTTATCTGAGAGAAGCTTGTCAAGATTGAGTTTGAAAGTTAGTGAAAGGTTTAAAAGGTCCATTTGTGTATATTATTTTCAAATGTACAATCAGATGACATAAATCCATCCTAGTCTCTATCTCTTCTTAAGGCTTTATACGACATTAACTTCTATATTATTCACTACTATCGAAACAAACACAATTCTTCAGTGGGCACGGGTAGCCCAGTCGTCTAAGGTGTCCCCTGAGTTGTGTCCCCTAAGCATGTCAGATCGTGGGTTCAAATCCCGGTTCGCCCTGATCATGTTTGTAGGTTTGTTAGCACCATACTCGTGCTGGTGGGTTTCACCAAAGTGGTAAGACGTCTATCACTTTGAGCTTTCCTCCCACATCGGGCCGGTGTCCCGGTATATACTCTCCCCGTACAAATTTTCCCCCCGGAGATTTTATACCGGTAAAATAAAATCTGAAATAAAATCTCCCCCAGGCGGATATATTTCGTGCCCCCCTCAGTATAAAGTCTCCCCCCTGATTATTCGGTTTGTTGCAATGTGTTTAAGTCCTATAATCTTTAAATAGTTATCTATTTAATCTAAGGAGGGTTACTTTAAAAAAAAAAGATTATAAAATATGGTCATAATGAATTGTTATTTCAGCATATTTTATTTGGTAACTGTACCTTCCATCCTAAAATAAAATATAAGGCATATATCATACCAAACAAATTTGAATGAAATGACTAAATGTAACAAATACATGTACGGTAACTGAATTCAGAAATCTTATTAATCCTCGCAAACATTCGGTTTTAACACTAACTACGTAAAAACTGTCACCATATCCACGCGCGCCTCCAGCTCAGGCTGTCCGTTATACTCTGATTTAAGATCTAAAATATATTCCTTAATACAGGCTACGATTTGAAAATTGTATCAGTGTAATATCAGTGGCTAGAATATCATGGTGCAACCAGGTCTCTGTTAAACACCCCCACGCGTACAAGTAACTAAATGTATATTTGGATAAATTTATAACCCAGAAAAAACAAAGGAGAGAAAAAAATAAATAAAAAAATACATAAACAAATAAACATTAAAACCTTGAGGAATATGAAAAGCCAATGTGTAATGCTGAAGCACGAAGACACAATAAACTGTACCAACATTACAATGTTCCCTGATATGCATGCTTCACCTGGGTTACATACGGGTGATCTAAGTTAGAAATATATGACTGATATAAATTCTTTAAACACGGTAATATCGAATATGCTTGGATTATCTTTTTTTCAAATGCGCTCCATTCAAGAAAATTATATAGAATTATGTTATTACTCCCCCATGTATTTTGCTCTTTTATGTTAAAACGATTTACACCTTGCACAATTTAATTACAGATTCCTTTGTTTTGATTTTAATGCAAACAAACCAGGCTTTACAATGTATTTTGTTTCAACAGATTTTTATACATAAATATATGAATGGGGGTTAACAAACAAGCTTTACTGGCTTATGACGTATATATAACGCTATTTAATAATCTTGTTCAACCAATTTTATCACATGGCTCAGTTATTTTTGGCAATCGAGAATTCAGTTATATAAACGCTTGCCGTTTCTTCCTCGGGGTGGGTAAATATACTCCAAATTTAGCTGTCCGGGGCGAGATGGGTTGGCTTGCTCAGCTCACTAAACAGAAAATAGAAGTTTTCCGATTTTGGAGAAAGATAAACTCTGTTCATAAGAAAATATCATATCTCTGTTAAAGCATAAAACCAATATTTATGAGTCCACATATTAATATAAGACTTTATCACTGTATTCAATTCCAAAATTTTAGATATAAACTTTCGGACAGTTCATTTCAAAATTCTTTAACCATTAATACATCACAGGATTTGTAGCTAGACGACGGTAAACTACAAACAGCTGAACACATTCTTACCACATACATTTCCTTATCTTGTATTCAGGTCTATCAGAAAATACCACACAGACACTGCATAGCATAAGCATTTAATACACCTAAAATTATTGAACTGCATGACAAGTCTGTATAAATAATCTGGGGGAGAAAATATTCTAGTGTTTGATTGGTAGCTAACCCTAGAGAATCAACAAATAGGAGAACACTTTTGTACCACTTACATTCCCTTAATTGGCATTTAAATTTTAATACCTCTAGTTAACACCGTTTTAAGTATAGGATCCAGTGAAATGCCTAAATACTGCTTTTGCTTACAAAAACAAGAAATCCACTGAACCCGAAACTGACTCACTTAAATTTATAGATGCCAACAGCCATGCACGCAAGTAAAAGTTGTTAAGAAGCTGATATTCTCCATCAAAATATATCACTAAGACACCACATAGCAAAAGCATTTTTAGTCAATTACAATTATTGAACTGCATGACAAGTCTATATACATAGTTCGAGGGAGAAAATATTCCGTGAGTCCTCATAGAAAAGTCAGTGTCTTGACTGTGTGTTTTTCTTTGATGACAATGTTTCTCACCGACCTTAGCGTGTGGATGTGTGATGTCCTGGGCAGGAAATGACAGTATTTTGACTACTCGTCTTTCATTAATTAACGTGTTGGGCATCCCTAATTAACCTTTACTAATTCATGTTAAACCAACACAGGATGTTTTCTGGAAGTGGACAATCTCGAATGTCATAGGGCTGACACCACACGTGTTAATAACAGTCCTAGAACTTCTAAAGTTACTAAACATTCTTTATATCTAACGACTAGTATTATATCTACCTATATACTACTTTATTGTCTCATATTGCGGTAGTTAAAGAAAACACAGTGCTCAAAGTGAAGCCCTTTTCACTCCACATTCTCAACATCGTCTCTATCAGAAGTGTTTGGCTTTTCTATAGATGTAAACACATTTGATGATACAGTTGTGTGTTTAAAGTGGGGGCCCCACACAAGCCAAACACAAGTATTTATAAAACGACCAGGGTAGGAAATATTCTGGGGGGGGATTTTATTTCGTAGGGTGGGGGAGAGTTTATTTCGAGAGGGGCGGAACTGTACCAGTATAAATTCGCCGGGTGGAGATTTTATTCTGGGGGCGAATATATTTCGTGACACCGGCACACCATGATATATAACTGGAACATTGTTCAATGTGGTGATAAACCCAATTCACTCATTCGCTCATGTCGGGGACAGTGATAACGCTGGGTTTTTTTTGTATCTATTTCAGGATGTGGTGGAGACTACACAGGTTCGTCAGGCTCTTTGTCCTCACCAAACTACCCCAGCAATTATGGCAACAACCTGAACTGTGTCTACACAATTGATGCAGGAGAGACTTTGATCACTCTCGTATTTGAAGATTTCAGTACGCAGGATCGGTATGATGTTGTCAGGGTATGTAAACAAGGGGATTGTGTTCATTATTTATAAGGCAGTTAGAACCCATATGGAATGAAGCATGCAAGTAAATGTACAAGATTAATGATTCTTTTAGAAAATACTTTTTCAGACAGAAAAGAAAGAGTAATACTGACACGAATGAGCCTAGTCTGTGATCACCACAAAGTATTTTGAAAGGCTTTTAATTACACAGTCAAAAAGAATCACGTTTATTTGTGCAACCAACACCTGGCCCTGTGCATGTACAGACAAGACAATCGAGAAGACGCACCTTAATACTTTTCGTCTCCATAGTCAGCTGAGGAGTCTTTTGAAGAGTTTATACAACCTTGACCAAATACCATTGACTGATACATTTTTTCTGTTGACATTTAAGACTATCCAATAACCAGAGATAAGATAAAAGACAGTTTCATTCTCTTAAAGACAACAGATCAGCTGGAGTACATCATACTTTAGGTGAATAAATAAAACATACTCATGACACTATGTAGCCGTATTTGTATGAATGAAAAAAGTGCCATTGGGGATTATCATACCATGAGATAAGAAAGGTGACTCATCTGACCCAGACAATTACAGAAGCATTAGTCATTCCAGTGTTCTCAGCAAGGTGATTACTTCGATCTTATGTTAGATGCTTGAGGATCTGAGTGTCAGTCAGGTTTCCAGAAGGGATACTGGTATTCAACATTAGACACATGCCTTGCTTTAAATTAAAATGTCCAACGTTTTCTCTCATACAAAGCGGATAGGTGTTACATTGCTTTCATTGATTTTTCTAAGGCTTTCGAGTCTATAAAGCGTCCTATTTTATGGAACTTGTATTACAAACAGGGAATTAGTTCAAAGAGGGGCAACATGTTACAGTCGTTTTATAGAGATGAACAATCTGGTGTCCAGTCTAACAGTTATATGCCTGATACATTTGTTTTTTTCAACTGGTGTTAGACAAGGCTGTGTGACGATTCCATTTCTATTTCAGTGTTTTTATAAACTCATTAGTTCCTGAGATGGAAAAAGAGTGTCCAGTTGGTGTGGTATTACATACAGATGCAATTCACATTCTTCTTCTTCTTGTATATGTTGATGATTTGATACTGTTTTGTGATACTGTTTTCAATCTCCCAAAATAGTTAAACATTCTTCAGAATTTGTGTGAAACTTGGAAAATGTCGGCCAATATGTCAAAAACTAAAATTGTAGTTTAAACAAATGATGGTGGTTTGTGTCGTTTTGGGAAATGATTTTATACAGAGAAGTTTTTCCTTGTTTCACTTATTTTGGTTTATGTTGCAACAATATGGTTTACTGGTTTAAAACTGCTGACAATATAACACTGCATCACACGAAGATATGGATAAATATTTTGAATAGCTTAGACTCGTTGCAACCGTTTTCATCCGAATTCATGCTTACAATATTTGAAGCATTGATGGTGCGGAAGTGCTAAAAGGTAGAAAAGTTGTACGGTTTTTTTAATACTTTAAAACTGTCTGCCTGGAACATTGGCTGTGTTAGGTGAGTGTGGGAGATATTCAATTAATGTATATGCCATAGGAAATGTGTGAAGTATTGGTTAAACTATTTCAAAACTTCCCTAGTGTCGTTTATATAAAAATGTTGTGAGATGATGTGGCTTCATGACGACCAAGGTCGGGTTAACATGGTTACAAAGTTAAGAAATTGTCTAGATTAGGGTTTGGCATCTATGGTTATTTCAGATGTATGGTAACAAAATGTAACATTTTGATTTAACATTTTGATGTCATAGCCAAACTCAATCGTTATTACTAATGAAGCAAAATATTTGTCCTAAGCACATAAGAAACGAAATTAATAAACGTACTGAATAAATAAATTGAGTGCGGCGTTAAACAACAAATTAACCAACAAAACAAACAAACAGTTGCTTGTGTAAACAAAAGTGTTCAAATATTGTGATTGAAGATGTGTTTCCTGCGTTGTAAGGATGGGTACATTATGTGTTTGTCTTTTAATCCATCTGGGTGTGTTCAATGTATTGTGATTTAAAACAATAACCTCAGTTACATCTATTTGACATGTTGCCTATACTCATTTTTGAGAAGTTGCAATGATGATACTATGTTAATATATAATTCATATCTAGGCCAAATAGGACTCAACCCTCGTTTTGTAAACTGCAGGTTTATGACGCGTCCAACAACATCCTTGCCCTTCTAAGTGGAGACAGACGAGGCTACATTGTCCAGTCAGCTGCCTACTACCGTGTTATGTTTACTACAAGTAGATATACTGTCAGGAAGGGATTTAAGGCTGTATGGACAGGTATGTCGATGTGTACGCCTATGATATTTGGTTTACTGTGTAAATTGCCACCTTTCACTTATTTTCATCATTACCTTCCTGTTGACAACATTCTTGTTCTTGTCGTTGCTATATGCATTGCCTGTGAAAACATGCTGTTCATTGCTTTACATCTACATCTTGACATGGGTAACTTTAGATTGCAGTGGATCGTCAGCCTGCACACTGAATTGCCTATGAACACATGTCTAGAAAAAATCTTAACTTCATCATTTCAAACAAAGTCCAGGGAAAAGGTGGCATCCGTTCAGTGTTCCCATGAAAAAGCTCTGTATCTGATGCTTCCTTTTAGAATGTGCTTATTTCAGACATGACTGGTGTCAGTCACTCTGAAGTGTATGGAAACATGTAACACTGTGTGTAATTATTTACTGCCGTGTTCTGTTTACTACGGATGTAGAGGTGCACTCCTTTGACATTTTGTTTACATTGAAATTTGTCTCATTTCACTTCTTTCATCATAACTTTCCTGTTGACGACAGGCATGTTGTTGTCGTTGCTATATACATTGCCTGTGAAAACATGCTGTACGTATACATATTGACTTGGGTAACTTTAGATTGCAGTGGATCTGCAGCCTGCTCACTGAATTGTCTATGAACATGTGTCTAGAGATGATCTTAAATTTATGATTTCACACCAGGGACCAGGGAAAAGTTGGCATCCGTTCACTGTGCACATAAAAAAGCATTGTCTCTGATGCCTCCTTTTAGAACGTGATTATTTCGACCAGACTGGTGTCAGTCACTCTGAAGTGTGAGGAAACATGTAACCCGATGTGTAACTATTAACTTCAAAGGACAAAATAATGTGAGGCAAAACATTTTTGGAGTTAAATGTGCAGAACCTTGTTCAACATATGACATCCATGCTGTAATTGGTAGACTTTTTTGACGACCAAACTGGTATTATAACTAGTGGTACACATAAAGGTGCCAGTGTGGATGACTATATTCTTGCTTCCCCTGACCTCTTCCCACTTTTCACCACTTTTGGTGTTCACGAGAGGAACAAATCTAATCATGTTCCGCTCTGTTGCGCCATAGACTGCCAACAGTGAAACAGAATTAAGAAACAACATAAACATAGCATGTGATGATGTAAAGGATGTTATTCATCATATCAGTTGTCATTGGGTCAAGTACACTTGGTGTGTAGACATAAAACAATCATTTCTGATAAATTGTCAGGAACATTTCCATGATAGATAATTGAAATGGATGCAGAGTAAGGTTTAGCAGCTTTAGTTGATTTATTTCATACTACTGCGGCGGATAAGTTCAAGAGAATGTACAACACAAACTAGTCACACCCTGTTCCGATCCAGCCTCCTTGGTGGGATAATGATTTGGAACATTTAAAACAAGCTAAGATTGCTGCCCTCTGATCTGTTAGAGCTCACAGATAAAATACTGACATTTACATTAGAAATGAAAATACCTTTAATTAAGCTTTCAACGAAATGAGGTGCCTATATTTTGAAAAGAGCCTGAGTATGTCAAGTAATGCACCAAGTGTATTTTTTTCCAAACGCTTAACTTATGTTAGTTGAATAGCACGGCCTCTCAAAATCATTTAAGTTATTGTTAAAGAATTTCAGTAACCTACTGAACACTTAACAGTTGCATAACAGCTGACCATAATTATTTCATCTTGGACAAAAAAGATCTACCGGGAAATGCTGAATAATCAGAACTAAACAAATCATAGGCAGGTGATGAAATTTACTCAAGGCTGAACTATCTTAAACGTGGTAAGTCACCTGGACCTGATGGCCTTGACAAATGACTTCTTTAAAACAACGAAGTATTACACATCACCACAGACTTACAAAGTTCTTGATTGAGGAATATTTCCTGATACGCGTGGGAAAAGTCTATTAGCACCAAGAACCAAGACAACTGCATAGGTATATATCTGGCTTTGATACACTGTCTTAAATGGTATATTTAACTTCAGAATAGATTGATTCATACATTCTTGATTCAGTCTTGAAGCATTGGACTGCCTCCGTGGTCTAGTGGTAGAGCGTCCGCCCGGAGAGCGGTTGGTCCGGGGTTCGATTACCGACCGCTTCATACTAAAAGACGTTAAAATATGGTACTTGTTGTTACCCTGTCTGGCGCTCGGCATTGAGGTGCTAAAACACCTAAAACACTGGTCGGCTCGGAGTCAGTATACTGTGTCTGGGTGGGGTATTCATGTTAAACTGCAGCATGGTATCTCAGTGATCTAGCACTATAAATCAGCATCAATCCGGACTAGTGCAAGCAGCCACACAAACACACACACGTGCATGCACATCGCTATATAAGTGCAATAATCTTGGACGCGACGTTAAACCCCATTTCACCTCACCTCACCTTGAAACATTGTGACCGATATTATGTATTTTCTTCCAATTCTTTTACTGAACCTTTAATGGTAAGACTTATTGTTAACAGTTACAAGACATTATATGGACCCTTTTACACACAAGTTCATTTCATCTTCTGTTTACATCCATGTGCTTAGCCTTGCACTGACTAACCCGGATGAATTACCAGGACAAACCAAAGAAAGTAGAGAAATTGAGTGAAGCACTAAAGTAACTTATCCTCACACGTGGTAGCCTACATTCCCGGCATTTAACATTAAAACCTCATATATAGGTCATATCAGTAAATCAGTAAATCAAAGACTACAACATTAGATTGACACAACCGATGCTATTGTTGAAAAACAGCCAGGTTTTAGGCATAGTTATTCAACAACAGATCACGGATTTAGTATGACAGAGAAGTATTTGATGAGAAAGAATGGTGGATTCTAGTGTTTGTGTATTGTTTTTTTTCTAAAGCTTCTGACTATGTTTTTGTTTGCATGTTGGTTTACGCCGCACTCAGCAATATTCCAGCTTTGTGACGGGGGTCTGTAGATATTCGAGTCTTGACCAGAACATCCAGTATCAATCTAGCATAAAGGGATGTATTCACCAAGTCAGCAAGTCTGAGTGAGTGAGTGAGTGAGGCCTTACGCCACTTTTAGCAATATTCCAGAAATATCACGGCGGGGGACTGCAGAAATGGGCATCAAGCATGTAACCATGAGGGAAATCGAACTCGCTTCTTTGGCTTGAGAAGGGAACGCTTCAGACACTAGATTACCCCAACGCCCCATGTAAGACATGTGTTACAATTTGGAATCAAGGGTAATTGTTTAGGCTTATTATTCTCATAATCACATGTACCCTAAGATATGTGGTTGTGTAAGGACTGAGAGTGGCCAGTCAGAATTTTTAAGTGTACATTGGGTACTCGTCAGGGATGTACCACTCGTCAGGGGAGTCCACAAATCATCATCTTATTCAATAATCAACCAGCATCAACGATGAAATCCGATAGTGGGAGATGCATATCCACTGACACTCTAGGTGTGTTTGCACTGCTATTTAAAGATGACCATCTTCTGCATCTGACACTACAATACTAAAAGAAAATAACTATTCTTGAACAGTTCGGTGATAATCCTGGACTGAAAGTTACCATCAATAAGGCTACAATAATTGACTTTCGGAAGCGTGGCCCGATCTGCGAGTTTGAAAAGTGACTCTTTAATGGACATCAGATTGAGGTAGTGAATATGAACAAATATCTTGGAATTATCTTCTCGTCTAAAGGACAGGTTTGTTTAGCACCACAAGCCAGGAAAGCATTTTTGTCTTTGATTATTATCAGAAGCAGTTTGTCTTTATCCCCTGTCCGTATATGTTTATCTTTTTTTTTATTATTCCATGATAACCCCAATCCTGTCTTATGGGACAGAAATAGGTGGTAAAACAAACTGTATAATTATTGAAAATAAACAGTTATGTTTTTGTTAATATTTTTTAGAGTGAGTGAGTGAGTATGGTTTTACGCCGCTTTTAGCAATATTCCAGCAATATGACGGCGGGGGACACCAGAAATGGGCTTCACACATTGTACCCATGTCGGGATTCGAACTCGGGTCTTCGGCGTGACGAGCGAACGCTGTAACCACTAGGCTACCCGACCGCCTCTTTTATTCATCTTGATAAACACAGATTGCCTTATCAGTCTTACATCACTGTCAAGAGTCCTTGGCATGTAGGTAAACTCACAAGCTAAAAGTGATTGCTATTTTAATATCTTAGTAAGTAACACATCAAATGAATTTTTATGGAGAATTATCTACATAGATAATGCTGATATTTTAAAATGTCAAAGCCTATGTCTTGGTCAAGTTAAATAGATAAGAGATTTCACCTCTATAAAATTGAAAGTCAATTCGTGTGTTATAACTTTATCAGGTATATTTTCTCAACCCAATAGTACGCTATTAGATGTCCATTGGCCAGTGGCCTAATCTGCAGAATAAAAGTATCTTTTATTTATTTAATGTGATTTATTTTTAAAACTCTACTTGTTCCGACAGCCAGTGAGGAGAACACTTTGTATTGACGTTGGCTCAAGTAACCCTGTCCTACTTATTATGGAACATTCAGGGGATTTACATGTAGTAAAATTATTCTTTGCTGGGTTTGCTTGGGTGGCCGTTCCCTCCATTTTCTTATTATTTACCCCAATTGTGTTGATATAACATGACACTAATCAACTCAATCGGTTTAGTTAGTTAAAAACTAGGATAAGTATACTAGTTTATGTTGCCTACAAACCCCGATCCCAATCCTACAATCCGAACATTATCAATTGTTCCATGAACACACTTTTGTAGAATCATACATCAATTTATTTTATTCGTTCAATGTACTCTTTTTGATTTTACTAATGCTTTACAAGCACACATTCTCATCCTGAGCATAAGCACTGTCTTTTGCTGCTTTTGCCCTAGGTATTGTCTGATGTTCCACGAACGTTTACACATCCAGTTCCATGGCAACCACTAAGTTTGACAGGTTCGGCCATTAAAAAAAAGAGATGCTTGATCGTCAACATGTTGCTCAACTTCTGTTTCAGTAGTGATGTTTTGACACGTGACTTTCATATGTACTCACAAATTTACAGTGACCAGTTACAGAAACATCTAATCCGCCATTAACTGGTTTTGCATGTTTAAATGTGGTAACTCTATTTCCCCCCTTGGCAAGTTGTACCCGCATTACCCGCCAGTTTCAATAGCTGAAGCCGAGGATCCTTCTTACCTATCCTCTATTTTACCGATTCTCAGTGATTGTTGAAGGAATTAGTGTGTTGGCACTACATGGGCAACAAACGTCGTTACTAGCTGAGAGCCGCGATGGGGTCCTACAGTCAAAACATGGACCTACAGCATGAACCTCACTGTTTCGGGGATATGGAAATTGGATTTTGTTTCTGGAGCATAACTCGCATACCGATCAACATGTCTTCATGAATCTATGTTTCCACATCAGGAATACTCTATATTAGTGCCTTTTGCTATAAAGGAAGCTTTTAAGCTTGTATCTGTTTGCGTTTCATGCTGAATTTATGATTTCATTTTTCAAGATGGAAATTTGAAACCATATCACATACCATACAACATTTGGATTCAGCATTAAAATAGGTTCGCTGAAGCCTATCCTTGTTAGCAGGGTCGTCTAAACCTATCGGGTTGTCAGGCTGGGTGACTTCGTTCATGGTGTGATGTTACTCATAATGATGATTATAGTCATGATTAGCAAACAAAGCGTCATATTTAAGTTCAGGAATCGTTTATTATATCCTATTTTGTCATAGAATAATAATTTAGGGTTCTTAAATTACTGTTTTGAAAAGTATTAATTCGCGTCTTTTGATTTTTGCTTGTTCGTTGTTGAACGCTGCACTGAGCAATATTCCAGTTATATGGCGGTAGTCTGTAGTAAATCGAGTCTGGACAAGACTATCCAATGATTGACATCATAAGCATCGATCCACTCAATTGGAATACGATGACATGCATCAACCAAGTCACCGAGCCTGACCACCCGATTCCGTGAGTCGCCTGTTACAACAAGTATGGGTTGCTAAAGGCCCATTATAACCGTGATGTTTGCGTCATTGGCAAGAAAGGTCCACATGGACTAAAAAATAGTCTTGGCGTTATTATGTTCGGTACTTGTAAAGCCAAATTACCTTAATTGCCAAAATTCAAACAGAAACTATTGTTATTACCTTAAGTTGTGGTAATAAAATTACAAGTATGTGTTTGTAAAAACCTGGGAGTACAGTGATATCAAATTTTCAGCCACAAACCCAAGGAAAATTCTTTTTAAAAATCTGGTAGTTCTTGGCCTTGACGTAGGGTCATGTAGGACCCCATACACGGCTCTCAGATGAGCCGCTACTATCAGCTTAATAAACGCGCTATACCGTTACCGTGGATCGTGCCCAAATATGCATGGCTGACACATCCGGGTCTTAGGCAAGGGTCTTAGGAAAGCTGACAAGGTTGTGAGTTTGAAATTCTTGTTTCCGTTTTGGAAACAAGACTTCAATGAAAAGGCTAGTTGATGTCCTTGCTTCGGGAAGATGGCGTGTTATTGACCCTACAATGCGTCAGGATGGGACCACACAGTCACTACATGACCTGGGTATTAGGGAAGCAGATACACTAGTGAGTTAGTGAGTTAGAATTTAAAGTCACATCGGCAATAGTTCAGTCATATCGTGACTATTTAGGGTTAAACATATACATACATGGGGACTTACATAAAAACCTGCCAACAAGGGACAGTAAAATAACTAGATTTATCACAGAAATTTATTTAAGACTAGTATGTATTATAACATCAATAGCACTATACATAACATTACATTATAAAAAAGGGCCAGAGATCCCTAGCAACTGCAAGTAGATCACCATAATAGGGACCAACTGGAGTAGATACACTATATGTTCAAATTGTGTAATGGCCCATGGGCCCAGACCATCAATGCACGACCCTGCATCACTGCCAAGAATACTACCTTCAGACATAGCAGTATCAGCATGTTGACATGTTCTTTACACATGATTTCTATAGTCCATTTCTGCGGAAGTTTTCTACCAGCGTTTTGCAGAAAGTCTCTCTGCCACTTCTAAAATCAGTATACCTTAGCGATTAAACAGTTGCAGGACACAGAATCACATCACACACGTCACTTTGTCCGGTATTAAGTTAAGAAATAAATATGCCTCTTGGAGAAAGTCTTTCAGAACACAATCATCAATATTGCGTGGAATCAAATGCACTGAACGGGGGCTTCTTTCAGTATGCATAGGTGTGACTGAAAATGAAACAGAACCGACAAGCCGCTTTAGTTTTCAGATGCTACCAAGATAAAAAATAATACGATGTTGATAAATATTACCAAGCTGCAACGTTTTCTACGTAGAACCGTTGAAGATACGAGTGTTAACGTACATATATTTCTATAGTCCATTTCTGCTTGCGTGGTCCAGTGACACTGACAGCTGATCTCGGTAGTCCATAGCGGATAAATACAAATGCAGTTCACCGAAAACTATACACAAAGCTCACATACTAGTTTATTAAAACCATACACCTATACTACAGGTTAAATGACAATACTGTTTATGGCTATGTGTGTGTGTGTGTGTGTGTGTGTGTGTGTGTGTGTGTGTGTATGTTGGACTTGGGATTTGTGAATGCATTTCAACATCGGTTGCAAACGTAAATATTTAAGATTGCCTAGTCTGACAGTTATCGGATGATCTGGTAGGGAACAGTATGGTAAAAGACATGAGTTATGTTTCTTTTTTCTCTCCGTAGTCTTTGGTCGAAATCCATTGGTAGCCAGGTTACAGGTGTTTAGAAGTCTGCTTAATGGCAGTTTATCCCCAAGAAGTCCGAGAGAACAAAGAGTTCCCTCTTTAGCAGACTGTAGCTCCTTTGTTCATTGTGCTACAGATAAAAACAGAGTAGTGTTCTGGGTTTGCTGGGACATGGGCTATCAGTCGCATACATGCATGGTTTAGTTTCATGGAAAATGAGAAATACAAAATTCTTAGGAATAGGCCCACTTACAGCCTCAGACGTATCCAGGCCAACAAACCTGATCTTGTCCTTTTTGATAATGAAATCTTGTATATCATTGACTTGTCTGTCCCTTTTGACACTAATGTGATTGACAAGATTCAGGAAAAACATGGCAAATATGCGGACCTCGCTTTTGAAATGTCAAGCTTGCATCCCAAGTACCAAGTTGTCAGACTCCCCATTGTTCTCGGTGCCTTAGGTTTGGTACCTCCCAATCTGTTGACAGACATTGGGAGAATACCGGGGTTTGCTACCAGGAATACAGCCCTTCTGCCACCTGGAAAATGCAGAAGGCTGCAGCGTTGGGACGTCTTCACATTCTCCGAAAAGTTCTGAATGGGATTGACTAGGCAGTGCTTCCATGGAGAAGTCGCATTTGCTGTCTGGGACGTGTGTTGAGAGGCCAAAGGCCCTGAGCAGATGATGAGCCTAACCAGCCTGACTGTGCCAGGATCACCAAAGTCCTCTATACTGCAGTTTGTATAATTTAATTAACAATAATAATAACAATAATTATAACCTGATCATGTACGCCTCTCTGCGACGGGTCGAAAATGATAAATTCATGGCCCTTATTTTAATGTACATCACCCAGTTAGGGCTCTCTCCCCGAATCTCGTTTTATACTGGGCTATAGATCAAGTTAAAGAAAATTATAGTTCAACTCCGAAGCCTAGTCAGCATCCCTCAATATACAAACCAACCACACTGGAGATGGGACTTGCCCCAGGGGCAAGAATATCTTGGACCAATTTAAGTCCACACTTCTTGAGTGTGCCAAAGCAGTTGGTGGCCAGACATATCACGAATAAATGATATTTTAATGAAGCAGCATTGGTACAAAGCCACGCCAATGTATGCATACCTGACAGAATATCCGTGACTGCCACCACTTGTCATAAACCCTCAGTTCCAACAGACCGGAAATTGCATGTGGACGCTTGCATTGTTCTCCCTAAAGTACCTGATGCAGTTGTCATTGATGACCCACTCATGAGCTCACAACATGAAATCCCTGATGTTGGCCTAAAAGGTTTTTGAGTTTTCCCCCTCTTCTGTAGATAATCTTTCTGATGGTCCGTTGTGTATTTTGTTCATGTCATTTTATAATCAAATCTGTGATTTACCAAATGAGAAACGGAGGCAAACAAAACAATTTAACCAATCATTCCCACAGAATCAACTTGATATGTGAAATGACAATAGTTCTGTTACTCTATGTGCAGACTTGCATGAAATTAATTGTTGCGTGTAATGCTGCTGCTCGAACACTGGAGGAACTCCTTACAGTTTCCAAAGACTAATTAACAAAATCATCTAAAGAAAAAACGGTTTCAAATTAAAATAAATGACACAAGGAAAGATGTATACGGCATAGAACTTTGCTTGAAATCAGGTACTCCAGGGCAATCAATGTCAAAACGCCAAAAATCAATTTGGAAAAAATAAAGAACAAAATAAGAGACAATGAAACAGAAAATTCGAAATCAAATTCTTGATTCTCTGGCGGCAGAGTTAAAATTTTGGACAGAAGGAAAACGAAAGTGGGAAAAGAAAAAAATTTCATAAACAAAATAAATTGTTCAAATGTAATGAAAAACAAAAACATTTACAGGCAATTAGTTGGCAGTGATGAGAAATGAACCACCATGGATGCCACTGAAAGGCTTTGGAGTGAGTGAGTGAGTGAGTTTGGTTTAACGCCGCTTTTAACAGTATTCCAGTTATATCGCGGCGTGTCAGCTTAATGTGGGAGGAAAGCCCGAAGTGATGCAGGTCTCAGACGTTTATCACTTCGGTGAAACCCACGAGCACGGGTATGGTGCTGACAAACCTAGAAACATAATCGGGGCGAACCGGGATTCGAACCCACAATCATAGGTTTCTGGCGTGCCCAAGGGACGCAACTCTGCACAGCGAATCGCGGCGCCTTAGACGACTGGGCCACCCGTGCCCCCTGAAAGGCTTTGGAAAGAGTTGTTGTAGAGACCGGGCAACTATATCATCAAGGATTAATTGGTTGATTTGTTGTATGGTTTGTTGATTAACGCCGCACTCAGCAATAATCCATCTATATGACGGCAGTCTGTAAATAAACAGAGTCTGGACCAGACTATCCAGTGATTGATATCATGAGCATTGATCCACGCAATTGGGATCAATGCCATGTATCAACCCAGTAAGCAGGCCTGACCACCCGATCCCTTTAGTCGCCTTTAACGACAAGCATAGTCGCCTTTTACGGCAAGTATAGGTTGCTGAAGACCTATTCTACCCCGGAATCTTCACGGGTCGAATAATGGTTATAGGATTACAATGATAGTGTATACGAAAAGGTCACCATTGTTGTGTTTCATTACACCTGATTGCCTGAAATATGTAATTTCAAAGTCCAAATCTAAAGGGCCAGACCCTGAAAGTATTTGAAACTGTTCACATGTGTCCGAACACCATTATTCCACTGTTTGAATTATCTTGTGGACACGGGATGTTCCGCCTTGGTTGAGCAAAGCTCGAACAGTACTAAGTCTTCTCCCAAATAAGGTGATTTGACTGATCCAAAAAAACTTCTGCCCTATTAATTGCCTGAATACACAACACAAAATATATCTAGATCTAGGTCACAAATGTTGTTAACCTTCTGTTTGTTTCGACATTATATGCAAAAGAAAATGACAAGTATAGTGCTGTATACAATATGTCTTACCAGGACAAATGCTTGTAAATGTGGCTGCAAAAAGTATGTGTTTCCTTTGGAGTATAATATTCAATATTATAGTTCCATATGCACAGGTTGATGATGAGCCATTTCATTTTATCTTATAGCGTTAACTGAATAATTTACTTTTACGAAAAAGTCATTTTATATTGTGTCTAAGTACTGGAACTGCTGATATTTGCGTTCCTATCATATGATAGGTCCCTCATAACCTAGACGTCTATGACGAAACTTCCGCTTCTGGTGAAGTCACTTCTGGTTATGACGTCACTTCCGGTGGCTTTGACACCATGCCCGTGCCGTTTGAGAGTGACGCCAGCCTTGTCCTACAGCCAGTATACAATTATGGTTCAAAATGCAATCCTACCTCCCAAGGTTGCTCGCCGCAATCCTCCCCATTCCCCCCTTTCCCGTTTGCCCTTTTTCTTCAAGGAGGTGAAAGTCACTACTGATAGCAGCATTCAAGTCCTTGTAAATCTGGTTGTATGTCTCGTAAATGAAAAAACTGTGAACATGTTTGGGATCTCAAATTGAAACTGGCCGCAAGACTTGTAGACAGAGCTCTTATCTCATGAGTCGTTAATTATCCTAAAACTGGAGTTAATGATACTGAGCTCTGATAACTCCTTCAGATCGTAGTTGCGATAATTTCTTTATCTGAGGTGATCTTTACCTTGTGTGATTGTGTCACTGCCAGGTAAAATTGAAGTTCACGAAACAAAAAAGGATGACAGTGGTTCCAAGCCTTTGCTAAATGTGCAAGGATCGTGAGTGCTGTAGACTGGTTCTTGGCCCAAAACTCTGTTTGGGTTCCGATTTCTATGGAGCTTTAATTTTCAGCAAGAGTAAGGATTGAGAATCCGAGAGCACTGAGTTCCGAAACTCTGTCTGCTGAAGTCATTGCTAGTAGAAAAGATGTTTCCTGGTCTTCTGCATCAGACCTGTGTCCTCACAATAGTGCCGTGACCGAACTTGTTAAGCTGTTGGCGATGAAGCAGGAAATCTGCCACCATAGGAATAGTTCCACTCCTACTCATTTCCCTCTCAATTGACAGATCTTGTCCCATCTGTTGAATAAACAGAAAGCTCCCATCTTCTGCCTGATAACATACAAGCGTGAAGATGAACACCGTTTAGACTGCCATGGGATGACAGATTATTAGTATCCCCTCCAATTCATGGATAATGCATCTACTGGGACCTTTTTGTTGAGTCCAGATGAGAAATACTCCCAGTCCCGGGTAAAGAGAACATTATGGAGCACAGTAATGACATCGATAAGGATACTTTTATATTTAGGGTCTTGTCTGAAGCTGATAATTGGTTCTTTATTTAAGTGTATTGTAGGCCCTGGGCACATGATACAAACGGAAAATGTACAGTGGAAGTTCGAGGATCACATTTATGTATTGAACAATGATTGTCTAAGATACATGGCTTTAACAATAAACAAAGATAGACTTGGTACAGTTGATCGATGGACAGATGGCATTAGAATGTTAAATGTTTTCCTTGTTGGAAATTCTAGGTTCCACCCCGAAGATGATGGAAACTAGACTGTAATCTAGCCAGAGCATGTCGAAATTTCTCTTGTAACATTGTAATATATATTTCCAGGCCAAAGGTTTGCTTATACAATGAACAGTTATATAATTTTCAGCTTTCTTAGATTTGCATGCCAGTCTTGTTCACTGAAGAATTTAATCTACATATAAATTCATTTATAAACATGAGGAAATTCGTAATATATTGGTGCTCCCACAAAAGGCAAAAACTTACTAGCTGAATGATACTTCTAATTTTTTAAGCCCAATTCAGTTTACAATTTTGCAGTGCGTGAAGTTTCATATTAAAACATTTTTTTACATATCGTGAGTCTGGCATTTTCAAACTATTACACCAGTATTTAACAGCTCTTTCATAAGCATAAATATACAGCGTTCACATTCACCTCTCACAACATGATTTGATCTCGAGTTTCGAACTCCTAAAAATCGTTTACAAGCAATAATATGTACGCTCTCATTTCCGTTACAGATGTTAGGACTCAAGCCTCATATTTCTGACCCATATAACATTATAGGGGTGATTCTGGTATCAAATCACACATTTACCACAATGAGTACCTGTGCCTTTTGCTAGTTTGAAGATTCTGATTTTTTATATTTTTGCCGTTTCCATTGAATCATGGTGACACATAAACTTTGGGTAGAGTTTTTGTACGATCCATGTTTACAATATCTAACCAAGCTAAAAAAGTCAGAAACTAATCTATTGGTGCATCAACAATCTTATTACCAATTACGCACCAAATACGATCCACACAGGTCCAAGTTTACAGACGGGTCCAAGGATGGTGGCAAAGTTGCAAGTGCCACCGTCACTGGATCCAGAGCTGTCTCCTCAAGAATACCAGATTCTAGTTCAATTTTTACTGCTGAGGCCAAAGCTATCTTTACAGCTTTGACCTACAGGAAAACATGGATATAACGAACACGGATAGAGCGAACAAACGGATACAACGAACTTAAGGAACTTAAAAATCCACATCCACGGCTGTTCATACAGTCCTTATAGGTGGTCCAGTAGAGGCAGTGACAGAATGCCAAGACTGAATGCAGCTCAACGGAACAACGCCATTGGGAGATTACAAGCTGGAGCAACTCAGCACGAAGTAGCCAGGCACTTTGGCGATACAACAACAACAACAACAGAGTTGACGACAGACCAAGGTCAGGAAGACCCAAGCACAAATATCGATACATCCGGCTGCGACACCTCTGAGACCGCACTACCACAGCCACTTCTACAACCACACAGATCCATGGGGTACGCAGAATATCAGATCAAACGGTACACAACAGACTGAAGGAGGCTGAACTTTTTGCACGAAGACCTGTTCGACATCATGTGTTGACCCCACGTCATCTGGCGGACAGTCTGCTTTGGTACCAACAGAGGGTTAGATGGGCATGTGCAAGGTGGAGAAATGTATTGTTTACTGACGAGTCCCGTTTCCTACTCACACGTACTGATGGGCGCGCACGTGCCTACAGACGTCGTGGTGAACGCTACGCCCCCAACTGTGTGCAGCAGGTTGTCCCATTTGGCGGCGGGAGTGTCATGGTATGGGCCGGAATTCATAACGGTGGTAGAACGCCTCTCGTGGATGTGGCAGGTGCATTGACAGGTGTGCATTACAAAGACTTGATCCTACAGCCTTACGACGTTCTTCCTCACGTCAACGTTCATGGCGGACAGTTACAGCAGGACAACGCCCGACCGCATATTGCACGTGTTTCTCAGGACTTCTTACAGCACAACAACATCCAGACATTACCTTGGCCAGCCCGGTCACCAGATTTGTCCCCGATTGAGCATCTGTGGGACGAGTTGAATCGACGCGTTCGCAGAAGGAATCCACCGCCCCAAACACTTCCGGTGCTTCTTGATGCACTTTCGCATGAATGGCAGCACATCTAACAGCGTGTTACTGACAACTTGATTGCATCTATGGGTCGTCAGTGTCAAGAGGTGATTGATGCATGTGGTGGGCACAACCGATTCTGAAATTTTCAGTACCCCTGTGACATTAACTGTATCGTGTACGGGTGTACGTGCACGATTAATGTTTTGAACGTTTTGTACATTGATCTTCAAACAGTGTGTCAATTATGGTTTCTGTGTCATATTTTGAAACAATCGCATTATATTACATTTTGAAAGTCAGTTTCAAGTTTCTTTTGTTGAAGAGTATACATAAGGTTTCAAATATTTTTTTATAAGTAGAACAATTCCTTATCGCCCATAATTTTACTACATAAACACTGTAATAGATATAGTAAAAAAAATAAATCTTTGAGGTCAATATCTTTGACCCAGGCCTCTGAAAGGCCAATATTAATGATGTCATCTGTGGAGAAATGAGATAAAGTCATCATCTGGTAACTTTGTTATTTAGCCATTCACATTCAGAATAGCAAACTAGTATTGGGGATGATACCTTGTCTAGAATCAAGATTACAGGCACTGTCACATGCCTATTTCCAAGGTCCAGTGGCATGCTGAGAGCCCATTTAAGAGCGCAGGCGTCTGCAACTATCTTCACTTTGGTCCCCTGATTTGTACTTGGTGTTAGCCATCTCTAGGTTAGTAATTGGGTCAATAGCCTGCCACATTTAAAGTAGCCAACCTTGTTATCTTCTCTCAAGTTCTTTAACAATTAAAGTACCCTGTTTTATAGTGAGGTCGCTCGAAATTCGAAATAATGTTTACATTATGTTCATTGTATCTTCCACCTTACTCGACTATGCATCAATCAGATCTTAAGAATTTGTATGATCAGCTCCCGAAGCCCTGTATCATCATGGTCGATTTAAATATAGTATGCATGCTCAAGTATGTTTCTTGAATTGATTTTAAATATTACTTTGCATTTATGACTCAATTGTTAACATATTAAACTTGGTCTCTTCGCTATGTGGCTGAAATAATGCTGATGCGACGTTAAATTTGTAACTCACTCACAAACTCACTCTTTTCTCTCTGTGAAGATCTCCCACAGTCATGGAGGCTAATTTGGAAAATATGCCATGTACGCTTCTTGGTTAATTCAGTGCCCATGGGGGGGTCACTTTATTCGTGACATGAACCAGCGGTAAATCCCAGTTCCATGCCTTCCAGCTACATTGTGGTGGGACGTGGCGAGCTTGTGTCTATAATGTAACATAACTGCAAATCCCATGTCACTACAAGTCCATGGTCACTGACCCAAATTTCCGCCATCACCATATGGATCCCGTGCCGGTCGTGAATCAGGATCGTCGATGATGGCTTTCCTGTCCTATTTATATTAGGCCATGGACTACTAACCAACGTTTAGTCATATCTGGAAAATACATATTTATCAATACATGATTGCATCGGGACAAAGAAGAAACAAGCATTGATGTAAATTCATGACATCAAAATAATTAACAAAACGTCTGTAGGCACACTAAATGTTCATTCTAGTCACTGGCTGAACTATTAACGTCAAGTCTACTGCATCAGGAATAGATATATCATCAGAGTCAGACTCCTCATCACTGCTTGCATCCCTTGTCTCCTTCACGTCTCCTTCACACAACAGTGGTACGAGTTTCCCTCCAATCATTACCCAACCATGACCATCAAGAGGAGCTGGAATATGTCGATCGGCAATGTGTGCTCTCTTCCATATGCCAACCTGATAATTGGCCCTTCTTATGTGTTGATCAAGACTCTTTCGACAGGTAGGTCGGGTTCCCATATCAACATTGCGAGAAGGATCAGGTAGATCATCTTGGGCATATGGCTTATTCATTCTGAGGGACCATAGTTCGTTGACACTCTGTAGACGAGGTTTTCCATACAAAGCACATGTAAACTGATCAAGTTCATCCATGCATGTCGACAGGTACATGCCATGTGTCACCCTACCTGGCAAGCAGTGGCACGAATTTGGGCACCCTTGACAGAGGTTTCAGTGGTTTTACCTTCCCATGTCCTTTGAAGGCACTTGTAGTATCAAAACCACTGTACTCATAAAGTGCCTTCATCGCTGTGCAGTGTCGCTGAGTATGGGACATAGCAAGTTCGTTGACATCAATCAACCTTTTTTTATTACCAGTGCCGGTGTCAAAGAGAATTTTGAGTGCATAATGGAGAAGGATAAACAAAATGTCAGTATCTGGGCTCTTTACTCTGACATACTTGTAGCTCTGGAGCCTGGCATATTCACAATAAAGGATGATCCTGGAATCTGTCTCCTCCTGGGAAGACTTGAGGACTGGTATTTCTGTACACTGTGTTCTCAGACCATCATCAGAAGTAAGTTGGTATGCAGAGCCTTCACATACGACTGTTACGTTTCTGCCAGGTTCGGAGATCTACCTTGAGGAACTGATGGGTAGAGTTCTTTCAATTTTTATGGGAGTTGTTTGTGTCCATCAAATTATCTATTCCCGAAGACTAAGCATCATTCCAAAGACAACAGTACTACCTTGATCACCTATTTACATCTTGAATAATATCATAACATCAATGACAAACCCGCCAACATGTACATTTGGGCCCCACTTGGGTTTAGAGTGTGGCAGGTGAAGCAACTGGTCAAATGTTTTGCCAACTGGGTTCCAGATGGGTGCCAACAGATATTGTTCCGCTTTTTGATGTGTTCACGGAGGAACAATCAGAACTAGTCAGTCTTCCATACCCAAGAGAAAAAGTTAACACAGGAGTCCAACTCAAGTCTAGAATGATTTTGCAAGTCTAGATTGCCTCAGCTCTGAAATTAAGCATTGTTGTTGGCTCCATTTGGATGTCATTCTATAGATATAATATTTTGTCGCTTTATTCAGATTGTCAGGGACTGACAAAATGTGAGTGAATTTTCGGCTATTGCAGCATGAAATGATGAAAGTTCACTAGTTCCACATGCAACTGCACTAAAACTCGGATTTTTTGCCGTATATGGGCACTGAACGAGCTGCATATCACCCTCTAACGACGACTTGTCCTTCCGGTAACTATACTGACACTCGGCAATGATCTAACTGGAGAGGGGAACCATGTTCCCTTCGCATCCACACAGACGCTTATTGCTAGCATGAGACGATGGTACCAGGCTATGATCGCATCACATACATACACTGAGTGATTTTGTTCCGTTTCAGTTTTGGTCAGATACTGGCACATGAAAACGGACTTTTGTTCACAAAACACGTCTTCACGCAATATTGTCTTCGGTTGTTTCAACAGATGTACACAATTTTATGTATTACCCTTTATAGTGGCGATCCTTAGAAAACTTTGAGTAGTGTTTGAGTTACCAAGATATATGAATGTCGGAGATTGTTTTTGTTTGTTTGCTGTGTAATGCCGCACTCAGCACTATTCCAGCGATATGACGGTGGTCTGTAAATTGATTCTGGACTAGACTATTTCAGTGATCGACATCATGAGCATTGATCCACGCAATTGGGATTCCATAACATGCATCTACCCAGTCATCGAGCCTGCAAACCATCATTCACTGTAACAATGTTTGGCCCTCACTCATGAAGGTTCATAGTCCGATAAAGACAATGTGAAAGTTATAACTTTATATCATCCGTCATCGCTGTCGTCCATAAGCGTTTTACTTTTCAAAACTCTCTGAAATGGATTGATGAACTAAGCTGAAACTTTGCCAAAGTTTGTTGATATAACGGGGTTAAAGTTTGTTCAGGGCATTTGTAGCCATCTTTGAGTTAAAACCTGAAAAATTATAAACGCTTCTCAAATGCTTAAAGGGACAGAGGCATGAAACGCTTTTGGTGAGACGGTTACCTTATATTGTACCAAGAAGAAGGTAACTAAGTCGGTTTGGTCCTAAGTAGTCCCCGCAGTCATTTCTTTCTGACTAAGCACACATTCAGTTTGACATTTATATGTTTGAATAAAGATAAGGATCAGGACCGTGGTAAAATAATCCCGAGACTGGACATTTCGTACTAAGGACAAATTGTAAGCCAACACATCATTCAAAGAATAACATATAGCATCCTCGTATAACACATGTAATACATGTAATTTATTCTTAAGGCAGTTATTGAATATAGCACAGGCTGTAATCTCCCAAGTAGTCTCACTCTTTGTTGAAAAAAAGGAGGTTGCTACTATTTCCAGGCTGCTTCAGCTTTGGAAGGATTAGATCGTTATTGCCTTCCGAAAGTAGGCCAAATCATAGGTTTACAACTAAAATCATGCTTATGCCACAGGCACACGGGAACATAGATGTATACATTACATTTCCAATCATCCTTCCCCTGAATCGCGAAACAGTTTCACAGTGCATTCGCAAAAGTGGGGTGATTGTATCTCGAAAGTTGTGCTATAATACCGCGAAAGTTGCAAGAAAATGCTTTGAAAAGGGGGCGTAAATGGCGCGAAATATCGCTTTAGTGGCGCAAAAGTGGAGCGATAGTGGCGACATACTGTGACACACAACAATTTTAAGATCGTGTATTACTTCCACCCATATTGGATGCAAAGATAAAGATATATATTATGTTCACCATGGAGATATATAAGCATGTTGAACATCTTATTATGTGTGTTTCTCATGTTTAGAAAGGTGTAGCAGATTATATCTATTAACAGGATTAAACTGTTAGTAGCATGAAAGATAGTCATACAAGTACGTATTCTGAGATCTGTATTTGTAACAACCAAAATGAACGAGCGCTAACGAGGAGGCGTGGTTTAAATAGCATGGCCAGCTAGTCCTATCAACTGATTTGTTGTGGAGACCTGTGTTGTATATATAGTACCGGTATGACAAAGTGGACACAATTTATGGATAACAACTTCTTGAATACCATAATAAGGATCAATACCGAAACGTCGCCTTTACAATATTAAAGAAGTTGGTATCTAAAAATTGTGTCAACTTTGTCATCCGTTAGCTTCTAAGTAATGACTATCAAACATTTAGTATGGATTCCATATGGGCCAATATTATGGCTATTGGGGGCGTGATAGGTAACCTTGATTTAACGCCAGTTATATAATTAGAACATTGTAAGATTTGCTTTTCAATTTTAGGGACGCGGGTGCCTCCATCCCCCTTCCCCCCTAAATCCGTGCTGTTTTACAGATAGACAGCGAATGATCTTTCGAGCCAATTCGTGGTAATTAACCAAAGAAGTATCCATTTTCTTACCTGCAGTCACTCATCTCACAATGCATGTAGCTGCAGTAGATTTATTCCAGCGGTCCAGGTATCATTAATCACACAGCCATGTGTGTTTGGTAATGTTACACGTTAGCAAGTGACACGGATTCACAGAGTATATGACATGTAACTTCATCTTTGTTGTGCTATTTCAAGACTGCAACAGGATATTGTGATTACACTAAACAAACTAGCCAATCTGTGTTTTGTAATCACTTGTGATCCATACATCCATGATGGGGATCATCCTTGCTATTTTTGTCACTGTTGTCAGTCAAAGGTTCAAACATGTAGGGGTTCACTTGTACTTACTTCTTGCTCAGAAAATACCAATTTATCATATTCCATGATAACTCGAAAACTATCGTCTCTACCAGAGTTGGACATGTCGGCAAGTTATGTTCAGGATACCACAAAAAGGAACGAAGTAAGTGATATGGATGCTACACCATTTTTATTCACAGATTGGCGAATATTTTAAACAAAGAAAAGTCTCACAACAAATCAAATGAAAGTACCGAAAAGCGAACAATATCCGCAACTGAAGAAATATCATGTTTCGCTCTTCGTTTTATCACAGAATATAACAATTTGTGATAAAAATGGCCTTTGGAGCAATTCCGTTGTTGAAAGAAAGGGTAGTAATGCCACTCATACGAAGGACAGAGTACAACTTGTAATTTTCTAATCGTGGATAGGAGAACGTTCATGAAGTGTTGAAAGGGGTGTCAAATACAATCTAAAACAAATGAAATAAATGTAACGGTCAGCTTAAGGCTTATGAGACACGGTAAAAGCTTTGTATATAATTTTACAAGACTACAGGATTTAAGTATATACATTTTAATCACAATTCATGTTTAATATATATAAAATGAAATAAACAAAAGCTATAAATAGAATACCAATATAAAAAGAGGTGTTTACATAAAAGAAAGATTTCGCTTATCCATATTTAGAAGAGTTCTTGATCCAATGTGTTGAATATGGATATTTTCAAGAAATTAATTAACTGATCCTTTTCATTAAGTTTTTTAAAATGTGGAATACTATTACTATCTTTAAAATAATTCTTCTTTCAAATCAAAATACAAAAGAAAACCAATTATAAAGTGCATCTTATCTTCAACAGAGCAAATGCTAAAAGTGTTAAACCAATGTGTACAAATCCTATCTGCTGATAGGCAAGAGGAAGGGAACCAGATCTGAACATTGCTAAAATCTCGGTTCTGATCTCTGAAATTAATATTCACTGCATAAGGTTCAAGTGCATTAAAAGATTTAAACTGTCTACGTGTTCTTAATTTGTTGCCTTTTACTGACCTGCGATCATCTCCAATTATTAACGTCATGAAAATGTTGTTTAACAAAAATCTATTTATATTGTATTTTGCAAATGTTGAATATAAAATATTTTAAAATTGCAGCTGATAGCTTTTTGTCTACTCTCATGGCGCAATATGTACAGTTAGTTTAGACCAATTGAAAACCATAGAGCAAATTCCGTCTCATGACTGTTGTTCAAACTTAATAAAAAAGTCTAAAAACATCAGTATGTACAAGCCCCCATATCACCATTAACATCAAGATCAATAGTGGTTTTACGTACACCCAGACAAAAAGACGACATGCTCTGTTTTCTTTGATATTAACTTGCACACATTTGTTTATATCCCATATTGCTGATCCATAAAACATGACTGGTTCAACCAGAGACTCATAGAACTTAACACATACATTGTTAGACATACTTCCTGCCATATCAAACTTCTCAAATAGCAATGATAAGGCGCGACTGGCATATTTACAGTGTTTCATAACAGTTGTTCCTATAGCTAAGAAGTAATTGAACCATAAGCCAAGATGTCTATAACATTCAACATTCTGTTATGTGACATCACAACAATTGAATTGAAATCTGGTCGTGTTACAGAAGGACATCTAAAGTGTACAATATTTATCTTGCTACCATTTATGGTTAATTGCCAACATTTGCACCAATCATTTAAGACAGTAAGCACCGATTGTAGAGACGCTTCATTTGGAGCAATGAGCGCGACATCAGCAGCGTATAAACAATACAGATAACATGACATCATCTATTTGAATACCACAATTGGGATTGTTAATATATTCAACTAAATTGTGAATGTACAGTCTTGTTCTACTCCTTGATAAACAGGGAAACGTTCGGCGAAATATCCATTTAATTTGACAAAACGATTTACATCAGGATAAAGGAATTGTATGACATCCAGTATTTAACCTTTTACACCCGTTTATCGCAGCTTGAACCGCCCATTATCAAGTACCAAACGCTTTTAAAAAAAAAAATCATCAAAACTAACAAAAGTTGATTGTTTTTCAGCCGCTCTAATTTTGAATTAAAGTAGATAAAACATATAGATGATCCGTACAATCTCTCACTTCTCGGACATCGTTTTGTTCATCAGCTTAGATAGTAATGCTCTCCATCCTACAAGTAGAGTATTTATTATATCTGCATATATTTTGCAAGGTATTGAAACAAGTGTAATACCTCTTTATTCTAGTGGGTTACATGAATCGTTTGCACTAGCTTTTGGTATTAATTAAGTATTTGGGTTAATTACATTTTCATCCAATGAACAAGGTACAACGCCGTTATTAAAACAATATCTTATAAAACCTGTTTCAAAATCTATCAAACCTGGTTCCACCACTTGGAATCAGAATTCAACTACACATCACTGCAGCTAAATTGGATTTAAATATTATATCACCTCACCGTCTTCTGTCTTCTCCTCCCCGGCAGACGGTGAAATCAGAAGTAGACCTCACTCTAACCAATCTAAAAAAGGCGGATACCAATCCTTTGGTATATCAACAATCATATAACCAATTACGCTCCAAATATAATTCTCACTGGTCCATTTTTACAGCAGGGCCCGAGGACGGTAGCAAAGTTGCAAGTGCCACCCTCATTGGATCCAGAACTGTCTCCTCAAGAATACCAGATACTAGTTCAAATTTTACTGCTGAGGCCAAAGCTATCTTTACAGCCTTGGTTTTGATGTTTGATATAGGTCAATCTAAAAATGTCATCATTTTCTCCGATTCTTTATCATAGTGTCTCCTCAAATCATCCTATAATCCTTGACATTTTAGAACTCTATAGTGATCTTTCTACTGGCCAATGTGACATCGTCTTTAGCTGGTTGACAAGTCATGTAGGCATAACAGGTAACTCAAAAGCCGATACTGCAGCTAAAGCAGCTCTTGACAAACCGTTATCTCCACTTCTTATCCCGTACGGTGATTTCAAACCAACCATGAAATCTTATACTTGGGATCTCATGCAAAAGAGGTGGGACACCCAAGTAGGAATTAATAAACTACACGAATTGAAACCAACAATAGGTCATGCCTACTTGGGTTGTCAGTCAAGATATGACGAGGTCGTTTTCCGACAATGTCGTATTGGCCACAGTCGGTTTACACACGAATATCTGCTTAAGACAGATGAGGACGAACGTCCTAAGTGTATCTCTTGTGATGAAAGGTTAACCGTCAAGCATATATTGCTTGACTGTGTGTACTTTGCAAGCGCAAGGGATTCACATGATCAAAGTGTAAATCTAACATATCTCTTTTCCCGTGTCAGCGGGCATCTCATCATAAGTTACTTGAAAGAAATTGGTCTGTATGATAAATTTTAAATATGTATGTAAATAATTAAATGCTTGTTTTTGAATTTGGTGATGCTATTAGCAACTGGCATTATTAAAGGCTCTGTCCAGGAGGTTAACGTAACGTAAAAATATTGTCCCCCTGTGTGACACTTAATCCTATAGTAATGGATGTAACTATCATCAACCTGTGTTTTAAGCCAACTCATTGAAGAGTACTTTTTTTAAAATTGGCTAGTATTGTGCACAACCACCAGTGACTAAAGTGATGACGTAAATCCTGCTGGGGTATCATGCAGGAAGCAGAGGTACTGTAAGTCCCCATGATCCCCAGCGAGGTGGTCGAGCTTTGGTTACTGGTGGCCAAATAGCCCGTGTTTTAAACTGTATTAATGATATTGTTATGCTCAAATATGTTTCATAAATTGTTTTTAAATATGACATTGCATAAATAACTAAATTGTGTATATATTAGCTTGGTCTCGTCGCTATATGGCTGAAATAGTGCCGATGCGACGTTAAATTTTAACTCACTCACTCGTGAAAAAAATGAATTCTTATTTTAATGAAAAAAAACCAGTGTATTTAGCCAACCAACATTATACCATTATCTTTCTTCTGTGTCACTGAGTACTGTATAGTGAGCACATTTTTGCACATTTATCACTCTCCACTTTCATATGATCATAAAAAAACGTAAGCTTAGTGATAATAAATAAAATATAAATAGCTATTGCCTGTCATGTTGTTGATCTCTAATTGGGAATGAAAATGAACTAAGCTTCAATGGCCCCATAATCAGCGTAATTTAACACCCATATGCTTCAGGATTTCTAACAAAAGAGAGGCGTTAATTTGTTGGTGCCATTCTAAACATTCACAGCAGGATAGCTATAGTCACAGAAAGAAACAAGAAACTGAACAAGATAAGATGTGTTTAGAATTTATTCGTGAATATATACAAAAAAGCTCCCGTTGTTACATGGTCAAATAAATAATAGTTTTAACTAGTTGAGAATATTTGGTATTATTCTACCGAAAACATGTCGTGTATACTGTGCACACTCAGATGACTAGGGTGTACTGATTAGATGAAATAATCGAAGATTGATAGAAGGTCCAAAACGACCAAGAAATCGAATGCAACTTGACGGAAATTGTGAGAAAGTGTCTATGTTAAAAAATATTGTGTTTTTTTGTTTTTTTGACAGTTGTGATCTGGTATCACTGTAAGTTGAAAAACAGCAAATTGAGACGAACCGATTAATCTTGATGGTCAGATGGTTGATTAACCACTTCCCAACAGTACAGACGCTGTGTTGTGTTTCAGCTGCTGCAGTGGTATATGCTCGTCAAGGAAGTAATGCAACCTTTTCCTGGAGACTACCCCAGCCTGCTGTCAGGGAGTTTACAGTGAGACGTTATTCATCAGATACTCTGTTCCATGTGACCAACTACAACAAGGTGGACATCACTAGCACGTACAGGACAAGAGCAGAGTTTACTGGGAACATTGACTCGTCAGGATCTGGTGTGTTCAGTTTCCTGCTGTATGATGTTGTGTGGAATTCTGACCGTGGTGTCTACAGATGTTACAGGGGTTCACCAGGCTCTAGAGGGGATCAGATGTCTGACTGTGGACAAGTGCTTGATGTAATACGTGAGTAAATGGCCCAACTGATTGAACAATACTATTTGTTATAATGTGAACATATGTATTTGGAATCCATAAACTGATTTGTTCTTTCAATCAACTTCACAGGATTTACTCTGTGCACAGAACTGTCAAACTGAATTTGGAAATATTGATGAGCGCAAGTGTTCTGAAAAACGAACAGATAAAATCATCTGCCAGTTGAGAGTTGAGAGAGAATCTGAATATATATAAAGCACCCCGCTCTAATACGCGCCCATTAGGTCAAATAAAACATATTAAGTAAACAACCTTTGGGTGACTTATATATATTACATTAAATAACCAACCATTGGAACACACACACACACACACACACACACACACACACACACACACACACATATATATATATATATATATATATATATAGACATTGGACGGATAAACGATGTTTTTTGTACGCTTTCTAATCATCGTTTTCCAGTTGAGAATCTGTAGTTATTTGACATCGGAATTTACTGCGAGAGAACAATTTCTTTATGCTCCTCCCTTTGCTTGATCGACATTGTCAATCGAGCTTCAGCGTGCTCTGGCATTCCTATTTGTCGAACTTTCATTGGCCATTCTCGCGTGTTAGATTAGGGGTCTGAGTTTGGCGCGGTGCACGTGGCTCCTAATGGTAGCATTTAATTCTACTGGAAGAGTTCTACACAGATTGTTGATAACTTGCTCCAAATTGCCATTCTTCGCTCACGCGACTTTGCGGATTGACTACAGCACGTAATTGATCTAAGACAACGCGACTGTCGCTTGCTGTCAAAATTATTAGAAAAGGGAATGTTGAAGAAACAGCCACTCGTAGATATTACTTTCCGTTTTGTGATTGAATATAACCAACAAATAAGTATACTTGGTATATTTTGCCAGAGACAATATACCGATAATTCGTCTCTGATATTGCTTGCAATTATAGAAGCAGGGAGGCTAAACCTTATTGTAACATAAATAGTCAGATGGTAGTGTAACAGAATACTACCATATACAAACACAAAAAAAGTTAAGAACACCCCTATTTCTGAACCATGACAAATGGCAAAAGTCATGGCATGGGATGACTGACCACAGGAGCTTGGCGATACCAATGTTATCGGGTAGAACAAACATTTGACAACAAATACAGAAGATATTGTTGAGTTGTGATTAAAGTTTACTGGCAAAAACATCATGGTAACACAGGTACTGTTTTTGACCCTAGACAATACCTAAAAAAGTATGGAGCCGCAGGATTAAGTAAACGAGTCACGTTTGATGTTTCAAGTGAAAATGTTCCTTAACGTCTCTACTTGACATAACTCCTGAAACAGATCAGTTGTGGGTGCCCGGATGACGCATTCCACCCTACGTCTTATGCCTCCAGTCAAACGTATGATCTGTTGATGGGTCAAAAACAACCACCCCTGATGCAAAGCTTCCTCCAATTGGCGTAAATCTTGTACAGGAGAATCTCGTGTCTGTATGCGCCGCCCCAGAATATCCCGAACATGTTTAAAGGCTTTCAAATCTGGGATAATTGCTGGCCAGGGTAGAGTCGTTATATATTGGCCCTCATGTAATCCACGACTGCATGCGATCGATGAGGCCTGACATTGTCATCCATGTATTGAAGTCAAGTAGCAAGAGGGTGGTTGTCAAAATGATGAACTACGACTTGCCTCAAAACGTCCTGGACGTACTGATGATGTACTTTTAAGTTGACCCTTATGGTGACCAAATTCAACCTGCAATCATGAGAGATACACCCCCAAACTATTACCGAGCCCCCGCCGTATGCAACAGTCGGTTTAATGTTCCTGGGGTTTTGGGCGTGTTCCGGTGCCTCCAAGCTCTCGTTCTTCCATCAGGGACGTGGGACAGAAAGCGACTTTTGTCTGACAAATGGGTCCGTCTCCAAGTTCTCAGATTCCAGTTCTGTTGCGCAATACACAAACCTAAATGAGCAGCTTTGTGGTGTTCTCTCAACAAGGGACGCTTTATGCCTCATCTAGTCTTCAGTCCTGCTGCTTTCAGACGGTTCCTGACGGTTTTGGTGCTGAAACGACGATTGGGCAAGCACAGCTGTTTCAGACGAGGGTTCTTGGCGTATGAGACGAAGATGGCCCCTGTCTTCACGATGTGTCATCACAGAAGGTCTTCCGGATCTGGGACGGTCCTGTACATCACCAGTCTGAGCATGTTTCTCGAATGAACGGCATACGACAGTGTGATGAAACCCAAAATTCCAACCAATTGCATTACAAGACATGCCTGCATTATGCATGCCGATTATTTGCCATCTTGTGGCGATTGATAATCGCCTTCATGCCATGGTCACACAATGTCATGGAATAACTGTTTAAAACGGAGCTTAAAAAAGAAATTTTAACGTTTTGATATACTGCTTTTAGAGATACTCGAGGGTAGCATGCTGCACGGGCACACCATGCATGGCACGTCAGCTTTTGTCACGCATGACAGATTATATCATCTCGAGAGAACATAATTCTTCCAGTAATTCTATCTTTCACGACTATCACAAATATTGGGGACCAAATAATAATGAATTTTTTTATCTTTGTGTATATTATCCCGCACAGTTATGTTTCAACGTACATTTTCAAGTAAGGAAAAAGAAGTTACAAGGTGTAATGTCAAATTCAATTATTAAATATTTCCCTTATATACTGAACAGCATTGAAAACGCACCACCATGAAAATTAATTGTATTTTAATCTGGGCTTAAGTCATATGAAAATATATGAGTGAATGAGTAATAAACGATGTTCTGGACGAAGCATGAAGAAGAACAGCTCGTCAAAACACATTCCTAATTTTTTTGTGAGCGACATCGCCAAAACGCAAAAATGCGTGCACATAATGGAAAACGTGTTTTGTTTCACGGGAAGCATGCAGAATAGGGCTATAAAAGACAGACTTTTAAAAGCCACATCACTTGTTGCTGCAGACGGTAAGGGTACTGACACAAGAAATGCAAAGATTAACAGCAGAGGAACGTGAACGTGCCTTGGGCATGCTCCAAGTTGGTACGTCAAGTAGAGTCGTTGCACAACGGTTTCAATACCATCATTCAACAGTCCTCAGGCTACTGAGCAGATACCAGCAGACAAGAACCACCAGATATCAACCACGTCCGGGTCAACGTTGTGTAACTACACCACGTCAGGATCGCTATATTGTTCGTCGGCATCTACGTGATCGTACACTTCCGGCTACCAGGACTGCAGCAACCGTACAAGGCCGACGGGGTTTGATCTGCGCTGACACCGTACGTCGACGTCTCCGCTCTGCGAAATATCGAAATAAACGTCTGCGTTGGGCCAAAAGGAGATTGCGGCAGTGACATGGTGTGCTGTTCTCTGATGAGTCCCGTTTTCATTTATGGAATGCTGACGGTCGAGTGTGGTGTCGACGTGGAGAACGTTACCACAATGACTGCATTGTACAGACAGATCGATGGACGGGGGGGGGGAGTGTCATGGTGTGGGGCGGCATCAGTCATAACCATCGAACAGAGCTCCATGTTTGTCGTGGAAGAGTTTATGGATAACATATTTGGCAAATCACGTCATCCCATTCTTTCATCAGCACCAGGATATGCACACCTTCCAGCAACATAATGCAAGTGTGACACAGCAAGTGTTTCAACACAGTACCTAGCGAACAATAATGTGCCTCTGCTTCCATGGCCACCTGGACCCTGTCACCCGATCTATCGCCAATTGAACATGTATGGGATTACCTGGGTGAACGCCTCTCACGTCGTCCGCAAGTACAGAACCAGAGAGAACTTGAAGATACACTACGTCAAAAGTGGAATGCCCCAGAAAACTATTCGCAGACTTATTCGATCAATGAGAAGACGTTGCATGGCCTGTGTTGCTGCCAATGGTGGACATACAAGATATTGACTTTTCATTTTAACCCTATGTGTCTTCCTTACACTGATGACGTAGATGTAATTACTGTGTGGTATTCCTGTTTCCTTTGTCGTCTTTCTTAATAATCCGTCTATGTCTGTTATAATTAAAATCGGTCATTGCTCAAGTTGTTTTTGTTGCTGGTGTGTTTTCAATGCTGTTTAGTATATATTATATACTGGAGTACCACATTTGCATTAACTTTATTTAAAAACATTAGAAACATTCAGGCGTAGGAAAATGTTAAAAAGTAAGAAATATATGTACTTTGAAAATAGATATTTGGAGTTTCATACAATCTAGTGAATGATAAATCATTATCATCCAAATATAATGAATAAACAAGCAACGAAATATTACACTTCACTTGGAATATATAAACAATTGCAGGCAATAACAACTAATGTTAACAAGATATACAGTATGTCCAGCCAATAAGGCTCATTCCCACGAGGCCAACATAGTTAACATGATGACGAAGAAGAGTAACGATAACCATAATAATTAACATATCTACATTTATTAAAGCAAGATCCAAATGAATGGTTATTGTATTGTGTCAGCCAAACTTTTAAAGACAAGACGTGTGACTGAGCTGAAAACGAAACATAGCACAGCGAGAGCCTCACCCCACATTATTCTTTGCGACGACGTTTTGGGACTTCTTCTTGTCCCTTCATCGTTCATGTTCTTCCAACTCGGGTGTGGGTACACTAACTGTCGGGTTGTGGCCAGCCATTTGGAAGCAAATAGAGATACCTTTGTATGCATACTGATCTGAGATGACTGTTGATCGTGCAAAAAGAAAATTTCATGCGTATGAGAGTAACCTGGTCCCTACCACGTGTAGCTATATCCCGCCATATTGGTTTTTCATATAGACTGGGCTCTCTGGTGTGATATAACCACAATGATATACTCCATAATGCCATGTAGAAAAAGAGGCAAAAGCACGAATATAGAATGCGAGGAGGCCCTTTACATATGAACAAACTGATGTTTATATATAACAATTGTCGAATAACAAACCACATGAAGCCCAACCTCTTGTAACAAAACGTGGTATTGTATGTGTAGTATTACTATTTTAATTTATCATTACATGTGTTTTTTCACAAAAGAATATCAAAGGATCTACGCAGACATGCACACATAACCTAGCCACCAGTGTTGAAAAACAAACATGAAAACTTGACTAATGGTGGTATGAGCGCATGGATCTGTTGATTTGTTCAACAAGCCTCTAAATTAATGTACACTCTATGAATTGAAATTATTTAACTGAAAAGGTTCACTGGCTTTTGATACATGATCGGAAAGGACATGTAGAGAGTCTGCTTTTGCACCTCTTTGCTGCAGCTGGCAACGGTCTGAAGAAATCTGGACTTGCAAAACAATTATAGACCTGCGTGGGATCTTATGGATAGTTGTGCTTCACGGTTAGATTAACGCTTAGTCTCTGAAAATATATTATTTTGATAGAAACAAGCGAATCAATTTAAATTTAAAAGGAAGGCTTGTGAGATAGAGATTTTAACCTTAAACAGCGGTAAATCTGGGCTTGCTTCTTTTAGGGCTCTACCTTATAGTAAGGGCTAGGCGGAAGGGAAAATAATATGGTCCAGGGACTGTGACACAGACTAGCAAGCCGAGGGCCGTCCTAATATTCATAGCTGAGCAAATTCTACTGTCACTACTTCTCTTTCCCATAGAAAATTAAAACGAGAAATATCTAAACCTACAAAATTACCATTAAGATGCACGTTTCAAGTTCAATGTGATCAATGTACCTTGTGTACAAGAAAGTAATATTCATATATGTGATGCTCGTACAATTTTGTGTCACCATTGTGGATCGTTTGTGGGGTTGATATGAATATCAAATCACAAGAACACATACGTTTTAAAAACAGACGATTTGTGTGTTGGTTATGTTTTTATCTCTACATTAACAACCCCGAAAGAAAATTAACCCCTTTATTACACCACGGTGCCCTAGCTTGTTTTATAATACCAACAGTCCATACTCGAGACTCAGCAACATATTTGATTACACTGGCCAAGGCTGACCCCAGCGGAATTCCATCTACTAGTCAGTTCTCCATGCGATACTCACACCATAGTATGTCTCCCAGACACAAAGAGAATAAATTGACTCAAACACATGTCAAGATTGTCTCAGTTCTGGCACTGAAATCAAGCATCGTTTTGGGCTTCATTTGGATTATATTTAGTAGGTTTTTAATTTTAACTACGAAAATCATAATTCTGGAATTAAATGTTTGTCCACTGACAACGGTACATTCCCATAATGAAGTTATTTAAAGCTTGAATTAGAATATCAAATTGTCGTCGATTGTCTGGATATCATAGTTAACACTATCGCCTATAAGTTTACTTTTATGTACAATCCAAATAATAAACATCTTCAGGCTGGAGTGATGTTAAAAAGTAACTGTTTACACCAACACTACATCGTCTACTTCATAATAATATTGCACAGATCACTGTGTAAGATTTCAGGTAAGTGTCGTGTGCAAATCGTCACAGCCTAAAGAACGTAAATACGTGAGTGTCGACTTTGTCCTGGGATAATTTGATATCATTCATTTGTCAAAAATATTTGAAGAAAGCTGTTATAAATAATTTCTTTTGTGTGTATCTTTGTCAAATTGTATATTGTGGGTGACTGTGAGGTATGTGTCTGTTGTCTATCGTATCGCTCAAGTAGGAAGTCTGGGTTGCCTCATACAATTACCTTCACCAATGCTTTCCGACATAATGTTCTGACAACAGTAAAGACAAGCACATGTGAAATTCGCAAATCATTTGGATATACAAAAATAGATTGTCAACAGTTTCAACATTGATTACGCTTCACACGATGTCAACGGGTATATATCTAGACCAGCTCAGAGGCCGCCATACTTGTACGCCACTAATAAGACGGCCATTAAAGTGGAAGAGGCTGTAACACTCTACTTTTACATTGAATTGCTCTGACATAATAATCATTCATTTGTAATTATCTAAAGAGAAATGTTATCAATAATTTGTTTTGAGTTATTTCTTTGGTGTCAAATGGTATAAGATGGGTGACAATGAGGTATGTGTCCGATGTTTAGCGTATTGGTCAAGTAGGAAGTCAGGGTTGCCTGGTCATTTGGATATCGAGAAGTAGGCTTTCAACAGTTTTCACATTGATTACACTTCACACCATGTCATCCACGAAGTATCTAGGTCTGTTCAGATTCTGATATACTTGTTCTTCACTGATAAGATGGCCGATAAACTGAAAGAGGTTTTAATATTTACTTTTAAATTATTGAATTGGCTTGGGATAATTTTGTATAATAAGAGAGCCTTTCAAGTGACAGAGGTTTCAATGATTACTTTTACGTTACTGAATTGCGTGCAATGTTAAAATACCTTTGAAGTTGAAAAACTATCAGTTTTATAATACCAATTTTGAACAAAATCTTTTTTTTTCAAACTGCCAGCCTAGAGCACAGTGTTTTGGCTTCCTTTTTTTTAGCTCACCGGGTCCGAGGGACCAAAATGAGCTTATGCCATATCGTCCTTCGTCCGTCGTCAGTCGTCCGTATGTCAACAATGTATTCAAACGACTTTTTCTTCCGAACCGCTAATTGGAAACTAATCAAATTTGATTGGAAGCATCCCTAGGTGGTGGGGATTCAAAATTATACAATGGTGGGGCTGACCCTCCAAGGGGCTGAGGGGAGGTGCCAAAGAGGAGTAATTTGGCGTTATTGTTTTAAACGACTTCTTCTCTGGAACGAAGAAATAGATATCAACCATATTTGGCTGAAAGCATTCTCCAATAATTGAGATTCAAACTGGAGAAATGGAGGGGCTGAACCCCCTCCCCACTCCCAGACTCAGGGGACTGAGGAGCGGGGCTTAAAAGGTAATTTCGCAATATTGCTCTAAGCTACTTCTTCTCTGGTTGGTTGGTTGGTTTGCTGTTTAATGCCACACTCAGCAATATTCAAGCTATAAGACGGCGGTCTGTAAATTATCTAGTCTGGACCAGACAATCACGTGATTAATATCATGAGCATCGATCCACGCATTTGGGATCGATGACATGCATCAACCAAGTCAGCGAGCCTGACCACCCCATCCGTTAGTCGCCTTTTACGATCTAAGAGATGGACATCAACCATATTTGGTTGGAAGTATTCTCAGGTGGTAGAAATTTACAATTATACAAATGGAGGGGGCCTTGCCTCTGGAAACTTCGATCTTTATGCTACATTTGTATCTGTATCTGTATCTACAAAACTATCTGGATAACGGTATTGTTGTCTGTCCACCTCCAAGTTCAATAATGAAATATTGACAACCACATAAATATGGCTTATGGTTTCCTGTAAAGAATTACATGAATACTAGTTCAATCGATTTCAATATTCATCACAGTAATGTATAACAAGTAATTGAAAATTATAGAATTCATTCTTTTACAGAATTGATCAGGCATCCAAGTTTGTGCTTGACCAGATTTGTGGCAAAGGGATACAGAAAATTGTAAAAGGATAGGCAGCATCTTCAATTGTTTTGGATTTTGACAGTGGTTATCGCTGTCGACAAAATCTATATTTTTATATATTATTTAAAAATGAATGTTTCTTGAAGCAAGAGCCAAGAGCTAGATTTTATACCAGTAGGATGTTGTACCATGACTCATCTATTTTTCATTTATATCGTGTTAATCTGACTTCGATTTGGTTTCAATCAACTAATTGATTCAAATAATTTTTAATTACCTGTTTAGCTTCTAATTCATATTATAGCTTTACTATGTTCCTTAAAGAATTTTAGCAACCATGTTATGAATGTGTGTTGTAATCGGGGTATCATTTGCAGTCATGTTTGAAAAATCACTTTGAGAGATTTTTTCAATTGTTGTGTTATTTACAAGTCAATAATCCACCACTTAGTAAAGTTTCTGAGCATATGATTTTCTCATAACAAACATTTTTCAAATAGATATAATAATTTATTTCTGAAAAGAGAATATCAGCAACAATGTCTATATGTATATGTTTCAAAAGGTATCACAACATGGGTTATAAGCAATATTCGGCCTGTTGTGGTTTTATAAACCAAAACATACTTAAACAATCAGTAACAAAATGAATAATATTGAAGGCATCAGACAACACTTTCAAACAATGTCCGTCAGACTTTCATTTAGATAATGGGGATGATTTCGACCAGCACTGACCAAAATCGGATCACCGTCATGTTTGGGTACAACGTGATACTGCAGTGGACTGGACACTATGTCAGTAATATAAACTACTAATTCTTTTCAAGATATCGAAAAAAATGCGGAAATTCCTGTGAAATTCTTAACCTTCGAGTCGATGTCGGTCTTGCGGAAGATGGTGGCAATATTTAATCGATTGTGAAGGGTTTGGCAAAAGAGTATTAATCTAACCTCAGTGAGACAAGTCAGAGTTGCACAAATTGTAAGCTAATCACTTCACGAGCGTTTAATTGTTTAACCCCTTAAGTAAGTCTGACAAATCTACAAAGCAAGCGGGTCCTTCTGATACGAGTATATACCAAACATAGCAAACCTCATAAGGCTACTTCATTTGGTATACCAGGTAGTTTCTATATCTGCTGAAACAAGTTGTCACATCGTAAGACACAAGTTATTCATATTTCTACATTTGTAACAAATGACCAAACGCCCAACTCAAATGTCCTGAAAGGTAAGGTCTGTTTAGTACAAATATCCCAAAGAAGCATCTCAGCAACTGACTCAGTGCACTGTATAGATTTTAGTGAAATGTTTTTTTAATGGGTATATGTGAAGTCTAAGAATGAAGGTGGTGACCTTTGCCAAATCTAGTACAGTGTAAAGACCGTTATATCTAGATATTATTTTGCGTAAGTGTGAAACATTTAAGAATGACGAGCATCTAAGGCTGATATGGTTGGATATGGCACGGTCATATGAAAATGTGAGTTGGTACTTACACTGTTTAGAACAATATTGTGTTCCATCAGGGCGTGTCAAAAGTGTATCAGGTCATAGAAATTTGTTGCATTGTAAAGTTTGTGCAGACACTGTTTGATACAGCGCTCCATGTTATCCATCAAATCGTCTTAGCAGGCTTGAAGTAGTTACGTCCAGGTCTATTGGATAACACGAGACTATTAACTCAGATTCTGGGTCCAATGAATTTTTTTTTTCAGAGTTACGTCCCCTGCTGCATGGTTGTCGAATTTGAGCACAGTTACACAGTTACGGCCCTTGAGTCATGTTGTTTTACAAAGTGCATAGTGTCTGCAATTGGGGCAAGTTTTCTTAAAAAAACTAGTGATCTTAGCTTATCTAAGAGATACTTATCAAGATTTAATTTGAGAATCGTAGTCATGAATTATTTGCTGCCTTTTGTGTATATTAATTTCTCATTTAATCATTTAATTGGAATGGGGTACTGGAATTTTGTATTGAGACAAGATTTTGTATTGAGACTCAGATGGGTTTTTTTCAGCTACAGCTGCTAAACACATACGACCCTTAAAAATCCCATCCAAGTGTTCCTCCACATTAGGCTGACACGCCATGATATACCTTGAATATTGTTTAAGGCGGTGTTAAACACAACTTACTCACTCACTTACTTACTCATGACTGGGGATAGCGATAACGCTTCTTTTATCTACTTAAGGATGTGGTGAAGACTACACAGACTCATCTGGCTCGATCTCCTCACCAAACTACCCTGGCAATTACGGCAACTATTTGAACTGCTTCTACACCATTGATGCAGGCGAGACATTGGTCACACTCGTGTTTACAAATTTCAGTACAGAGCATTGGCATGATGTTGTCAAGGTATGTAAGCATTGTGCTACACATTTACAGGTGACAGAGTACTACAAGAGAAATGGTGTAACAACTCATTTAACCATGTCAGTATCGGGTGTGACCACCATCTGCATTGCGGGGTACATTGAAGACACCAGATGATCAAAAGAATAAGGGAAATAAAACATCCGTACAAAGAGAGATACAGTGCTGGGTCAAGCAAATGCACCACATAATGCCTGTCTCAATGATTAACTATGATCTTTAATACAACCAAGGAAGGATTTTCTTTATATTCACAGAAAGTATTTGAGACAAGTGGAAATAATACCATGTGGATTCTCAAAAACTCAAACGATTTGCTTGACTTTTTTTACAGTCTCGGAAAAGAACCAGCTTCAATTCTGTAAAAACATTTGATTTTTCAAATTTGTTCACAACTATACCACATGACAAACTTAAGGGAAAAGCTTATTTCCTTAATCCATGTTCAGAGCTCGAAGACATTTTTACAATACCTGATGAAAATACTTTTATCTCTCTCAACAAATTACTTGAGTAAATGAGTATTCTTAGATGATGTGATAAGGGAGATGAGGACATGCTATCTGATGTTGTGACGAGGAACATTGTTTGTATCTGATTATACCTTGCATAACTAAGAGAAGCCGTCTATACCTTAATTTCTGTAATCCAACTGATTGTGTAAACATATTTGGTCCAATGTTGTAATTGTAGATGGTTGTTTTGGTGTTTTGAGGATGGGTACAGTATGTCATAATAGTTTAATCCATTTGAACGTGTTCAATGTTTGGTTATGTTCAACAATCTAAGTAATTAATTTCCATGTCCCAAATAATTATTTTTTCAACAGTTATAATATATATAAACTATAGGATATGACATAAATGTTCTTTCATAGAATGTTTGTCTTGAAAACCTTTGTTTTGATATAGGGTATTAATAATATTTAGTTCAGGTAATCTATTTGAATTCTGATCACTATAGTAATGACACATGTGAGGGTCCTGCTTGTTATCTCTGTAAGGGTGTGGGTTTTATTCAATCCGAATGTGCTTGCAGTTAAGTGGTTGGCAAATAGGGATTTAGGCAAAAGGGACTCAACCCTCCATTTATTAATTGCAGGTTTACGATGCCTCCAACAACCTCCTTGCAACATTAAGTGGAGACAGACATGGCTACATTGTCCAATCAGCTGTCTACTACCGTGTTGTGTTTACTACGAATCCCTGGAGTAATAGGAAGGGATTTAGGGCTGAATGGACAGGTATGTGGATGTGTACTTTGATATTTTGTTTACTTTGTAATTTCTCTCCTTTAATTTTTTTTCTTTATCACCTTACTGTTGACAACATGCTTGTTGTCGTGGTCGTGGCTGTAGGCATATTCTGTAAAGATATGCTGTATGTTGTGTTTGTTTCCTATCTTATGCAACCTGCTGACAAAGGGCACCTTAGATTTCAGTTGATCGTCAGCATGCTCACTTTATGGACGTCTCTTTTTAGAACATGCTTTTGTCAGACAGGACTGATGTTAGTCTCTCTGTGAATAAATGTACAGCCCTGCTTTCCCAGAACTTCTTACTTGTCAAAGCGTCTAACAGGCAGCTTAGATTGCATACTCCCCACGGAGCTGAGAATGATTGTTGAGAGCACACTGATCCAGTGACTTAAAAATAGCGGTTTGAGCATTACCCTGTGTGGTGTAGAAATATGCACAATATAAACGGCCTATTGTTATTATTAGTTGTAAGGAAATCCAAAAGGGCTCATGGATCCACAGTAGAAGACATTATAGATAACACACAAAGAACGCAGCCTTGGTGGAGCTTAGTTAAATGGTATGTCAAAACGCGTTCTGATGGTCAATCTTTTCCCGCTATTGTACGTAATGCTATAAATTATGATGATACTCTGTATATCGTCAAAGTCCTGAACGGATTCTTATCAGAACAATCAAAGTAAGAAATCGATGTTCAGATCTTATGATTATCAAATCGTGCAAAATTGATAATCCACAGAAGTCAATCAGCAATAATAAAGCTCGTGGTATACTTGTATCTGTAGAAACATCTAAAGCAACCGGTCCTGATGGTACTGGAGACAGATTAATGGAATTGACAGCCATCTGTATTGCTCAGAAACTAGCAAAAGCATTTAACAAGTCACTCCCAAGACAAAACAATTACGCTATCATGGAAAGGAGCATTAAATACTCCACTCTATAAGAAATGATGTAGATGATTATTCAAATTATAGACCTGTAGTCCTTACAAGCTGCTTTCCAAAGATGTTTTGAGAAATATATATTTATAATCATAATCAGACATAACAATATTTTGATACACTTACAATCAGGATTTATGCCCGGCGATTCAATGGCAAATCAGCTCACAGACATAACTTCATCACTGGGGCTTCAGATGAGGGAAAATAAATGAGTCATGTTGTGTGACATAAGAAAAGACTTTGATAGGGTATGCCATAATGGTATTATCCATAAGCAATGCCCACCACATACAGGGTGCTTTATCAAATTAATTTTAAAGTTACATAAGCACTAAAGCTCAGAGTGTTGGTTTAGTGTTATACCTCAGAATTAACGTCTGTACAAGCTCCTGTACCTCAGGAATCAGCGCTAGGACCACTGCTGCTTATCGTTTATATTAATGATATTGTTGAGGGATTATATAGCAACATACACCTTTTTACTGATGATTCATCAATACATGTTATTACAGATGATTCATTCACGGCAGTCAAATGTAATAATAACGATTTGGTTAAAAATTCAAACTGGGCTAACAAATGGAAATAAGCAAAAACACTAAAGCTATAACATCACCCGTAAAGTCTATCCCGGTATTCATATGGTAACCATACTCCCACTAATTTTATAATTTCATATATTTCTGCTTCCTGCTCAGATGTAAAGTACTTCTCTCACACCTTTTCTTAAGTATTGTTTTTTCACTGTCATGCCTGTCAATGAAAACCAGCAGACAGAAAACAAGTTATGGAATATGTACACATTTTATTTAGAAATCACAAATTACAATGATTAAAACCTGCCACATTTTCAAACCAAATGCACGCACTCTCGGTGTAATGCGATCTGTTTGATTAACTGTGTCATTTTCCATTGAAAACGTGACAAGTTTTAATTATTATGATGCACACTTTATGTGTCGTGTTTGTAATTTGTGTGGCTGTGTCCTTTAAAAGTGTGGACGTATTCCATAGTTTGGTTGCTCTCTGCTGGTTTTTATTGGTTAGGCCTAGCAATCAGTGATTTACAGATTGAGAAACGGAGGCCAATAAAACTATTTAATTAATCATTTGCACAGAATCAACTTGATAAATTAAGTGATATTGTTTTGGTTACTCTCAAAGCGGACTGTTCTTTGTATGACATTAACTGCGTTTATACTGCTGCTCGAACACTGTTTGAACTCCATACAGTTTCCAAAGACATTGAACCACAGACGGGTAATAAACATATAAATAAATAATAAAGATAAACTGGTTTAAAAAAATGTAAATCAAAGCAGTAAAGATATATCCTGGATTGAACTTTGCTTAAATTTACGTTTCTCAGGGCAATCAATGTCATAACAACAAAAATCAATTTGGAAAACAAAATACAAGACAACAAAAGAGAAAATTCTAAATCAAATTCTTCATCCTCTGAAGGGAAAGTTAAAGGTAAAAGTTAAAAACACTTTTAAAGGCAATTAAATACAACCAATGGCAGTGATGAGAAAAAAGACCCATGGATTTCACTGAAATTTTGGGTGGTATATACCCGGCTTCTGTAACCACAAGGACCCGTGGGTAGAAGATTTCGATGATAGTGTACACTATAAAATAAGGTCACAATTGTTGTGTTTCATTACACCTGATTGCCTGAGAAATGTAATAATAACAGTCCATGGCCTGATGGTATTCGAAACCGGTATTGGAAACAGTTCCCACGTGTCCACACACCAAAACTTTACTGTTTTAATCCTCGTGTGGATACAGGGGTGATGTACAATACTTCTCCCAAAGAAAGAAGTACTACTACTTGTCTGAATACACAGCACATACATATATATCTATGTAACAAAATGTTGATACTTTCCTGTTTGTTTCGACATTATTTGCAGAAGAAATTGGCAATACCAAATGCTTAAATACGATATGAAAATGTAGCTGCTAAAAGTATGTATTTCCTTTTGAGTCTAATATTCAATGTTAAAATTCCATTAGCACAGGTTGATAATTAGCCATTTTATTTTAACTTAAAGTGGTAACTGAATATTTCATTTATCGCAATGGTCATTTTATGTTGTGTCTAAACGCCTGGTCAACTTTTATTTTAAATATACCTATACTTCTCACTAGTCCCCGGTCTGCTTCTCTCTTGATAGAATGTGCCTAGAGGCAACAACCAATACATTGGCTGAATGCACACCCTTTTGCCAATACTGAGATTATTGTCTCTGTGCATAAATATCTGAATTCATGTAGGGGTATTGTCCGCGACCGAGCAAAGTGTCTGTCTGACATGTCAGAAGAGAATATTGCAATGAAGCTAAAATCACAGGGGATCACATCTGTAAAATGATTCACAAGAAAAGATCATGATAGTGTAGTCAATGCCAACATATATCTATTTTCGTTTGCCCTTTCCAAGCTTCCAACTTAAATCAAGACTGGTTATTTCAACATCAGAGTGGATATGTATATTCCAAAACCACTCCAATGTTTCAAGTGTCAACAGTTTGGACATGGAGCAAGGTCCTGTCATCACTACCAAGTTTGCTCTCGTTGCAGTAACAATCACGACAGCACTGATTGCACAGGTGACATCACATGTGCTAACTGCAACGGGGAGCGCATGTCCTCCTCTAAACAAAATCCAGTCTTTCAAAGAGAATAAAAAATTATATAGGTCTAATATACCAACAATATTTCCTTTTCCAATGCCAAGAAATTGGTAAAAGAACATTCAACAACTACTTTAAAATCCAGATTATACTCTAACGCAGTTTCCTCACCTAAGCAATCCGTTGATAATGCATGTCAGACAGCCATTTGCTGGGTAACAGACAACCAAACAGTGTTATATTCCATACCTGAGGAATTAAAGTCACCATCGTCTGAACCACAAACTGATCTACAATTAAGCCCCCACTAAGTCTGAGCCTGAGCCTGAACCTTTACGTTTATCAGTGAAAGAGACAAAGCAGTTACGAAAAAAGGAATCAAGGGCAGGTAAACATGTGAAGGTGACTATAACAAGCCCTGTAGAGGTTCATAACACACTTGAGCCTCTTGATATGGACGTGTCTCTATCTCTGACATTACAGCGTAGAGGACCTTCCCACCATTCGAATTCTCCATGAGTTGCTCTTACAACTTACAACAATGGAATTGCAGTTATTAACAACTGAATTTTATAAAGGCTGATTGACAATCATTATACAAAGATAAATTACAACCTGCATCTTTTTCAGAATGTTATTGACCCAATACAGTTGTTTTTAGATCTCCATGTTATGTCGTTCCTGAATTTAAAAAAAATATCAGCTCCAACAGGAAAAGAAAAAAGTAAATTTAACATCGAATAATGGCAAAGATTAAAATGTATTTTACTACATGTGCTATTTACTGCCTTATGGTAAGCTCTTGATAATATTCATTATCAGGAAACCTATTAAAACTAAGAGTTTGACAAAAGTTTTAACTGATTATGTAGATGAATCACTTTTCGTGGAAGATTTTAATGTATCTTGTCGTGGTAAAATTATGCACACATTAGAAAGGCAATAACAATTATATCTAGAAAACAGGTGTATTTTTGCCAAATAAAAAACAACCCGTATACATTTTTGCAGGAAAATAGAGGCCGCATGAGTACCCTGAAAAATATGTTGTGAAGGAGGCTAAGTTTTTGGGACTTATTTTGATAACCACTGAACTTCCTTCCGCATATTAAATACCTTAACGCTAAATCTCTGAAGTCACTCGATTTATTGAAAGTAGTATCTAATTCTAAGTGGGGAGGGGATCAGACAACCCTATTACACTTATACAGGTCACTGATCCGTTCCAAACTTGATTACGGCTCAGTCGTCTATGGTGGAGCCTCCAAAAGTAACTTACAAAAACTAGACAAAATCCATTATTAGGGCTTGAGGCTTTGTCTTGGAGCCTTTAGAACGTCTCCCATTCACAGTCTGTATGTAGAAGCGGATGAGCGTACTCTTAAACATCGCCGTCTGAAATTATCTTAACAATACATATCTAAATCATATTCTAATCAGTCAATGCTCTCTACGGAGATCTATACAATAAGAAATGAACACTCACTCCACCACTCGGTATAAGAATAAAATCTGCCATTTCGGCTTCTAATATCCCACCCCAAGTTATAGCTGCCTTTCACCTTTTTTCATCTTCCTTTTTGCAAATGGTCAAGCCACAGGTAGACCTTACATCAACAAACTAAAGGAATCAGATACTAACCAATTAACTTTGCAACATGAATACATTAAATTAAGAAACACTTATGACACTTTTAAATCTATATATACAGATGATTACGGCTCCATCGTCTATGCAAAATTAATTTACGAACACTAGATACTATCAGGGCTTGAGGTTTTGCCTGGGAGCCGTTAGAACGTCTCCCATTCACAGTCTGCATGTAGAAGCGGATGAGCCATCTCTTAAACATCACCGTCTGAAATTATCTTTACAATACATCACTTATTATAATCTGATCAGTCAAACCTAGCTTTTGAATGTATACAATATAGCGACGAGACCAAGTTAATATATTTACAATTTAGTTAATTATGCAAAGTTTTATTTAAAATGAAACATATTTGAGCATAACAATATGACGTATACAGTTTTAAAACATGGACTATAGGCCACCAGTGACCAAAGCTACACTTATTACACTCATAAATGTATATTTACAGCTGGCTGCAAGGATGGTGGCACAGTAGCTAGTGCCACTGTCACTGGATCCAGAACAATATCTTTTCGATTGCTAGATAGCATTTACCTATTCACAGCAGAAACAAACGCCATTTTAACAGCACTGAAGCATATCAATAACCAAGCAGATTCTCTTTCATGCTTTCAAGCGATTAGAAATGTTATTTAAACATCCACTTTTAATCATTTAATGATCTTTCTACTGACAAATATGACATCGTTTTTTGTTGGGTATCCAGCCGTGTTGGTATCACTGGTAACACAATGGCCGATGTTGATGCAAAAGCAGCTCTCAACTAACCTGTAACACCACTTCTTATCCTATACCGTGATTATAAACCTGTTATTACATGTCACATTCGAGATCTCATGCAAAAGAAGTGGTACACCCAGGTAGGTATCGATAAATTACATGAAATTAAACCAAATATCGATTACACCTACTTGGGCTGTCAGTCCAGATTTGAAGAGGTCATTATGCGACGATATTGTATTGGCCACAGCAGATATACCCATATATACTCAACAACAAAAGTTCCTGTGACACCAATATTTTAGTCTATTTTTCAAACATGTAAAGTTTAGTTTCCAATATTGTAGTACATGTATGGAATCAAGTCACAAAAACGCAACTGCTACAGAAAAGCATGTATTCCATGCAAAAGTTGACTTTTATGCAAGCCCCATGCATTTCACTACCCAAGAATGGGCATAAAAACATGTGCGTTAACGGGATTCCATATGCATTGTTTAGCATCGTGCTGACAACAACCGCTCAGAAAAGCAACACAATTATTCAACATTAGGAAAAGGTACGCCTGTCCGAAAATCAGCTTCTGCGAGCCATTGGTATGCTTGAAGCAGGATCGAGTCAACGTGATGTTGCAACACAATTTAACGTACACAGAAACACCATTTGGTGTTGATGGAAACGTTGGCAACAGACGAATGCAGTCAGAGACCATCCTTGGAGTGGCGGGCCACGCGTAACCAATAATTGACAAGACAATTGGATTCCAAAAACACACCTACCAAATCAATTCCAGCCAGCAACAGTGGCTGCAAGAATCAACCCTGGCCTTCAACGAATATCTTCATAAACCGTACGTCGCCTCCCAATATGTGCAGGGATTGTCGCCAGAAGACCCGCCAGACGTCCAATTTTGACAGGAAACCACCACCAAGCACGTCTACAGTGCTGCAGACAGCGTCTACGCTGGAAGGCCATTCAGTTCTATTCACTGACGAGTCTCGTTTTCACCTCAGCCACAGCGACGGACGAATTCGAGTGTACCGACGTCGAGCCGAACGTTACGTCAATTATTGTGTCATGGAGGAAGATCGGTTGGGGGGCGGCAGCGTTATGGTATGGGATGGGATTACAGCAAGACAGAGGACCCGTTTGATAGTGGTAGAGGGAAATCTCAACGGACAGCGGTATCGCGACGAGATCATCGGCCCTGTTGTTCTACCGTTTTTGCGTCGTCATGGCACAGGCATTACCTTTCAACATGACAACGCCCGGCCTCACATTGCTCGACCTGTTCATGATTCTCTTCAACAAAACAACGTGAATGTCATCCCCTGGCCGGCTCGCTTCCCTGGTCTCTCACCAATCGAGCACATGTGAGATGAGATGGATCTGCGCCTTCGACGTCAACCACGTGTTCCACACACACTCCAGGAACTTCGAAACAATGCTCCAGCAGATATGGACAGATATCCCACAGGACTTTGTGCGACGCCTGGTCCATTTCATGCCACGAAGATGTGTTACGTGCAACGCAACCAGAGGGGGACACACACGCTAATGATTTGTAAATTGACATTTTGGCATGTTCATTTTTTTTTTTATGAAATCACACATTTTCTGAAGTCAGTATGGCAAATTAAGCCATTTGAACACTTACAGGAGTCTTTTATTTGTTGCAAACCGAAATTGTTTCAGATTTGGTAAAAAACATCACTTTGTATTCAATCTTATTCAATGTCACAGGAACTTTTGTTGTTCAGTATATATTTATTGAGCACTGAGGATCCTCAGTTGTGTGTCCCTTGTGACGAATGTCCTGCTTGACTGTGCTGATTTTTCCATCACAAGGGATAATTATTTCAGTGTAAAAACAGTCAAGGACCTTTTTAATTATGTTAATTCTCATTTTATAGTATGCTTTTTGAAAAGAAACAGATCGTGTTCATTAACTTTGATGTACTTAGTGTATCATTTTATAAAATGGAAGTGCTAATAATAACTTTGATTATTAGTGGCTGTACCCTAGAGAAGGGGTCGAAGTAGCGTAAAATTGTCACCCTTAGAGGGTTTGTAAGTTCGACATCATTCGAAGTATGTTTATGCATGCCAGACGTCCCTTTATCTCGAGCAATATTCCCAGCACGTGCAGCCTTTGGTGTTTACATTTTACTACATTAGAAATACAATCGAGCATGCTTTTTCTCCCAAGATGTCAAAGTGCATAATTCGTCTCTTACTCAGAAAAGGTTTGATCAAAGTTACAGCATTCAAGGCCTTCGTAAAGCTTTTAATTTATTTTATTGTAGAAATATGAATGACATTTCCAAGTTTAACGCATCAGTGACAATTAGACATGATTTGCCCACCTCTTTTTGTAAACATTTTAAACACATGGTCACGATGTAATCGGAATCGTACAATCGGCTGTGCTAGCAGAGATTTCTTATGGATATGAAAAGTGTTTTCTCGCCTTTTATTTCCAGACTTACATCATCAGTCATTGTTCGTGGATTATGTCGATTATGCCATTTCTTATAACATTAGTGCAGTGCTCACATCTTTGTTTCATCTGTGGAGATTCTGGGTAATTTGCTTAATTTTGATTAGTCAATTCATAGATCATACACTCTTCAAACAAAGAAAGGCACAGGTAATATGTAGTTTATTGAACCTGACTACATCAACAATCCGGTATAAAAATTGGATATCTGTTATTGGATTATGTTGGTGGCCTTATATTCGACAAATGGTGCGTCAAAACGCAGCCATTTTCGATTTGCAATGTCTAAAACGGCATTGTTTTCACACTTGTTCAAAAATGTCATGAAGGAAAATGGTCATGCAAAATGCACGTGCGAGTTATGGTATTCGTAACTCGAGGTAGTGGCTATAAAAAGGCAAGAATAAGCCAATAATTTGTTAAACAATTGTCAACATTTTTCTAGTTCGAAAATCCCGAAACTCAGCGGAACATGCCGATCGGAACATGGCCATAGGACGTATCCAAAGAGGGCAATAGCAATCTCTTCTCTTGCACGCCACTTCAACGTCCACCACAGCACCATTTGCCGCCATGTGCTGCTACAGTTCAATTCCACTGCAGCCGGTCAACCAAGAGTTACGACCCCTGCACAGGATCGCCACATTCGACTGTTCAACCTTCGTCATAGCAATGCCACTGCTACTGCGAGTCCAGGACGCATCCCTGGTTTTGAGGAGGATATCGGACCAGACTTTCGGGAGCCATCTTCGTGAGGCTGGAATCCGACCGAGAAGACCAGTTATCGTCCCTGTTTTGCTACAGTTCCATCGAAAGCGACGCTTGCGTTAGTGCCATACCTTACAGCCTTGGAATTTGAGAAACTGGAGACGAGTGTGGTTTAGCGATGAATCACGATTTCTTCTTCACCGGCGTGATGGAAGACAACGTGTTTATCGTCGTCGAAATGAACGTTGTGCCCCACATTGTGTTCGTGAATTCGACAAATACGGTGGCGGTAGTGTCATGGTGTGGGGGGCTTGTCCTACACCAGGAGATCTGACTTGGTTGTGGTTCATGGAACTTTGACAGCAAATCGCTACATGATTTAAATTCTTCAACCTAAGCTTCTTCCAATCATTGACCGCCAGAGGGAACTGTTTCAACAGCACAAAAACGCTCCACCCAGATCTCAACCAATCTAGGATGAACTCGATCGACGTGAACGTCAACGTCAGGACAGGCCACAGACACTTTAACAACAGGCCAACACATTACAAGCTGGATGGCGCAGAATTCCGTCAAGTCAGTGCCGAGGAGATGCAGAGCCCTGATTGCTGCCCGGGGTGCTCACACGAGATACTGAGCTCAGTGCAACCTTGTGGCCTTTTGTGAAATGACAATGAACAGTTTTCAATTGCAATGCCTTTGTACAACGACAACTTGTGACTATCAAGCTCCAAAATCTCACATTCGTATCTATGATATTAAATTAAATATATCGACATTATTAGATACAATAGATTTACTGAAAATCTACCTGTGCGTTTCTTTTTTTTTGAAGAGTGTATGTTGATATCTAAAAATTGGGAATCACAAAACTGTATTAAGCACAAATCCAAAGAAGGTTCGGTATCTGAAATGAAACACATATGGTCTTCATTGTTGTATGTAATATTTCACAGTCAAAGAATATAAGCTGTGCTAATGTATGTGTCTTCAAGACGTCATTACTCATTGTATTCTTGAAACATATTTGTTTGTGTCATGGAACAGTTGCGTTGTGCTCACATGCCTGTCTACAAGACTATTTGTATGTAATAAACAGTAATGTTCATGTAACTGGGCTAGTGCACAGAAAAGACACAGATCGTTGTGATGATCTAAAACGCCATGAATCATATACTTTATAATAGATATACCCGTTCATAGACATGCAAGGCTACATCACGTTCCGTCATCTATGTATTCTTTAACTCTGTATTAGGGTGGCGGTAAATAATTTGTTGTCTGAAAATTTCATTCTTTAGTATTTGTTATCTAATGCTATTATCATATGTTAATTTGATATCCCATGTTTGTACAAGAAAATGCACATTTCTTGCACTAGAATAATTAACTAGTTTCTTATTGTATATATATATATATATGGCTGTAGATCTTTAATGTTATACTTGGGGAGCCAACGTTCAGCCCTTTATTTTGATGCCTACATCCCCAATATTTGATAAGTAGTTTGTTTTCTCCCTTGATCTTGGAATCTGTGGATCCCTACTTTTCTTAAGCCTATCTAGCTTAGGTTAAGTACCTTTTTACTGTTGGTCAAGTCAATAACTTCTGTAGATTAAGTACCTGAATAAGCTGGAAGTAAAGTATTTTCTGTTTAGGCTAAGATACTTTCATTTATAAGACGTTGTCTATCTTTATTTACATAAATGTCATAAATGTTCTGTTTTCCAGTGGCTAAGGATTCCAGTGCAAGGTTCGGTGGCTATGCCACGTTGTCATGGATTCTCCCGGATCCTGGGACCAGTGAGTTCAGTGTCTGTAACAGTGAGACAAAGAAATGCCTTCTTCACATCACAGGCTACAATGATGTCAGAGCTGCCAGTGACAAGTTCACATCTAGAGTGAGATTCATTGGACACGTGTCATCATCGGGAACTGGTTTGTTTAGATTCCTGCTCTCTGATATAACGTGGGAAGACGAAGGTCATTACAAGTGTTACAGAGGCTCACCAGACTCAGGAGGTCAAATCATCACTGGCTGCGGTCAGAAACTGTTAATGATTGGTAAGTAATATTCAGAAAGTATTATCCAAACACGCCTCCCAAATACCTGGAATGTCACTATGATATTCACACTGTTTGTCAGTTAGCTTTGGCACAATGTATTTGTTAGCTGACAATTAAGAACCTGTTGAATACCATGACTAAGGTATATATGGATACCTTTTTGGTCTCTTGGAAACGTAGTATTATTATACATTTGGTGTTATACAAGTAGTTAAAACTTTCTGCGAGATAGGTATGACACTGCCGTAACATGTGTTTCGTTTGTTGAAGCAAGAATCAATGCAAAGAAAATTTGTACACACTGAATATTTGCGTTTGTAAGGGTCACTACTACTCGCCCTACAACAATGTGATGATGATTTAGGAAGCTATACTCATCCACATTCATAACCTTTTCATGAATTTGCTTGTTAAAATGACATGTCTTTGAACTGCTAATTTCAGCACGCTCTTAGAACGCACAATCTGACATTTTTTACTTTGAAGGGATGTCATGTGATGTCTGCCGGAAGTGCTACCGCTGTTTACATTTGGCTGATTGTATTATACACATTTGGCGAAATGGCCGCCAGCAAAAGTAAAATTTTAGCTGCGTCAATAAAAAGGGAACAATTAATGTTGTTTATACGAGTCTGTTGAATAAACTCCGGATCCCCGCGCTACTGTCAATATATCTTCTACACGATCCCTGATACATCATTTCAAAGTAGCAATGATATTTTAGCATTTACAGTATATTTTTAAAAAGTAAATTAATAGTTTTAAATATTGTAATATGAAACTTCAACCTCTATTACATCTTTGCCATAAATCCTGTATTTTGACTTCAGTCACACTGACTAAAACTTTCCGATTTTCAACAGACGTCCTCTTCACTGTAAATCACACAATTTGTTGTTTCCCACATAGCACAATAGCAACACAAGCTATGACGTACATAATGGCGCGAATCTCGCTTCTCTTCTATGTGTGCTCGAGTCGACACCTATTTCATAGTTGTAACGATCTAGCACTTAGTAGTAGTCACATGGTCACAAGTCTAAGATTATTCTAATAGTTAAAGATAAACAGACACAGTAAGTCAATATTAATAGTTGCTAGTCGGAGTAACGATCGTACGCACGTGAGTATAAGCTGGTGTGAGGTGCGTTGTAGGTAGTAATGGGAGTCCCCCCCTTACTCCTGGCTGCAAGAAGTGTGGTCGTTCATGGCCACGGCAGATCCTCATCAAACCTGCTGGAAGTGTGGAGGTGTCATATGTGCAGAGGAGGCTAGGTGCGAGCGGTGTGCCAACATCTACGAGAGCCTTCTAAAAAGTTAGCTGAGGGTGTAACTAAGCCTTAAAGGCGTGAAGCAGCCAAGAAGTATACTACTGCCTAGAAGTTCATTCCCCTTACACGCATGGGCAACGCGGTACGCAACCAGTGTGCATCGGGTTGGTCACGCGTGTGATACCGTGTGCACCGCGTCCGCCACTCGTGTGCAACGCGTGACACACTCATTAGAGGGGGGAACACACTTTTGACCAAAGGAGGCCCCGTGTTAAGCTGAACCTGGAGGTGGTAACAAGGAGAGAAAATTTTGTTATCCTGACGATAACACATGTATTTGCTAATGTCTCCTTTCTTTATGTGATTTTGTGGGAATAACATGAATACTGTTGTGATTAAATAGATCTGTCTTGTTTTATACGACCATTGCCTCTAAATCCGATGGTGTTGAGAGAATACATGGTCCTGGAACATGTTATTGCATTTGAAATGCTTTTATTGTGATTTGACATTAACGGTCTGTAGTACGACTTTGAGTGATAATATGTATGAGGTTTGGCGGCGCATTGTTTTTATTGGACCCTAATTACTTTATGATGACTTGGACTCTTTATCTCAGCTCCATAGCCGTGAGACTGGAAAAAAGCAGCATGTAATTAATGAGGGTGGGTTATATCATTGAGGATACACTTAAGGGAGAGAATACTAATTACCGTACCACAGGAAGAGACCTGTAGACGTAAGCGCGGGGCTGTGTTTTAGCTGGCCGTTCGATAATGGCCGCCAGGAGAAGTGAGCTTTGACTGCGTCATCTATAATAAATAATAACATACAGCAGTGTTATTTTCACGGGTCTGTTGAATAAACTGCCAGCGCTACGGTCAATGTATCTTATACTTGATCCTTGATACATCATTTTGGCATTCACAATATATAGTATTTTAACGTACAAAGGAGCACCGATCTAAAGCTATTCCGCTGGAGTAGTTGTTACCTGTGCATTACTGTATTTTCCCAGTGAGTACCCGGATGATATAGCAGAAATCTAGACTTGTTCTCGACCTGTGCTCGCCATTCGTAAGCGCATTTTTATTGATAGTAGAAGGACGTATGGTCACATTGATCAACAAAAATGAAATACAGTTTTGGAAATGTAGGTATATTTGTGGGGAGCATCGGTAATGGTGATGCAGTTTTGATATGGCACTTGCTTGGTATTTGTGCGATCTTCGTGTACACTATTTTGACTTGCAACACAAAGTAAATATTTCATCTGAACATTGCTTATTTTACCGTGTGTATATGTTTACATTCAAAATGTAAACAGATTTCACTGAGGAAATTTATTAAACGCCTAAATATTCAGTTTATTTTACAAATTAACTGAAAAATATGTCCATCTTTATTAATATGATAACGAATTCCAAATATTTGTTTATGTTCAGTATCGTCACCAAGTACAGTTCTGAATTGTTTGGCTTCTTTTCTTAGCATAATTAATATATTGTGATGTGTTTAAGCTCTTTTGATCGTCTTTATCATTTTTAGTCAGTCGGTTAAATAAATGAATGGATTATTCAGTCAATTTGTAAAATGACTGAAATATTTAGATATTTAATAAATTGCCTCAGTGAATCATATTTTACACATTGACTGTAACATATACACGCTTACAAAAGAAAATACTTGTGAAAACAACGTCTATCGCGCATTGAAAAACTTCCCAACCAAACGGAAAGGAACAAGAATGATTCTGTTCAAAGCTGCAGCGAATGAATGAAAGCAAAATGCAAATATCATTATTACAACCTACCAAAGTTATAATGTATTCGGGAATATCAACATAAAGGAACAATATCCATTGCGTCTGCAGCTGTACAAAAATACTTATTCGATATCAAATGTCTATGTGAGAATCAAATACTTTAATAATAGTTATTTGGAAACAATATTTGGAATATATATGAAATATATTAAAATATTTAAATATATAGTTTTTAAACGTTATTTAAATGTATCGAATATTATAACCGTGTTTGTTTCTTAACTGATCACTTAGTTTGTTTCAATTGTTTCACATAGGTGCCAAGTTAGCTGAGAAAGTCCACGTGACAACTATTTTTATAATGTCTACGGTTCTTAAAAACATACATTGAGTTAGATAACAATGAACAACCAGTCAGTGTATTATCGGTTACCCTTTGAACCAAGTATGTTGTTTTTACATCTGTACTTCACGCCATGATATGAGTGTATTCCCTAGGTTTAGTGAACCTACCTTCACATGTAAACACTTACTTTTGACATATCCAGTGTGCAAGATAACAGTAATTAATCAATCAACGTATATCCTGTTGATCCTTTGATGTCTGGGAATGATCAGTTGATTTACAAAAAAAGTAAAGCAACTGATCATACATCTCTTGCTGGGCTGCCACATTCCACCTCACTTCAAACCTGGATTTAGATTGAATAATTACCCCAGGTACAAGACAGACCAAATTTGAACCTTTATCGGGTAATCTGAGTGGTGCTACAACAAGGTATACATGTTATAAATTCATTAACTGTGCAGCAAGAGAATTACGACAAATACACAAGTGTAGGGTTATACCAGAAAATGTGGATGACAACAAGGGAGTAGTAATTGTATCATCCACACAATCCGAAATCCGCAAATGCTTTCACTCAGGGATACTTTTTATTATTAAACTGTAACCATCAGGGGTATTTCCAAATAGCTTTCGCCGTTATTTGTCTGTTTGTTTAGGCTGAAGAAATTAATTACCATGCGCCCTTTGTTGAAATTTTCATGGGTAACCAATCAGTTTTCAAAAATGCGTAAGTTTATTTAGCTGTCCTTGCAGACTGGTAGCCCGGTCTCTTGTCACGCTCGGTTGCGTTAATAAGCAAATTGACTCACGGCAGCTAGTAGGCCCAAGCGGAAATCCAAAGGTCGTATTACCTGAAGAATCAACCTTCATTTGGGAAATATCTACTGCTCTCAATATTTCTCCCAATACTAAAAGTCATAACTTTCTAACCAAGGATTACCAGTTGAAACTGGTCGATGGCTGAACATTCGCAGGAAAGACAGCCAGTGTCCACTCTGTGATTCTATTGTTGTGGGGGATGAATTGCATTATTTATTCCGATGTGAAGCTTTTCACCAACGGCGATATGAACTCTTAAAAAAGCAATATCTTTAGTTTCCAAACATTTAAGAAAATTATGACCACTAACAGTGTAAGAAATCTGAAAGGCCTATCTAAATTCCTTAACAATGTGTACAATACAATTGGTAAATTGTACTAGTATCCACGTATCCTATTTGTATTATTTTTGTTAAATTGTACATAATAAAAATTGTAGATAATTGCATGTCATGTTCTTCTAAGAATAAATGAGTTTGAGTATGAGTCCGACACCCGAGAAGAAGCCAGAGATTAGTGCCCCTTTTTGAATAGTTTACAATCATGTGTTTTAGGGTTAGCTGTGTTGGCTTTAACATATTTTTATTTCAAAAGAAATTTGGATCGGTAAACAAGCAAAACTTGCTTATGTAATACCTCTCCAGGTAACAACTTAACAACAGCTGGATATATATAAGAGAGTGCTGAACATAAACATACAAAATGGACAAGTGAAATACACGAAGCCAATACACTGGAGCAAATTGTGTCTGTGAAATAAGGTAATGCAGTTTTCCTTTACTACATGCATAAAATTAAGCTACTCAAACCTTTTGCTTTTGACAATGATGTCGTGAACTGATTTAAGAAGAGTCATGTTTGTAGAGCTGCATAACTACTGTCATGTAATATCATTTTTAGACCATACCCATGTGTGAAGAAATAGACAGTGTTTCTGATATTATCGTATTTGTTGACAGTTTGACAAAAGTGAATTGCATCTTCAAGGTGATATCCACAAGTGCAGTATGGTATGTCTGATACATGTCGTCTCAACTTATCAGCGTTTAAGTCACTGCAGCCGAGCCAAAGCGACAGTGGACAATTTGGCATGATCTATGAAAATATTTGAAGTCAAAATTATTAATAATTGCATCAGAACGATTAATTTTAGGATTTCATTTCTTTTAATGAGCGAGCATTAGTTACTTCATCCGTTAGAGGCCCTAGGGTTCCCCAGGTTGATCATATCCAGAAGAAATGATTAAGCATAGGTCTGTGTTCTACATTTGATTGTTTGTATGTTGAATCTATTTCTAAGGTTATATTTGCTGTTATCAGAGAATTGAATATACACTTTTCAAATATTTTGGCTAAGCAACTTGTGAGTGCTACAGGTCTATAATTTGAGCATTCATGTTCATCGCTGACACTGACACCGCATCAGCCCGGAAGTGGACTTGACACAGTTATTTGCGCACCGATTATATAACTCCTACAGACAGGGTGGGGTGGTTGTTCAAAGCAAAACGGACGACCCTGTCTGTTATCTAATAAATGCTGTGGGGCGCCTTTGATCTTGCCTCCAACCATACACCTTATAGTAGTAAACGACGATCAGGATGGCCTGGAAATAAACACAATTCTGTCTGCCCATTGTATCCACAATTAACTAGAATGCTTCATATCCACAAATATATATAGAAAATAGATATTTGCCCACAGCAAATATTCATTTGCTTAATTGCATCAGTGTGGTTTATCAGAACATGTACAATGCTTTCTTACGCTTGGTGAGGCAAACTGAAATTGAACAATAGGATAACGTCAGCAGGGATAAAAGAGGTCATACCAAAGAACTTTATTTACTAGTGGAAAAGTCAGACATTCCGATCAACCACTACAAGGCCCACCCGGATCTCCAGGCTGACCAGGTCAACACCCAAAAGGAACATCTCTACGCTAAACAAGGAGTCCCTTTCGTCATGGTGCACAAGAAGGGGGGTCAGGACATCGAGTACGACATCACAAACTACACAGACTTGTACCACTTCTTCCAGAGTAGTGGCGTACCGACCTCAAACCACTTCGTCGCCAATACCGCCGCCTCCCTTGCCAAGAGTCTCCACCAGAAACCCGACCCCCAGGATCAGAAGCTGACCAAGAGACTACTACAAGGATACCGCCGCTAGACTTCTAGCCACACCCGCTCGCCAGCCGACGCCGTGCCTTCCCACGCTTTATTTGCTGGTCATACATAAATACATAAATATATGTAAGTTACGTCCATGGTGAGGCTAGATTATTTACAGCTTACAGCAATATAGTGCAAATATTATGTCCAATAAAAGAAAACGTTGATAGATCTATAACCCACTTTTGGTACTATTAAACAAACTTTTCACTTTTAAGACATTTTCGCTTATTGTAATAACATCTAGCTAACAAAGCATGTCTATCTCTAAAATCCACAAGCATAGCTGCTGTCAAACCTAAAACTCATATTCAGGGAGGTCAGTTTTGACTTGCCAAGCACCTTAAGGCGACTTTATTTTGAAGATCTCAAAATCTATCAACAGTCAGACAGCATGGCTGTTCATATTCATTTACAACATCCTCTTATAATAAGTATAAATGTGTCCCACACAAAACCTTCATTTATTCTTTCAAAATACAAAACAGAAAGTGGGGTGTGGGGAAATGGGATATAATCCTACGTGAAATAATGAGACATTAGTAATGGTGACGGCTATATCATAATTGTACTGTCTAAAGCATAAATTTGGCGAACGAAAAACGTTATATATGCAATCAAATGGAATGACTCGTGTGGGCAAATGAATATGTTCGCAATCCACAAACAATCATTTTATTAATGGCGAACATTTACCAACCCGCGACAATCGTGTCAACACGGGGGTTCCCCTAGCAATAAACTCGCATCTAAATTCACTACTGTTCTACTGTCCGCTAGCCACAGTGGCTAGACTGGACCCTAGTGGAATAGTTCATGCCATAAAAGTCTAGCAACTGAACACTAATTAAGACAGGCCGACCTTGTATTTACGGTCTGGTGAACACAGCTCAATGGCCGCTCATTTACTCAAATTTCACATCTCACTGTTTTGTTTTATCTCACTATTCATTTGATAAATTTGTCAACTTCAACTGGAACCCGGTCCCGTGTTACACGCGTGGCACACGCGTGTGCAACGGGATGCACACGCGATGCACACCCGTTGCACACCCGTGTCCAACGGGTGCTCACCCCGTGTGCAACCCGTTGAGCACCCGTGTCACATGCGTGTTACACGCGTTCTCAACGCGTGTTAGGGGAATTAACTTTAAGGCAGTAGTGTTAGTTAAAGTTAATGAAGAATTGACTGACAGCTCTGGCTGAGAAGAGTTCCCAGGTCAAGAGACCGCATGGGACACAGCCATTTGTCTTTGCAACACACGCGACCGTAGTGCCTACCCCAGCCGACCGTACCGACCAGTCAACCATCCAGACAGCCAGCTGTCCAGCCAACCGATCAGCTGTACGGCCAGCTGTTCGACCAGCCGGGTATTAGCTCGCAAGCTTTTCCCTACCATGAGACACGATCAGTTAAATCTTCGTTTGGGTCCCAGCAGGGTACCACTCAGCCGACCGTTAAGACACCGCATGGTTACCACACGGACTCCACGGTAAACCTGCCGACCATCCAGCCGAATGATCACCATCAACAAACAGTACCCAAGCCAGCTGCACAGACCACACGGGACCGTCCAACTGACCGAGACGAAGAATACCGTACGGGCTTCATTATGCACTGGCAGCCATTACAAGCCGCACGGCTTAATCATACCGGAATCCTGGACACCAGCGGATGATGAACCGAAAGACGATCACGTGAAGTGTACGGAATATTACGAATATCCACGATACCCACGGCCACCCGGAAGCGGAAGTGGAGGTTTATGAAGAGATTAATCAGGCTGAATACTCACTCCAGCGGAATTATACGAAGGGATATACTTTTTGGAACTCATCGAGGATTTATATCACCTGATGCCTGTACTCCGACCTCCTGTGACAGAAATTCGCCATCTAAGATGCCAGAATATGGGTGAAGTCATGATCCTACATAATCTCAACACATCCACCAGATGTTGCCTTGACCGAGTTATGCAGGCAAGATAGTAGACCAGATGTCGGAAAGCCTACTCAAGCTAAGACATGATGAACGACTACCCTTTCCTCCATTGAAGCAGAAGTCTTATAGAACACATGATGCTCCACTTCCGGATTATCAAAGTTTAGACGAAGACTTTATGAAGCTAGTACACAACCCTAATACTATTGTCACGTTACCTGCTTCGTGGATTAAGGATCCGTCCTCGGTATCCAGATATTCAATGGACATCGGTACTTATATCAACTGGTTTGTCACTGTAATCAGACACATCATGTAGCCGATTCACAAATACAGTGGATGTCCGATGCCTGCACACGCAGTGAACGCGACACCACGTACCATCGTTCCCCGATTTAACAACAGGAACGCTTATGCGATGGAAACGATTTCAGATGAAGAATTTTTTTATATATTCAACCTGTCCTAGGCGATACATTGTCGAATTCTTGCTACGACCGCTCCTCGATACAGAACGGGTGCACCTATACGTCCACTAGGGATTTGGCATTGGTTCGCTGAAAACACAGTGTTCCACGTTTCGTCATGTCCCGACACGAGCAGACTGAAGTGGACGAGCTGACTCCATCAGTTGTCGGATGGAAGCGAGACATATTCCCGGGAAACACACCAACCTTGAAGACAGCTTTTTTCCGCCAAGGGGGTATAGTGGCAACAGAATGGATCTTACATCCCCAGGTCTTTGCTTGGATGACCACGTTATGGGACAACATTTTCCATTGTATTGCAGACCTTTTGGTATATACTATTACATGTTCTGATCATCTGCCAGTACTATGTTCCTTCGAAAATTTATTTTGTGACACCACTACATTAATAACTAAAGAAATAAGATTTCAACCCGTCCCATGAATCAGACAATTAAGTGAGAACAAGAAACGGCTTGAACAACTGTGGATGACTTTACAACTGCTTTGGAAACCGATATTAATCTAGCTGTTACCAAGTTAAAGGGCATGGTCCTGATTTGTGCATCAAATATGGGAAAGATATCAACAGGTAAATCGAGAGCAACCTCCATCGACACACAGTGTGAATATCTTAAGGTACAGAAAAGCCGGAAATTAACAAAGTTTAGAAATTTTTCCTGCAGTGAAAATAGTCTGGAATATATTGAAGCAAAGGACAAGTTCAAGAAATGTTGTAAAGAGAAGAAAATCGCTCATGAGAAGAAAATACCTTCTGGTATTTCTGAGGCCGCTGTAGGTAAAGACTGTAAAACATTTTGGACAGCATTGAAACATGCTCTCGGCAAACATTCTTCGAACTCAAACATTTCTCCAGACAAATGGTTGTCTTATTTAAAAACATTATTGAATTCGGAATTGAGTGTAACATGTGAATTGGGACTATAGTTGCAGACTTTATAGAAATTCACACTTGTGAAAACTGCGAACACTTCCAATTTACTGACCAGTTGCTGTCAAGTGTTATCTCAGGTACAGAGATCACTGATGCTATCTCAGGCTTAAAACAAGGCAAAAGTCCAGGCGAAGATGGTATTCCTAACTCTTTCTATAACCTGTCACAGCCATATTTTACACCGTACTTGAACATTTTATTCAATAAGATATTTGATACAGGAATATTTCCTGATAATTGGAATATGGGCATGATCATCCCATTATATAAATCTGGAAATACGAACGACACATCAAATTACAGAGGAATATCCCTTTTGAATACAACTGGCAAACTATTTACTACAATACTAGAGAATAGTTTAAGATTATGGATGGAAATAAACAACTTGATGTCTGAAGCGCAAGCAGAGTTCAGACAAGAATATTCAACTACGGACAACATTTTTACTTTGCAATCTCGTGTTACTAAATATCTCTTTCAACCAAAAGGAAGATTTTATGCTGCCTTCATAGACTTTCAAAAGGCCTTTGACTATGTCGACAGAAAAAACTGCTATATGCCCTATTCCAGAAAGGCTGTTGTGGTAAAATGTATGTTATTCTTAAAAGTATGTTTAGCTCTGTGAAAGCATGTGTTATAGTAGATTCTGGTAAGACAGATTTGTTCAAAACAACGGTGGATGTTAGACACGGCTGTATGTTGAGCCTGGTATTATTTATTTTCTTTATAAATGATCTTGTCACGGAAATGTACAAAAATTGTCAAAATAGTATATTTATTTCTCAAGATATTGAGGATTTAATGCTGTTGCTTTTTTGCGGATGATGTTGTACTCTTTGCTTATAATGTTGTAAGTCTTCAGACGCAATTACATATTTTAGAAAGTTTTTGTTTAAAGTGGGGTTTCCAGATAAACTTTAAAAAATCAGAAATTGTAGTTTTTAGAAATGGGGGTATTTTAAATCGCTTTGAAAAATGGTACTGTGACGGCCCGTTTATTAAAAACAGTTTCATATTATAAATATCTGGGGGTAATATTTTCTTCTAGACAGATATGGACGAAATCATGTGAGAACCTGGTAGGTCAGGCTGTTAAGGCATGCATCCCTGTTTATAAATTATCATTCTCCACAGCTTGTAAAATATTTCACTGTAAAATAAGTCCTATACTTAAATGTGGTGCAGCAATTAAGGGGCTAAGGTATTTTGCATGTATAGAGAAAGATCAAACTTCATATTTGAAATATTTTCTTGGTGTAGGTAAATATGCCTCAAACACAGCTATCTTAGGGGAAACTGGCCGCCATTATATGTTTGTCCAGAGTCAGATCAGAGCTATAAAATATTGGCTAAAATTATTGCACATGGGATCAAATAGATATCCTGTACAATGTTATTACTTCCTTAAAAAGCTAGATGAGAAGGGTAATCACAGTTGGGTGACAGATTTTTAAAACTGTTTATATGTTAATGGTTTTTCATATGTCTGGGACTACCAAAATGTTGGTGATGTAAATATTTTTTTGTATCAATTTCAGGAAGGACTAAAAGATGTTGCCTCTCAAAATTGGTTTGCAAAATTGTCTGCTTCCAAATATTTATCTCATTTTTTCAAATGTTAAATCTTTGCTGAATGTAGAAAAATATATTGATTCTTTGCAGGATAAATCTCTCAGAAGAACCTTTTGTAAATTAAGGATAAGCTTACATAATTTTAATGTTCAGTTTCTACGTAATACCCCCTCAGATAATGAAAATAGTGTATGTAGATATTTTAACAAGGGTTGTATTGAAAATGAAGATCACGTCTTTCTCACTTGTGATTATAACCGGAAACATTATATTACTCAACTACAGGATATGTATGACTGTTACCTGTCACTTCCAAATATTCTTAACTGCAAAAATGTCAATGTAATAAAACTGACTTCTGTATACCTGTATAAGATATTTAAATTTAGAAAAACGTGACTAAATTTATATTGTACTGACATTGTAATATAGGCAATATGGCCCACATTACCGAATAAAATCTGTCTGTTATGGGACACACCTACAAGAACGATCAACTCCGGTTTATGTCAGTCAAGTTCCCGTCGAAAGGGCTCACCAGATCGATGCGCTATCAATGGATTGGACGGATCTTTTTGCATACGCATTCTCAGCATGGTCTCTCCTAGACAAGGTCATCCACAAGGTGGAGGAGACGGATTGCATGATAATCCTGATAGCACCAATCTAGACCAGCAGAACATGGTTCCCCAGATTATTAAGTCTACTAATGGAAGAACCTCGCCAGTAACCTTGAGATCTGTTATGACAGCCCAAATCCGACTTTTTCCAAAACATCCTGCCCAGCCTTCATCTAAACGCCTGAAAGTTATCACACAAAATCACTACATCAGTGTACATCAGGAAAATAAGTTCCGACATGGGACCACACACACACACACACACACACACACCTGCTTGGTTGGTTGGTTTGTTGTTTAACGCCGCACTCAGCAATATTCCAGCTATATAATGGCGGCCTGTAAATATTAGAGTCTGGACCAGACAATCCAGTTATTGATATCATGAGCATCGATCCAGGCACTTTGGATCTGCATCAACAAAGTCAGAGAGCCTGATTACCCGCCTTTTACGACAAGCATAGTCTCCTTTTTCGGCAAGCATGGGTTGCTGATGACGTATTATACCCCGACCTTCAAGGGTCCAGATACATGCATGCACGCATGCACGTCACTATACAATTGCAATAACCTTGGACGCCACGTTCAACCCTATATCACCTCATGTGCTACGGCCAAGTCTTACAAGTATATTTATCCAAGAGGTTTTATGATTGTTGAACATGTTAAATATGTCTTGCTCAAACAGTAACGGGTATCAGACCCATCACTAAGCTTTAAATAGAGCCTAAATCGTGTATATGTTGTTTAACAACTAGTGACATAAGACCCATACTCCAAAATCACTGTAAGATTCAATGTAGTCAACTGTAAAACTGTTGTATTTAAAATTAAACTGTGATCTGTGTTGGAAAAGGTTTCAGAAATGGATAACGTTCGCTTTCCTCCTATTAACTGTCAACTGTCATATATTATACAAGTCGGTTAGCATATTATGTGGTGAGGCTTCAACTGAAACAAGATCTTCATACATCAAAATAGAAATAATAGAACCATTAACATGTACACCACACTTCTGATCGTTAATTTTATACAGATAATGTAGATGACAATTTGCAGCCAAGCTTTACACCAAGGTTCACATTAAAACGTTGTGTTTGAGAATTTAACTGCACACTGAGCATCAACATACTAAGACTGTACTGCATTTACTTTTATTCAACGGACCCCAATTTTTCATAATTTGTACCACAAATCATGTCTATATACAGTATCAAATACCTTTTTGAGGCAGACAAATGTAACAACAGTATGCTTTTGTTCTGTTTTGTAGTCTCGTTTGGCCTGAAAACAAATTTTGTTTATCTGCGAATGATTTGGTTTTTCCTGCTACTCTTCTCCAAACCATTATCTGAAAACGAATTGTTTTACATCCAAGACTCAGCAACATTATCAGCTTTCCTGAAATGGAAATTATAAAAGTGAAGCACAATAACAGTATCCTATATACATGTTGTTTTCTCAAAGGTACAATCTTCCAACCGCCTCTCTTGCAAATGTAGTAGGAATTAAATTAATGTTTATAAAATATATTGTGTATATTATGAAAATGTTGAGATTCATGGAAACCCTTGACCTCAGTACCACACAATAGTATGGGTAAAACTTAAATATGCAAAATATGAAAGAGCATAATGATTGTTTTGATAGTATTGTGAATGAGAATGACTTTCACAGCTTTTTATGACGAAGATGTTATGTCAACAACCAAGACCCTGTTGATGAGAAAGTTTAGGACAATTCCCAAGTACCGCTTATTTAGATGCAATCTCTCAGAGTGCTTTCAGTGACTATGTTTATTCTTGTAGTTATTGACTTTCAATTCCAAGTCACAACAGTAAAGAGGAAATTTATCCAGAAGCTTTTGTAACTGATCAAGAACTCTGTAGAGGAACAATTTCATCTGCAAATAATAAGATAAAGATAACATATCAGTATTAACACTTATTTGCCCATCAAAGCCCAGGACATGGACAACTAACATCCTTAATCTCAATCCATAGCTAAAAAATCAGTTTACCCTGCATTCACTGAAATATGAGCGTTTAACCTTAAAAATATTCTTAAATAATCTTTTGATTCGCTCCTTAACCACACCATGCCAGAATTTGCATGATAAATAATTTTTGACTAAATAAGTAAATGAAAACGCAATAAAACCGATCGCACCTTCGCGATATATGTTTCTGGAGTATAGTTTTGAGTATGAATGTACTATATATTGTCCTGAATCCTATTCGAAATCCTGCTTCCTCATTTGCTATCCGATCTTTAACGTCGGCCCACAATATAAAGCTTTTACAATCTTTTTATTTTATTTTTTCAAAGTTTCTAGGTTTCATAGTATTAGTAGCATCAGTGATTCTGAAAGAGTTATTTCTGAGTCCATGTACGAAGATTCATCGGCTGAGTTATCATTAAGTTCATCAGATTCAGAGGTAACAAATATAGATAATCCAGTATACTTTTAACCAAAACCTTGACACAGTAATTGTACATGCCAATTGTCTTCGATACGGATGTGTGTTATGTCTTCGTTGCAAGAAATGTCGTAAATCGACCCATTTCAATCTTTTGCATTAATAACTCCCTTTACAATGAAATGGCAACTTGGATAATCCAATTTAATTTGCGTAATGCCCTTGCATTACATGTCAAACAGTGAGCATGCTGAATGTAAACTGGAGTTAGCTGGTGAAAAAACACTAATGATATTATATTGTTTGTTTGTTGTTTAACGCCACACTAAGCGATATCTCTATAAGTGTGACCCTAAACCGCACTACCGTAACAGCCGTTGCTAAAGATATATACAGATAATTCTTCATCACTTTGAGTTTCACAGGAATTAAACCAAATTAACATTGACGTAAAATATTCCCTAAATACTTACAGTATGAATAAACTGTTATTTCCTTTTCATTATAAACAATTTCTCATCGTTTTTTAAATATCATCTTTCAACCCCATGTGTCATAATGTGATCCAGTTTTGTTTGTAAATCTACCACAGTGTCTGCAAGTAAAACAACATTATCTGCAGATAATAGAAGATCAATTGCTTCAATAATTTCCCAACAAAGTGTTCTATGAATTTCACTAGCCTCTGTGTTTAACTGATTTATGAAGAGGATAACCAGTAACAGGCATACCGTACACCCCTGTCGAACGCCACTAGAAGTTGTAAACATTTCTGTTCTTAAATTTTCTATGTTCACACTTGCACAAACATTTTCATGCATGTTTTGAATTAAATTAACCATTTTTCCATTGAGGCTTTTTTATGACTATTCCAGAGTTTCTTTCTGTCAACATAGTCAAACGCCTTTTTATTATCTTTGAAGACAGCTTTTCGAATGTATTTATGGCTGAGGGCATGTAGCACACAAAATAATATTGTCTCTTGTTGAGTGATCTTTTGAGCATCTTTTCCAAAGCCGAGTTTGATATCATCTCGTTAAGTTCACTCCATTGTCTTAAATCTTTATTCAACAATAGATATGAATATTTCCCCCTAACACTTAAAAAAAGGTATACCCCTTTAATTATTCGAAAATGTGGGATTGTCAGATATGTACAATTAAACAAATAATCCATGCATCTGGAAAAAAGAATGTCAGTAATCAAGATAGTATTATAAAGTATGTATACTTTGTATATATGGAATAAAGTCTACTGAATGCCTCGGAATCTCAGAAGGTACTCGATATATTCCATATGTTTTTTCCAGATTCAAGATTTGTGAGAAGTGTTTTTATTTCATCGTCTGTTTTCTATACGGATAGCATACCAGTACTATTACTGATACTGATGTTACTAACATCATATCTCAATTGATATCTTAACTAGCAGTAGATTGAAAGTTGGTCACTCTCTGTTTTGTTAGCACAAACATGTCTATAACTCATGGACAAATATTTTATTTGAACCAATACATGTATATGATATAGTAAAATTCAAAATTAACTGATGTCTTTTTCGTAAGGGATATTGTGCATCCACTACCTTCGGAAATGATCCAGAATGACGGGAAAGCGGGACAGCTTACATGATATCGTTGTGCACTGTCCACAACAAACTTGGCTAAAACAGAGATTTCCTGACAAATAGAGTTATCACCGTTCTTGAAAAAAATATTGTCTCTTGTTGAGTGAAGTTTGGACATCTTTTCTGAAGCCTGCTTGCTGGAAAAATGTCAGTTTTAAATGAGCTGTGTACCACCAGTGGTGTCTTTCAAATAGTTGCTCCATTTGTGGTCAAACTTTCAGGTTAACCAAATCAGTGGTTGCGTCGTTAAAGTGGGCCAGATGAACATAGTTCTTTAGATGCAGGCATCCTTTGACGGACGGGGGTTGGTAGACAAGATTAAGGTTTTCTGATATTTTTGTTTTAATCATTCCCTTCCCCTTTTTAGCCCTACCAGCCAAAACATATCCCGTTTTCAGGTCTGAAATTAAGGAAATTTTGGTTTCCGTAAAGACGGTATATGCGTGTTTGCGGGCGGGTGGGATTTAGGAGCGAATTGATGACACTCTTGAGGAATCCAAATGCCTCGACATCTCATCAACTCATACTTATTATTACTGTTCACGTCGCTATATAAGTGCAATAATCTTGGACGCGACGTTAAACCCCATTTCACCTCACCTATTATTACTGTTCAAACCAGTTAAATAGTTTGCAGGTGTTTTGAAGTTTAATACATTGGCAACATCAACTGTGGCGATAGAATAGCATTATCCTTTACTATTTAAACTGTAACACATGTGAAATAGACATAGTCTACGCTCTACTATATAAAATAGTAAGCGTTAGCATTACTAAATACATCTGCAATCAACTATGTTTCTGAATTCATCACGATATAGTTTTTAACCATCCATCCCATATTTACACGGGTCCTAAATAATTGTTTTGTGTTAGAATAATCAGCAGTTTAAATTGCTGTTCTTGATATTGTTGTTTCAAATTTGATACAATGAACAATATACAGATTAAATGAGTGGATGACTTTAGAAGGGTAGGATGTGTTGATGTTTATCCTATATGACATACATAGAACTTTGTTTGGTGCATCCAGTATCTAAAGTGTTAAGGAAACATTTTAGGATTAAATTAGACAGAATACAGTGTAGTAATCTGTTGCATTTTCTTGACAATATAGCTTAGTTGTACATTCAACATCGTCCTCCATGTTTAGACCGGCTTCCGCATCAGTTTGGTTAACAGCCAAGAAATCCAAATAATAGACATCTTCAGTCTGAAGGGTTGTGAAAAAGTAACTGTTTACACCAACATTAAAGAGTCGACTTCGTGATAATATTGCACAGATCACTGTTTACGGTTTTCAGGCAAGTGTCTTGTGCAAATCGGAAAGGTGAATCCCGATCGCGAGTCAGTGTACATGAGAATTAGAGAGCGGAAGAAATCATACATATAGGACATTTTCTTTAATATAAGTTTTCTACGTCAATTTCAATTACAGATATTGTATTATGATAAGGGTCACCTAAAAAATACAAACACACATAGTTTCATCAATTGAAAGCAATATTAGAGACCAATATTGATATATGGCATCTGTAAATATGTATCATTGACTTCTCGTACACAGATAAGTCATGTTAGCCAGTAAGTCATTTAGTTGCAATTTGATGTTTGTTAGCGACTGTGAAAGTTTATCCATTTAGTATCTGTTTGGCTGTTTCTTAGCATTGCCCTTTGCAATTGATTTTGACTAAACGTTCAGCACATTACGCTATTTATGAGACATTTATGACAAAACGGGTGACAGCATGCAGCAGTTGCGATGTGGCAGAACAAGTACTTGTAAACAATCCGCGAAGTCAATCCTGCTGTGAACGGCAAGTGTGTGCAAGGAAGTTAACAATCCGCAGCGCAATGTCACTCACTTCTGTAATCTAACATGCAAGAGCATACCAATGAAAGCTCGAGAAGAGGGAGGTGATTGACAATACCGTTCTCCCGCAGTATATCCCAATGTCAAATTTCGACCCTTTTCAATGGAAAATCGACGCTTAGAAAAACTGCCCTACGCCCACCCATATATGGGGGAAAATGGACGGTTTCTTGATTGCAGTGTTGGTCTCCACTTTGAGCCGCTAGCTAAAGCCTCATTGAAACTACTCGTAATGAAAACGATAGTGTCCAGCCCTGAGCCAAGATATGTGTATCAGTAAGTTGACACATTTGGCACATGCAAACTGGTGGTCAGTCTGTAATGGTCACCCAAACCAATGTCAGACCAGCTGTCTGAGTGAAGGTCATGGTAACCGTGCCACATACGCTACTAGAGCCACCGACCCGACTACACCTGTCACTATACGGTGCCCAGGCCGGGCGTGAATCAGGCTCTTCGGTGATGACTTGGCTGTATTCTTTATAGGGACTGACGGTTGCTGGACTACCACGGTACCCTATACAAGCGTCCACTGTGATCTGCGTCTTCAATAATGCTCTTGGCCGGGGAATACTTCTTCTATGCTGATGATACGCAACTAGCAGACCCTATTACTCTCGAGGCCACTGTTCAAAATGCCAAGATGCCTAGAACTATGTACACAAGACATCCTGAATTTAAACAGCAACAGGACTGAAGCAATTACATTCATTAGATGCCCCAAATTTCCTATTACTGATCTATCAGGTTGAGATGCAGTTGTTACCCTCTCACCAGTTGTCACAAATTTAGGAGTTCCACTTGCCTCGGACCTTTCCATGGAACATCTTGCGGGTGATTTGCGTAAGAAGTGTTTTTTTCACCTGAGGAATATCGACACTATTCGCTCACTAATCATGGAGGAATCAGCAGCTACTCTCGTTCAATCGCTCATTCTGTCTCGCCTGTAATAGTCTTTTGACAGGGATGCAAAAACAACAAATGGCAAAATTACAGACCATGTGATAATAACCTTATTTTGAAGGTCTCAGTTAGCATTTGGATTCTTTTATATGTTTCTATAAAATATAGACTGGAAAATGACTGTTTAATTCATAAAGAAAGGAGAATAGCAACTGTTTCTAGCGTGGAGATGTGAACCAAACTTGTTTTAAATAAAATCCCTCTTTGTTGTAGAGAGAAGCAGAACAAATGTGATGCACCCTCACAAGTAATTCTAGCTTGTTTAGGGCATGTGATGTTCCCGCGTTCGTGACCAATTTCATATTATTTCAGGATGTATTTATTAAGGAACTAACTTGTATTGCTAATATTTAAGTATCAGGTTATATCTAGGTGTTATTTTGCGTAAGTGTGAAACAATAAAGAATGACGAGCATTTAAGGCTGATATGGTTGGATATGACACAGTCATATTAACATGCAATTGCTGGTACTTGCACTGTTTAGAACAATATTTTGTTCTATCAGGGCGTGTCAAAAGTGTATCAGGTAATAAAAATGTGTTACATTGTAAAGTTTGTACAGACACTCTTAGATACGGCGATCCATGTTATCTATCATGTCGTCTTAACATGAGGTACTTCCGTCCATGTCTGATGGATACAACGAGGCCTTTCACTCAGATTCCTGGTCCCATAAATTATTTTTTTCCAGAGTTACTTTCCTTGCTGCATGTTTTGTTTTTATTTTGAGCATACACAGTTACGGCCCTTGATCCATGTTATTTTTCAAAGTGCATAGAGTCTGCACGTGGGACTAGATTTCTCAAAAACTACTGAGATTAGCTTATCTAAGCGATTCTTGTAAATTTCGAGAATCGTAGCTATGAATTATTTGTTCCAGAGAAGGTGCCTTTTGTGTATATTAATTTCACAATTAATCATATAATTGGAGGGGGTACTGGGATCTTGTATTGAGACAAGATTTTGTATTGAGACTCAGATTTCTTTTTCAGCTGCAAAACCATATATGAGCCTTAAACATCCAATCCAAACTTTCCTCCACATTAGGCTGACCCGCCATGGTATCACTTGAATATTGATTAAGGCGGTGTTAAACACATCATCCTCACTCACTTACTAACACATGACTGGGGATAGCTATAATGCTTGTTGTATCTACTTCAGGATGTGGTGGAGGCTACACAAACTCATCTGGCTCTATCTTCTCACCAAACCACCCTGGCAATTACGGCAACTATTTGAACTGCGTCTACACCATTGATGCAGACGAGACATTGGTCACACTCGTGTTTACAAATTTCAGTACACAGGAAGAGTCTGATGTCGTCAAGGTATGTAAACATTGTAGCTGGGAGATATGTTTGGTTATGTTCAACAATATCTGTTGCCTTATTGAAAAAATAATTGCCATGTTAATTGGTTGGCAAATAGGGATTTAGGGAAAAGGGACTCAACCCTCCATTTATTAATTGCAGGTTTACGATGCCTCTAACAACCTCCTTGTCGCTTTAAGTGGAGACAAAGAGGGATACATTGTCCAATCAGCTGTCTACTACCGTGTTGTGTTTACTACGAATCACGTGTATGCCAGGAATGGATTTCGGGCTATATGGACAGGTATGTGTACTTCTATGATGATTTTGTTTACTTTGTAATTTGTCCCCATGCATTTATTTTCTTCATCATCTTGCAGTTGACGACATGCCTGTTGTCGAGGTCGTTCAGTAGGCATGCCAAATGACGATATGCTGTATATTGTGTTTGTTTCTGAACTTATGCAGCTTGCTGACAAGGGGCACCTTAGGTGGCAGTGGATCTTCAGCATGCTTATTTTATTGTTTATTACCAAATGTCCACATATGATCTCAACTTCAGGAAATTCTTTCAGTCTTAACATGCATATGCATTCTGTCTGACTTCTCTTTTTAGAACTTGCTTTTGTCACACAGGACTGATGTTAGTCTCTCTGAAGTGTGAAGAAATGTGTAACACTGTTATCTCAGAACTAATTACTTTTAAAAACACAGCGTATGATAATGTGAGATAACTCAATATAATATCGTTGGAGTTATATTAGCAGAACTTTGTTCAACTTATGGCATCCATGCTTTTAATGGCAAAACTATTTGATAGTTTGATTTGTGTCACACGTTATGGTGCCAGTCTGGTAGACTATGGTAGTCTTGCATCCTCTGAACTCAACCAAGTGAAGTGCCATATCAAATCGGCCCAGACTCAGTTTTTCAGAAGAAGCCATCTAAACGACCACTGCATCGAGTTTATGTGCAGTGTGTATAGAAGATCATAAACCCTGCAGAGTCCTTTGCTTGGATGAAGTCGGCTGGCCTGAAAAGTGAAACAGAAAGCATCCTGTCAATGTAAAAACTGTCAATGGGTGATTTTGCATTACAATTTAAATATGAAATGTTGAGTATGCAATGAATTAAATGAGACTGTCCAGCACATTGTCAGTGGATTCCCCGCCTTGGAACAAGCACAGTATCTTAAGCGACATCATAGCGTGGCAATGCCTTTGGTTTAGACACAGAGGTCCATCCATTGTGCGACCCAGAATATGTAGAATGACACGATCGGCACCATATTCATCAACTAATCCATGACATGGATGATATACCTTGTCAATCTATTTTATATTGGAAATGCCCACACAAATAATCACTCAACATCTAACGACTGTCGTTTTCAATCACAAACCATTCATTGTGTGCAATGCTGAATTGATAAATCAATAAGCTCGTGAAATCGATGTAATAGATTTTGAAACGAGCAAGCATGAAATACGCATATCCCCCGCCAATATGACATGTCCAGTTGTGTGCAATGGATTAGCTCCTGTGAACTATGTTCACTGGGCCTTTTTGTAAATGACCTAATTTACAGCACTAAAAAAAGTTATTACTGGTGTTGTTTCCCATCTGCTGTTTGTGATAGAATATGTAACTGTATTTGGAATGAGTAAGGATGAGACAAATGGACAAACAACTTCTTCATTACAATTAGGATCTATGATTTCGGTGTAGGTTCTAACACCGTTATCAAGGAAGTGAAGTACAGACTATGGTTGACAAGAATATATACAGGCAGGAGGCAGTGTTTATACAGTTGAGTAGGTTTAAGATCAGTTACACTGTTGTATGTGTAATGAGTTGTGTTTCTGCATAAAGTTTGTCAATGAATGCAACAACCGTGTCCATGACACCTTTGGAGGATCATTCACACAAGCAATGCAGAACTTACCAACAAGAATGGAAATGTATTCAATACTGCTGGATGACATTATGTGCCAAGTTTGGTGAAGAAATATGGTACGGTTTTCAAGATCTGCCCCGGAAACGAGGACTACCACCATTTTCAGTCTAAATCAAAGTCGCTGCCATGGAAACTCGAAAAATATATTTTTTTGAAATCCCAAACTATCGAAAGACACCAGTTCACTACTTGACCTATCCATGTGCCAAGTTTAGTGAAGAAATATGGTACGGTTTTTCAAGATTTGCTCCGGAAACGAGGACTACCACCATTTTCAGTCTAAGTCAAAGTCGTTGCCATGGAAACTCGCAATATATATATTTTTTAAATCCCAAACTATTAAGCCACCATTTCACCACTAGACCTATCTATATGCCAAGTTTGGTGAAGAAATATTGTACGGTTTTCAAGATCTGCTCTGGAAACGAGGACTACCGCCATTTTCAGTCTAAATCAAAGTCGTTGCCATGGAAACTAGAAGAATATATTTTTTTTAAATCCCAAACTATCAAAAGGGACCAGCTCTGCACTGCACCTATCTGTGTGACAAGTTTGGTGAAGAAATATGGTACGGTTTTCAAGATCTGCTCAGGAAACGAATTGTGACGGACGGACGGAAGGACGGCACCCATTCCTATATCCCCCTTCCAGTAAAGCACAGATAACAATCCTGATAGTGCAACGCGTTACATGACACCAGTATACAGTTGATTCATATACCTTTTATGCGCGCTTCAGTGACTTTGTCCAAGTCTGCAAAAAGACGTACTGAAGATGGATTTGCAAAGTTACTTTTTATAGGCAAGGGTATGAATGTTTATTACGTCATCTTTATATCAGTGAAAAAGTATTTTATGTTTTAATTGATCTCGTAAAGCACAACCTGGGTGGCTCTTGTACATCATGGTATCATGTAAATAAGTCAAATTATGTGCTTTCACCATCTCACTGCACTCACTAAGTTTTGTATGTTTAGGCTCAAACTGAAGCACATGTGACGTCTCCTTAGACAAGTGAATTTGTTCGAAATATGCCTCTGTTCATCCAGCAGTAAAACGGGTACCCGGTAAGACGAGATGGTAATGTGTCTGTTAACATTCTAGCTCCTGACAAAGCAGCTCGGGTTGTATACTCCGCGAGGAGCTGAGAGTGAGAATCAAGTGCACACTGATCCAGTGACGAGGGTAATAATCTTAGTGCTCTGAGCAAACACCGAGTGTATGGAGGCTAGGATAATAGAAATACCTTCATTATATATTTATTATTGAGACATTGTCTTACCATTGGTAGATTATCCAGAATGTACTCATCGATCAAATCGTTGACGTTTCTGCACATAAGAATATTTCAAATCCCTTATATTTCATGTCGCTTTTTTCAAAATTCTTTTATCTTCACTCATGGAATTTCTTAATTCACCAGTTTTGCGGTCCACCATGCTTTACCTACTCCTCTGCATATATCATTTCAACTCATTCTAGGAGCTGTTTACTTGTGGGGTATTGTATTAATCATTTCATCATGAACGACTTGAACACAGGGTCAATTTCATCTCCAACACTTGTAAATGCCCCACAAGATGTGAGATAGAATCACTTATCATGAAATCCACTGGGGCCGTTTCAGTTTCAAATCTGGTTCGTGTATATATTCGTGCTTCGTCTTTGTCCACAGTTTAAAAGGGCCGTCAGTTTGAAGCACCCAGGATAGCACGGAATGATATGTTACGTTTGGCGTTGAGACGTAGTCCCACAGCTGTATATTTGTCTGTTGCCCCAGTAGCCGTTAAGTCAGTGAACGAGTCAATGTATTCCTGTGGCACCACAGATTCCTACCCCCCCCTCCCCCCCCCCCCCGCACCCCTTGCAACAAGTAAAATTAATTTTGTTGGATTGTCTGCCATTTAACAAACACACATTTGCATTGTGCAGAAATTCACATAACGTTTCACCTTGTCTATTTACACGTTATGTAGAATATCTCTCTCAGGCAGTTCCTGTACACCAATGATAAAGTCACTGGAATAAACATAAATTGTCAATGCAAGGGAATTACCGCCAAAAGAGGTTCCATTTGGTATACAGGCCAAAATAGCTATGAAGCTTTATATGAATGTATGAATATATGGAACATTGAAAATCAATAATAACGCCAGGTGTTCGCGTGGTGTTTAATGTTACCCTTATGATATGTAAAGCAGACTATATGACTGGTTGTCATACATTGGCGAAAGTAAATATGTAAAAAACACCTTATCATTTACATTACCTGGTGAGTTTTTGGGTGGCAAGTAGCACACAGAAGTATCCCATCATTACCTGTAATAGATACCCAATTAAACCGTAATATACCTTCAGTTTCACTTTTCAACATTGATACATTTCAACAATCGAAACACGACTTACTGACAAACACACCAATCCCACCACAGCCAACTTTAACCATTTATACAATGACAGTCTATTATGGCCAAGTCATACACAACAATATAAAATAAAATTATTCTTTAAGTGAGTTTCTGAAACACCAATGATATCAAAATTAGAATTTCTGAAACACTGATTTAGTAAAAAAAAGTTAAGTGGGAAGACGTCATCATTCCAACCATTAACATTTACATTTCGATAGCTGCATTTGACCTTGTTTCCCAGATTGCCCCTCTAATTAATTTCCTTGTGACTGATGTCACGGCATCGGCGTCTGGTATAGTTAGGCTCACTACATCCTAGGTCGTCCTGATCGTCCCTGTGTCGGGGTGAGAAGTTGTCCCGTTCTACATTTTCCATCACGGTGTTCCCGCTTTGGCTTTTTAATTGATGCCCCTGACCTTGATTCGGTTTCCTCCAATCGTTGTTATGATTGGTCAAAGATTATATGCATATGACCTCTGATCACATGAAAGGTCGTGCACAATATACAATTCCTTCAACGATCGGAAGTCTCTCAGCAAATTCTTAGCTTGCATGTTTTACTTCTCAACATATTCTGATTTACATGTAGCTTTTATGACACATGGGAAACGCTCATTCCGCACCTCCTTCTTTGAGAGCACTTGCAACTTTAACTAAAATACGTCTTTTATCCATGGATTTGTTTGGTTTGTAACATTCTCCGATTGACCCTCGGGTAGGTTACTAATCACAGATATTCATTTTTTTTCATCATCAAATTATCGTTATGTTTGATTCGAGACGGTAATGGTGTCATCTGGCCTTCCACATCGTGAATTAAAACACATTTTGTTTCATTCAAAGGGTTCATACACTGTTACATGTGGACTTTCAAATTGAAATCTATACGCAAAATAATTCTGTGTGAAACCAGGCAGTATTAAAAACAAAAGCTGTGGTTATATCAATAAAGCCATAATATGCACCTAGCAGCAGCAGTGGTCAAGCTTCCAAAGTAGGCCTGGGCTAGATATGTATGGTGAAAAGATGATCTTCATGATCTTCATGGTCTTGATGTATTGTGAGTTCAGACAGACATGAGCTCACCCACGTGTATAGTCTCAATGCTTTCTAGAAAGTTCCGGACATGTTGGATTAGTCTATAGCTGTTCCAGGCGATTCCAGATTATGCTTATACATTTTCTTGTGAAAATGATCAATTGATCTGACAGATTGTTTGAAATGTAGTGAAAATGGCGATGGAATGTCTTGAAAGAATACACGGAGGCTACTTTTGGTCCGATAGTGTCAGTTTTAAGGGACTAGTGTAATAATACACAAAAATGTGGGGAATACATTATGGAAGCACCCTGGTACTACACAGTGGATTTGCAGTCTGCTTACATTTGAATTACAATATGTGAAACTGTCTTTTTGAAACTACAAATATATTATCAACAATTAATTTCATCTGGATGTCTGCAATTGCTTTGATAACACGTTGCTTGTATTTACCAAAAATCCCATTTTATATCACAACAAAATGCGTTTGCTACATGAAATATTTACAAAAACTTTTGACAAGTTCAGAAAGTCATTCCTAAAATCATAAAGCATCCGCGTCCATGCAAATATTTCGATGCATGATCATCACGCACATGTTTTCCAAATTTTTTTTTTATCCATTTAAGAACATTGACATGTGCTTAACACTTACCACGGGTATGGTTAGTTGATAGGCAGAACTTGAAGGAATCATTCAAATCAGCACAACTGTTTAACTTAAAGAGATAGCATTGTTTTATTTCTGAAAAATATAATCTACCGGCGACATTCCGACAACCAGCAAATAGCAGTTCATACAAGATTTGCATGTATTAATCAATTCTAAGAAAAACACCATGTCAAAGCTATTCAAATTCTGAAAAGAATTTAGCTACAACAAGTATATTAAATATATGTAAATGCATGTATATCCCAGTGCCTCTGTCTGATACATGAAAACGTATCGGCATCGTCTCCCTGGTGTCACTGTATCTTGAACATTTCCCAAGGTTTATTTTGAAAACGTCATATTGAGGTCTTTACCACCGATCCTCGTAGATGTGGTGTATAGGAAATAATGACTAAACTTTATGTTTATAACATGTCTCACTCGTCGCTTATTACATACTACATATATCACTTTATTACAATATACTTTCCTATTCCCTTATTTTAAGGGGGGCACTAGGGTCTGGCGTGTACCCGGTTATCTAACACTGCCCATTAGGACACATTAGCTGCCGAAAGTAGATATGCTGGCTAACAGAACGAGCATGACAAGAGAGACTGGGGTTCATCTGTGAGGACAGCAGAAATAATAGAAGAGGAAATATCTATGTGCATTTTTGAACACTGACTACTTCATGTGATCTATGAAAATTTTGATATTACAAGGGGCACACGTTAATTAATTTCTTTAACATAAACAAACAGACAAAAACAACAATGGCAGCTCATCAGATGCTGTTATTTTGAAATACACCTGATGGTCATAGGTTAATAGAAAAATGTATCACTGCAGGGCAAGCTTTTTCAGATAAAAAAATCCCCACCCTTTAATAATTGTGTATACATGAAATATTGTATATATTAATGCGTGTCAATTCTCAATTTGAAACAATATGTTAACCCAGTGTGTAAAAGAATTTAGTGTGAAACAACTAACAAGTGTTAAGCAATCAACAAATGTATTTTTTTAAATTTACTAAGTTTACAAATCAATACAAATTATAGCACAGCAATTACAATGACAGTACACAATACAGCGGCAGTACACTATTCAATGACGGTATATACTATAATAACAGTAGTCAGTATCATATGCTATAATATCATAATAGTGTATTCACCCAGCTGCAACAGTGGTCAAGCTTCAGAGAAAGGTCAACGCAGGGAATCCGGGATGATCATTGATCGTCATACGAAATCTGGTCTTGATGTTATGATACACTCCAGCTAGCTCCTGAATGCCAATATTCATGAAGATCCGGGGTAGAGTAGGTCTTCAGCAACCGTTGCTTGACGTAAAAGCTGACTATGCTTGTCATAAGAGGTGACCAACGGGATAGGGTGGTCAGTTTCACTGACTTGGTTCATGCATTTCATAGTATCCCAATTGCTTGGATCAGTGCTCAAGATGTCAAAGACTGGATTGTCTGGTTCGATTATTTACAGACCCTCATCATTTTGCGTGAATATTGTTGAGTGTGGCGTTAAACAACCAACCAACATAGAAACTTGTAAATGTTTCTGTAACACTCTACCACAGTCCATAGTATTCCGTAAGTTTACACATGACACTAGCATCTAAAATAAGAAACTTCCTCAGAAATGCTTACATTAAACAGTTTTACATTCCTGACAACTAATCACTGTCCAAATCACAGCTTCTACCGAATCTCAACAGAAACAATACAATGCATTGTTTAACAATATTGTTCGCTGCCATATAACACTCTCCCCTTCAGACAAAGGAATTTTTAACAAAGGGATAACTTTATTTGCTCACAAAAGTGCAAAATATGCGGAGTACAGTCAATGATAGTAAACTATATACATGCGAAGTTTAAGAAAGAAAGTCAGAAAAGATCACATTCAACCAACTGAAAACAATGCATCAGTATTAACGTTGTCTTTGACTTTGATATGCTTGATGTCCAAATTAAATTCTTGCAAAGACAGGCTCCATGGCATTAGGTGTTGGTTTTAGTTCTTCACTTCGCGAAGAAAAGCCAGTGAAATGTGATCACTGTACACTTGCATAGGAAACAAAGAAGTACCCAAGTACACTTCAAATTGTTGAAAAACTTAAAATAGAGCAAGAGTTTCTTTTTCCAGGGTGGAATAAGATCTCTGATGTTTGTCAAAATTTCGTGAATATTAATAAACTGGATGATCAAAGCCTGATGCACCTCCCTGCAGCAGGACAGCCCTAGTACCAATGTCACTAGCATCTACTGCCAATTTGAAAGATTTTACAAAGTTTGGAGAACAGGAGAATTGATGAGAATGGCTTTCATTTTCTCAAAAACAGCCTGACAATTACTGTCTCAAACAAATTTCACAATTTTGCCCAGGAAATTACAAATTGTACATGTGCCTGTGCAAATTCACGTTTCAGTAAATTAATTGTCAACTTGGCTTCAGTGAGTCTCTCGAAGAAGGCACGGATCTTCTCCAGGCATTCATCCCACTCCATGGCATCGCCAACGTAGGTTCGACACCCTCAAGATTGGCTGTAATGTCTTTGAGACGATAGAATGTTGCTTGGGCGTTCCTGAGCCTAAATAGCATCACTTTGTATTGATAAAGTCCATCTGGAGTCACAAAAGCTGATATCCACTTGGCACGTTTAATTAGTGGAATCTGCCAATACCCCTTCAATATGTCAAACTTGCTGATGTACTTGGCTTTGACCAATTCTGTCGATGCTGTCATCAATTCTTGGTATTGGAAAAGAGGCAGTTTAAGAAATAGCGTTCACACATTTCATGTCAGTACAACATCTGTAACTATCATCATAATTTGGCAGAAGAATGCAAGGTGAACTTCAGTCACTGTGATTTTTTTCAATAATGCCATTGTCAACCATGTATTAAGCTTCCTTCTTTAGAGCTTAAAGCTTGATTTGATTCACCTGGTAGGGATGTTGTTTTCAGAGACAGTGTAACGTACATCTACATCATGACACACTGAATTTGTACGGCCATGTACATCCGTAAACAAGGAGCAAACTCTCACACTTGAGCCTTTTGCTCAGATGACAAGTGGCCTTAAGTGCTTTAAGTCAAAAGTACTAAAACCTAGGGACTCCTGAACTGACTCACTCACAGTAAACAACAACAAATGAATGAAAGCTGTAATTTTTGCAAAATGGAATAGCCTCTGGAAACCTTGTGGAAGCAGATATGATAGTTAGCATGCACTGAATTGCTGACTTAGTTTTAGGCAAATGACCAATACAATCAATTATGACCCCGCTGAACGGTTCATCAAATGCTGGAATGGGTTTCAAATGTGTTGCTCGGATTTTCTGATTAGGTTTCCCAACCATGTGACACACATAGCATGTTTTGCATAATTCACCCACATCAAGCCGTAATTAAGGTCAGAAGAAATGGGACAGAATTTTGTCACAAGTTTTGTTCACACCCAACTGACCTGCAGGTGGAGGTCCATGTGCTTAAAACAGGCTTGCAATATGAATTTAGAAGAACAATTTGATGGAAACCGTCCATTCAATATCAGCAGGTAGATATGACAGTCTCATATCCTCATCAAAAAGCTTTGCTTGAAATAAAAGCAAATGGGAAGCTTGTCAGCTTCTTTTTAAGTGAGTGCCCTGACTCATGGCAAGAACTTTGAGTTCTGGATCTTCCCATGTAGCTTTACTAACTGCTCTATACAAAGAAACTGGTTCCTCAACAGCCAAACTGGACTCTCCCTCGAAAAGGTAAGCAGGTCTAGAAATTAATGAATAAGAGTGCCAACCAAATCATCTGGAATCATTCTCAAAATAACTTTGCTTAGCCATAACACAATCCAACATCAGGGAAAAAGACTTTGAACTTTTTTTTCAGCAATTTCCGAAGTGCTAGGCTCAAGACAAAACAGTGACTTAAAATTTTAACTCACTCACTCACTGACTCTAATAAAACCTCCCAGTTCGCTGATAACTCCTCAGAAAGTATCAAAGTACCATCCAAATTCAGAGTTTAAAGAGCGCCAGTATCCCACGAAACGGTAATGGCCTAACATGGGCACTGTCACCCCACAACTTTCTCTAACAAAAGGCAAGTGCTCCTCTTTCCTAACAACAGATTTTGATGACTGGTCTATAACAACTAACTTAACTTTCACCGAACCACAAAAAAAGCTGTGACTTGACATTTACAAAAGCATTCGGGGGAAAGCAAGCTTTCAACATTCAGAAATGATATGCCCTGGCGTTTGGCAATATCTAGAAGTAGGCTCTGATGAAACAGAACAAGACTTGTAAGAACTAGATCTAAGAGGGGATGAACTATCCTTTGCTGATTTGTAACCCTGCAAACTCCGTGTGTTACCAAATAATCATCAGCCAACGTAGCAGGCTTATGTAACTGTTCCACTTTGACCGTACACACACACTGCTTAACATCCTCGAGCAAAACCAACTGCCTCAAACTATTGAAATCACGATTCAGTTCCTTTGGGAGTACACCACCTATCCTTCTCCCTTGCATACTCAACAAAAGTAGAACCATCCCTTTCCGTAGATAAACATTTGGCCGTTAGCTTCAGGAACTAATTCATAAGCCTTCGAAACTTCAGCATTAGGAACCCGATAATCAGAACTCTAATCAATAGGTAAAGCAGAATACTCCTTGACATTTTCCCCAAAACACACCACAACAACATAGTCCACTGATTCTGAGGCTATTTCGAACTGTTAGTCACCTTTCCAAATGTAGGAAACATTTCTCAACATCATGTTCTGAGAAGAGCGGACCAAGTCTAATATACTTGGAAAGATCAAACAATCCATCACCTGTTGATGTAGGGTGAGAGACATCATTCTGTAAGTTCTTTTAGCCTTATTTCCTTATCAGCACCAATCGCAATTTTTCCTTTTATTTCTCAGCTTCTATTTCATTAAGCCAGAATTATCTCTCTCTTCCTTTTCTTTCTCTCTTTCTGCTTCTATATTCTCATTCTTTCTTTTTCTGCTTCCATTTCTCTAAGCCGAATTTCTTTTTCTATTTTCATAGCCAATTTTTCTCTTTCGAATTCAAATTTCTTCACCCCACAATCAAAGCCAAAAGATCATCATCCAAAATTTCCTCATCAACCGGGAAGCATACCAGATTTGATGTCAAGTTTGTAATGTTTGACCATTTCAACTAGTTGAGACTTTTTGAGCATAGAGACTTGTTCCGTAGTAGGTTGGCTAATGAACTCATCTACACTAGACACCATAGTGATTGTTCGCTTCACACATTGTTAGGCAATAAAATGTTTATCCATTTGGCAAATGATATGTCATATATGAGATTTCTATCTCAGACGACCCTCCAATTTCTGTTTCGTGTAAACATGTTAACCATGAAATCAGTATGTAAATGAATTTATTCTGAAACCAAGAAACAACCAACAAGTGGAAGACAATCAACAAATGTATTAAGATTCACTAAGTTTACAAATCAGTACAAATAACTGCACAGCAATTGCAATGACAGTACACATTGGAGCGATAGTACAATATTTAATTACAGTATTTTTTTATGTTTGTTTGTTTGTTGTTTAATACTGCACTCAGGAATATTCCAGCTATATGATCACGGTCTGTGAATAATCAAGACACGACAGGACTGTTTATGTCTATGGACTACGATTAAGGCCTAATGTCTTTCAACATAATGGCGACCCATATGCCGAAAACTGGAAGAAGATTATGCCCGACTGCTGGGTCCTAGACGTCATGCTTCATGGATACAAGCAACATGGAGATCAACAAAACCAAAGGTTTTTATTCTCCGGTATTCTTAGTTCCAAAGAAGAATTTGCCCGACATGGGGATGATAACAGACTTAAAGATCCTCAAAAAATCATTCCCGGTACCTCCTCTAAAGTTCCAGATGAAATCTGTACGGAAGTTGCCGTCGACTTATCGCCTATCTTCACGTCCCGATACACACATTGTCATAGAAGCACCTGCACTTCACAATCAATGGTTGACGCTACGAGTTCAAGGTCTTACCATTCAGGATATCAATAACCCCTTTGCTATTTACCAGGATTACAGCCCCAGTCATCGGGTTTGCCCACCTCCAGCCAGTACGAATGCATGGGTATCTGGGCGATTTCCTGACAGGAGACCCAGAAGAAGCTCAGTTACATCAGAACATGTTATTTTTGCTTCAGCTTATGACCTTGGCTTCGTTGTCAATCCCTCCAAGTCTGAAACCAATCCGGTTAAAGACATCGTGTACATTTGAGCGCATTTCCAACTCCACCAGAGGTTTGATTTGTCAAGACTATTACGATGAATCAATCCCTGTCAGTTCAACCAAGCAAGTCTCTAAGGTGGTGGATGACTCTTCTGGGCAACCTAACCTCTCTACAGGATATGACCGTCAGAGGAAGGATGATCGATCCAACACCCTAGATTTTAGATACAGTTCCCTCCCAACTTATTATAAGACCTGCATAGGTGGACTCACAGAGAGCCTGTGATGAGCAGGCTTCCTCCGATTTCTCCGACGCCCAAACACCATCTGACAGACGAATCAGATTCGGGATGGGGAGCCCATATGGACGATCTCACAGTACAAGGATCTTGGAGGACCGGAGAGAGGATCCAACATATCAACTGCAGTGAAATGAAGGCCATTTATTACGCCATCCTGGCATGGAAAATACGTCACTCCAAATCGTCCATTCTCATAGCCACAGACAACATCACAGTAGTGGCATAAATACATAGCAACAAAGAGGAACCAGATCAAGTTCTCCTGTGATAGAGACTACATGATTGTTTGTCTTGGCAGACTCCATCAGTTGCCGGATTGAAGTGACATATTCACGGGAAGCTGAACATCCTTGCCGACAGCCTTTCCCACCCGGGGAGAAGAGTGGCAAATGAATGGACCTTACATCCCAAGATCGTTGCTTGGATAAACATGTTATGGGACACACCACATCTAGATCTCTTTGCCACCTGCCTAAACCATCAACTTCTGGTTTATGTCAGTCCAGTTCCCAATCCAATGGCTCACCGGACCCATACGCTATCAATGGATTGGGCTGGTTATTTGCATACACATTCCGACCAGGTGCAAGGTTGCATAATAATCTTGATAACTCCAATCTGGCCCAGCACCAATCTGGCCCAGATTAATAAGTCTAATATTGGAAGAGCCTTTCCAGGTTCCTCTCCATCAAGGTCTGTTACGACAGCCCGGGTCAAATATTTTTTTATGACAATCTGCCCAGCCTACATCGAACCACCTAGAAGTTATCGTGCAAAAGATGCAGACATCAGAGTACTCTGGACTTGCCTCTGGAGCTGTGGCAAGATCATGGAGGCCTTCCTCCTCTCTTGTATATGACAATAGATGTGATAAGTCCGTCCAGTGGAGAAGACAACAAGGGATTATAACTAATACAATCTCCATCCCTATGGTAGCGGACTTTCATATACATCTACGTCAGGACAATAACTTCCGACATAGGACGATAGAAGATTACAGATCTGCACTTCACTCTGCTACTTCAACATAACGGACTCTCAATTGGAAACCATCCCATTCTACACAGACATATCAGATCCTGCCTACTAGAAGATGTTCGCACACCTCATATCTTCCCTAAGTGGAATATATCTGTTCTGTCAAGGGCACTTTTAACAGAATCATACGAGCCCCTGGATACGGAAAACTTACTCCAAAAATCAAGGAAGGACTCCTTCCTCCTAGTCATGGCGACAGCAGCAAGACGTTCAGAACTCCATGCTCTGAACTATTCTCGTCTCACCAATGATCAACATTGGACCTCATATACTCTAAGGTTGCTCCAAGACTTAGAAGCCCAAGGCCATAGGCACTTTACCATTCCTGCCTTGGGGCCGACAGAGGATCACCCAGACATACTTCAGAGCTCTCAAATTCTACCTCTCGGCTACAGACCCACATAGGTGCCATTGAAGGACTATTCATATTTTGCAAGCCTCATTACAAAAAGGACATCACCAAGGCTATGGTAGCGGGCTGGCTTATGTCTACCGTTACAGCGAGTATTACGTAGGTACAAAATTCCACTCACTGTCTTGGATCATGCGCAGCTAATGAGATCAGAGCTCTAGCACTGAGTCTCGCTTCACGGACATCCATTTGGTGGAACAGGTGGTGTCTAGCTGTCAGCTGTAGAGGGCATAATAATATTGTCTTGGGACCATCGTCGAGGCACAAACTATCACCCACCAATAGTTTCCAAGTGAGGATCTGACTCCGGAAACATCAGAAGATGAGTACGCCCTTGATTATCCTGTCTATTAGGTGTAGGATGGATGGAGCACCTTGAGTATCAACTGCTTCAAGAACTAGGTGCAGATGACCGGAATTGACGTCAGAGATAGAAACCAGTAGTGACGGAAATAGCAGCACATGGTCTATCTTATCAGGAAATGACGTCTTCTGGAGGAAATGTACGATAAGAGACGCCATTATCCAATAAAAGGGAATTGACGAACCAGAAGTGACGTCAGAACCGGAAGTGAGGTCAAAACCGGAAGTGCATCAGCACCGGAAATAGTGTCGTAAATCAATTTTGTAACATGAAATGACGCCATTTGGTAGAAATAGACCAGAAATGACGTCATTATTACGAACAAGATCAGCAAATATAATGATAATTCTGATGAAGGTATCACGCATTTGACTGATTCTTGATGCATTCTGATTTTAAATCCTCAAGAGAAATTTCAGGTGAAATTATCTCGGGTGAGGATTAGAATCAGTAATTTAATGATTTCCAGAAGAGGATTACTGCCAATTACACAGGGAGTTACTAGATCCCGGCAGATCCCGCCGGGTCCCTCTGGTATATTCTGGCAAAGATGTAATAGAGGTAGAGGTAATAATCCTAAGAATACTACCTCTATTACACCAGGAGTACTCCCAACCACCTACCCAACTCATCTATCTCTAGTGGTTAGATGTTGGGAAGAAGAGAGGTTTCCTCCCATTACGCACGTCATAACTTGAGTTGCAATAGTGCTATTCGGGAAAAACAATGAAGAGGACGTCTGTTGAAAATTTGAAAATTTAGTAAGTGTGACTGAAGCCAAAATACAGGATGTATGGTAAAGATGTAATAGAGGTAGTATTCTTAGAATTATTAACAATGATAACTATTGTTCGATGTTTAACAATAAAATGCACTGCCATGTAACAATATCATTATAACAAGATGGTTTGTGAGTACAAATTGCATTGTGACAGATCACTAAACCACAAAATGAAACCCTCATTTGAACTTAAGTTCAACTTGTTAACGCAAAATCTGCAAAAAAAAACATCATAGCAAAACCCACCAGCTGATCGCTTTGATTTTCAAAGAAACGAGAAAGTGTTATTGAGTTATGCTCTAGATACAAACCCTCCCCTTGCTTGTCCAATTTGTCCTACCAAAAGTCCAATTTGTTGCCATGGAAACACAAAAGAGGCATATAACATTATTGTATTTCACCCGGCACCAGTTCTGTGTATGCCTTATGTGTTTACAAAGTTACTTGAAGAAATATTGAATGGTTAATGGTTAATTTCATTGGGATGGTGCATTATAACAAAGAAAGAAAAAAAACAGCAATGATGTTCAGTTGATATACTTCAAAACAGCAACGACATATGGCATATAATACAACAATGACTACTCCCTTGTCATCCATGTTTCATGGTATAACCAAACACCTGTGTAATTGTCACCATTCACTTAATGCTCAGTCAATGAATTTATTATAGGTATAATTAGTGGTAGTACCACTCAGATTACCTGACAAAGGTTCCCATTTGGGATTTTTCGTGTCTGGGGTAATTATTCAACCTCAGATATGAATTTAGATCTGATGTGGTGAATGTATTACATGTTTTGTAATATGCACTGGCAGCGCAGCAAGAGAGGTATGATCAGTTGAGTTACGAAAATAAAATCGCTCAAAATATGTGAAGATTTAATAAAGCAAACGGAATACACCCGTGTATGGGCGCGACATGTTAATATTTAAAAAAACACCCTTCGTTCAAGGGAAGGGCCAATACAATTTGATTGGTTGCTCATTGTTATCTAACTAAATATATATATATGTATATATATATATGTATATATATATTATGATATTAGATTGGTACAAAGACACGAGATATCGAACAAGTTTCTTTGTACAGCTGCAGATGTATGGGATATTTTTCCTTCATATGCATATTAATGGATACATTCCTCGAAAAAGGTAATTGCCTAATGCATATAACTTTTGCCGGTTTGCCTTCATTTGAACAGAATCATTCCAGTTCTGGTTAACTTTATCATTGGGAAATTCTTCCGATGCGAGACTGATGACACTAAGTTACTTTTTCGATTGCAGGTGTGTAAACGTTACAAATGTGTAAACTTTGATTCACTAAGGCAATTTATGAAATGTCTAAATAGTTCAGTCATTTTACAAATGAAAGATCTGTTCAGATTGAATAAAAAAATATTAAGAAGTTCAAAGTGGCTTAAAAACATCATAACTAACTAATTATGAAAGGATCAGAAGACAAAATATATAAATGAACATTTGCTTTCGTTTTCGTTTCATTCTATCATTTTTAGTCACTGGTTGATGGAATTACACATGTTTGAATTGTTATCATACTAAAATGGATATTTTTCTGTCAATTTGTAAAATAACTGAAATATACATTATTATTTTGATACAAATAGACTCAGTGAAAATTTCAGTCATTTTACACTATGAGTGAGTGAGTGAGTTGGGTTTAACGCCGCTTTTAACAGTATTCCATTTATATCACGGCGTGTCAGCTTAATGTGGGAGGAAAGCCCGAAGTGATGCAGGTCTCAGACGTTTACTTTTACACTATGACTGCAATATATACATATATGTACGCTGTGATAAGCAATGCTCAGGTGAAATCTTTAGTTTGTGTTACAAGTGAAATTAGTGTAAACTTAGATCGCAGAATACCAAGCAAGTGACTGTTTTTCATTTTTGTTGATCAGTGTAACGATACGTCCCTATACTATCAATAAAAGCGACCATTTCGCATACGGTTGGCGCCGCACAGGTCGCTAGCTATGTTGATCTTTCTGGGATATCATCCGGGTACCCTTGGAAAAAACAACAACTACAAACGCAGCAGTCAGTCCTGGGGAATCGTCAGAGATCAGTGCGCCTTTAAGTTTCTGTTTGAATCCATCACTACCTTGCGCAAATGCAGTTGTTTGCTGGCTGGTGTGTACACATGGTGTATGCTCCAAGAAAGTCGGCAATTAATTAATGTGCATTGTTATAATTAGACATTGACTTTTAGATTCCTTGGCTCGATACAAGGACACCATCTAGATAAAAGCTCGCAGGTTTCCCTGTATAATATATCTGGGAAATCTTCACATTTTTTCAGACCGGTCATGCACTAATATGTTGAACCTTAACAGTAAGCACGATTGAGTGTATATACCATTAGAGTTTTCCCTTTTTTATCTCTGAACAGAGACACTGTCCTGATCAAATTTCTGTGATCGTTTGCTGCGTGCATATCTAGGATCATCAGGTTATTTACACGCCATTGAGATAATCTGTTTCTCCTTTCTGTTTGTTTGCGCATTTGGAAGCTGAATCCACGCTCAGCTTCTGACAACATGTACTCTTAAACACAATCAAATATGTAGCAAAGATAGCATATAATGATCGACCCATTTTCCGTATTATAATGATTACAAGAATTGATACTTCCACAATTATCGGTACAAAGTTCTGTGTTTGTAAAACGATGTGCATTCAAGGGTATGTTGTATACAGCACGATTTCTGAATCTTCTGCTTGGTGTCGCTGCTCGCCCTTCCTGGTACGAACGTGAAATAGTCCAGCTAGACGAGGCTAGGCTGCACTGTCCATTTAGCATAGCGAAGTCTAATTGGCCAAGGAAACTCAGAAAACCATTATTTACTTGTAGAAGGTTATTAATATACTCACACGCAAAAGAAACGCAAGTCGAGTATGCAGTATTCAAGTTATTTATTTTCAACAGTGAAGAAAGAAATACTAATTGGGCAAGATTGACAAAAAAAATGACTGAAGACAGTTTAATGGATTAAAAGGCAGATGTCATAATTGTTTTTTTTTCAAATGTTAAGGGCTTACACAGTTTCGGGTCAATACCCAAAATGTCAGTCAATACCTGGTGTGACCACCATTAGCATTGATTACTGCCACACATTTCCTCAATGTTGTTGATGTTGTGCAAAAAAATGGAACAACGTGGGGTCTGATCACTTGGTCGATATACCCCTGAGCAGTGACGCCGTGTCCCCGACCTTGACAAACATTCAGAAAACACATGGGTCCAAGTCTCTCATTTAGTCCAATCCCTGTCCATATCATGGCACTAGGTCCACCCCATGGATCTCTTTCCACAACGTTTCTGTCAGCGAAACGATCACCTCTACGCCGCCAAATTCTGACTCTTCCGTCTGCATGGGAGACACAAAAGCGACTTTCATCACATGCCTCCACTCGCCTCCACTCACGATGTCGCCAATTGTGATGACCCTGTGCCCACTGAAGTCATGCTTGTCGATGCCGTGGTTGGAGAACAGGATGACATGCTGGTCGACGACATCTGAGGTTGTTGGAATAGAGACGTCGGATCACAGTGTTGCGGCTAATGTGTCGATTATGTGTTCCTATGGTCTGTCGAGCACTTTCACTTGCAGTTAGGAACGGATTTCCCGGATGTTGACGGGTAATCTGCCGATCTGGTCGAGGTGTGGTGACCCTAAGACGATCGCTCCGAGGAAGGTCATCTGTGGTCTGTGTAGCATTGTATCTATGCAGGAGACGGTAAATTGTGGTTATGTTAACGTTGAAATTACGGGCAACATCTTGGACAGACTCTCCAGCTTCCAAACGTCCGATATCCTGGTTTCTCTGAATGTGAGTTAGGCGTGGCATTGTTGACCAAGGAGTGGTAGGTCCAAGAATCGGCCACAGTTTTATACCCACTAGAGTTCGTGACACTTCGTGCGTTTTCGATTTCGCGAGAAATGGGTGCATGATACCCACATATTCATTGAAATGGTGCGTTTTGGCGATTCGTTTGTTATGTTGCGTTTTTACTCGGGGCTTCCAAAATGCAACCAAAAATATTGATAACACCATCAGGCTTCACTACATGTTAAAACTCGTATCAATTTATGATTCCGTGTTTGTTACCTATGTGCTTAAAACCACTTGCGTTTCTTTTGCGTGTGGGTATAGATACAGGAATTCCGTTCTGCAGTCAGTCGCAGTAGGTCTTTGATTTCTTGTGAAAAAACATAAGCATGGCTGGTTATCGTTGTACATTAGAAAGTGACAAGGTATTGGCTTGTAAGAGGCGCGAAAGTAGCTTGAAAATGGCACGATATTTGCGAGTTCTTGTTAAGGTGCGAAGGTGCAAAAGTGTCTCGAAACTGGCGGAATAATACCACGTTAGTACCTCGTTAGTAGCGGGAAAGTGTCACGATAGCGCTCCAAAGTAGCGCAATTATGTCTGGAAAGTGGGGTGATAGTTTCGAACAAGTAGCGCGATAGTGGCGTTAAAATTGCGTGATAGGGGCGTGCATATGACACGATCTGGATACATTTTATCGCGATGGGGCGAAGTATCTTGAAAGTTGAGCTGTTTCAAGTTAACGCCTCAAAAGTGGTGCAATATTACCGCGTTAGTGCTGCATTAGAGGCGGATAACTTTCGCGAAATTAGGGGAAGTTACATATTAAATGTAGTGTGTCTCAGTGCCTTCACGAATGTCCAGAACATTTCACTGTCGATTGTCTTGAAAAGGGTTTATTTGAGTCAGGAATAAAGTCAGGGCTCGAATCGCCCTCGTGTTGCTTTGCTGCAGCCACTCTTTTAGAAACTGCCCCTTCTCTAACCATCAAGCTTGTCATGTTTGTTTGTTTATACAAAGGCGGATAACTCTTGCAGCCACAGAGTACTGATAAAATTTGACAACAGTAGCATTCGGCATGTTCCTAACGCTTCAATCATTTCATGCCACAAGACTATATTCACTAAAATTGGCATCATATATTTATCTAATTTATAATTTAGACAATCTTGTTTTTCTTAATAAAAAAAACAAAATAGTATTACCTTGCTTGATAATAAAAATATTTAATTACACTCAAATATTTGATCACATGTAGTTTCTTGTGAAATGATTAACTTTGGGTTCAATGACAACTGTTTCAATAGGCAAAGGGCTTGTCGGACAATGACACACATATATTCAAAAAGGGTCCACTGAGTGGCACTCTCAATCAGATTATGAACTAACATTAGCTTCCCCTGAGTTATCCAAAAGGTCACAGTCATTATTATATCTTGAAGACACATAACCTAAATACAACAATAGTGTATGCAGAAAATGTTAATCGTCTTTTACATATTTGCGAGATACCACACGAAAAAGTGAAAAACAAGTGCACCCCAGACAACTGCAAATGCACGTGCGGGTAGGGGTATAAAACGACTGCAACGGCAAGTCAGACATCCACAGTGATAAAAAACTAAAAGAAATGCAACGACTCACAGTCGAACAACGTGAACGAGCCTTGGATATGGTACAGATGGGAGCAACCCACGCCCATATTGCACGAATCTTCGGTTGATCCCGTGTTGCCGTTACCAACTTGATGCAACGTTACAGACAGACAGGCCGGACCGCTGACAGGCCAAGAACAGGCAGACCCAGGGTGACCACGCCCCATGATGACCGGTACTTGGTCAGCTATTGATAGCGCAACATCGTCGTCTGCGATTGAGATGGGCCCGGACTGTACGACGTTGGCAACGACGTGACTGGCAGAGGGTTGTCTTCACTGACGAAAGTCGATTCTGTATGTTTAGGGCTGATGGAAGACAACGTGTTTACCGCCGAAAGGGTGAACGAACGGCGGCGTGTTGCGTGCAGGAGGTCGCACCATATGGTGGAGGGAGTGTCATGGTGTGGGGCGGGATCTGTGGGCAGGAGAGGACACTGCTGGTCATCGTTGACGGAAACTTGACAGCTCAGCGGTACATGGATAACATTCTTCGTCCAGTTGTCCTACCATTTCTCCAACAGCAGCCACGTGTTGTCATTTATCAGCATGACAACGCTAGAACCCATACAGCCCCGGGCGGATATATTTCGCGCCCCCATCAACATAAAGTCTCCCCCCTGATTATTCGGTTTGTTGCAATGTCTTTAAGTACTATATTCTTTAAATAGTTATCTTTAATGTAAGGAGGGATACTTTAACAAATAGATTATGAAATATGGTCATAATGAATTGATATTTCAGCATATTTTATTTGGTAACTGCACCTTCCATCCTAAACTAATTATTATGAGACATATATCATACCTAACAAATTTGAATGAAATGACTTCATGTAACAATTACATGTATGGTTACTGTTGTAACTTAATTCATAAATCCTATTTATCCTCGCAAACATTCGGTTTTAACACTAACTACGTAAAAACTGTCAAAATATCCACGCGAGCCTCCAACTCAGGCTGTCCGTTATACTCTGATTTAAGTTCTAAAATATATTCCTCATACAGGCTAAGATTTGAAAATGGCATCAGTGTAATATCTAAACATTCTTTATATCTAACGACTAGTATTATATCTATATACCACTTTATTGTCTCAGATTGCGGTAGTTAAAGAAAACACAGTGCTCAAAGTGAAACCCCTTTCACTCCACATTCTCAACATCGTCTCTATCAGAAGTGTTTGGCTTGTCTATAGATGTAAACACATTTGATGATACATCTGTTTGTTTAAAGTGGATTTTGACAGTCCGAGTCAAGTCGGACACGACACAAGCCAAACACAAGTATTTATAAAACAACTGGGGGGAGGAAATATTCTGGGGGGAGATTTTGTTTCGTAGGGTGGGGGAGAGTTTATTTCGAGAGGGGCGGAACTGTACCGGTGTAAATTCGCCGGGGGGAGATTTTATTCTGGGGGCGAATATATTTCGTGACACCGGCTTGGTAAGTGTCCGATCCCACTGGATTTGGTTTGTACGAGATCCCAGTAGAGGAGGAAGTGAGATAGATATACTCTATGACCTCTATAAACGAACCGAACGAACCAACGAATCTCTTGATCTCTGTTGATTGATGACTTGTTGCGGCGAATGTGGACTGCTTCTGTTAGTGAGTGAGTGAATGAGTTAAGATTTACAGTCACATCGGCAGTATTTCAGCCATATCGTGACTACAACAATTTAAACATACATACGGAATATGTGTAAACTTTCTAAAACACCTGTCAACAAAGGACAGTAAAATAACTAGAGTATCACAGACATATTTAAAACTAGTAGTGAAGGATAAAACGGCATTACAATACATAACAATACATGATAAAAACGAGCTGGAGATCGCCAGCATCCAAAATTAGGCCACCATACTAGGGACCGTGGGGACTTACAATACTTCTGCTTCCTTCACGGCACCCCAGCAGGATTTACACCATGCCTTCAGCCGCGAGCGATTATAGACAATTGTAGCTATCAATTAAAACTGACAAATATGCTACGATTAAAAATGGGGTAGCCCCAATTGTACTTTGAATGATGTGGAACTTACGTACTCTTTCAGGGTGACAATCATTTTACAGTACTTTAATCCCCCTCAAGAATACAGCCACTGACAATCTCAGTTTGCAAAATTGATCTACCAAAATTTTAAATGACAGATACACATTTTCAAAACATATGAATTAAAATTTCTCAAACAATTCAATATCCTTTAAAAAAAAAATAATAAAATGAAAACTGGTGCCATTAAAAAGATCCTTGATAGTTGCTGATTTGAAATACTTATCCCTTGTGATGGCAAAATCAACACAGTCAAGCAGGACATGCTTAACTGTGATTCTTTCATCACAAGGGATACAAAACGGAGGATCCTCACCTTTTAACAAATATTCATGCGTATATCTTGAATGGCCAATGCGACATCGTCGCATAATGACCTCTTCAAATCAAGACTGACAGTCCAAGTAGGTGTAACCGATATGTGGTTTAATTTGATGTAATTTATTAATACCTACTTGGGTGTCCCACTTCTTTTGCATCAGATCACGGATGTAAGATCTAATGACCGGTTTAAAATCAGTGTAGGGGATCAGAAGTGGTGTCACAGATTTGTTGAGTGCTGCCTTTGCAGCAGCAGCAGCCATTGTGTTACCAATGATACCCACATGGCTTGGTAACCAACAAAAGACGATGTCATATTGGAGAGTAGCAAGATCATTTATTAATTCGAGAATCTGGATTAAAAGTGGATGTTTGGGTGATATATTTTTAATCGCCTGAAGGCATGAAAGTGAATCAGAAAAAATAATAAATTGTTTATGTTTAGATTGATGACAGATATATTTTAGTGCTGTGAAAATGGCATGTGCTTCTGCTATAAATATGGAACTGTTATCAGGTAATTGTGAAGATATTGTTCTGGATCCAATGACAGTGGCACTAGCAACTGCGCCACCATCCTTAGATCCATCAGTAAATATAGATTTATAGTGTCGTAAGTGTTTCTTAGTTGAAGGTATTCTTGTTGGTAAATTAATTGGTTAGTATCTAATTTCTTTAGTTTTGTTAATGTCAGGTCTACTTCTGGCTTTACCATCTGCCAAGGAGGAGATGAGAAAAGTTTAGTAGGAGCTATACCTTGGAGTTTAATATCAGAAGCTGATACTGCAGATTTTATTCTGATTCCGAGTGGTGGAGTGAGAGTTGATTTCTTATTGTAAAGACCCTCGTAGGGAGGATTGAAGATGCTTTCAAAAGCTGGATTGGACTGATTAGAATATAATTTAGTGATGTATTGTAAAGATAATTTTAAACGGCGTTGTTTAAGAGAAGGCTCATCTGCTTCAATATAGAGACTGTGAATAGGAGACGTTCTAAAGGCTCCAAGGCAAAGCCTCAGGTCTTGATGATGGATGGTATCGAGTTTTTTTTTAAATTACTTTTGCAGGCTCCACCATAGACGATGGAGCCATAATCAAGTTTTGAACGGATTAGTGACCTGTATAAGTGTAAGAGGGTTGTTTGATCCCCTCCCCACTTTGAATTAGAAACTACTTTCAATAAGTCGAGAGCCTTCAGACATTTAGCTTTTAGGTATTTAATATGTGGGAGGAAAGTTAAATGGTTATCAAAAATATGTCCCAAGAATTTTCCCTCCTTCTCAACTTTGATAGGGGTGCCATTTAGAAATAGCTCAGGGTCTTTATGCGGTTTATATTTCCTGCAAAAATGGATGCAGTTAGTTTTTGATTTGGAAAATTTAAACCCGTTCTCTAGACACCACTTGTGAATTTTATTGAGACATAATTGTAATTGCCTTTCTATTGTGTGCATATTTTTACCACGACAAGATATGTTAAATTCATCCACAAAAAGTGATCCATCAACTGAATCATTTAAAACTTTTGACAAACTGTTAATTTTTATACTGAATAAAGTGACAGACAAAATACTGCCTTGTGGGACACCCTGATCCTGATGATAATGATCAGACAGGGTTGTACCAACTCGGACTTGAAATTGCCTGTCTGTTAAAAACTGGGATATAAAATGAGGCAGATGGCCTCTTAATCCAAAATCATGAAGATCTTTTAAAAGACCATGTTTCCATGTTGTATCGTAAGCTTTTTCTAAATCGAAAAAGATCGATACAGCATGTTGTCTATTTACAATAGAATTTTTAATGAACGATTCTAAACGCACTAAATGATCGATAGTACTTCTGTTTTTTCCGGAAACCACATTGTATATAAGTAAGAAGATTATTTGTTTCCAAGTACCACACTAATCGATTATTTACCATGCGTTCCATCGTTTTACAAACACAGCTAGTTAGAGAGATAGGTCGGTAATTTGATGGATCAGAATGATCCCGCCCAGGTTTGGGTATTGGTATAACAATGGCATTATGCCATGAAGGTGGAAACGACCCTGATGTCCAAATGTCATCGAATATAGTCAACAAAGTTTCAAGGCATGATTCGGGCAAGTGTTTCAGTAGCTGATAATGAATGTTATCAGCGCCTGCTACTGTATCATGAGCTTGCCCTTGGGCAGTATATAGCTCATGTAGTGAAAATACTTCATTGTAATCTTCACCATTATCAGATGTATAATTTACTTTTTTCTTTTCCTGTTGGAGCTGATATTTTTGAAATTCAGGAACATAATTTGATGAAGACGAATGTTGAGATAATATTTTCCCAAGTCTATTGGCAATAGCAGTTTTATCAGTTAGTAAAGTATCGCCATCCTTCAGATGGTTAACTGTAGAATGTGATCCCTTGCCTTTGATCTTTTTGATCATGTTCCATACCTTGGACATAGGGGTACGAGAGTTAATTTTTGAGACATAATTCTGCCAGGATTGACGTTTATTTCGTTTGACGTCTCGCCTTAGCATTTGAAATTTTGACGGTATTCAAGTTATAATCAGTAGGATGTTTACGGAAGTATTTCTCCGCCTTCTTACGACATTTCCTAGCATGTTTGCAAGTGTCATCAAACCATGGTTTACGACCACGTGGGTTAATAGAGGACTTCGGTATTGATTCATCAGCAATTTCATTCAGTTGATATGAGAACAATAACATTCTGAAAAGACGTAGGCTGTAATTTATCTTTGCATAAAGATTGAAATAAGAGCCAATCAGCCTTCACAAAATTCCATCGAGGTGAAGGTGGATCATAAGTGGGATTAATGGGTTTAAGAACCGTGGGGAAATGGTCACTCCCACATAGGTCATCATGGACGGAGCATGAGAATTTATTTAACAAAACAGAATCCGCCAAAGACAGATCTAAAGATGAATACGTACCAGTAGCAGGGTGTAAGTAAGTGTCGGAGTCATCAATAAAAATGCAAAGATCATTATAGGAAACAAAATCCTTTATCATTTTTCCCTTTTGATTAATGTTTGAACTTCCCCATAAAGGATTATGCCCATTTAGATCACCCATGATGACACAGGGCTTTGGGAGCTGGTCGTATAGTTTTTGTAGATCATTACGCTGAAGATTTGAAGATGGAGGAATGTATAAGGAGCAAAGTGTGAAGGCAATATGCAGTGTAAGTCTAACTGCAACTGCTTGCAAAGTCGTGTCAAGCGGAACAGGACTGTGAACAACGCCCCGCCGCACATAGAAGCATAGAAGCACCTCCAGTAGCTTTATCTCCCGGAGGATTCAAATTTATCTGTATTTTTTAAGTACGTCTCTTGTAAACAATTTGCTGATGGAATAAAATCTGTTGTTAATAACTGTAGTTCATTAAAATTGTGCCTAAGCCCTCTGCAATTCCACTGTATTATGTTGGACAATTGAGTCATGGTGGCTCAATTGGAGATCGCTCGAGTGAATGTGAGGAGAAACTACTCCTCCGCCTGTCCTGTGAGGACAGAGTAACCTCCATGTCCAGAGGCCCAAAGGAGTTCTGTAAAGGAACCTCTGAAGGTGAAGGCACGACTGGTAATTGTATTTTCTTCAATTTCTTTTTTTCTTTATTTGACAATTTGACAACGACTGGTTGATTCACTGATGTTTGAGATTGATTCTCAGCCTGAATCTCAGGCTGAGATCCTGAACTAGATAGACTGATGGTAGGAATATCCTGACTGATGGGAACTGTCGCAGCTGGTTGGTCTGACTTGAACAATGACCCATGTCAAGTCAGTCTGGCACGAAATAGTTGATGTCGCAACAGAGCCAGTGACTGCAGCGGAGTAGGAAATAGTTGAGGGAGTAGTGGTCTGATTTTTGAATATTTTTTTTTGCATCCAAGCAGGATATGTTTCGTTCGCATTTCAGTTTCATAATTTGTGATTCCATTTGCCACACAGGGCATGATTTGGAGGAAGCAACATGTGGTCCAGAACAGTTAGCACACTTCAAATCCTTCTCACAGTCAGTGCTATCATGGCTGTCACCACACCGATGACATGCCACAGAGCTATGACAGGACTTTGATCCATGACCAAAACGTTGACACTTGTAGCATCGGAGCGGATTGGGGACATACACATCAACTCCGATACTGAAATACCCTGCTTTTATTGACTGCGGGAGGGTTGTACGGGCAAACGTCAGAAGATACGTATTTGTGTTCGTGAAGACACCGTCCTTCTTGAATGTGAAGCGTCTAACTGCAGTTACAGCCTGGTCTCCCAACTCTGTAGTGATTTCTTCGTCAGACATGTCGGACAGACAACGAGCCCTGTCACGAACAATGCCTCGACAAGAATGTAATGTTCTGTGCTCAGACACAGCAACCTCAATATTTGCAAATTTAGAGATAGATAAAAGAATGAGAGATTGCTGTCTCCGAGCACACTCCACCAGAAGCGGGTGACGTTCTTGACCTCACCGCAAATCCCAGACACAGCCTTAGATATGTCAAAAGGATTCAATTTGATGGGTAGTTTGTCAGCAGCCTCAATAACCAGGAATCGAGCCCAGGAATCAATATTTTGAGAAACATTTCCAGTTGTAATTTCAATTTCCACTAGACGTCTCTTTTTTTCATTTCGAGAAGAACCAGATTGTTGTTGAGCCATGATGAAAAGAATATAATTCAGCACCCCTGTTCCCCACCCGCCATCGATTGTCAACAAGGACAGTGTTATATTGCACCGGATATCCAGGATGCAAACCCCAGGGATACAGGGATGTTATACTCCAGCAAATATGACTTGAATAGCTATATTTATCTACCAGATGTAGTGCCAGGCAGGTTCAGTCCATGACAAGAAACTGGAGACATACAGAATACAGAGGTCAACAGCACCAGATTGGCCCAAGAGCCACCGCCTTCTGGCGTAAGACTCTAGGCAGTTTATTCCATCACAAATTGTGAGTACATACAAGTTTAACATGACCAAGACCAAAATAAACAATAAAATACAACACAGGTGTGCAGATACAATATTATGCACAGGGCCTGGCATGACCAGCCGATTGATAAGACCGGTCCCATCTTACCACCCGTCTAGGCGAAGTAAGGGTCGAAGTAGTGTGTTGGGCAAAGGAACACAGTTCCAGGAACCAGTGCCCTCAACTACCAGACTCCCGTCCTCCGCCGACACAGGGACGCAACCCACGGCAAACGGGCTGCCCACTTTGGTCACCTCTTACGACCAGCAATGGGGTGCTGTGGAAATGTTCTGCCCCGGTTCCACACGGGGGAAGATCTATTAGCGCTACCCAGCACTCACCACGAGGAGGTTGCTCTTCACGAGTGCCGCTTCTGTTAGTTTTCTTTTAGTGAAATTATGGCGGTTGTTGGCGAGGATTTGGACGTCCAGCAACCTCCTTGATTTCACTAAAAGAAAACTAACAGAAGCAGTCCACATTCGCCGCCACAAGCCATCAATCAACAGAGATCAAGGCTCTTTCATCCCACCCGCCTACTATGAACTCATCAAACAATGATCACTTATCCTGTTTATTGGCTTCATGACCCTATTGGTTTCCAGCTATGTGTTTTCTGTCCATCGTGTTGTGACAGCATCATCCCTTTGTTGTCACACCTACCAATGTTATCCCACTCATGTATGCTATTGTTGTTACTGTTAATCCTCTTCTGTTAATCCTCCACCTACTATATATATTCCGCACTATGTCCCTCATTCAACAACCAATCAATATTCACAGCAGAATTAATGGGCATGGCCTCAGCCCTCCATAATCAAGAATCCAAAAACCACAAAAAAATCCTAATACTTACCGACTCCCTAAGTGGACTGCAAGCCCTCCAAAACAAAAATACCAAAAACCGACCCAAATTAATAAATCAAATACTTAAAAGCTCCAACGACCTAACTAAGGCAGGCAAAAGCTAGGTTAAAACAAAAGTGTTTTAACTTCATGTTAAATCTCAAATTATTGCTACATTCATTTTTCCTTGACTTATAGTTAATGTGGAAGTTCAATGTTGTCGTTACGAACACCGAGACGCCCGAAAGTGCTACTCGCTCCGTATGTTACTCACTAAAACATGCGAAAAAAATGGCGACACAACCAAGCGACTCAATCATAAATGCGGCTGTTTCTGGGCATAATTTCCTTATTTTAGGCCAGGCAGGGACAGGTAAAAGTCACGAGCTTAGGAAACGAGGGAAAAACCGTTCAACTTTGTGCATCAACGGTTTGGCGGCATCGCTTTTGCCGGGTGTTACAATTCATCGTTTCGCGGGAATTTTGATGGAAGATATTCAGATGAGCAGTTGTGTCATCTTGTTATGTATGATGACGACTGCAGGTGGTATAAAGATAACATAATGAACACTGACATTCTCCTACTTGACGAGATATCTATGTTATCTGCCAAATTGTTTTTACAGATTGAACATTTATTTTCACTATTTGTGATGCGAGATATTATTGGATCTAGGGGTGAAATTATTATTAGGCCTATACTGACTATAGGTATAGTGTGGCTATCCGTGGCCCTGTGAAGGTATACACAAGTTTCCGGCATGCTTTATAAATAATTTTATTGATGGATTGATAATGAGGAAAATTATTGAGAGTGAATATTTGTTTAATAATGGATTTCTGCATAATTTCTTAAAGTAATAATAGTTTACTTTTAGATTGATGCTTTTGTATCTGTGATTTACATCATCCCTAATTTACATGTGATATTGATGAGTTAATTGTTTTGCAGTTAATAAAATATCTCATTTGTGTGTCATAAATCTGTTGTGTTGTGATATGATGATGCAAGTAATAGTCAAAATATGTGAAGCTGTCATATTTAGTCACTGTGCCATGAATAGCTTCTTGTTATTGGCAATCTGTAGGCCTGTGTACACAGTGATCTCAATTCCATGATAGAGTAATTGGGTACAACAGATGACGAGCTACTAAATTAAGAGTAGAATAGTATACTAGTGCAATTCATACACATTTAACACTTCTGGATGGCTGCATTGAACGCCAAGGTGGGAAAAATTTAACTATGCAAGTAATATTTTATCTAACTTAATGGAGTGGAATATATATACACATATATGTATAAATATTTTATCATGAATCCACAATAACCCATAACCCTATAAATTGATGTATTGCTGTATTTCTCCAACAAAAGATTAATCATGCTGAAAACATCATGACATTTGTGCCCTTATCTAGACCAGAGTTCAATAATATCTCTCCACTTATTTGGTTCAACTGACATTTAGACATAAACATTGGGCTATAATCTAACAGTAAATAATGTATTTTCCAGTTGACAATCTTGCAGAACGGAGGATTTGCCATTTTCTCAATGTAGTGGTAAGCTTAGCAGACGAAGTTATAAAAAACGCCAACGGCGATTAGCAATTATTTTTCGACCAATCGGAGACGATCTTTGGAGAGTGGTGTGTGAAGCGAGAACTTCCGGGCGTCTCGATGTTCGTTGTTCGCTGTTTACTTTTTGAGACGAAATTGTGATTAAACTATGTATAAGGTAAATACTTTTTCGGGTGCAAAATCTTGTTAAAGTTATATTTGACAAACTACTAGTCAGTTGTAAAACGAAATACATCGGACTGTTTCGGGATGGAAACATTGTTCGGTTTTTCGATCAGCGGAGGTGTCCTCCCTTCTCTTTTTTTAATGTAATCAGTAAAGTCAGTATAGTATGGCTATCCGTGGCCCTGTGGCGTAAACAAGCAAAAAGTCACCAAAAAATGGCATAACCTATATCTAAACTCAAATAGCCAAATAAAAAAGTACTCAGCAAACCACTAACTAAACCAAAAATTCTCCATCCATCAAAAACAGAGTAATCACTAAACTCCAAACAGGGCACACCAACCTAAATAATTACCTAAAAAAAATATAAAAAACACACTACAGGTAACTGCCCACACTGCAAACAACTTGAAACCCCAGAACATGCACTCATCCACTGCACACATTACCTAACACATCGAACCGCATTACAAACCACCCTCAATCTAAACAACGCTCTCACTCTAGACGCAATACTAAACCCACAAAACAAACTAGAAAACTTCAGGGCCTTAGGCGTATTCTTAATCAAAACGGAACTAATAAAACTCATATAAAAACACTATAATCTACCAAATCAAAATCAGATAAACAAACAAACATCCACCCAGCTCCCTTAGTTCTCCTCCCCAACCCCATCAGCATCTATTCCAAATCTCAAAATTCCCAAATTCTATATAAGCAACCCCTAAAGCCCCCTCTTGGGTTGCACACACCACTTTCGCCCCTTTCGGAAACACATTAAATGGCCTGGTTCAGTTGTATTTTTAAATTTGTATCATTTTGCAAATGTTACAGAGACCTGATAAGGGATATACTAATGTATAGTCGCTATTCTTAAAAGTAAGATTTATCAACCAGAAATATTGCACACCAAAGGATTATCATATTTCATGACACCATTCTACGTCGAAGTCAACGATATTTGTGTATGTTATTGCTACATGATTGGTTTTGACATGGATACGTCATGATAAAGCAATGAGAAATTGACATTTGATGATATAAGATAGCTACGCGATAAATCGCAAAGAACAAAGAAGGAAGCGATATTCATTTCACGATAAAACATTGTTCTATCATGACGTCATTTATGGAGATTCGAACATGCACTTGCAACTTGAAAACGTTGTAAATTTGACCTTATTTTTGAGAGGCATGTGTCTAGTGAGTTGTTCCCAATAAATATTGCTTGAGAAGGTAGAAAAACGCAGTGCCCGAACAATCGAATCCAAAAGTGAGTGTGATATGACAATCGGTTTGGGGAGAAAAGGTAGAGATAATCGACGAGAAAATTGTGAGAATATATGAGGGAAAGACCAAACTCAGATCCTAAAATGGATTTATCTAGCATGGCCGCTGTCGGATTCTATTCATTATTTAAGTACGGGTAAATATTTTAAAGCGTGTATTTTTTCCTAAGTTAACACCCTCAAAGAGGCTGTACTTGATGTTGATATCTCATATAGAATTAAACGAGTCGTGGTCGTTGTTTATCGTACAATAAACAACTCACACTCGTCGTTTGTTTCTTAATTACGTGACCATATACACTAACATTATATCTTTTCATGTTTATCAGTCAACAAAAGCGACATAAGCATTTCCATTATCATGAGAAAGTAGCGCCAACTGCACGATTACGACAAAATCGGGAGCATGTTTCATGATTCATCATAATATATGATGACACTGGGTGCTCGCAAAAACGCGAGCTCATTCACATCCACTAGTGGCACCCGCCACAAACACATGCAAAGGCAAGCCAATTGTTCACCCGAAAAGGCAGAGAATTGCATCAGACATCATTTTGGTCATTGATACGGCAAACCTGGAAATGCCGTCTACACGTCCAACACAAAGTCCAAGCCAGGACCCAAATCCTTTAAACCCGGCCAAAGTTCTGTTAATTACATACATTTCCTCCTAACCTTCAGTAATCTATACTAGTTCTGAAGTAAATCGTATTTACCCGTATGAATCGTCTTATGTTATTTATTGCCGATAAACAGAATATGCACACAGTGAGTGAGTGAGTTAATATTTAACGTCACATCGGCAATATTTCAGCCATATCGTGACGAGAAATTAGACATGAAATATACATATTTATAAACTGTATAGAAGTCTGTCATAAAAGGACAGTATGAGAACTAGAATATCACAGATAAGATTTAAAACTAGTTGCGGAATATTTTAAAGGCATTAAGTATTAAGGAACAACACAATATAAAAATGGGCTAGAGAGCGTCAGTAACTAAAGGGAGATCACCACACCAGGGACCATGGGGACTTACAGTACCTTTGCTTCCTGCATGGACCCAGCAGGATTTACACCATCCCTTCAGTCGCTGGCGATTATATGCAAGTTTAGCCATTGAATAAAACTAACAAATATACTACGATTTAAAAGCCTGGTATGCATAAAAATACTACGAATGGTTGGGGACTTACATACCCTCTTAGGGGGAGCACACTTTCTGAAAGTAATGTGTGATAAGTCACGCACCAAACATATACTCTTGAAATACATGTTGCTCTTACTTAAAAAAGACTATTGGGTTGACAAGATACGTATATTAAAGTGCCTTGCTTTCCTGATGTGCTAGCATTCTAATTTGAAATAATGACATAAATAGTTACCATTCATCTTTCAATATTTTTCAAGGTTGGGTAAATCACAAACATATTTGAATATATACAACAGCTATACTTACTTATCTTAATACTTAAAGGCATCAGGTTTGTCTGTCATACAGACCAACGAAACAAATATGTCCAACACAGCCAAATATTTGGCAAAATGAAGAAAGTCTCTTGGCTCCTAGTTATTATATTATATAACTATTGTTTCACAACTGTTTTTTCGGTAAAATATGTTCATTTCGGATATTAGATGTTATTCTAGCATCAGGTCTGTGGTACGTTCACTGAATCAGCATTACATTAAAACGATATTTACATATATAAATACATACAGAGGAAATGCTTAGCATTTATCTTTTAAGGAAGAGTGCAGGACGACATGCTTTATACATATATATGTGGACATATTTGTATGGACATTTGGATGATATAGATATACCTCCTGAAAGATAGTGTTCGTAGATGACTGTAGAAAATTATGTGAGTAATCGGGTTAATACCACGTTTAGCAATATTCAGCCATATTGCGATATTGGTTTCCAACATACAAGATAGACCATGAAATTAAGACTTGAATTTGGAACTGGCTTTCTGGTGTGATGTAACACCCCAGAATCTCCGGTAGAAAAAAAAACTTAAAGCACGAATAAAGATCACGAGATGATACTGATGTATACATATGGACATATATTTGCGTAGTATTACTGTGTTAATTCATCAGTATATATATATGTATTTTGCATTAAAGGATATTGTAGTATCGACGCTGATATGCGCATGTAACCTATTTACCAGTGCTGTTATATTTAATTCATTTCTTTTGACACATATCGACACGAGAAGCTATATCTAAATTTAAAAGGAGCCTAAGTGGGATGGAAATTCCAGCCTGAACCTGTTGAACATCTAGGCTTGTTCATTTTGGGCTATAGCATTGCCGTAAGGCCTGGGCGGAAGGGAACACCTGTTTGCACCCATCAGATACCAACCACAACTTCTCTCAAAAACGAAAACAAAATACGAAAAATGTGGGAAGTGTATCCTTCTAATTTTCTATTTAGATACATGTTTTAACTTGAAAGTAATTATATGGATCTCATGTATTATTGGTATCTGTGATGCTGGTACAATTTTGTCGCCATTGTGAAGCTTTTGTGGAGTTATTATGAATATCAAATACATGTCTTGAAATATGGACTTGTAAAAGAGTTCGTCAATGAACCATGTGCATTCTAACCCATTTAATTGGCGTGTATGGATATATTATCCATTTACTTATACACACGTATTATGGACATATACAGAATTTCAATGTACCTTATTATTAAAAAAAATACCCGTGAAGATCCGGGTTAGATTAGGCCTTCAACAACCCATGCTTGTACGAAGGCGACTAACATGATCGGGTGGTTAGGCTCGCTGACTTGGTTGATTCATGTCATCGTATCCCAATTGCGTAGATCGGTGCTCTTGCTGATAATAACTGGATTGTCTGGTCCAGACTGGATTATTTACGAACCACCGTCATATAGCTGGTATATTGCTGAGTGCTGCGTTACAAACAACAAACAATCAAACAAAATATATTATTTAACACCTTCCAACAATGAGAAATTAAACCTAAATTTTCTCTATACTCTGTTATGTTTATAATATAATTTGATTCATAATTAATTATTGCGTTGCTTTTTTCCCTGTCGTTCAATGTACATGTTGAAACCCCTAAACTTTTAATATTTTATTTTTCACAAATGGCTACGTTAGTGAGTTGCCTAGATATCTCGTTACCTACTCACACGAACAGATTTAACAAAAAAATTTACTATCATATTTCTTTTTATCTTATTCATAATACGAAATTGATAATTCATTTTTCACAGTATAGATCATATTCGTTTATATCACTATCTGATGCTAAGGTTTTATTGCAGAAAATATAATTAATTCAAAATGTAGAAAGATACACAATTTGCCATTATTTGACTTTTAAACTGTACAAAGTATAATATAATGATCAGAATGCCTGTAACGGGTAGTATTTAAGAAAGAAATATTTGTCGATAAGTCCCATTTTTCAGATATGCCCTTCAGTAGAATTATTGTATATCTCCAGAGAGAGGTTTACATTGTAGTTATCATTATTTGTGGATAATTGAAAAAGCAGCATAGGAAATCTAAATGGTACCATGACGAAATAATACAGAGTATACATAACTCGCAATTCTTCAAACGAGATTTCAAATCACAATAACATATCTGATATAAAGAGAGGTGGTAATGATTTAATCTCTACATTGTGCACTTGTTCGTGAGTTCTTGTTCTATTCAGCAAACAGCCCCAAACCGAAACTCCACAACATATCCGATTACACTGATTCATGCCGTCCCAGTTCTCCATGCGATACTGACCTCCGTTCGTCTCCCAGACCATAGAGAATAAATTTAAAAGGAATCCAGCTCAAGTCTAGAACGATTTGGCAAACCTAGATTGCCTCAATTCTATCCATGAAAGTAAGCATTAATAAAAAAAATATTGTTCTTGTCTGCTTCAGATTATATTTTGTAGATACATGTTTTTAACTAGGAAAATTGTACTGACACCGGCGCTGTCCCTATTGAAGCTAATTTATAAGAATTTCGAATTGTCGTCCATTCTTCGATGTCAATAGATCGATGACAAGTGAGGATATCATAAAGTAATCTTAGATGCCGCACTACACTATAATAAAAATTATAACCAAGTTGACTGGTGTGTACATTACTACAGTGAACATGTACATGATCATGCCCTAATAATCAAATGCCGTAATGTCAAATACTAATATATTATTGTGTGATCAATTTAACTGGATCACTGGTAACATGTGATATTAATATTCCATCAATTTCTTTCCTGGCTGGTCCATCCATGTCTACAAAATGAAAATAATACAATTAAAATGGAGCATAGAACAATTCTTAATTTCAGGCTAGAGCTGTGGAAATCTAGACTTCCCCAATCATTATAGACTTGAGTTGGTCTTATTGTTTCCATTATTCTCTTGGGTCAGCGTCACAGCTCATACCATACACTAACAAGAACAGTTTGCCCCCCGCAGGAGCTCCTGGAGTTTGGTTATATCATCTAACATGGCCAACTCTGCTCTTAAGTAAACACGAACCTAATCAGCAAGGGGTCCTTTATCATTCCTATGTGACTGCTTAAAAAAAATCTGATATCTCTTCCCAAAGACCTGGTTAATAATATATTTTCTGCTGAATATTCGAAACAGAGTGAGTGAGTTTGTTCTACATATGTATACGGTTCTATTTTAAATGACTGCAGCGCTCCATAATGAAAACAACTTGTTTTAACGCCGCTCTCAGCAGTATTCCAGTGATATATGACGGCAGTCTGTTGTATACGAAATAAATGCAAATTGAATCTTGAATCTTGAAAGTTGTAACATTTCCGCAAATAAGTATCAATTCCAGTATACAGTATATCAACTGCAATATACTGCATACAACATTCAGTATACAGTGTGTCGCGAGCTCTGCGCTGGGCTGGAGCACACATTTCCCACCCCTCTCCCTTCGGCAAACACCTCATTAGGGTTGCAACGAGGTCACAGGTCAGGCTTGCACTCGTCAGTTGTCTAATACGGTCAAGAATCAGATCTTCCAGATGACCACTGCACTAGAGGTATGTGGATTGTTGATGAGGTACTACGTGTTTGGAACTGGGAGTCGAACACTAAGCACTTTTAGAGAAGAGCTCAGATTTAAACGTTATGGACTCGCGGACGGACTTGTGTTTTCATTTCAAGACGTACATGTATCAGGTTGAACTTCTACGACAGATGTAACTTGGTTACCGCTTCCTAACTGTAACATTAACTGAACTTTACGCCTTTTATACACATTTGTGATGGGGCGACAATGCGACAACGAGACATATTTTGATATTGAAAATGTCGCGTTACGGCATCGTCGCCCTTCTGTAAAACAAAGAAAAGAATTATTCAAAGAGCGACAATGCGAACACGCGACAATGCGACAAATGGCCAATTGTCGCGCTTTAGTTAATTTTGACACGTTTAGCTTGTTTTTGTAAGGGCTTCAATGCGACAATGCGACAGCGCGACAATGTCCATTCCAAAGTGATCCGTGCAAATAAAACTGAGTAATGAAATAGAAGTCTGACGTGCCAATTAAAAGTTAAAGTGTTGCAGCGTCTGATTTCATAGATCTTCAAGAAGGATTATCAATAATGGGATGAGTGATGAGTTCAACTGCATGCCGAGTCTATACGCTGTGATTAACAATAATGCCCCGAGTCAATACATTTTGTCAAATGTATGACATGTATTACGTGAATGAACATATTTTTTATACTCGTCCATGTTTTTCACGGACAATATAATTTACATGCTCGGTAAGAAGTTAGGACGGGCATCATTGTATGTTTCCGTGTTTTGTTCTGGTGAACAATTGACTTGTCCTTGCATGTGTTTGTGACGGGTGCCACTTGTGTGTCAGGATACGGTCACCTTTTCCCGAACACCCTTTGGAAGGCCTGAACCACTTCGGATTTTAATCCCAAATCAGTCTGATACACCTTGATATAACTGAACTACTGAAATACTATACAGTTGAAAATGGTGTTTAATGCGATTACCGTAGTGTGTTACTGCAACTGTTCAGATGTTGTGCATTTATGTTATGTAATATGTAAAAGAAAGCATATTCAATTATCCAATTGGTTTGAATAGATTATACTTGCGTCAGTGTATTTTATTAACGCCCAAAACCGTAATTTAAACACATATAATAACAGATCATATACACGCATGGTGCCTTGACCTACTAGTAGCTTTAATAGGCCCTCCCGGAATAAAATAGTTCTCCAAAGCGAGGAACATATGTTTTAGTATGTTTACAAGAAATATATTCCAAACAATATCCTCATTTGATGAGAAGATCTTTGACAGAATTACCTCAGTGAGTCAATTACAATGACAGAGCGTCGTAATACATTTACATCAAGTACAATACGTCAAAATGGCCGACACGATAAACGTGACGGGAGATATTTCCGAAGTTGTTAATTAACCTGTGGCTATTTAAAGCCTTTGTCATCACTGATCAATTGGCTGATCGTTGAAAGGTGATTGTAAAGATGTGTCAAATAGATACTAAGGTAAATTCATAGATTGCTGTAGATTGTCACCACGATAGTTTGGAATTTTGTTCGTTTTATTTTTCTCTGGGATGGGTTGTAGCGAGGGTATCTTTAAACGGGCATGCAACCACCTTTCTGCATGAATTCGTACCAGGGAATTCATAGGGTTTTCCCCAGGAATGTGGAAGAAGTCAGTGTTTATGCCATTTCAAGTATAGAATCACGTGAAGAACTTCATGTGACCGACCTCTCGTCCAAGCCGGATATTTTGTAAACTTCACATTAAAAAAATAGTTATTGTTATAACCAAATGAAACACAACCCATTATCCGATAGTGGTAACTGTTCATAACCGAGGGATATGTTACCACAATAAACTTGGTAACATTGTTTTGTTTGACTTCTTGGCGCGTGTCTGAATTCCATTAACATGTTACATATCCTAAAACTGGCTTATCAGCAAATCTCGCTGCAGTGCGCGCGACAGATACTAGAGCAAGGCATGCCAGAAATACGAAACTTAAAGCTTCCGAAAGGAAGCCTTAGGAATCACGTACGTCGGGGGACCAGCGCCAGCTGATTGGCCATTAACAGTTGTACAAGGCGGAGCAAAAAGCATTGTTTTTCCGTCCATTTTACGCTTGAAAAACTTCACCCTTTTCTGGACACTTTCTAGACGCTCACCAATTAATCAATTTTAATTATTTTTTAGTCATTTTTCCGTCCAATGACCATATACGAAAAAAAAGACGTTTTCGCGTTTGCAGTGCTAGGCACTGAACTGGTGCCTTTTGCTATTTAGGAATTATATTTTTTTTATTTTTGACGTTTCCATTGCAACACGTTGGGCTTAGGTTCTGTAGGGTAGAGTTTGTTTCCGGATCATAACTTAAAACCATTCAATACTTTCCAACAAAAACTTTGCATGTTTACCAGACACATACTGGACTGGTGACTCTTGCTATTTAGGAATTTTAGAAATTTTTATTTTTCACGTTTCCATGGCATTAAGTTGGATTTAGGTTCTACAGGGGTGGTCTTCGCTTCCAGAGTGTAATTCAAAAACCATTAAATACTTTCTTACAAAACTTTGCATGTCTACCAGGCACATACTGAACTGGTGCCTTTTGATATATGACACTTTTAAAAATATTTATTGTTTTTGTGTCCATGACAACAAGTTGGATTTAAGTTTTAATATAGGATTGGTTTACTTAAGGAGTGTAACAAATAAACTGTTAAATATTTCCTTGCCAAACATTGCATGTCTATATAAAAAGCACATACTGAACTAGTGCCATTTTACATAAAGAAGTTTTGGAAATGTTTATTTTAGAATTTCCATTGCAGCTATTTTGACATGGGATAAGAGAAATGTTGGGTCATTTACATGGTTTGGGACCATAACGTGTTAAAATGGGCGGGGGATATACAAAGTAGATGACTTTGTCAACTATACGCTTGTTTCTGCTGGACTTCAGGCGGCACCATAGTCCCTGTTCGTCAGTCTTTCGAGCAAAATGTACAAATATTAGACAAATCAAACGACATAATAATGTGGTGTCTGCTCTCAAAAGACCTACTCCCTGTAGAAAATGACGTATATCTTGGATGTGTCTACATACTCCCCGAGAACAGTCGATACGCTCAACCTGGTCACTTTCTTACACTAGAGGATGATATTACCAACGTCTCTAATCATTCAGTCTATACTTGTGTAACGGGTGACTTTGCAAGAACTGAGAATCTTCTTGATTTGGGAAAAAAAAATGATGATTTTTTCGTGACGAAAGAGAATATTGACTGTGATATATTATATTCGAGTATTCAAGTACTTAAAAAACAACAACAATGTTTCACTTGACCGTGCTGCAATGGACAAATCGTCTAACAACTACGGGAGAATGCTGTAAGACTTTTGTAAGAATACTGGAATTTATATCGATCGTTAATATAATATCTCGGCTGTGTGAATGAAGACGACCTACGGTGTTTGATAGATATTTTACAGACACTCCATCCAAGTTTAACCTTTACTTTAGAGATGAGCGATAACAATCTATCGTTTGTAGATGTAGTGGTTACAATTTCAAACAGTTACATTGAAACAGATGTATATTAAAAACAAACCGATTCCAAACAATGCCAAAATTGCAATTCCTGTCACCCCCGTCATACTAAAAACAGTGTGCCTTACTCATTAGCACGTAGAATCTGCGCGATAGTATCTAATTCAGATCGTGCACAATATAGACTCGATGAACTGAGAGAGTCACTATTAGAAAGAAACTACCCTAGACAAATAGTAGAAGACGCAATAAACAAGGCTAAATCACAAAAGCGTTGTGATCTTTTAAAACCTAAAGATAAACCTACTGAGAGTGTTCTCCCTTTTGTTACAACCTTTAATCCCCCAAACCCGGAAATATTTAGAAGTGTTCGGGAGACACTGTATTCTTTAAATAAGTGTGATGAACTAAAACAAAAAAGGCACAAATTAAACTTATCAGAAGTAAAAGACAGAGCCAAAATCCGAAACAGATTCTTACTTGGGCTTCTTTCTCAAATGGAACACTAGAATGTAAAACAGTACAAAAGTGTAAGAGACCTAATTGTGGTACTTGCCCTCATGTTTTACAATGTTGTTCTTTTACATTCAAAGACGGAAAAACTTTTCGTGTCCGTGAAAATATGAATTGTGCTTCGAAAAACTTGATTTATATAAAAAAATGTGCTGGATGCAAAGCCGAATACATTGGACAGACCCATGAAGATTCCGGGGAAGAATAGGTCTTCAGCAACCCATACTTGTCGTAAAAGGCGACTATGCTTGTTGTAAAAGGCGACTAACGGGATCGGTTGGTCAGGCTCGCTGACTTGGTTGATACATGTCATTGATCCCAATTGCTTGGATCGATGCTCATGATGTCAATCAGTGGATTGTCTGGTCCAGACTCGATTATTTTACTGACCGCCGTCATATAGCTGGAATATTGCTTAGTGCGGCGTTAAACAACAAACAAACAAACAAATCAAACAAACATTGGACAGGCAGGGCGAGAGCATAAGGGCGAGAGTGAGGGTCCACCGACAGCAAATTAGGAGCCCCTCTTGCCGATGTATCCCACTCAGATCAATGTGCCGGGAATAAAACACCAAATTTTGTGATATTCCCATTTTTACAAATGTGAAAATGATGCACTATGAAAGAAAATAGAGAGTTATTTCACTCATACTTTCAAACAAAAAATAAATGGCCTGAAATCATTAAATTATTTTATACAATTATTGTACATTTTACTGCCACTACAATACTTATTTCTGTATGTGTCGTACGCCCGCCCTATCGCCCTACGCCTGTCTTAGTGTGACGTCACAAAGTTAGATTGCACGTCATACTATGTTAGAACGTACTGTGACGTCAAAACATCGTAACGGTATAACTGTACTCTTGAAAATCCCATTCGTGAAAACGGTTGAATAAATTATACAGGTCATCTTTGGACTTTTGTATTCTTTATATGGGCGTGAAGTGCCTATGTATAACTGACCGCCTCTGTGGTCTAGTGGTAGAGCGTCCGCCCGGAGAGAGGAAGTTTCGGGGTTCGATCCCCGGCCGCGTCATAGTAAAAGACGTTAAAAGATGGTACTTGTTGTTACCCTGTCTGGCGCTCGGCATTAAGGGGCCAAAACAGAGACTGGTCGGCTCGGAGTCAGTATACTGTGTCTGAGTGGGGTATTCATGTTAAACTGCGGCATGGTATCTCAGTGAGCTAGACCTATTAATCGGCATCAGTCCGGACTAGTACAAGCAGCCACACACACACTCGTGCATGCACGTTGCTACATAAGTGCAATAATCTTGGATAATCACCTATGTAAAACAACATGCTTTGTTCAAAGGGTTTTGGCAGATAGAATCTCATTTGTTATCTAATTCGTGGATTGTTTAACCCTCTGGATGCCGAGGGTTTTTTCTGACGCACATCTTCTTAAGATCGGAAAAGTGAAGGTTGTGCGAGAATTGCTCTCACGCGGCATTGGATCTACCTCTGGTTATAAAATTACGCAGAGGTGGGGAAGATTAAATTTCCTATTTGATGGTGTAAATTTAACTGCAGATATCAAACCGGTTTTAAAGAAAGACACTTCTAAGTGTTGTCCGATAATTTATTCTGCGTTGAAAAACTGTAAATTACTCTGCTTTTTATCGTACACCGGTAAAAGTACTGTGAGGCGATTTTTTTTGAAGCTTTAAGGAAACTGTGAGCGAACAAAATACTGCCTTTCATCTGAACGACATAACTACATATCAAATGGAGTTATATGCGTATGTATAACGCTATACATTCAGTGCCAAAAATAGCATGACGTAAATGACGTAAACTGAATTTTCTCTATGACGTCAAAAGGCGACAGAGAGGTTACACACGTACAACGAAAAGGGGACATAACTCCGCTATGCTTAGTACTAGTTTATTGTAACTCAGGTCACTTATGGAGGGTTTGCTGTGGGTAAGGACAATATATTTTCGTGGTGTTTTGTTAACGAGGAACGAAACTATTCCAACACAAATATCAATACTGAAACTGTATACGTTTAGTTACAAACAAAACCCATAAGAAATGAGGAAATCGTACTTCATAAAAGAAGAGGTGATAGATAGTCCTTTGATTCCAACATTCTCCTGATTGTGTAAGTGTAATTTGACAAATGCTGCATCATTATTCATGGAGCACCTTCCTCATCATCAAAAGTAATAAAATACCCCACAAATAACACCATTCCTTTTGACGTCATGGCTGGTTTTATGTCTTTGATAATGTCGGAGAAAGACGACACTGGTATTTTGATTAATGTATATCTCCCCTAGTTTTCGTTCATGGTATGGACAATTTCGATGTGTAAAACGGAATTTGACGCTTTTTCGACACAACATAAAATTACTACTTTCACCGAGTAAATAATGTCTTGAATATGTAAACAATTAGATAGTTTATCGTGTATCTTAATTGGACAAGACACGCACCTGTTTGGCATCAGTTTACGTAACGAAATACCCAAAATAATATTTCAAAACAACCAAAATTACATTCAATATATTGGACATATATTTGTTCATTATTATGTTATTATTTCTCTTCATTTCGTCTCAGATTTACACAATACAAGATGCGAAGAAAGCTCTATTCATATAGAATTATCAGGATAACCGTATACGTTTGAACCAACGGGGTACCTGGCATGGCTTTTATTTTTATACATTTTTACAATTCCTGGGGAAATAAAGCAAACAGTTTAACATCCTGTGATCACAATATTGAAAAAAGAATGAACCCATTGATTATATAATGCAAAACGAGAGGAATAATTCGGAAATTGTTTGTGACTAACGTGCACCTGGCGAATCGTTTTGTGTATCAAACGACATAAAAAACAATTCCAAGACCATGACAATTGTTTCAGAAATGTGTGCATATATTTTAACGAAAAATATTATCCATTTTATCCAGTAATATATATTCAGTTTTAGTTATAAAATAAAATGAAACAGTTATATTGGTTATATGAACTTATAATATTGACACTGTTACACATCCTAAGAAATATGTGCATGCTGCAGTTACATTTACACTTCATCTTGTAACACTTGTCCAAATGAAAGAAATATCGAATTCGGCACAAAAACATATCAATTGTTATGTAAACAATGTTCAAACAAACAGGAGATTATCAAAGGTTTGTTCATGCATGTTCTGGCCTATATTTATGTATGATATCATTTTGAACATTGACAAATATCCAAAGTGAAATTAATTCTGTGAAAAAAATGTATACAAAATATGCAAAATCTACATCATAACAGAAACTGTAAAAAAGCATGATACAATGATCGTGTGCACTCTCATTCAAGGACCTTCGCCTCAAAGAAATTACCAAATACGTACAACAGTGTTGACGTAGGACATCACTACCTGTGACCTACTTTTACAAAATGGCATGTTCACTGTCAACAGTACGCGGAATTTTACGAGGGGACTTTCGTTGATTCAGGGATCGTATATACATAAATGTGATATGTAAGTAATCAGAAACATTCTGACAACCTATGTACTGTTATTTGTTGTTATAGGTTTAATTGAAACCAACGGAAATAGTCAGAAATTCCGATAAATATCGTTGTCGTTGTGCGGGATTTTGCGTTAGTTATGGCGTCACACAGGACAGTAACTTTGACAATGTCTGGTGAAAATATCAAATCAATGCAATGTATCTATTTCAAATTCCCAAATTCTTCCTACGATTCTCTTGCCATGCATATTCTGAAAATGTTGAGCCAATATTTTGAACGAATAGACGAATGGATATTTCGAAATGGGAGAAAATGTCACACTGTGTAAAATCAGAATTTTGCTTTGTTTACATTTCAAACAAGTGCAGTTTTTCTAGCACAGCATTCCTTTTTACACTAACTTAGTTTGCTTGATTTCATCTAGGCACTGTGTATTGGTGACAAAACCCATTAGTCATTTGATTCTCAAATGTATGAGGAATTCAACGATGTATGTATCGCAGCTAAGTTTGAAATATACGTGATGTTACATGCGTCTCATAACCGATGTACGTGAAACGTGATTTTGTAAACACTATCCAATATGACGGAAAGTTCACTATGGCGTTCGTGTTTGCACATTTTCCAAAACATTCGAAACGATTCTAGGGTAATCGGCGACGTTTTTGAATGATCATTGGTGATTTCATAAAAGACAGATTCCCGTGATCACTAATTTGCTGTTTTTAAAATTCATTTCTCCGAGTAAATATCCAAATTATAGGTTTCAAAACATGCTGTAAATAACGCCGAGAGTGGTGATTTAGTAATATGTAAGAAATGGCGACATTTACGATGTACCTTATTTTCAGAGGTTATTTTCAGTACTTTTGCATGGCCTAAAATACCAGTGGATGATATCACAGAACAGGAAATGTCCCATCTTATTCAAAACTGTGAAGTGTATCTGTGTGGGTGATATATTTTGAATGTTATTCGACTTCAAAGTGAGGGTTGTTGAGGCATCCCAGCTGACCAATGATACTAGACACCTACGTGATACAACATGAATAATGATATCCGTATAATAGGACATGTGACATCGAACAAGTTTTGATACAGCTGCAAAAATATGGGACATTGTTCCTTTATGTGGGTATTGACAGATACACTCATCGAACGAGGCAATTGCCTTATATTATATACTTTGGTCGGTTGTAATTACGATATTTGCATATTATTTTCACACATTTTCTATAGCTTTGAACAGAATCATTCTTGTTCCTCTGCGTTAACGTTGGGAAGTTCTTCAATGAAAACACTAAGTCAATGTCTTCAGAATCCTTATCGTTTGTAGGCGTTTATATGTTACTGTTGATATGCAAAATGTAATTCACTTGGGGAATTTATGAAATGTCTAAATATTTCAGTCATTTTAAAATTTGGTGAAAAATCGGATTGAGTAAAAGCTATTTACAAAGTTCAAAAATTGTTTAAAACATCACAATAGACTTATAATGCTAAGATTAGAACCCCCAAAATATAGAAATATTTTTTACTTTCGGTTTCTTTTAATCCTATAATTTATAGTATAACATCAAATTTTTAAACTTATCCTATCTCACACTACGCATTTCTTCTTATTGTTCGATCTCGGTGTGGAAACGTCCCAGAACAGAGTTTCCAGTTTCAAAAACACTACTCACCCAAACACATCGCATACATCGCCAAATCACCACTGCGATCATGGTTCAAGCACCACTAAAATCCCGTGTGACACAACCTGAGCGACCTGATCACTGGACATATCCAGCACCCTCATTCTAAATCTAGAGCGTACAGGATGGTGTAACTGTGATGCGAGGAAGTTTAGGCGGGCATTTAGCGTGTGATATAGGATAAGTAAACAAATATAAAATTTATCAGAAAATTTACAATTTTTAAAACTTATCCTATCTCACACTATGCATTTCCCCACGGTTGGATGGTAGGGCGCAAATACCCTAGCCTGTAAAGATTTCAACCGTGAGACGTACACGAGGAAGATGGAACTAATCGGGAAAATTCAAAGGATTTTACAAGGATTAGTGATAAACTCGTGTAAGGGTTGCTTCAAAAAAACCTCTTTGAGCTACCAAGAGATATACATCATGACATCAGGGAATCATGTGTTCCATGGTTTCACACAGGATGCCGTTCCAAGAACGACCGCAAAACCGTGAGCCAGGCGACACCTACTCGGTCACGAATTAACCTCACCCCGGATAGGAACAGATGTTTTGTTTCAAACACCCCGTCTCCGGCGTAGGTTCTACCAGACAGACCTCACACAAACGCTCCCAAGGACGTAAGGCGGATCAGCTTGGCATCTATTTTTTTTCGATTCGTCAATCTATCAAACTCACGTAGAGATTGAATAAGGTAAGAACGAGAAGAGGAACGATTGGCGATACTCGTTTATGACAAAGGTCTTCAATCAACTACTGAGACATCACATGCTCAAAGACAGAGGTGCGCCTGTAGAAGATCGGGACAACATTTAAACAAATGGCCGCACTGGATGATGACTTTTATTGACATAGACCGAAGTCCCAACAGACAAGTAAATATACCCTCCCAATGTAAGTTTGTCTGGAAAACCCTATTAACTTCAGCAATAAATGAAAATATTGCAGTATGTGTGGGATTGGTTTTGTTTTGTTGTTGTTTAACGCCGCACTCCGCATTATTGCATGTCTATGACGGCCGTCTGTAATTAATCGAATCTGGACCAGACAATCCAGTGATTGATATCATGCACATTGATCCACACAATTGGGATTGATGACATGCATCAACCAAGTCAGCGAGCCTGACCACCCGATCCTGTTAGTTGCCTTTTATGACAAGCATAGTCGCCTTTTACGACAAGCATAGGTTGCTGAAGACTTTTTCTACCTCGGATCTTCACGGGTCGCATATTTAGGAAACCAGACTCGGGACTTGTAGTCTGCTGGGCTTCCTCATCTGTGCTGTGTTGCTGCTTTGACCTTGGACGTCGGCGACTGAGATTCCAAAAGGAGTAGGAGGAAAAGACCATATCAGAACGCCAGACCATCCCTCCATGATGGCTTAGAGTGTGCAATACTATGCAACGCCAAAGTGGAAGTCACTACCCACGTCTCATGAGGATTGGAAGCAGCTGGGTGGTAGTCCCTCAAAGGTGTAGACCCTGATGATGATAGAACGCAGTCAGTGAAGTTGAAGCTGTTCACAAGTTGATAAAAACATGCTTGCAACAGCGACGGATGGTCTGAGATGTCTTCAAATAGATCTTGTAGGCTCAGGCTGGGTAAAGTGAGATGTCTTCCATGACATAAGCTCTCAATCAATGAAAAGACGATCCGGTTGTCCTTGAATACTTATCTTGTTGAAGACGCTGGAACCGGACTCAACTGACGTCTAAGCACGAGTCCCTCTAACACGACCATCATGAACGTAAAAGGTTGAGGTTTATCCACAAGTGGTTCATAGTCAGCCAGGAGAACCGACAGAAGAATATAGGGAGATCCCATGCTGGAGGGCCAAGTCTGGAAGATTGATCCAAAAGGTGGTATGATCAATGTCCGAAAAACAGCGACAGCGGAAACCTTGGAGCCTGGTAACGCCTGAATTACTCGCAGTCAGAAAGATCTGTGTAGATCTAACGGTTCGGGAACTATAATAAATTTTATCCCATTAGTGAGCAGTTGGTACAAAACTGATCGCTACCCAGTAAGTGCCAAGTGTCGAACCATAAGACGCCTTGTACTTCTTAGGTGACATAGGTAATCCGCTACTTGTGGTATAGTAGTTTGGCTGCGGAAACCCCTGGATCTTGCAAATGGTGAAAACTTTTCCATTATCGTCACGGAGATTCTCATTGATTGACGAAGTGCAAAGGAGGCTGCCTTAGCTGCTCAAATGGAAAATCCTCTGCGAGACTGCTCTTGATATACTCCATACGTGCAGTTCGTATAATTCTGGTCTTGGATGGACCTGATTGGAGGGAGGATGTAGCAGTTGATGTGACCAGTTTTAAAGTCTTAGTAGTGGAATCTCTGCCAGTTTAATGAGCTGTGGAACCAAAATTCTTGTCCGTCAGAAGGCGCGTCCAACAGCAGTTGCTGGTAGCTCGTGTGTAGGATCTTTGTAGTATCCATGGTATCAAGGCTAGTTGGGGAAACGGATGCGCGTGTAGGTCCTCCCATGATATTGTCAGAGTATCGACTGTCCAGGCTAGTGGGTCCGGCGCTGGTGCCACAAAGTTATCTAAGCAAATATGTTTACTAGTATGCAACCTTTTCTTTTCTTGCCAGTTCGAATACTTCGGCCCTAGCTTCCATTTTGTTGGTGATAGTTTACGGTTTTCGTGCATGTTGTTTTTTCCTCCGCTTTGAAACCCAAACTTTTGTGTTATCCCCTGTGGCGGTACCTTCGTTTTCCTGCTTAACAAGACATTAGTCAATTCGGTTATGGTTACATCGCTGTCCGTTGAGGAGGATCGCTTCACGTATCGTTTGGCTGCTGTGATTCCCGCCTATGTGCAGACCACGCCCCTGTGCATGTGCCCACTCCCTGGCTTCTACAGTCGTCTCGCTTTAAATGGCCAGTGTACTATTCTGTCGTATGTACTTTACTGAGAAGATGATATCCCAGATATAACTTTGTCATATAAAACAGACGAACGACAGATCGTCCTCAGTCATAAGATCGTCATTCGACGTCATTCCACGGAATCAATAGACCTCTCTCTCATCTCTCTCATCGTTCTCTACTGGGATCTTCATGGATCCGGTCTACGTGCCTGCCAGCCATGAATCGTGTTACGATACTCTCCTATGAGAAATCACCATTAGAAGGTTATGACCCTCGAGACAACGCACTCACCTTATTCAGATTTGAATCATGAACAGACGCCGCCATCCTGAGGCTAGATATCATCGCAGCCAACCTTCATCATTGACGTCCTCGAATTCAGGTTGATATTCCATATTAGTTGGCATGTTTTATCCGCCCTCACGTGGTCAACCTCCACCATTCTAACAGACGATTCGACGGGGGAATTCGTTGGACATCCACGATACAAACGGCAGATGTTCGATGTCTGAAGATGGTTTCTAGCGTCATACGGGGCTCGCCTAGGTACTATACCGGTTTCGTCCCATATTCTACAAGGAACTGACACAGGTGTTTTTCAGTACTTAGGACACCGCTCGTGTGTTGGGAGCTTTTGACCATGTGATCGGAAAGACTGCTGTATTTCCTGTTCTGTGGAAGGGTGAATTACACATTACGCCAAGATTGCTGTTTGTAAACAAGACTACCATGCTGACCCTAGTACAGGCTGATCACATAGTAGTACACAGTAGTATTCAATGATTATTCGTACGGTCTGTTACATCTTCATAACTCCCTTTATCCTCGCTCTGATGTCGGAATGCACAGCGCTTTTTCCGGTGCCTAGGCAATGGAATCCATCGTCTCTTCACCAGTTCTATATGTCGCCTATCTACCTGGCAGAATAAGTCATCCCTCACTTATTAAAGGCGAGAGTTGGTGAATATCGACAATATTTTCGGTATACGTTCTCCACGTCCATTCAAGGCACGATTTCTGCTTCGACCACTCATTGTTGTCCCGTTTACCCTGCTTATGATCAGCTAACCAGTAAACTACATCTCAGTCTCGTTTTTCCTACCAGATCACACGCACGACCGTTAATATTTTACCATAGCTTTAGAACACAAATTTTGTGTTGTGTGTGCCTGAACGTCGATTTGCAGGCATCAAGTTCAACATTCAACATATGGTAATAGCTATTACACTTTGGACGACCTCTCCACTACCGAATTCCAACTGTCACCAGTCAACAGACGACAGCTTGGATTTCCACAACTAGAAGGAGAACCACCCTCTTGTCACTGGCGGTACACATCCCTTTGGAATTGCTTCGACACATGGCTATGTGCACGAGTGACTAAACCAATTCCTGTTCGTCACACAGGAATCCGTGATCCCTTTTACCTGGACGAAGTGATTCAAGCCCTGGCATCAACAATTACTCAGACTACAATTTTTACTAAAATATCAGAAGTCCGACTTACAACCATTCCAGGATCTCCATTCCTTTGGATCATGTCTAATGAGCCAGACTAACATCATAGTACCAAAACACAATGAGGAAACACCTCTTGTGAAGGACAGTGGAATCGATTATTTGTGCAGGAACTTGGTTACACAAGCCGGAATACAACAATCACCTGCTCATGGATGCCTCACTTTAAGGTAGGGGAGTAACTTGGAAGTAACATCAGACCTATGGTCAGAAGCAGACAGCTCTACCACATCAATTATCTTGAATATGAGACTGGACAATATGTCATTTAACCCCACAGTCACGAAACCAACGTCTGATGATCGGGACACTCATTTCAACTGCGGCATACAATATACACATTCAAGGCACAATGAAATCCTCCTGCAGTTGACATTTTTCACCTATGGTAGACAAGCTCAACTTGCCGATAAAGGCAAGACATATACCGAGAGTGGCAAATGGACTAGCAGACACCTTATCCAGACCAGCCAGACTATCTCCAGAATGGAAGCTATGGCCGAAGCATTCCAACTGGCAATAAAAGAAAAGGTTGTCTACTAATAACCCTATTTTCATCATATAACAGTGTGCCACCAGCACTGGACCCACTAGCCTGATCAGTCATTGCTCTGACAATATCATGGGAGGACCTAAACGCATATGCGTTTCCCCCAACAACCTTGATACCACAGATACTACAAAGATCCTACACATGAGCTACCTACAACTGCTGTTGGTAGCGCCTTCTGACTGACAAGAACTTGTGTTCCAGAGCTTGTTGAACTGGCAGGGATTCCACTTCTAAGACTTACAGACTTGTCACATCTGCTGCTACATCCTCTCTCCAATCATGTCCACCCGAATTATACGAACTTCACGTATGGAGTATATCAAGAGCAGTCTCGTAAGATAATCTCTATGACAATAAATGGAAAAGTTTTCACCAGTTTGCAAGATCCAGGTTGCAGCCAAGCTACGACACCACAAGTAGCAGATTACCTATGTCACATAAGAAGTACAAGGCATCTTATGGTTCAACACTGGACACTTACTGGGCAGGGATCATTTCTTTACCAACTACTCACTAATGGGAACCTGAACCGATAGATCTACACAGGTCTATTAGACTACGAGTAATCCAGGCATTGCCTGGACTTCAGGCTCCAAGGTTTCTGCTGTGGCTGACCTTCGGACATTGATTCGCTCATACCACCTTATGGACTTCCAGACTTGGTCCCCTAGCATGGGATCTCCCAGTATTCTTCCGTCACTTCTCCTGGCTGACTATGAAGCACTTGTTGATAAAACCTCGAACTTTACGTTTATGACGATCTTCCTGCTTGTGCTGGCTCCTACACCTAATGCCTAGACGTCGGTTGAGGCTGGTTTCAGTGTCTTCAACAAGATAAGCATTAAAGGACAACCGGACCGTCTTTTCAGCCTCCACCACCCTCACTGATTGAGAGTTTATGTTGTGGACGACATCATGGAGGGATGTTCTGGCATTCTGATATGGTCTTTGCCTCCTACTCCTTTTGGAATCTCAGTCGCCGACGTCCAAGGTCACAGCAGCCACACAGCGCAGACGAGGAAGCCCAGCGAACTACAAGTCATAAGTCTGGGTTCCTGTATATACTGCAATAATTTCTCTTATTGCTTATGTTAATTGGGGTCTTCCAGACAAGCTCCAAGAGGGAGGGTGTATATGCTTGTCTGTTGGGAATTCCATCAACATCAATAGCCACCATCAGGTGCGGCCATTTGTGAAATGGTGTCCCAATCTTCTACCTGTGCACCTCTGCTTTTGCGCATGTGATGTCTCAGTATTTGATTGAAGACCTGTGTGATAAACGGGTACCGTCGATCGTTTCCTCTTCTCTTTCTTACCTTATTCGATCTCTACGTGAGTTTGATAGATTGACGAAGCAAAAAAAGAGATGCCAACCTGGTCTTCCTTACGTCCTTGGGAGCGTATGTGTGAGGTCTGACTTGTAGAACCTATGCCGGTGATGGGGTGTTTGAAACAAAACACATCCTCTTATCCGGGTTGAGGTTTTAGTCGTGACCGAGTAGGTGTCGCCTGGCTCATAGTTTTGCGGTTGTTTTTGGAACGGCATCCTGAGTGAAACCATGGAACACATGATTCCTTGATGTCATGACGTATATCTCTTGGTAGCACAAAGAGTTTTTTTTGAAGCAACCCTTACACGAGTTTGTCACTAATCCTTGTAAAATCCTTTGAATCTGTACATCTGACGGTTGAGGTCCTTCCAGGCAACGGTATCTGCGCCACACCATGAAACCGTGGGATAAAAGCATAGTGTGTGATAGGATAAGTTGAGAAATTTGTAATTTCTCTAATAAATTGTATATTTATATACTTATCTCACACGCTAAATACCCTCCCAACCATTCCCGCATCGCAGTTCGACAGCCTGTACGCTCTAGATTGAGAATGAGGGTGCTGGATATGTCAGGTGATCATGTCGCTCGGGTCGTGTCGCACAGGATTTTAGTGGTGCGTGAACCATGAACACAGTGGTGATTTGGTAATGTGTGGGATGTGTTTGGGTGAGTGGTGTTTTTGAAGCTGGAAACGCTGTTCTGGGACGTTTCCACATCAGGATCGAAGAATAAGAAGATATGCATAGTGTGAGATAGGATAAGTACATAGCTATACAATTTTTAGAAAATTTACAAATTGTTTGGAATTAGTTTTTTAATACAAATACTTGACAATTTGTAACATAGCTGAATATTTAGGCGTTTGATATATTATCAAAGTGAATTTAAGTAATTTTACACATGGACTGGAACATATATACACGATAAAAAAGCAATGCTCAGGGGAAATCGTTAGTTGGTGTTATAAGTCAAAATAGTGAAAACTCAAGCATTATTACCGACGTTACCCTAAAAGATACCTAATTTCCAGGCAAAACTGATTTTCATTTTGTTAATCAATATGACGATACGCCCGTATATTATCAATAATATAATACCGCCCGTATGAAATAAAAAAATGTGTTTTTTTTACAAAGGGCCTCCAGCCCTTACACAGGAGAGAGTGATACATATAAATATAATCATAAATGTCACACATAGGGATACACACATTGTTTATCTCGTTTATTTCATTTAGCTGATGTTTGTTTAATATATAGATAAAGTTTTCATATGCTGTTAGAATAACTACAAAAGCGTTTATGGGTGACACAGATCTTTGATATATACTCAACAACAAAAGTTCCTGTGACACCAATATTTTAGTGTATTTTTCAAACAAGTAAAGTTTGTTTTTTCAATATTGTAGTACATGTATGGAATCAAGTCAGAAAAACGCAACTGCTACAGGAAAGCATGCATTCCATGCAAAATATGCAAGCCCCCCTACATTTCACTACCCAAGAATGGGTATATAAACATATGCGTTAAAGGGATTCCATATGCATTGTTTAGCATCGTGTTGACAACAAACACTCAGAAAAACAACAGAATTAGGCAATTATTCAATATTACGAAATGCCACGCCTGTCCGAAAATGAGCGTCTGCGAGGAATTGGTATGCTTGAAGCGTCTACGTTGGACGACCATACAGTGGGGACAAGTTCTATTCACTGACGAGTTTCATTTTCACCTCAGCCACAGCGATGGACGGATTCGAGTGTACCGACGTCGAGGTGAACGTTACGTCAATCATTGTGTCATGGAAGGAGATCGGTTCCGGGGCGGTAGCGTTATGGTATGGGGTGGAATTACAGCAAGACAGAGGACCCCTTTGATAGTGGTAGAGGGAAATCTCAACGGACAGCGCTACTGCGACGAGATCATCAGCCCTGTTGTTCTACCGTTTTTGCGTCGTCATGGCCCAGGCATTACCTTTCAACATGACAACGCCTGGCCTCATATTGCTCGACTTGTTCAGGATTCCCTTCAACAAAACAACCTGAATGTCATCCCCTTGCCGGCTCGCCCCCCTGATCTCTCACCAATCGAGCACATGTGGGATGAGATGGATCGGCACCTTCGACGTCAACCACGTGTTCAACAGACACTCCAGTAACTTCGAAACATGCTCCAGCAGATATGGACATATATCCCACGGGACTTTGTGCGAAGCGCCTGGTCCGTTCGATGAGACAAATATGTGTTGTTTCCATCGCGACCAGAGGTGGACACACACGCTATTGATGTGTAAATTGACATTTTGGCATGTTCATGTTTTTTTTAATGAAATCACGCATTTTCTGAAGTCAGTGTGGCAATCTAAACCATATGAACACTTACAGGAGTTTTTTGTCTGTTGCAAACCGAAATTGTCTCAGATTTGGTAAGAAACTTTGCATTAAATCTTATTCAGTGTCACAGGAACTTTTGTTGTTCAGTATATTTCTTTCGAAGATCATTGTAAAATGAACAAACACAAACTGAATTTTCTATCTAAATATAACATATTGGACAAATTCGTTTCGAATTTGAGTCTTTTCATTTTTTCTTTCATTTAAAAATAGGTCTGATAAAACAAGTCGATATTTAAAGAAATGTTTTCTCAAGTTTTGTACTGGTAAATGTGGGTGGAAAGCCTGAAGTGATGCAGGCCTCAGACGTTTATCACTTCGGTGAAACCCACGAGCACGTTAGGCCGTGGGCTAGGTATGACCCACGAGCACCCCCCCCCCCCGCCAATTGGGCGAACATTGTTACAAGGTGGGACATTTCCATATTAATTAACTTGGGTATTCTGTAAGAGAATATTAAGTATGTAATTGGAATATAATTTATTTCTGTGAATGCATGGTCCATGTTCATTTCAAGCCATTCATATACGATTTGGACGATTCGCATTTGGACATTTTCTGTAAATTGGAAACTTAAGTAGCTCAGTGATGTATGAATTAAATGTTAGTAAGTGAATTCGTCTTTTACCTTCGGTGGTGCCCCCTGCAAATTCACCTTAACTAGTAACTGTACTAAAACATCTGAAACTCAACTTGAAATGGCAAAATTTGTCAAAATATCAAGCCTGCGTCCAAGAAATTGATTTGTATATTTGCTGAAATAAATAACATTTACATTATGATCAGTTTTTTTGCACAGCTTTATGGTTGCCATCTTGAATATGTTACACATAGGTCCATTTCATTCAAAGCTCTGAAATCGACTCGAGCATTATACTGTGAACCTCTTATATGCATACAAAAGTGAGTGATATCAAAGTTGTCAAGAAGTATTCTATATGATTGTCCAAAAGTAGATCAATAATCAACCTACATCAAATTATGGTGTTTATATATAGTTTCCAATGGCATATAACAAATCAAGGTCGGTGAATAACACACAAGATGACAAGCCAAATCCTGAGCATACGTCCAAGCGTTGTTCCGATGTAGCTAAGCCGAGAATGCAATATTAGGTATCCTACTCTGACATTATAAGAGTAAATTTGTTCCAAACTGTGCAAAAGATTTTCACCTGGTAACATCACATGTTAAGTAAGTACTTCAAGAGATGTACTGGAACACGTGTTAGACGATTATAGTGGAATCAGGCACGCGTACCTAGAACATATACCGGATTAAAGGTTTCTGCGAGAGAAAAATAGTTTTGTCGGGATATATGACGTTCGATTTGCCATGGGTTGGTCCATACTCACTCAATACCAATTATTGATACCTCATTGGAGAGGTATTTATATATGGATTCCAGTGGTATATCACACTTGAAGATCAGTGAATCACTAGTGAGATGACAACCCAAAACGTAATCATACCCCCAAGTGATATACGGCAAAACCGTGCGAAAACCGTGCGAAAACGCGATATAGGGTACCATACTTTGAAAGGCTGTAACAAGAAGTTCGTCCCAACTTTTTTCTTGTTAACATTCAAAATCATGTTTAGTATGTTTATGGGCTTTAAAAAAATTAAGTGGGGTTTGGATGGGAGGGGGGTGCTCGTGGGTCATACCTAGCCCACGGCCTACGTGTATGTGCTGACAAACCTAGAAACGTAATTAACATAATTGGGGCAAACCGGCATTCGAACCCACATTTATAGGTTTCTGGCGTGCCCAAGGGACGCAACTCTGCACAGCAAATCGTGGCGCCTTGGACGACTGGGCAACCCGTGACCCCCATTTCTGGTTGAGGTAAAGTCTTGAAAGTCGTGTTATACTCATATCAGGAACAACGTGGCATGCCATTCTTGGTAGAACATATTTATTGGCCAATTTCTAAGTTCTTTAGGAAACACATTTACATTTCCATGTTATCACAATATAGAACCAAAACAATGTGAGTTATTTCATACAATGTCCATGTATTAATTCCCATATTATCTAAATGAAAAATAGCTAATTCAGGAAGAAGTTGTTCTTACATATGGATAATTGTTAACCAGTATTTAAAACTTGGAATCTGAAAATTAATTTATAAGGGATATCAACCACATTTACAACAAACCATACAACTTGGTGTAGAAATCTGACACACACAAAATGTTTTACATGCTCACAAGTGAACCTTCTCTAAACAGTCATAATGTTCTAATTCCCATACCTCACACTCATATATTAAAATGTGTTGCATTACATCGCTTTGAAGATCGACTAGAGGGTTGTTCAGTTCACCAGTACGAGCATCCATATCTCCTCAGACTACACTGACATAATCCCTAAAGTCCGACTGATTATCTAACAAAAACTCTTCAAGGTGATTTAGACTACGGTTTTAGTTCACATGGTTATACTACCACGAGGCAGCTGATGGTATGTATGTGCATAGCGTGTTTACATTTGTATCAACTGTAAGTAACACTTCTGATATGTTCGGAGCACAGGAGATTATCAACATTGGACTTAATTAACTGAAAAAACTTACTCACATATTGATTGACACATAGACTAACACCACCTGGCAATCTGCCTTAGTCAGATGACTTATTGCTGGACTATAATATTTATCACAATCTACAAACCAATTATTGTCAAAATTACAGTCGGCAAAAGTTTCCACAAGGGATACTATTTTACATTGTTTTAGGTATGATATAAAATGAGCATCATCAAGTTCGTTTAAAAAGACCAATAATATTCCAAAAAAGACAGGTCAATATCTGCTCGCCTGAACTGTCAATTCCTAATGCAACACCGGTGTAGTGTAGTGGTAGCTCTTTGTGAGCTACTATCCCGACCAAGGCCAATCTAACAGAAGCATTTGGCACTGTTTCTTCATCCGGTCTTCTGGGAAAAAATGTGCTTTCTCGAGTCGTGTCTGCAGTGTTAAACATATTATAGTGGTTGGTGTCGTTTCCATTGTGCGTGTCTTGTCACCAACCGTCCATCTCAGAAATATCCAAAAGTGTTGGTTTCTTGGATTGCCTGCATGAATAAATTACAATTAGTTGTCAAATGAAATATGATTTAAACTACCATTGTATAGGTAAACTTAGTATATTAAAACTAAACACTATACCAGAGATCATTGAAGATCTGGGGTAGAATAGGTCATCACACTATAACATGTTTATATTTTCAACAGAAGTCGGCTTCACTGTCAACTATCCACAACTAGCTGAGATACTAATAATTTTTTCCTTCCTAAACCTCTGTGCCTGCAAAGACGGGCAATCATCACTTCTTTCCTGTGTGTTACTGTCAACAGCACAAACAACAAATCTGAATTTTCATAGCATGAAAGTAAGTACTTTTCACACTGTCATAGCAGGGAATGTTACTGGCAACCTGATTGCAATCGGCGTGGAGGAGAAGACTACCGTTGTTCCAACCAGAAATAAGAGAAAACTGCCCAAAGAGGGGATCGTCGCTTTTAAACGGTCAGGCACCCCATCGTTTGGACCAAACTCTATCGACCTGTCTTTGTCTATTAACTTAAATTTTCACCTACCAAAATTCAACGTAACCGAAACCAGGACAAGAAGCAGTCTTAAATTGGGACCAGTTTGGATGATTGGTGTCTTCATCAAAAGTTGGAAGCACATCACATCAGACCACTGAATTCTATCAGACCATCGGTTCTATCTATTTTGCGAGAGTGCCATACGGCAACTTGAGGATACGGATCACAGCCAAGTCTTCGTTCGTCAGTGTTCCAATACTTTGTTCTCAACAAGAAGTATCTGTTCCAGGTGGAATCAGTAAGAAAACTTCACACTTGGCACATGACTTGGGACTAGATGATCAGCCTCTACCTATATGTGTCTTTTCATCCTGTCTCTATCTCAACTTGGTACAGTCTTAATCTATAATGTCGCCAAATTCGAGTTTCGCAGAGGAATGCTTAGAGTATCGAAAATTCAAAATGTTGAGGAAGGTCATGAATGTAGCAGATGGCCCAAACCATACTCTTTGCTGGGGGTTGTCATTAGTCTGCTACTCAATGATTTAACCTTAGTCCAATCCAGGCTTTGATGAACTCAGTGCGAACTTTTTAGAAATGAAAATTCCATACGTGAATCGAACCTACAAACTCACATATTGTGATCAGTTTTGTAAACCACTGTTTTCCCACTAAGCCACCGTGGAAGTTGACGTGAAGTTGTTCAGTTTATTATGGCATATCTCCAGCTAGTCCAATCTGCACGTGGCTTTTCTCTCGCACGCTTTGGGCGAATTCCTTTTATACCTCGAAGAAAATAGCCTCCCCAATGGTCATGGCCAAAGCAGCCAGGTCTCTAAACAGCGTGCTCTCAACCTTTTCAGACTCGCGCAGACGAGAGTTTGCCATTATGACCTTACCAAAGTTCATGGCCTTTTGTTTTGTACTTTCTGCAGAGCATGTTAACCACAATCATATTGAATTTAAGGGAAAAGACCCAAGCACGGGTGATCCAGTCGTCTTAGGCACCACGATTCGATGTGCAGAGTTGCGAATCCTGGTTCACTCCGATTATGTTCCTATGTTTGTCAGCACCATACCCATGCTCGTGGGTTTCACTGAAGTGGTAAACGCCTGAGGCCTGCATCCCTTCGGGCTTTACCACGACATTAAGCTGACACGCCGCGATGTAGCTGGAATACTGTAAAAATGGTCACTCACTCGCTCATACAGATGGATTTAATACAGATCTATTAGAAAAAATCATGTCTTCACCTTAAAGTCCCATATATGAGAGCGTCATTCACCTGATATCTCATTACTTGAACATTCAAAGGAATGACATCTTCCAGTATAAAAAAGGATAGATTTAAATACTGTAAAAGTCAATATATCTATAACGTCTGCCATAAATCCTGTTAACAACTCTAAATATACAACCTCTATTTTGTCTCTGTCATAAATGCCTTATTTTGGCTTCAGTCACACTAACTAAAATTTTCAGATTTTCATCAGGCGTCTTCTTCACTGTCAATTACACACACAACTAGTTGTTGCCAAGAATCCTCGTAACTACCAAAGCTATGACGTAATAATGGCGGCAACCTTACGTTTTCCTGTGTGTGCTAGAGTCAACACCTATTGTAATAGTAGTTACAATCTAGCACTTGGTTGTAATTCACACTAATCTAAGATTATTGTAATAGTTTTCCATAATAACAGACCATAAGTAACATATTAATAGTTGCTGCTTGATTGATAATCGATGGGGATATCATCTGTCCAATCATCAGACAGGGCCTCCCCCAGCCGACTAGCTAGCTGAGCCATACGTCCAGCCAGCCGACCATTGAGCCAATAATCCAATAAGGGTGTAAGCCAGCAGGCTTTTCTCTGCTGAAGCCACACAGTATCCATGGACCAGCCATCCACGGCAACCAAGCCATCCAGCCAGCCAGCCAACATGCCAGCCGACCGTTAAGACATCGTACAGTCGTCGCACGGAGTCAATGGGCCAACCGTTCATGGCAACCCAGCCGATCGACAAGCCGTCCAGCCAGCCGATCGTAAGGACACCACACGGCTTAAGCACAGACTCCATGCCGACCGTCAAGCCACTCGGCGTACAGTATGATCTACATCAACCGGCGGCTCCCACGCCAACCACGCCGATCGAGAAGATAGCCACCATACGACTACCGTTACACACTGTCCATCGCAAGCTGCACGGAGGTTAATTATGCCAGAATCATGGACACCGGAGGACGATAAACCCCACGGGGTAGACCCAGAGGACTACTATCATTATCCACCCCCACGGGAGCTACCCAAGGTCACTCGGAGGCGGAAACGGAGTGCTTTGAAGATCATGCTGACGGCTCACCCCAGCAGGATTACACGGAGGGCTATAAATTCGTCAAATTAATAGAAGAATTATTCAATCTTATGCCTGTACTCCAACCTCTGTTGACAGAAAATTCGCCACCCCAGATGCCGGTATATGGGGGATGTCATGCCCCTACATCGTCTTAACACATTCATTAGAATTACCTTGGGCTACCTACGTAGGCACGGTAGGAGACCAGATGTCCGATAGTCTACACAAGCTCAAGCAGGATGAACGACTACCCTTCATTGAAGCGGGAGTTATATAGGACACACGAAGATCCACTTCTGGAATTCACTCCGCCCTAGATTTGCTCTAGAGCTGTCTAGCCAAACCAAGAGGTGGATAATGTCACAACCCACATCAGCTCCCACGACATTCAGCGGAAAATTAGGACACGTTATAGATGACAAGATATCGTGGAATGATTCCAAACATCAACTATCAACTGCTGCAAATGATTCGGGATGGGGAGCCCATATGGACGACCTCATGGTACAGAGATCTAGGAATACCGGAGAGAAGAACCTTCATATCAACTGCAGGGAAAGAAGGCCATCTATTATGCCATCCTGGAATGGAACATACATCTTTACCAATCGTCCGTCTTCATAGCCACGGACATCACCACAGTAGTGGCCTACATTTCGAAACAGGAGGGAAACAGATCCGGCTACCTGATGAGGGAGTCTACACGATTGTTTGCTGGATTGAAGTGAGACATATACATGGAAAACTTAACATCCTTGCCAAGGCCTTTCTCGCCAGGGGAGAATAATAGCAACAAAATGGACACTACATTCACAGATCTTCGCTTGGATAACCACGTTATGGGACGCAACACATCTGGATCTATTTGCCACCTGCCATAACAACCAATTTCCGGTTTACATCAGTCAAGTTCTCAACCCAAGAGCTCACCAGATCGATGCTCACTCGATGGATTGGACGGGTCTATTTTGTTACACATTCCCACCATGGTCTCTCCTAGACAAAGTCATCAACAAGGTGGAGGAGGCTAATTGCGTATAAATACTGATAACTCCAATATGGCCCAGCAGGGTGTGGTTCCCCAGACTACTAAGACTACTAATGAAGAAACCTATCCAGTTACCTCTTTGTCAAGATCTGCTACGACAACCCAAGTCCAGCATTTTCCACAACAATCTGCCCTGCCTACATCTAACTGCTTGGAAGTTAACACGCAGAAGATGATGCAGACATTCGGATACTCTGATCTTGCCATGGCAAGATCATGGAGACCTTCATCCTCTCTTATATATGACAACAGATGGGACAAGTTCTTCCAGTGGAGAAGACGACAAGGGATCATACTTTATGCTATAACCATCCCTATGGCAGCGGACTTTATATAACATCTACCTCAAGACAATAAATCTCGACAAGAGACGATAGAAGGTTATAGATTGGCTCTTCATTCTGTACTTCAACATGACGTATTATCAATTGGAAACCATCACATTCGACATTAGAAATAGATTAATGAGCTCCTTTCTTCGAGAAAGTGTTCAAACACCTCGTATCTTCCCCAAGTGGAATCTGTCTGTAGCACTATTAGCACTGTTAAGTGAACCTAACGAGCCCATGGCAAAGCTACCTCACTCCAAAAATCCAGGAAAGCTGCTTCCTCCTAGCCATGGCGACAGCAGCAAGAGTTTCAAAACCTCATGCCTTAAACTATTCTAGTGTCACCCATAGCAGGCTGACTAAAAGGTACCATTGTATCATTGTTATTCGAAAGCTCAGAATTCCACCCCACGTCTCGGATCCTGCTCAGCTCACGAAATCAGGGTCCTAGCCACAAGTTTCACTTCATGGACATCAGTCTCAGTAGAACAAGTACTTTCTAGCTGTCAATGAGCCTCACAAAACACCTTCACAAGCTTTTACTTGTGTGGCGTGCAAACTGACCTAGAGGGCATATATTCCCTTGGTCCTGTTATTGCGGCACAAGCTATCATCCACTATTGATTTGCCCCCGATCTATCGAAAAAGAAAGGGGGGGGGGGGGGGAGACGAGGATCTGATACCAGCAGCATCAGAGTACACCCTTGATTATTCTGTCTATTAGGTGTAGGATGGATTAAAATCACATTGAGTATCAACTGCCTCCAGTAGACCGGAAGTGAGAACATAACCCGAGGTGACGTCAGCACTGGTATTAATGTCACAAATCCAAAGTTAACAAGAAATGACGTCATTAAGCAGAAATAGATTAGAAATGACATCAGTATTACGATCAAGATCAGCAAATATAATGGTAATTCTAGTGAAGGTTTCACGTATTTGACTGATTCTTGACACATTTCTGTTTTTCAAGTCCTCAGGGGGAGTTTTCAGAGGAAATTATCTCAAGTTAGGATTAGAATCAGTAAATAATAGTCTCCAAAAGAGGATAACTGTCAATTGCACAGGGGGTTACTAGAGGCAGATCCCACCGGGTCACTCTGGTATATTCTGGCAGAGAATTAATAGAGGTAGAAGTTTCGTAAGAATTATCGAACAAAAGTTTTCATGGTAAATAATTCAAAGAATACTACCTGGTGAGAATGGCTAAACATATAGAAACGGATATCAAATGAAAAAACAAGTGCCGGTTATCCCAACTTATCTTTTAATGAGGTGACCTTTTGGTTGATACTGCCAGACACTACACACCGAACCTATAATTATTCTGTAATACTGCTTGCAATTGAAGTCATATGTGTAATATTATAATGCAGTCGACTATGTTATGTTATTGTAACCAGGTTACAGGTGACAACACTCCGAACTAAAGGTGTTTCTGCTTTGGATATCTAGGCTGACACCGAAAAGGACGGGGAAGCCAGTTCAAGCATGTAGGCCAAAGCTAATTGTATAGTCATACTGTATGGCAGTGTATATTAGGGTAGTGTAACAGAATACAACATCGTTTACAGTGCAAATGAGTTATAAGGAGTACTTTTGAATTTAAATATTGCATGCTTCTATGGAATACATGTAGGGACATTCTCACGATCTGCATTCACGCAATCTCGAATTTAGGAAACGAGCTAAAGATGCCCAAAACACGAGAATGCGAGATCCAAATATCGTGTTCTCGCGACTTTGCATTCTCGTGTTTTTAGTACCTACATTTTGTCAAAAGTCAACAAAGCGAGTTTTATTTTCATTTCAAACCTAAAAAGCAAAACCTTTGTTAGAAAGTATACCACAATAATTAGAGGGAGACATTGTTAAACCTGAGTAAGCTATAGGACTGACGGTAACAGTATAGACATGACATGCAATTGGATAGTTTTGAACAAATGTTTATAACATGTCATTTTTGGTCTAATGTCTCGATATTTTGTCAAACCGCCTCCGTCCGCCCGGAGAGCGGAGGGTCCTGCGTTCGAACCCAGGCCACGTCATACCAAAAGACGCTAAAAGATGGTACTTGCTGTTACCCTGTCTGGCGCTTGCCATTAAGGGGCTAAAACAAGCACTTGTCGGCTCGGAGTCAGTATACTGTGTCTGAGTGGGGTATTCATGTTAAACTGCAGCATGGTATCTCATTGAGCTAGTACTATTAATCGGCAGCAGTCCGGACTAGTACAATCAGAGATGCACGCACGCACGCACGCACGCACGCACGCACTCACGCACACACACATCGCTATATAAGTGCAATAATCCTGGACGTTAAATCCAATTTCACCTCACCTCACCGATATTTCGTTAGCTGTTCACTTATATTCTTATTTAATGCTTAAAATGCATGGCATTTATTTTAAAAGTGTACCACAATAATAAGTGGGAGCCAGCTCAATCGGAGAGGAATGCGATTTGACCTAGTTTCGGCCTGAATATTCTACAGCGCTCATTTATGGAGTAATCGCATGGTTGTCAAAAACCTGGTTTAACGTGTTAAACAGGAAAATGATTGCTTCATATTGTTTAAAAACATGCCAATGTTGATTAAGAAATGTGGGGGAATTATTTCCTTGTAACTTTAATCTAAACAACAAAGAATTTGCCGCCGTATTCAATTCAATTTCAATTCAATTGCGAATGGTATGAAAGGCCACAGGCCCATATACAACGGAGTTACATGAAATATTTTATTAAATACAAAGTCAAAGCAACAATTCACTTCGTAACAAAAAAGCATTATGTGTGTACAAAGCCGTATAGTAAAATAGGTTGTATTTGAGAATCAAATGATTTAAATACATTTTTGGTGAAAAAACTCCAAGCTTAGTGAGTGAGTGAGTTTGGTTTTACGCCGCTTTTAGCAATATTCCAGCAATATCACGGCGGGGGACACCAGAAATGGGCTTCACATATTGCACCCATCCAAGCTTAGACATAACAGAGTGGACTTCTAACAGAACTTTCTTTGCTCTGTTTGTGAGATTAATTACTGACTTATTCAGATTCAGTGTATGGGTAAACAATATGCCAAGGTATTTGTATTCATGCACGACATTAATACATGTACCTTTAAAAAAACATTTCTCTCTTGTGGCCACTCGACACCTCTATGAAATATAACAATATTTGTTTTATCAAGATTAACACTAAGTTTCATTTTTTCTGAATATTCCGAAAGTATGTTAAGCTTCTTCTATAGATCAATAATAGTACTAGATATCAAAATCACATCATCTGCAAACAGTAGCATGAAAAGTTCTATTATATCAGGGAAGAGCTGGACGTCATGTCTACCAGACTGTATGATATCAACGTATAACTCATTTATAAAAACAATGTGAAAAGTATAGGACTTAAAACTCATCATTGACGTAAACCTATCGGACAATAAAAAAGTCACTCTTAATATCACCACAGCGAAGACAAGATTTTATATTTGCATACATTGATTTAATAATGACAAGCATTTTGTCTCCTAAACACTTATTTTTCAAACACCTCCACCAATAAGCTGTATTTACAGAATCAAATGCCTTTTTAAAATCAACAAAGGCCACATACAACTTACGTTTCCTGTACGATAAATATTTCTCAATGACTGCATACAAAGTAAATATGTGGTCAAAAGTCGAATAGTCCTTTCTAAATCCCGCTTGTGTTTCAGGGATGAAATCTCTCATATTTGACCACTGTGTTAATCTATAATTGATGATAGATGTAAATGCTTTACTAAGGATACTCGTTAGAGATATGCCCCAATAATTGTCAGGATTGTTTACGTTTCCATTCTTGAATAACGGAATAATAATAGATTTTGACCAGATAGAAGGAAAAATACCTGTATCAAAAATCCGATTGAAATATTTAACCAGAAAAGGCATAGTATCAGGGAGTGAGTGCTTGAGCATTTCAGCTATAACACAATCAATCCCAGCAGATTTACCTGTTTTAAGGTGAGATATAGCATTAAATATTTCCGTTTCCGTGATAGGCGATTCCAACAGCATCACTAAGAATTTCACTGACGCCATCATCATCACGTTTAAAGCACTCGTTGTCTACTAAATATATCGAATCATCTTTTGAGAATAACTTCTTGAAATGATGTAACCATTCTGTTTGGGATACAGATACGTTGGGGGTAGGATGTCTCTGAAGAGAACGTATAGTATTCCATAATAATTTCGGAATGTGTAAAGTACTGTTTAGTCGGACTAGCCGTGACAATTTAAGATCATATTTGAACTTTCTACAAAAGGTTTTATACACATTTCTCAGTTTGCAGTAGCGTTGTCGGTTGTATTCACTGCGACAACACCTATACCTTCTGGGAGCCTTCCTGGATTCAGATCCTGCTGCCCTACATGCTATATTCAACTTTGGTTTATCGTGTTTATTTTCACCATATTTAATCTGTTTCCTCATACAGGGCGCCGAGTCTAGAACATACTGTACCAAATATGTAATCTCCTCCTCTACATTAGCTTCAATTTTATCCATCAAGGAATTTTCATGAATATGCAAGGACCATCTAAGTGCTGTGATAAAAATGCTTTTCTTCGATTCGTTCCATGAACATGTACTGTTCATAGAGACATAATCCCCACAGTCTAAACTATGTATGGCACGATTGCTACATGGAAACCTGCAGGATAGCTCAAGAGGGAAATGGTCTGAATGTGATCGATCACCAACATTTAACATATCTACATACTGGAAAAAATCAGCAGATGCAATAAAATAATCAACAACACTAGAACCAGTATCTCCTACAAAAGTAAACTCGCCTGCTCTGTCACCATAAACTCTCCCATTTAGTATAAACATTCGAAGTACAAAGCATAGATTCAATAAAATGCGTCCAAATCTATTGATAGTACCATCGTGCGATACACGTTGTTCCACAGGGGCATTGTCGACATCAATGTATACATCATCATGTCCAAAATCATCACTTTCCTCAGAAATGGGATTATCTTCGTTGCCTGTGCGGGCAATAAAATCACCACAGAGTAGCACATGTGAAGAAGTAAAATCAGACCAATGCTCCAATATAAAAGCTTCCACTTTATCAATAAGGCAACCTGAATCCGATCTCCCTTTGTAAAATGTTGAACCTGCCGGAGGGACATATGTACACAACAACATTAAATCACATTTCAAATTAAACACAGATTTTAGAAATTTTAAACATATGAAATGTTCTATGTCGGTGCTAAGGTGAATGCACATGTTCACAACATCTTGCCTAATACAGAGACACACACCACCAGAACATCTACCTGACAATGATGTTTAAACTGCTGGGGCAAAGTACATTTCGTAACCAGGTAACCAGTTTAAGTTTGGGAAATCTGATATAAATGTCTCCAAGAGACACACAATATCAAATGATTGGAGGTAGGCAATAAAGTCACAATCATCAAACATTTTACGTAATCCACAAATGTTCCAGGACAACAATGACAAATTTTTATCGTTACCGGTTTTATTTCCATTCTGTGTCGAATACTGGCCCTGGCCGGATTGTTATCTCTTATGGTAGCCACCATGCTTTGAGGTACTCCTAAATTGTCGTTTGGAGCTCTCAGATTTGTGTGTGTCATGGTTATGTTCATCATTTCGTGGTTAGTTAACAGCTTACCATTTTTAAAATATCCAATCAGTCCTCTATCTTTCACGGCTTTATGTTGTTCGCGTTGGCGGATAGTTAAGTCACTTGAGACTCCACAACCGATATTCTTGAGTGTTGATCGAGCTTTCAATACTTCAATCTTGTCATCAGACAGCCGTAATTTAGCAATTAGCGGGCTTGGTTTAGAGGCATCCTCCCGTTGGGCGCCGAGTCGATGTGCACGGATGGCGTCATCACTAACCCATGTCTTGGTCTGAACATTGCTGTTCAAGATGTCTAGTATCTTTACCTTGCAATCAGTGTGCGTCTCCCCTGTTTCCCCTCTCACGTTATAGAGGATAACATTGTCACGCCTGCTAAATGCCTCTAGCTTGTCGATCTCGCCGTCGAACTGTGCTAATTCTCTTCTCTTTTCCATCTTACCGGAGATCAAACCGACGTCCTCGTACATTATGCTCTGGTTGTGTTGTACAGTTTCCATGTCACTCTGGAGTTTGGCCATCTTTGCTTCAATGTTATGAAATTTGGTGCTCATATCTCGAACCTCATTTGATAGCGTGGTTATCTGACTTCCGAGATCACATTTCACGTACTGGATTTCCTTCAAAATGGTATCTTTGACTTCTACTAAAGTAAGTGGTCCGGGATTCATTTCGATTAAAGAAACGCATCAGCAGTTGTCTTGTGTAAGTTGCGTAGGTTCAGATGACTAGTGGTGTCCTGATTAATTGAACTAATCGAAGATCAAATTCAAGCAATCAAACGTTATTTACCATTACCAAACACAGACAATTCGGCCCCTTGTCGTCAATACGAACGTTTGTTGACTGAGAGGGTTTCTTCACTACTTACTACATAGTACTTGGTCAGTGTCAAATTTAAAAAAAAAAGTGCTGAAGAAGTGTCTGTGTTTGTTTTTGTTAGAGGTGATCTTGTTGTACTGAATTGAACATTTAAAAACAGCAAGGTGAGTCCAACCGATTTATTGTGATTATCCGATCATCAATCATTAATTTACAACCACTTCCCAACAGTACAGACGGTGTGTTGTGTTTCAGCTGGTGCAGTGGTAAATGCTCGTCAAGGAAGTACTGCTACATTGTCCTGGAGACTACCCCAGCCTGCTGTCAGGGAGTTTACAGTGAGACGTTATTCATCAGATGTTCTGTTCCACGTGACCAACTACAACAAGGTCACGGACAGGACAAGAGCAGAGTTTACTGGGAACATTGACTCTTCAGGATCTGGTGTGTTCAGTTTCCTGCTGTATGATGTTGTGTTGTCTGACTATGGTGACTACAGATGTTACATTGGTTCACCAGGCTCTAGAGGGAATCAGATGTCTGACTGTGGACAGGCGCTTCGTGTCATATGTGAGTATTAGCCCACACTGATTGCACAGCACTATTGGTTATTATGTGAATACATGTATTTGGAATCCATGGACTGAGGATATAAACTATTTCAATCACATTTCCCTCAAAACAGTTTACATTTCATCAAAGAAACATGATTATCTGTGTAGATTCTTATCAAACAAATAATTTTGAAATGTTGACGAGCACAAGCATTTTGAAAAACGATCAAATTACATAAGGTACATAACACTACAATTGAGAGAAACTGAACTTATATATATGGGTGCACAGAATGTTTATGTTGTTGGTATTCGCCTGTGTGTTACCCTTGTTTCAAGGTGAACGTGAGTGGTGTTTATGTGATTAAGCAATCACATTTAATCGTTTAGTTATCAAATTAGTGTATTCAACTGCTACAGTGGGAGTAGGTCTGTCTGCGTAGATGTTATCTATTACAATAAAAACCTTGAATTGGTTGATACCAAGAAAAGGACAGTGAACACTGGTGATTCAAGTATCAGTAGGATCAGAGATAACTATCTAACACAATAATCAATAATTAGAAATCAAGCTGGGCACCAGTGTGTATGATAGCATGTGAATAAATACTCAAAGGATCAAAACATTATTTCGAGTCCAGCTGTCATTGTTAGTACTTGGTATTAGTACTTGGCTTCATTTTTTAACAAAACAAACAAGCTTGTGATGTCGATTAGAAGGAAAAAAATCAGATGTTCTTTATGAATGATTGCAGATTTAAGCTTTGAACAACTGACCTTTATTTGTTCTGAAGACATATGTAAACTGTCACCTTTATGATGAACAGCATGTTCTTGAAAATATCATGTCTATTGTTTGCATGATAAGGGAGTAATATGAAATAAGGAATTCATAATCAAATAGAACTATGCAGCACAAATGTATTCTTTTATTTGGAGATTGATTTCATAAATGCAAAGTCAGCTAGGAGATGTGTTTTACATCGGAATATATCTTCCCAACAACAGGCTGTGTTATTGATGTTACCCTGACTGCATGTTCCAGTAATAAAAAGGATACTTGTCAAATGTAATATCTCTGACCCCTTCAAAAAGGTTGACAAGAAATTATGTTCAACATGTAAAATTTACCACTTAAAGAAATTTTCGTTTTACTATTTGCTGGAATGTTTCTCAAAGATGGCGATTTGATAGTTGTGTGATCATCGTCTAAATAACATTAAGGCCTGAGCGTTTTGCACGCAACAGTATAAGCCGTATGTTTTGGAACATCCTTATTCCATAAAATTTCGCCTCTATCCAATAAATTCATGACAAGTGCCAGATAAAAGACTATACAGTTTCATTATTTACATTGTTTGATTGTATCTTGTTGGATTTTGGTTATTGTTTATCTCACCGTAACCAGTGGCGTCCATATCATTTCCTAATGGAGCTTACTATCATCTCTGCAAAAGATGAGTACTTTGCCCTATGAGACAACACTGGGTAGTTGGTTGCTGGTAAAATGTTGAGGCAGGCTACCATGTAACCTAATGACCTACACTATACATCATGATACTAAGTCTCCCCATATCTTCTCAACTCTAATTCTGTGTCGTTCACCACTTTCGAGTGCACTTTTCATCACAGTAGTGAACTACACATCAGCTCAGGCACATGTTCCACCATGACAGGTACTGTCCACTGGCTACATGAACCAATCGCCGTGAGCTAACGGCATGTATTTGGTCAGACGATTTCTGCCACAATAGGCAACATTCATCTTGCCAGGTAAACCACTGTACATATCTGATCAGAAAAGATTCCACCGCAATAAACAACGATCACCTTGCCAGGTGAACCACTGTGTATATATCATCTCCTTGCGAGTTTGAACCTCTGTAGAAATTGAGTCCAAACTGTATTTCACGTTAAATACTCCGATGGTTGCCTCCTCCCGTACCTTGCAATATTTGTTTGTTTGTTTGTTGTTTAACGCTGCGCCCAGCAATATTCCAACTATATGACGCCGTCTGTAGATAATCGAGTCAGGACCAGATAATCCAGTTATTGATATCATGAGCATCACTCTATGTAACTTGATACACTGACATGCATCAACAAGTCTGCAAGCCTGACAACCCGATCCCGTCAGTCGCCTCTAACGACAAACGAAGTCGTCTTTTACGGCAAACACGGGATGCTGAAGGCCTACTCTAACGAGGATCTTCACAGGTGTCCTTGTAACGTACGTGTCTTTGCACCATACCATGTTGGGAACATTCTAACGATGCTAATCTGTTCATGTGTCTAAATGTTACTGTAATCGACACCTGCTTGGTGACAGGTTATCCGTGGTGACGAAGTGCTTGGGGTCACTTGACCTTGCATCCATGTTGACAATTGACACTGGGGTTGGTGACAGGTTATCGGAGGTGCCATAGGGCTTGGGGTCAATTGACCTTGCATCTATGTTGACGGGTTGGACATTTGTAAGTTGCCCATGATCCTGGTATTCTTTTGGTGACTCCAAGTGTCGAGGAGGGGAAACATTCGTAAAATCATACTGTACATGTTCTCGTCGGTTTCTTGGGGAATGGCAGCAGTATAGGACACGGGGAGGTTGTGGTCGGATTTCTTGTGTGGTGCCTGGTGTCATGTTGGCAACTGCCTTGCTTGAAACCAAACAGCAATATATCCTTGCTGATTAACACGGTGACAGGTAATTAACTTCACCTGGCATTCCCGATGACAGAAGTGTAGAATGCAACACCCCCTACATGTATATCGGTTCTCATTCTGCATGGAATATTGTGGGGAGGTAAAACCCTGTCTTGTTATAAGTTGTTTGAGTTTCCCTGCTGGGCGAAGTGAATGTTAAGGTCAATTATGGATTCCATACAGATTGCAAAACGTCAGAAAAAGACTCTGATGTTTGTTGATTCTTGTCTATAAAATCATTGGCCCTTTTAATCATGGCGATTGAATTTGGTACATGCCACTTTAAAATATTCTTTTCATGTTTGGCTAAGAGCTATTATCACTTGATAGTACCCAACACTGCTAATATTATTATTCCCATCACAATTTTGCTTTCGCACTACTAATAGTGAGCAGCACCGAATACGATTTACTGAGAAAGTGGAATGTGGACCAGAGCTGTGTGACGGTGAAGTGCTTGATTGGTATACAAGTGGGGAGGGTGGTGGCTTTGTACTAGTGTTGTTGTTGTGTGGTTGACTGGGGTGCTTAATATATTTGGTTAAATTTGTTGCGTTTGGTACCCTGGTAATCTTTAAAACGGAAATAAAGGGCGGGGAATCAGACACGTTTGGAGCTGTGCTAACGACAGGGATGTCACCAAGCACAGTTTCTGCCAGTGTCAGAATGTCACAGTTTCCGTCACAACTCTTGCCACAAGTCACAAGTTCCTGGTATGGAACTACTCCTCTACGATTTCCAGCACAATTACAATTTCACAGTTGTCTAGACAGTTACAAGAATACGATTTCTAGCACACTTAGTTTCATGGTTCCATTCAGTCACACTTTACAATTGTATGTCCAGATACAGTTCTACAATTTCTGCCCGAGAATTGTTTGCACATTTACAGTATCACCGTTTCCTGTATATTTACCATGCTGCACTTTCCTGTACACTTGCAACGCTGCCGTTTCTTGTAGTTACAACGTTGTTGTTTTTTCACTTGACATGGGATGTATTGTCAAAGCAGCACGCAGGGGAGATATTTCCCTGTATATCCACCTGGTCACTAAGGGTAATTTTACGACGATTTGATCCGGCTTATAACGAAGCTTACGCCTTTGGATTGATGGACGTATCTTACCGGAACTACTGTAATCCTTCAGCTGTAATCCGCCTGATGCCCGATGTGTACAGTGATAGTACCCTAGGTCCCTTGCATCTTCCACCATAGTTCAATTAATCGCGATGTTCTTTGGTTAACATATTGTATTAATGTATCATGTTGCTGGTCCATTCCACACTGTGTTGCCACTATTATAGGATTTTAACCCGCAAGGTTTCAGTTTTGGTCCAACATTCTGGTGCTTAGAGATCAATTTCTACTTCAGTCGAGGGTAGCACACTAGACCAGAGCGGACGAGCACCATACTGACTAATATGAGATTCGAACTTTGTCACAACCTTTCTACCTCAGAACTTACCATATGTTACCAGTTATTCCCTTGAAATTAACATTCCCACTTCTCTAATCACTCTTGGCGACATCACTTGTTGATGACTTCCGTGTTCTCAAGTAATTGGGAGCTCAATACCTAGTGTTAGTGCTGATGCTATTCAAAACTCTACTTTCACTATGGACTGGGGGGCAGTCGTCTGAGTGAACATACACACTACTAAACACGTGAGTAAGTATGGATTACAAACACATCACAAAATAAACCTGAAAATATACATAAAACAGCCATTGTTACGTAACCAAATAATTTAGTGAAGTACTATCATGAATATGAAATAATCACTATGAATACATAGCATCACTGGATGCGCGGGTGGCCCAGTCTTCTAAGGCACAGCGATTCGCACGCCAGAAACCTATTTTTGTGGGTTCGAATCCCGGTTCGCCCCGATTATGTTCCTAGGTTTGTCAGCGCCATACCCGTGCTCGTGGGTTTCACCAAAATGGTAAACTTCCTAGACCTGCATCACTTCGGGCTTTCATCCCACATTAAGCTGACACGCCGCGACATAACTGGAATTCTGTTAAAACCCACTCACTCACTCACTATGGAGTGTGATATTTCTTTTGGCCCGTGTTGTTTGTGTATTCACTTACATTCAAATTTCCCTAGAATTTAGCATCACCATCCACCATTCATCTTCTATCCACCATACAATATTTTTATAACCATGCAACAATTAAAACCAAATACCAAGTTGGACTTCAGTAATTCTATTGCTTTTATCTTATTTTTGAAAATCGTATTATGATACGTAGTTTGGAAACATAGTTTGTCAGCCTGTTTCATTCACAATTGTTTTCTCATCTCCCTCAGTTGTTTACATACAAATTACTTGTGTTGCTGTAAAAATTAACCATATTTACTGACGAACATTATATTATATATTCCATAATACTTTCACATTTTATTTCGCGTACCGCATCGCCTAGCCGCTTTACTAAAATGCATGCATAGTGAAATCTATCCAAATGCGACTTCGCTGAAAACCGGACTTTTTATCCGTTCCCCTAAGCTCCTTATTAAATTATCATTACTGAAACTTACCTAGAACTCGCTTATTCAGACTTTTTACACTTCGGACTTCGGACAAACTTACGGTCCCTACAACCGATTTACGATAGAAAAGAAGCTGTCTAAATGTTCTCTCACTATGCTAATCCTCCACGCGTCAGGCGTCAATTACCGTCATCATCTTTTAATGAGAAACTCAGCTAAATATATTAACTCAGTATATGGTACGTGTCCATAAATAACGGTAAACACAGCTTGCTCACTTGTTACTGGAATGCCAAGACCATGCCCCAGGCCTGGCTCGGTTAAAAGAAGAATTGCAGTTAGATCCGCTATCTGACGTAGACGTCCTGAAGCCAAAGCTGCAATAGCGAAGGCCAAACTAACTCTATTTCTGAGACATCGAAAGCTACTCGAACATAAATTAACAGAGCAGACAAGGATTGAAATCATACGAAAGTAAAACTCATATCAATACAAAACAGGAAGTTTATGAATACTAAAACTCACAATAGATGTGTGTACCCTACTAACACACATGAGTCCAACAGAGGGACAGGTCAGCCACAATTGCTGAGGCAGAAGGCAACATCTTAAACACTTAAAGCAACAACAACTTGTCGTTATCAATGGCAATGGCTGAGCGACCAGCTAAGAAAAGGGGTATCGAACTTACACTTGCCAAGAAAGTTGCTAGTCAGTGCCAAAACCAAAACATAACTATTTAGACAGACAGACAGACAGACAGACAGACAAATTTATTCTGTACTTCAGGGCACCGGCCCATAATACAATGGAAAAATACTGTATATATATACTCAGTAACAAAAGTTTAGCAACACCCAAATCTTGAGCATTATTTGAAAATGTGAAAATATCAGAAACGGACTAATGCACTGACTTCACGGAGAGAACATATCGCACCAACACACCAAGTTACGCTGATTTTCAGTGACATCTTCATTTACACGTCCATTGCACGTAATTTTATTCACATCGGGACTCCCGTGAATCTCATCACATGAATCGCTATAAAACCTCGATGAAACGTTAGTAGCACTCATTGTTGAAAGGAAAACACTGGACGCTACACGATTTAAATTATGGGTCGACGCAGAGGAATGCCTGAAAATGCCAGACATGAAGCCATTGGCATGCTAAGGGCAGGGATGAGCTTGAGACAAGTTGGGAGACACTTTAATGTGCATTACAGCACAATTTCCCGTCTACAGACACGTGTTGCACAGACTGGGACCGTGAAAGATCGAGCCCACAGCGGTAGACCCCGTAAAACCACAGCAAGGGAAGATTGCTACATTGTGACGTCATCACGACGTAATCGACTAAACAGTGCACCAGAACTTACTCAGGCACTTCATCGCGCAACTGGAACACGTGTACATGCACAGATTGTCCGTAATCGCCTCCATTCAGCCGGTTTGCGGGCTCGACGTCCACTTCGACGCATCCCCTTAACGCCACGTCACATCCAAGACCGAGTCGCCTGGACACGGATCCACCAAAGATGGAGACAAGTGTTATTCACAGATGAATCCCGCCTTCTGCCTTCGGTTTACGGATGGAAGAGCCCGCGTATGGCGACGACGTGGAGAGAGATTTGACCCTAATAACGTCATTCAACATGATCGATATGGTGGAGGAAGTGTAATGGTTTGGGGAAGAATCCACTGGGGTGGGAAAACAGACCTCGTTGTGCTGAACAACACTGTGACTGCCCAACGGTACTGCGATCAGGTGATAACGCCAGTGGTTGTACCGTTCATGAGAGCTCACCCTGTACACATCTTCCAACAAGACAATGCGCGCCCCCACACAGCTCGACTGACTCAGAATCTGCTGCAACAACACAACGTTGACGTCCTCGATTGGCCGGCTAGATCTCCAGATCTTGCTCCCATTGAACACGCCTGGGATATCCTTGGGAGACTTTTAAGAAGGAACCATCCTAACGTCAACAACATTCGTGACCTTGGCCTTGCCCTCCAACAAGCATGGGCAACCATCACTCTTGGTGAGATCAGGAAGCTCATTAGAGGAATGCGTAAACGCTGTGTGGCGGTACAACAGGCCGGTGGGCGTCACACTCGCTACCGAGGGAGAGCAACAGTCATGTGTGAAAATGGTCAACAAACCCCCATGTCCTTTGAGTGACTTTTCCTAATCTCTCCTATTGCTGTCACAACTGTGTCGTACATTCATGAATGTCACATTGTACAACACAATGGTCAAGATGATAAAAACCCAATTTCTCTGTTGAGTTTTCTTACTTCATGTATTTCAATACGGTGTTGCTAAACTTTTGTTACTGAGTATATTTGCATGCTGAGTAGATTTAATAATGATTTACCGTTCCACACTGTGTTTCCTTTCGATGTTCATGACTTGGGAGAGAAATGTACCTAAGCCTTTTATTATTTGTTCGTTTTCAGCTGACATAAATCTTATAAAATTCTCAATGGAGGGAGGGGTAACAAGACGCTTGGGAAAAGAGTTTCTTCTTGCTCCAGAATACTGGTCACAAATCATAAGAACATGGAATTCATCTTCTACATGGTTATGTCCCTTTGAAAAACAGAAAGTGCAGACACGTTCATTATATGGGATGTTGTTGTGAAGCCCCAGTTCAACAGCAAGTCTGATATTATTACATCGGAATATGGCTATAAGTTTACGCTGGTAAGAAGACATATCACAAGTGATATATGATTCCACATTTAGTAATGACTTGAACTGTGAGTAGTAATTGTATTTCGTTGATGATGTCAGGGAAAAGTGCCAATATTGAGTGAGGCAGTCGTAAAATCTTCGTTTAAAATCTGTCTTGAAATGTTGAATATTACCAATGTCTTGGCTTAGCCATACAAAACCAAATCCAAACTGGAATAAAATCATTCTAATATGTGATGCCCATGTAATTTTACCATTATCATCAAGAGATTTTAGTATATAATTAGCTTGGATGGGTAGCCTGTGTTCCATCTGAATTAGTCTGCACCAGTACTTGACTGCTCTTGACATGTAGTTATACAGTCTCCTAGAACCATGTTGTTGTTGGTGAACTTATTTACTTTCAAAAAGGATTTGCAGAATCTGTTATGGACACTCTCAATAATGTTACAGTAGCTGGTTCCCCAGATCTCTGATCCATAACATAGGATTGGTGAAATCATCGCATCAAGAATATACAAAAGATCATGGTGATTAATGTACCCAAATTGTTTTTGATAATTATATATTGATAGAAGTGCTTTCCTTACCTGGGCTGCTAGACATGTTTGGGCCTTGGTCCAAGATAACTTTGGTGAGAAAATAATTCCTAAATACTGTACATGTTGACAACTTCTATCTGTTGACCATTCAAAAACCACTTTTCATAACTGCGAATAGGACCTCCATTTCGAAATACTATTATTTTAGTCTTATTCAGATTGACTTTCATGCCAGTATCATCACAGAATTTCTCCAGGGTCTTTATTTTCTTTTGAAGCTGTAAAGCAGTATCAGAGACGGTTGACACATCATAAGCAAATAACAGAGCAAATACATCAGGGATATGAGTAGATATAAACACACTGCCAATTTGCCAGTCAGCTGCATATTGAAGATGTTCAGGCATCCGATGGCTGGTTCAATTCCTGGAAGCAGCACTACCAAACCAAGCAATTTCGTGTGAGTGGCGAGAGCGCTGGTGTTGACAATGTGATGTGAGTGCGATAACAATGAAAATATTATTAATGTATAAAAAATGTGATATCGAAACATCAAGGGCAAAAACATCAACACATCAACCTGGAGTAAACGATCAGCTCATCCTACCGCTTTGCTTCCAACAGCCACAACGCGGTTTACAATGAGCATATAATCAGTCATCCTCAGTTATCACAGCATCACGTAACATATATTTCAAGATATGCCAAAACATTTATTATTGTTAAGGTAAAAAGATATACTGTCCATACACCAGCGTGAACGTTACCGATAAAGGTGAAGGCCTGTACTGGTTACCTGTCTACAGGTCAGGTGAGGTGAACTGAGGTTTAACGTTGATCCAAGATTATTGCACTTATATGAGGTGAGTGAGTGAGTTAAAATTTAACGTCGCATCGGCATTATTTCAGACATATAGCAACGAGACCAAGTTAATTCATTCACAAGTGTGTAATGTATGGAAAGTGATAGTTAAAAACAATTTATGAAACATATTTGAGCATAACAATTTTACAGTACTTTAAATTTACAGTAATTTTACAGTACTTGAGCCTCCTGCAGAGCCTTCAATAATGTCAGTTGATAATAGCATCACGCCGAATTTAAAAACAAGCGTTTCATTATTTACATACATATTTAAACATTTGTATACAGACCAATTTAGTTATTTAAGATGAGATGACTGCTGACACGGGAAAAGAGATCTCTCAGATTTATGCTTTGATATTGTTAATCCTTTGCGATTGCAAAGTCCACACGGTCAAGCAATATATGCATGACGGTGAACCTTTCATCACAAGGGATGCACTTAGGAGGTTCGTCCTCATCTGTCTTAAGCAGATATTCGTGGGTAAACCGAGTGTGGATAAAACGACATCATCGGAAAACGACATTGTTATGTCTTGACTGACAACCCTAGTAGGTATGACCGATTGTTGGTTTCAATTCATGAAGTTTATTGCTTCCTACCTGGGTGTCCCACCTCTTTTGCATGAGATCCTGAGTATAACTCTTGATGGTTTGGTCTAAATTCACTAAACAGGATAAGTATTGGAGTTAACGGTTTGTCAAGAGCTGTTTTAGCTGAAGCATCTGCTTTTTAGTTACCCACATGACTTGGCAACCAGCAAAAGACGATGTCACATTGGCCAGTAGAAAGATCATTGCACAGTTCTAAAATGTCTAGGATTATAGGATGATTTGAGGAGACACTTTTAAGTCCCCGAAAGCATGCCAATGAATCGGAGAAGATGATGAAATGTTTAGATTGGTTTTCTTGTTGAATATAGGTCAAATCTGTTAAGATAGCTTTGGCATTAGCAGTAATGATAGAACTAGTTTCTGGTATTCTTGAGGAGAATGGATAAAATGACTCCGGCACTTGCAACTTTGCCACCATCCTTGGACCTGTCTGTAAAAAAATGGATCTGTGATAATTGTATTTTGATCATAATTGGTTATATGTTTGTTGATAAATCAAAGGATTTGTTTCGGACTTTTTTAGCTAAATGAGGGTAAGATCTACCTCTGGCTTCACCATCTCCTGGGAGGAGAAGACAGAAGACAGTAACGTGATATAGCAATTAGCTGCGGTGATGTGTGTTTGAATTCTGATTCCAAGTGGTGGAACCAGGTTTCATAGATTTCGAAACAGGTTTTCATATTGAGGGTGAAAACACAATTGTCAGCTGGATTTGATTTAATTGAGTGCAATTTAGTGACGTATTGCCGTGAAAGTTTAATGCGGAGTTCATCGGCCTCCACATTCAAACTGGCAGCGGGATAGCTTTGATAGTGTATTGTGTATCTCTCTTAAGTGCTTTTGCAGGCTCATAGTCTAGTTTGGAGCGTATTAACGATCTCTACAAGTGAAGAAGGGTGGTCTGATCTCCTCTATAGTTGAGGTGAGGTGAAATGGGGTTTAACGTTGCGTCCAAGATTATTGAACTTATATAGCGACGTGCATGTACGTGTGTATGTGTGTACTAGTCCGGTGTGATGCCGATTTATAGTGTTAGCCCACTGCAGCAGTTTGACATAAATACCCTACTCAGACACAGTATATTGACTCCGGCCCGACCAGTTCTTGTTTTAGCCCATTAATGCCGTGCGACAGACAGGGTTACAACAAGTACCATATTTTAACGTCTTTTGGTATGACGCGGATGGGGATCGAACCCCGGACCTTCCGCTTCCGGGGCGGACGCTCTACCACTGGACCACGGAGGCGGTCTTACTGTCTATACATGTAGGTGTGATAGTAACACATAGTGTCCTACAGCGTTGTCCTTGTGATTTTTCACTAGCGTCGGTATAACATAGTTATCACACGCTGCTGTCTGTATCAGTATCAACAATGCATTTTAAAACAAAATTGTTAGAGTTGACCATTGTTCTTTTGTAAGGTCAAGCAATGTACACCTGTAGTCCTAGCAATGTTTACAAAATATTTCAGACATATTTTAAGTTTCAGGCGTTTGGTTTTTTTTAAACTGAACGAAAAGAACGTTGCGACTATATTTACATACCTACAACATACTTGTAAAGTCCAACAACTGTGACACACTTGGTGCAACACTCTGAGAGCAAACTCGATTTTTCAATATTATAAACTCAAACCCTTTTATTTAAAGTGAGTGAGTGAGTGCGTATTACATATTGTTTTACAAAACAAAACAGCGTCTTAGAAGGGGAACAGTGCATTCTCTAGATATATTCCTGGGTCCCAAGAGACACGTTGCATGGTAAATGTGACTTGTTAAGTAGAACACACTGCTGACTGAACCGTCACTACTTGTCTGAAAAATTAACAGACAATTGGAAGTGCTAATGCCCAACTCACACTAATTACTCTGTTAATCCCTATCCACCATGAGATGACATTGAGTTCATCTCGCGCAATGAGCTGAACGAGATCATAAACATAAACGTTGTGTTCTAGAGGAGAGTTTATAAAACCTATTTCATGCCTATTTGGGATTAGATTGTAATCCTCTTGACTGATATTTTAGTTAATGTTTACGTTTCATATCCATGTACGTAACAATGCAAAGAGAACGTGAGGTAGATGATTCAATTATAGCATGCAAGTCGTAATTGGTTTTCTATATAGAGACATTTTCCAGGTCCTTTCATTCTGGATTGATCAGGGTTTGTTGAGCAGCTATATTTGAAAATGTCTTAGTTTCATTAATGTTTGATACAAGTTTCTTTACTACCTCTCGATCTCTGAAAACAAATTAAGTCAGATGATTTTATAAACGCCCCCCTATGTCAAGTAATCGCCTGGGGCGCTAATTACGGCCTATATAGTGTTCTCAACATATTGCACATGCACTCGATGCAGTGGTCGTTCAGATAGCCTCTCATTATTATTATTATTATTATTATTTGATACTTTTGGTCCATTATCACCATACCATCACAAGTTTGTTCAATGTGTCAAAGTTAGAATTTCAATATTGCTGCCCAGGTAGCCATCTTGTTTTGTGTTTTTAAAATACATTTATTTTCAAATCTACCTCTCTAAAAGTTAAAGAAGACATAGGACTGAAAATATGTTTCGGAGATGGTTACCATATGTAATTCAGGCTCCGGGTTTGTTCACAGCATCTTGATAGATATATAGGTAGATAGAGAGAAAAAAATCATACAACATTTGTCTTAAACACCAGTTTCTAACAAACAACTGGACCAATGAAACTGAGACTTCACATGCTTGTTTCCAACGATGATGACACCGGAATTTGATCATGAGGTTGGAATCCAATTTAAAAAATTGTAACCATACCAGCCGTATGACCATTACTCAATCAAGTTTTTTTCAAAATCTAATGAAATTTGGTAGATGTATATGTAGCAGTGGGGCCAAACATATGGTATGTTTGCTGCTTAATTTCAATTTTGACGATGATTTGACCATTGCAAGTTGAACATTCGTCTCTTAATAATAAATGATAAATCATAGATACATAACGCATCATATCCAGATACGTCCTGCTCAAGAACGCTCAGAAGATGATCTTGAGTGTTAACCAGATGTTGCTGATATCCTCTGATCTCCTGACATCCAATGGAAGTTCATTCTATAGAGCAGTGCCAGCTCTGCTAGTTTGCTAAAACCTTTTAACAGGAGTCCATGGTGTGATTTGTATATGAGCAATACTGTCCCCAACCTGTTCATTTGGATGTTGAATCTTGGGCTGCATTTGTGTTGAACTGATGATCAAAATATCAGTTTTGTCAGCATTCAACTGGAGGAAGTATTTCGGCATCTAACTTTTGATACCAACAATTCAGGCAGTGATTCTCTTGAATGTCTCATAAACCAATGATGGTGAAAGTGAAATCGAGAGATCTTGCAATTCTTGCAACTCAATCAATAATCACTGGCGACATCCTGTGAGATATGATGGAAACTGTGATAGAGCCTTTGTAACACTCACGTCTGACACAAGCGTCTTGAGAAGAGTTGATTAATATACAGTGTCTTTGATATATCCAAGAGGAAAATAATCACTGCTACCTTGGAATCAACAGCATCGACACACGTGTCACAGCTGTTTCTGTGTTGTGACCAGTCTTGTAAGCCGATTGCAGGATATCTCCAAGACTGCACATGTTTATGGAGTCTAGCCGCTACTACCCATTCAACAGGGAAGGGAAGGGTAGACTAGAGCCTGGGCGATAGTTCATAAACACTTCTCGATCCAGTGATGGCTTTTCCGGTTGAGGCATTATCAGCGCTTCTTTAGTGCTGGTGGAACCTCGTTTTGAGCCTGCGATATATAGTCTATTGAAGTGAGGTTTGGCAGGAGAACACCTTGACACTAAGTAACAGGTATGGCCATGATTGTACTCACCAATGATGACACCCTAATTTCTTTAAAAGACCGAATCTGTGCACCATTGGAGCATGGCGATAGTGGTCACCCAGATATTTATGGTCATTATTGGTGAAAATATAACCACATTTGGTATGTTTTGTAGTTAGTTACATGTTTCGTTAGCAGTTACCATGCTTTTGATTAACTTCTCTCATGATGCATATTTGTATTCTTGAACCTCTTCTCTGAGGGAGTATGTATGTTTCTTCTCCTGATGACATCATTTATTTAAATCATTAGGATTGTGAGTGTTAGATTTTGGTCCTCAGCATTTATGCAGAAGAAATTGAATATGGATAACATTTACTTTTGCTAAGTAGATGCTTTTGTCGACATATTAGCCTGTTGTCTACATATCCAGGTCATCTACAGGTCCATGTATCTAAACAAATTTCACTTAAAGATAAGGTTCCAACCAATTGTGACGAAACAGATTATCAATTTGATGTGACCCTTATATACAAAAGCCATGTGTCTTTCGTTTTTTGTTAATTCACTTTCATGTGATAAGGGGGCTTCATTCGTGACTCGTGACTTGAAACGTCAAGTTCTGAAAACTCCTTCTTCAGGTTCAAGAGATTCTATGACGTATGCTACCTGTCTTCCTGTCTGTCATAATCATGATAACAACGTGTGTAATTGCTGTGCAACATGTCTATAAAATAAACCCTTTGATACAATTGTAAGTGCGTAACTTAGATGAAAACCATTAACACTGACATCAGGATAATTCTTGTATTCTCAAACCATGATCACAAGATGTAGTAAAATCCAACTCTCCACAGAAAATTGAATTGACCCTCTTCAGTCCTGATGATAAGACTAATTACTTGTGACATTACTAGTGGCGCGTGGTACAATACAATTATGTGGATCCATGTTAACATCTATTGCATATACGGTATATCATGTGGAAACATGTTGCTCGGAAGTGGAGGGTAATATTTGTTTGATGTATTTTTTAATCTGAGTTCCCCGGTAATCTCAAGCACTGAACATGAATCTTCAGTAACACCATTCATCACGAATGTGACAAAGCTGTCATAATAGTATAGAGTGAATGAAAGATTGACCTGGTTATTAAGAATATGGTATGAATGTCACACATAAAATGACCACATAACTCAAAAGATTTATATACATAATAATAAAATAACATTCAAACATTTTCCTCAATATTCCACGTTCATACACTCGTTACTCCCACACGGCCCCCACAGCTTGTCACACTCATCTCTCTCATACAGCATCCATATTTCTCAATCATCTCCCTACCTCAGTTTCAAGTAAATACACCGATTCATCTCTCTTGAACCACAGTCCACCTCAAGATGTTACATATTAGATTGTTATACAGCCAGCTCTTTCTGACCGCTGGCTACGCCCTCACGTCGCGTGACCGCGAGCTGCGTCCATACGTCTTGCCACGAGTCCCGTGCCGGTCCACGCTACGAGTCCCGGACACTACACACCCAAAGACACATTACTCACAGTGTAACAACCAAGAATGGGTTTACGTACATCATGGAGTAACTTACATACGGTAAGCTGACATTGTTTTACTCAAATAACAACGTTTTCCAACATGCAGAGACTATTATATCTAGCTTAAACGAAATCCAATGACGAGGTTATTTACATACAAATGAGCCTAACTTTGCTAAAACAACCTTTGTCAACTGCACTGACCAAAACTTACTGCAGGTAGTTCACACTTATTAAGTGATGTTTACATACTATTTGACAGGACGTACTACATTGGCGACAACTTTGTGAGGTATAGACTGCGACAGATTCATAATATATTCACAATAATGTAACTTCGAATCGCAAAAGGCATACTGCATACATTCACAAATTATTCAAGATGACATAATACGTACAATCAATATAATCAATAAGAGTATAACACTTACGCCACTGAAGCTAGGGACATCACACAAACCCCAGGGTCTAACCAAGACACAGCCCAGACACACGGTCCAACCTAGTCAATGTTTCATCAATGACTGCCCATAATTAAGATTCAAATTGCCCAAATTGCATGATGGTTACATGTACACATCAAGCAAAGCATGCGAGCCTGTCCACTCACTTTAACCAGCTTACATAACTTACAGTTCAATCACTATTGTCAGACCTTTCTCCAGGACACAACCCACACATAAACCAAAATAAAATGACATTGTGATCTTGACAATGTACAATGTTACTTTTAGGGCAAATTATCAACCGATGTAAAGAATGAAAACATGTAATATATTTTGCTTGACAGTTCAATAGCTTATGTATACCGTACGTAGTAAGCGCCCTTAAACTTCTAGACCAACGTGCAAGTAAACTTTATAAGCACCCACTAATAAGACCTAAAATTTAAATGATAGTCCCTTTTTTTGTTTTGTATATTACAGATTTGTGCTTGCCTTAGTCAATTTTCTGATAGTGTGAGTGAGTTAATATGTAACGTCCGATCGGCAGTATATCAGCCATATTGGGACGAGAACAAACTGAAACATAAATACCTAGCATGATGTCACAGATTGAAACCAAGTAACTAACCATTTCAAATATTAAAACTTCTAACCAACATCATATACGTCAATATTACATTACATTACATACTATAATCAACAACAAAAGTTCCTGTGACATCAATATTTTAGTGTATTTAGTGTATTTTTTAGTGAGTGAGTGAGTTAAAATTTAACGTCACGTCTGCAATATTTCAGCCATATCGTGACGAAACAAAATTTGACATTAACAATATATATTAAGCTATATAAAATTCTGCCGACGAAGGGCAGTATAATAACAAGCATATCACGGATTTTCGTAAAACCAGTTTGAGAATATGTTAAAATACATAATTAACTTAATCATTGGACAACACATTATAGAAACGGGCTATTGATCGCCACCAACTGAAGGTTGATCACCGCGCTGGGGACCGTTGGGACTTACAGTACTTTTGCATGTACTACTATTAAAAACGTGGAAGAAATAAATATACTTTGAAAGACGTGGTCTTACATACCCCGTCATGGGGATGATAATTGTACACTACTTTAACCCCCTTCGAGGATGTTGCCAATAACAATCTCAGTTACTGATTTATTCAACCAATTGTAAAAATGAATGTATTTATTTACAAAACATTGTAATCACAATTTATGAATCAACTGAATTTCCTTTAAAAAAAACAATTAAACGAGAACTTACCTGATTAAAAAGATCCTTGATGCCTGAAACTTTGAAAAATTGATCCCTTGTGATGGAAAAATCAGTGAGTGAATGAGTGAGTATGGTTTTACGCCGCTTTTAGCAATATTCCAGCAATATCACGGCGGGGGACACCAGTAATGGGCTTCACACATTGTACCTATGTCGGGAATCGAACCCGGGTCTTCGGCGTGACGAGCGAACGCTTTAACCACTAGGCTACCCGACCGTCCCGATGGAAAAATCAATGCAGTCAATCAGGACATGCTTGACCGTGATTCTTCCATCACAAGGGATGCAGAATGGAGGATCTTCACCTTTCCATACATGTTCATGAGTAAATCGAGAATGGCTAATACGACATCGTCTTAATACCATATATTCAAATCTGGACTGACAACCCAAGTAGGTATTTGCTTTTATTGCATGTAATTTATTTATACCAACTGGGTGTCCCACTTCTTCTGCATTAGATCTCTGATGTAACATCTAATAACAGGTTTATAATCGCTATGGCGTATAAGAAGTGGTGTCACAAATTTGTTGAGTGCTGCCTTAGCAGCAGCAGCAGCAGCCATTGTGTTACCAACAATTCCAACATGGCTGGGTAGCCAACAAAAGACGATGTCGTATTGGCTAGTAGCAAGTTTGTTATGTAGGTCTAATTGGATGCTGACACGAAATTTTTTAATAGCCTGGAGACAGGAGAGAGTGTCTGAAAAAATTATGAATTTCTTATGTTCAGTCTGTTTATTAATATATTTTAAAGCAGTTAAGATAGCCTTTGATTCAGCTATGAACATGGTTGAGTTATCAGGTAATTGAGTTGATAAAGTTCTGGATCCAATGATAGTGGCGCGCTGGCAACAGCATCACCATCCTTGGATCCATCAGTAAAAATAGATTTTGTAAGTATCATGTTCACTTCTAAACTGATTATATTATTGTCGATATTGTAGTTGATTAGTGTCAGATTTTTTAAATTTAGATAAGGTAAGATCCACCTGTGGCTTTTCCAACTGCCATGGAGGAGAAGAAAGCAGGCGAAAAGGAGCTATATTTTCGAGATCAATATTTGCAGCATTTATAAAAGGTTTAATTCTTATTCCGCCTCTCGGAGAGATAAGAGATGACTTCTTACTGTACAGTTCCTCATAAAGAGGATTAAATACACAATTGTATGCAGGGTAAGACTGATTAGGATATAATTTTGTGATGTACTGTAGGGAAAGTTTAATACGGCGTTGTTTAAGTGATGGCTAATCCGCATCAACATATAGACTGTCAATGGGAAGTTCTGAAAGATCCAAGGCAAAGCCTCAGACTCTGGTGATTTACGGGATCGAGTGATTTAAGATAAACTTTTACAGGCTCCACCATTGATGATGGAGCCATAATCGAGCTTAGAACGGACAAGTGATCTATATAAGTGAAGGAGGGTCGTTTGATCACCTCCCCACTTAGAATTAGAATCAACCTTTAATAAATCTAGTGCCTTCAGACATTTAGCTTTCAAATATTTAATATGCTGTAAGAAAGCAAGGTGATGATCAAAAATTATTTCTAAAAAAATTAGCTTATTTTCTTTCAGAAATGAATACAATTAGTTTTTGATTTAGTAAACTTGAATCCGTTCTGCTCTGCCCAAACATTGATTTTATTCAGACAAAGTTGCAATTGTCTCTCGATCGTGTGTATATTTTTACCTCGACATGATACATTAAAATCGTCAACAAACAAAGACCCGTCAACAGAGTCATTTAAAACCTTAGCTAAACTATTAATTTGTATGCTAAACAACGTTACAGATAATATGCTACCTGTTGGGACACCTTGATCTTGATCGTAAAGATCAGACATGGTGGATCCCACACGAACCTGGAAATTTCTATCTGTTAAAAGCTGATCTACAAAATGAGACAAACACCCTCTCAAACCCATGTCATAAAGATCTTTTAAAAGTCGATGTTTCCAGGTGGTATCATACGCTTTTTCTAAATCGAAAAATATTGATACCGCATGTTGTTTATTAATTAAAGCATTTTTCACAAATGTTTCCAGTCTAACCAAATGATCAACTGTACTTCTATTTTTTTCTAAAACCACATTGAATATTTGGTTAAAAGGTTATTAGTTTCTAAATACCATAGAAGTCAGTTATTTACAATTCTTTCCATTGTCTTGCATACACAGCTAGTAAGCGATATCGGCCTATAATTAGAAGGACCAGTATGATCCCAGCCAGGTTTTGGTATAGGTATTACAACAGCATTTCGCCATGATGAATTGAAATTCCCAGTTGTCCAGATATGATCGAAAATATTTAATATTGTTTCTAAGCATGACTAGGGTAAATGTTTGAGTAACTGATAATGAATAGTATCAGCACCCGTGGCTGTATCATGGGCGGTGTGCAGCTCATGGATGGAGAAAATTTCGTAATAATCCTCACCTTTATCAGAATCAAAATTTATTGTCTTTTTTTCTTGTTGGTCTTTAATTTTTTGAAATTTTGGTTTATTATCTGATAAGGAAGAGTGTTTAGCTAAAGTTTCTCCTAATTTGTTTGCTATGTCACATTTATCGGTAATAGTGTATCACCCTCCTTAAGATGATGAACGCCAGATTTTGATCCTTTACCGTTTATCCTCTGCACCATATTCCAAACCTTAGATATTGGTGTACGGGAATCTATTTTAGAGACATAGCTTTGCCATGATTGACGTTTATTTTGTTTAAATGCACGACGAGCTTTTGCATTTAACATTTTAAATTTATTTAAATTGTGGACTGTAGGGTGTCGGCGAAAATATTTCCCCGCCTTTTTCCTCGCTTTTCTAGCTTGTTTACATTCGGTGTTAAACCATGGTTTACGTATATGTGGAATTGTAGAGGATTTAGGTAAACTTTCGTCAGCAATTCTATTTAAAACGTCAGAAAACTCCTGAATAGGTTCAGTAACATCAGTGAAACATTTGGGTTTTATTTCATTTAAACACAGTATTTGAAACAAAGACCAGTTTGCCTTTGTAAAATTCCATCTTGTTGAAGGAGGAACATCAGTCGGATTAACAGTTGATAGTATAGTTGGGAAATGGTCACTTCCACAAAGATAATTGTGGACTGACCATTCGAAATCATTGTGTAGATAAGAGTCAGTAAGTGACAAATCCAAAGAAGTGTAAGTGCCAGTTGCTGGATGCAAATACGTATGGAAGTCATCATTAAAGATACACAGATCATTACTAGATATAAAAATCATCAAGTATTTTACCTTTAGTAATTGTAGTTGTACCACGCCAGAGTGGATTGTGGCCATTAAAATCACCAATGATTACACAGGGCTTAGGGAGCGGATCGTAGAGAGTTTGAAGATCAGGCTGCTGGAGAGCTGACGACGGCGGAATATACAGAAAACACAATGTAAATACAACGTGCAAAGTAAGTTGCACTGCAACGGCTTGCAGATTAGTATTGAGAACAAAAGGACTGTGTATAACATTCTGTCGCACAATGATTGAAGATCCTCCAGTGGCCTTATCACCTGGAGGAGAAAACGAATAATACGCACTGAACTGATGTAAATTAAAATTGTCTGTCTGCTTTAAATAGGTTTCTTGTAAGCAGAATGCCTATGGATTGAGATCCTGGACTAATAGATGTAATTCATTAAAATGAGTCTTTAATCCTCTACATTCCACTGTACTATGTTTGTTGAAGACACTATCTTTTAGGCGGATTGACTGGGGACCTACCCCTCACCCCACTTTGATACTTTCTACTTTGTTCTGTTTTGGGTCTAGATTTGTTCTGTGCAAGTTGTTTGACGGGTATTTTTTTATTTAGACGTTCTTTTGTGGGTGTCTCACCTGGGTTGCTGCAGATAATAAAGTAGGACCAGATGTTTTAGTCCACGTATAATCGGTCTGGCAACCTGTGGAATGAGAGGTAACAGGTTTGGTCTTAGAAACCTGCAGTGAAGCTAAAACAGCAGAAGCAAAAGATGGCCCTGGTTGTTCCACAGCAAGAACAGCCTTCTTTGCTTCAAAAAAGGATATGTTTCGCTCATATTGTACCCTTGAAATTTTGTATTGAAGTTTCCAAGGAGGACATTCCTTGGATGAAGACGGATGGTTACCAGCACAGTTGACACAGTGAGGAGTTTTGCTACAGAGGGCACTGTCTTCGCATGTTCCAGCACATCTATGACATGCAGCTGGATCATGGCATGACTTTGAGCCATGTCCATACTTTTGACACGTGTAACATCTCAAAGTGAGTGAGTGAGTGAGTATAGTTTTATGCCTCTTTTAGCAATATTCCAGCAATATCACGACGGGGGACACCAGAAATGGGCTTCACACATTGTACCCATGTCGGGAATCGAACCCAGGTCTTCGGCGTGACGAGCGAACGCTTTAACCACTAGGCTACCCGACCGCCCCAACATCTCAAAGGATTAGGGATAAAAGTATTTACTCTTAAATTGCAGTAGCCAGCTTTGAGTGATTCTGGATGCAGTGGGAGACAGATATGTGTTTGTTTTAGTAACTTCGTTATTTCTTTTTGCCTTGATACGTTTGACAGCAGTAACTCCTTAGGAGTGTAACTCTTGTCACCATTTCGATTTCAGACATCGATCAGAAAGACATCGTCTGTTATCACGGATGATGCCTTTACTACATTTCAGTGTCCTGTGAGGGGTAACCTCAACAGGAACAGTAGCTAGTGATTTTGTTGAAAGAAGTATTTGGGACCGAATTTGTGTTTTTTATTCGATCAGTAGAGAACCAGATCGCAATTTTTTTTATTTCCTTGACTTTACCAACTAAGCCTTCAATATCCTTTGATACAGCAAATGGATTCAATGGATTCAGTTTTAGTGGATAACCATTTTCGAGCAGACATAACGAGGAAACGAGACTAAGCATCAGGATTGATGACAGGTTGTGGAAAATCTTCATTCTCGGAGGAGAGAGCGAATCATCTGATTCGTGTGAACGGTTTTTTTTTGTTGTTGTTTTTTTTGTGTGTGGGGGGGGGGGGGGGAGGGGGGGGGGAGTGCCATGGTAAATATGATTCGCCCTCCTAACTCCCCACCAACTATGGAGAGTCAACATGGATCTCCAACAGACGGCACCATGGATACCAGGAGGCTATACTCAAGCAGAAGTACTTATCATAAGATCAATAAATCCACCGGATTGGCCCATGAGCCACCGCGTTCTGGCACTGGCATCTACGCAAATTTTGAATTTATAAAGTAACATACAAATCAATATACATGCATATTCAAACATTGCTGTGATAAACAGACTTCCAAGACAAATAATAAAAGAGAGCATGAAAAGTAAAGTGCTCAGGGCTTCGCATGACCAGCCGATTAATAGAATGGGGCCCATTCTACCACCCGTCTGGGCAAAGTTAGGGCCAAAGTGGTGTGTTGGGTTAAGGAACACTATTGCCGGCTCCGTCACCCTCAGTCACCAGACCCCCTTTCTCTGCCGACACAGGGACGCAACCCACGGCAAACAGACTGCCCAATTTGGTCACCTTTTACGACCAGCAATGGGGTGCTGTGGAAACATTCTGCCCCGGTTCCACACGGGGGAAGAGCTATTAGCGCTACCAAGCACTCACCAGGAGGAGGTTGCTCTTCACGAGTGCCTTCTAACAAGTAAAGTGTGGTTGATTGATTGATTAGTAAAATGTTTATAGGTGTTCGGGCAACTACAGTCCGTTTGACTGCAAATGAGAACGATGAATTGCAAAATAACTCGAAATCCAGAAAAGTGTATGAAACATCAATACGGTACTTGACCATAAATACCCTGTACCCAACAAAATCAAAATTACCGGACCTTTTCCACAACGCTCAATCATCTGCAAACTGTGATGTTTCAACCGGGATATTAATATTCTCAAACAAATCATTTATCATGACATTAAATAATGTTGGGCTGATCACACTTCCTTGAGGTGTTCCATTCTCTAAAATATAAATATCTGACAGTGACGTTCCAATGCGAACTTGTATAGTTCTACCCGTTATCCAATCAAACATACGTCCACAAACTCCAAGGTTATACAGTTAAATTGCCAAACCTTCCCTCCACAACATGTCATTTGCTTTTTCAATGTCCATGAAAACAGCCATTAAATATTCAGTACTACCTAATGCCTTTTTAATTTCAGTTTCAAGTCGCACTAAATGATCAGCACAAGATCTATTTTTTTCTAAATCCTGATTGAACTTCTGAAAACATATTGTTCTTTTCCATGAAGTACACCAGCCGGTTATTTACCATTCTCTCCATTATTTTATACATGTTAGAGGTAAAAGCAATATGTCTGTAGGATGTGGCTTCAGTAGGATCTGCTTTTTTCCAAGAAGTCGGAAGTTTGCCTTCAAACCAAATATTATCAAACAGTAAAAGCATGGTTTCAAGGCTGATAAGGGGAAGATGTTTAAACATATCAAAGCATAATGAATCATCTCCTGGAGAAGTATTTTTCCGTCCAGAAATAGCATTCTTTAATTCCTGGAAACTAAATAATGAGTTGTAATCAGTAATATGATGTGTTGGACAATGTAAGATGTCAGAGAATTCTGATTCAAGTGTTTCTTTATAGCGGAGAAAATCTGAGTTAAAGTTATCGGTACTTGATACTTTTTTGAATGACTGAGCCAGTGCATTACTCTTGTCAATAGACGGAATAGCACGATTTGAACTAGAACTACCAGAAATATGTTTCACTTTCCTCCAGACCTGGGATAGAGGTGTATTGTTATTTATAGAACTGGTGTAATTGGACCAAGACAAACTTTTGCTTCAATAACAGTTCTTTTCAGTAATGCGGAAGTCTGCCTATACTTAATTAAATCACACGGCAATGCGGATCTTTCAACAATTTTCTTTGCCCTCTTCCTGGCATCATGTGCTGATTGACATTTATCCGTCCACCAACAAACAGGCGGTTTAAGCGGACGTTTACCAGAACTTCTGCCTATAAATCTATTGGCAGCATCAATAATGTTAGGGACAAAGCATTTGGAAAACTGCTCCATATCAATAGAGTTTATAGCAGGTGTGATTGTGTCAGAGCACAAAGCAGTAAATGCAGACCAGTCAGCTTTAGAGAAAATCCACCGCTGGGGTGTACCACTAAGTTCAGTGAGTGGGTCAAGTTGAGGGCTAGTAAACACAGGATAATGATCACTACCAAAAGGATCCTGCAAAAACACTTCCCAATCACAATGTGGAGCCAGTTGTGGACTGACAATGGTCAAATCCAGGGCCGAAAATGAACCAGAAGCCAAGTCATACCGGGTCATAGAACCATCATTAAGAAAGTAAGATTCTTTTCATCAAGTAGTGTCTCAATGCCTTAACCCCAGCATCCAACTTACTAGCTGCCCACAATTGACTATGACTATTAAAATCACCACACACAACTGTAAGAGTGTACAGCGTGTTCAAAAGAGAAATTTAGTCATCATAGGTAGCAAGAACATTATTATGGACATTAAAAATGGAGACCGATCTTTTATCCTTCAAATGAATATTGACTGCATTCGCTTCTAATTGGGATGGTGGTAATGTTAGTTCATTAAATGACAAAGTATCCTTTATGAGTATAGCACAACCACCTCTAAAACCAACCTGACGATCTTTACATAGGCAGACATAACCTTCCCTACGGAATTGCTGTTTAGGATTCAGGAAGGTCTCCTGAAGACATATAACATCAGGCATTGGGTCAAGACTGTTAATAAAAACCTTGAATCCCGGACCATTAGCATTTACTGATCTAGCATTCCACTGAAGGATCAAGAGAGCCATAAGAAGGATTAAGACTTCCATTGTTGACACTTAACCAAGCTCGTCAGATCATCCGGTGACAATTTTAACCCCAAGAAGTACTGGCCAGCTGACACTATCGTCTGGAGACAATCAGACTTAAATACACGAGTAGTGCCAAAATAAGCAGCTATACAAATAACAAAGATACATTGTTAAATAAAGGTTTGCAAGATGATTCAAACATGATGTCAACAACAGGATCAGTCTGACATTCAACTTCCAGAGTGTCAGTCTGAGAGTACTAGCAGTCACCATGACTGGAGAAGACACAACATCAGAAATAGTAACAACCTGAGACAGTTGTTTTGCTTCAGGAGGTGGTTTAGGGACTGCTGGAACCTGAGCAACATCTCAATCTCCACGCACGTGTCGAACAGCCTGAGAATAAGACAACTTACCCTCAACTCGGACTTTCTGAATCTGGACAGCTTCCTGGTATTTAATACAACCCTTGTAAGCCGCAGAGTGAGCACCACCACAGTTCTTACATTTAAGTGAACTTTCATTGCACTCTTCATATCTGTGCTTCCCTCCACATTTAGCGCACACATGATGAGTGCTCCTACACTTAGCAAAAACAAGCCCAAAGGGCTGACACTTGAAGCATCGCAGAGCAGCAGGAACATACATCCGGATTGGAAATCTCTGGAAGAAAATGACAACATGATCTGGTAAAAACTGGCCAGTAAATGTAAGAAGAACAGATTTAGTGGGAACTTTATCAGGCCCCCGATTCAGACGCACTGTACAGAACATAAATTGTAACACAGGTTTTAACTCGTCCTGAAGTTCATTAATCTCAATATCCAGATCAATACCATAGATGACTCCATGTGTTCTCATTAAGGATTCAGGCTCATGAGTGGTGACAAAATGTTCATCAAGTTCTGTGACCTGCAAAAGTGTTTTGGCAGCCTCAACAGGCTGTGACACTAACATCTCCCCTGGCCATCGCTTAACACTGACTATTTCTGTAGTGACCTTAGCCAAGGCTCGAGCCAAAGCACGCTGTGTAATAAGTTGACAGAGGGTCGTTGAAACATCGTCATATTCATCTACATCGGCTTTAAAGATGACAGTGGTTTTTGACCTGCGCTGGATCATCAAATACAAAAGTAAGATCAGACCAAGCAGTAGGAGGTACAGTATTTGGTGGCTTGGCAACACAGGCCTCTTTAGAAGTACCATCTGGAATACGACCAATTCGCTTCCTCCCTGAAGCCACCACTTTAAATCCGTCCTCTCATTCCATTCTGTTGTCAGCCATTGCCGAGGACAATCCTCAACAACTGACTGTAACAAACAGCAAACACCAAATAAAAATGAAAAGTTTGAATGCAGTCCAACACAAGAGAAATCAAAAGCCAAAAGAACCAAAGATGAAGTACCATAAACAGTCAAGTGTGTTGTATAACACCAGACAAGTTGCTGAGAAGCAAAAGACGTCCGAAATCGACGGCAGTCGAGACCGAACTCCAAGTAAAGTGTGCTTTTCAATATTGTAGTACATGTATTGAATCAAGTCACACAAACGCAACTGCTACAGAAAAGCATGCATTCCATGCAAAGGTTGACTTTTACGCAAGCCCCATGCATTTCACTACCCAAAAATGGGTATAAAACATGTGCGTTGACAGGATTCCACATGCATTGTGTAGGATTGTGCTGACAACAACGACTCAGAAAAACAACAAAATTACACAATTATTCAACATCACGAAATGCCACGCCTGTCCGAAAATGAGCGTCTGCGAGCCCTTGGCATGCTTGAAATAGGATCGAGTCAACGTGATGTTGCAAGACAACTTAACGTCCCCAGAAACACAATTTGGTGTATATGGCAACGTTTGCAACAGACGAATGCAGTCAGAGACCATCCTCGGAGTGGCAGGTCACGCATAACCAATAATCGACAAGACAACTGGATTCGAACAACACACCTACGAAATCGATTCCAGCCAGTAACAGTTACTGCAAGAAGCATCCCTGGCCTTCGACGAATATCTTCACAAACCGTACGTCGCCGCCTCAGATGTGCAGGGATTGTCGCCAGAAGACCCGCCAGACGTCCCATGTTGAAGGGAAACTACCGTCAAGCACGTCTTCAGTGATGCAGACACCGTATACGCTGGACGGCCATGCAGTGGGGACAAGTTCTATTCACTGACGAGTCTCGTTTTCACCTCAGCCACAGCGATGGACGGAGTCGAGTGTACTTACGTCGAGGTGAACGTTACGTCAGTCATTGTGTCATGGAAGAAGATCGGTTCGGGGGCGGCAGTGTTATGGTATGGGGTTGGATTACGGCAAGACAGAGGACCCCTTTGATAGTGGTAGAGGGAAAACTCAATGGACATGCAGCGCTACCGCGACGAGATTATCGACCCTGTTGTTTAACCGTTTTTGCGTCGTCAGGCAGGCATTACCTTTCAACATGACAACGCCTGGTCTCATATTGCTCGACTTGTTCAGGAGTTTCTTCAACAAAAGAACGTGAATGTCATCCCCTTGCCGGCTCGCTCCCCTGATCTCTCACCAATCGAGCACATGTGGGTTGAGATAGATCGCGCCTACGACGTCAACCACGTGTTCCACACTCAAGGAACTTCGAAACATGATCGAGCAGATATGGACAGATATCCCACAGGACTTTGTGCGACGCCTGGTCCATTCCATGAGATTTGAGCAACCATATCTCAATTAAAATTTCATTCTGGCTCAAAATTGTTTTGTTTTGCTCTTCACAAACATAATGCTTTCTCCAACTTCACTCTGTCCATTTTATCATGTTCGTGATTCTTATTTACTATATAGAACATTTCTGGGGGGTGCTTAACTTTTTTGATATGTATTTATACTTTTTGCTCAGTGGCATTTGCTACTTCGCCACTATCCTTGCATCCATCTGTAAATGTTTTTCTCTCATTTGTAGATATTCCTGTTGAAAAAAACAACATTTGTTTAAATTGAGTAAGAGTAAGGTCTACTTCCGATGGCACTATTTGCCAAGGAGAATAAGACAAAAGCTGATAAGGTGAAATAAGTACTAAATTCATATTAGCAGCTTAAATTTGAGGATTCCTAAGGTGGACCCAATTCAGATTTACTTTGAAACAATCTCCTTAAGGAGTATTGAAAACACAGTTGAATGCAGGGTTAGAGGGGAGGTTGGATAGCCTAGTGGTTAAAGCGTTAGCTCGTCACGCTGAAGACCCGGGTTCGATTCTTGACATGGGTACAATGTGTGAAGCCAATTTCTGGTGTCCCCCGCCATGATATTGCTTGAATATTGCTAAAAGCGGCGTAGAACCTCACTCACTTACTGACTTTAATGGGTTAGAATGTAATTTAGTGAAGGGATAACTTGATACGACGTTGCTCCGAAGAAGGTTATAGTTATAGGTTGTCAATGTGAGATGTTCTAAATGCACCAAGACATAGTCTTACTCCCTGATTATGTATGGGATAAAAATTCTCGAAATTACTCGTACATGCTCCACCATAAACAATGGAACCATAGTACAATTGAGAGCGGATAAGGGATCCATGTTATTGAATATTTTTTTTATCTGATCTTCATCCCACTTTGAATTTGCAACTACATACAGCAAGACTAGAGCCTAGAAAAGTCAAATGTCGATCAAAAATGAGTCCCGGGAACTTGGCTTCATCTACAACTTTGATAGTGCTATCTAAAAACAGTTCGGAATCTTTATGGTTCTTGTACTTCCTGCAAAAATGAATACAGTTGGTCTTGACTTTTGAAAACTTAAAGCCATTTTCAAGTGACAATTTCCATTTTTTTTGCCGTGACAGGATATATCAAAGTCATCCGGAAAATGTGACCCATCAAGTGAATGATTTAATACTTTTGAAAGGCTATTGATATTTATGCAAAATAAAGTGACACCCTGATCCTGATTATTATGGTCAGACAGGGTTTGACCCACAGGAACTTGAAACTGTCTGCCTGTTAAAAACTTTGATACAAACTGAGACAAACGACCTATCAACCCAAAATCATGAAAATCTTTTAGATTACCATGCTTCCACGTTGTATGCTTTTTCAAGATGGATACATCATGTTGTTTGTTGACAATGGCATTTTAGATATATGCTTCTAAACGTACTAAATGTTCAATGGTACATTTGGTATTTGTTAGGGTGTTAGTTTTCAAATGCCATTTTAATCAATTATTTACAATCCATTCCATAGTTTAAAAACTCAGCTTGTTATGGAGGTGGTGAACGCTCGATTTGGAACCTTTTCCTTTAATCTTTTGAATCATATTCCTCACCTTGCGCATATGTGTTCGAGAATTGATCCCTGAGACACAATTTCTCAATAACTAACCTTTATTCTGTTTAAAAGTATAACATGCTTTAGAATTTATAATTTTAACATGATAATTATAAATTATGAACAGTAGGGTTTCAGAGGTAATATTTTTCAGCCTTTTGCAGCCCACTTCCACACAAATCATCATGGATCGACCATGTAAATTCATTTAACAAATTAGAACCTGATATTGACAGATCTAATAGCAGGATGTAAATATGTATTGGAAACATCATATGTCATTATCAGAGATAAAATCCTCTAGCAGTTTCCCTTTAGAATTTTGATTGATGCTTCCTCATAAGGGATTTTGACCGTTCAGATCACCCATTATGATACAGGGTTTAGGAAGCTGATCATATAGAGATTGTAGTTCAGGACGGTTAAGATTAGAGAAGGGGAAATATAGAGAGAGCAGAGTAAATGCAATGTGAAAAGTAAGTCGAAATTGCAATAACTTGGAAATGGTATTAAGGGGCACAGGACTGTAAATCACGTCCTGTAGCACCAGGATAGAAGATCCTCCTATGGCTTTAGCACCCGGAGGTGAAAACTGAATTATATGAACTGTACTGACGGTAGTCAAATGTATTTGTTTGCTTGAGATATGTCTCTTGAAGATTAATTGCTGATGGCTTATAATCATGCACGAATAATTGAACTTTATAAAAAAATTGTCCTTAGGTTAGACGGGGGGGGGGGGGGGGGGGAGGGGGGGTGGTATAGAGAGATCACAGAGTAAATGCAATGCGAAAAGTACGCCTTATTGTCATAGCTCGGAAATTGAATTAAGGGACACAGGACTGAGAATCACATCCTGTCGCACCAGGATAGAAGATCCTCCAATGGCTTTAGCACCCGGAGGTGAAAATGAATTATATGAACTGTACTGATGGTGGTCAAATGTATTTGTTTGCTTGAGATATGGCTCTTGAGGATTAATTGCTTATGGCTTTAAAGTATGTATAGATAATTGAATTTAATTACAATTTGTCCTTAGATCGCTGCAATTCCACTGACTTACATAGCTATGACTATTCATGTTATTGGCAGTGGAAATACTGGAGATCTACTTTTCCCCGCCCGAATTTATTCAAAACCTGCACAGGGTCATGCAGACCCTTGGGCACACTATCTGTTTTGAGTAATCAATTTTTTAACTTGTAATTTTAACTATGTGGATTAAACTTTTGGTGGTGGATCAGTCTTGGATTCAGTTGATGCAATAATCTCTTCTACAGTTGAAGTTGATTTGACAACTGTGTACTTATCTGTGTTTGCCCAAGTGATGTCAGCCTGACCTTTTTTCTAAGAGCCTTAGGTGCGTATTACGGTTGGGTACAGTATATCTGTACCCGAGAGACATTACATTGATTATCTGCAAGATTGTACGTGCTGAAACTGTCTGAATATTGAAATCTGTCATTGTTTTCATTTCACTGTTTGACAGATATTCAAGACCCGTACATAGTTGCCTTGGAAACAGTTAAGGATGACAGCAGTGTCAGTCTGACATGTTCCTCCTTTACCCAGACCCACTACTTCTACCACAACGGCTATATCCCTGATATGTCTTTCACTTGGAGGAAGAATGGTGACCAGCTGGAGACAGGAGGCAGGTATCACCTGACGGTAGATCGTCGCTGGTTGTCGGGGTACGGCGACCGATTTTACTACCACAGCACTCTGACCATCAGTGCTGTTGTGCAGGAGGGAGATCGCTTCACATGTCAGGCTGACGGACACCAAGGGCTGAGGACTGACTGGAGTGAGGTGTATAGTCTGATTAGAAGTAAGTACATAATGCAATAATTGTGTCTTATTCACTTTTATACATCAATCGTTATGGTAACATTAGTTTTATGTAGCAAACAGATTTACACTTCCATATTATTTACATCTTCACTGACTATATGTGAGTGTACCTGTGTGTTTACAATTCCTGATATGTATCTATTTAAGGTTTCAACTGCATTTTGTAATGTACTACCGTGATGTGATTGTGTTTATTATCTGCAGCTGTGTGAGAAACGTTAACTGCCAGGTTGCCCACTTATGGACTGCATTGTCGCACCTTGTCACTTATAACCAGGAATATACAAGGCATCACCTGTAATATTCTACACACACGACCAGTGAGCAGTAGTCCTATTACTACAGCAAAAGGAAGTGACGGGGTCTTGGGACGGGCACTGTAACAAACAAACATTTGTCAGTGTATAAACACATACCAGAATCTTAATAAAACAATGAAATGAGAAAATAAGATATTCCAAGAAAGAAACATGCCTCCCTTCTAACCTGACAATAAGAAGGCGACGTGAAAAGAAAATATTGATTATTCTATAGTTCATTGGCTAACTGTAAACAGAAAATTGTCAGCGGCACCCTATTTGTCTCAGATCTGTTAGAAAAAAGTGTTTAAGTGAATGAAAAAACATTGTTTTTTGATACAATGCTGCAATATAAGATGCTCTAAGGATGTGTAACATCTGCTCCACTAACAATTAGCACGATATTTCGTTTGAAAATGATTTTGTTTTCCACCTGACCATAACTACATAATATCAATGCGAAAATGTACCCCCAAATGGGACAGATCTTTTCAGAAACAACTACAGATACAAGGATGACATTAAGCGAAAAATGTTTGGTATTCTAAACCCAGAGCACCGCACTGCCAATTTCTCTGAAACCACCATATATGTTCTTTTGAATAAAATCTCAAGGTTACCTCAAGAATACAAGGTTACATTAGAATTAACTTATGCATTTTAGACCGATCAAACACATGACTAGCATGAAGTCGACATTAGCCAATCAGAAAGCAAAATTTGACAGCACTTAACCTTTGCACTTCACCCATGCTCTTTTGTCGCTCGACCTGAGTCTAAGGCTCTGTAAATGCATCCATTTGCAGTGATGAGAAAAAAAAACACCATTGATTCCAGTGAATGGTTTGGAAAACAAGAGTAGTCTCTACCCGGCAACTGTAACCTCGAGGAACCATGGATAGAGAAATATAATGATTGTGTTCACGAAAAATTAATATCACCTTTGTTGTGTTTCATTAACCTGATTGCCTGAAAAAAATGTAATTAAAAAGTCCAAATCTAATACGGTGCCAGGGCCTGATGGTATTCAAAACCGGTTTTGGAAACTATTCACTTGTGTCCAAACATCATTACTTTACTGTCTGGTTTCATTCTCTGGTGGTGACAGGAGATTTTCCGTGTTGGTTGTGCAGAGGTTGAACAATACTTCTCCCAAAAAAATGTGACTGATCCCCAAAACTTCCACTCTATTACTTGTCTGAATACACAATACAAAATATTTACAGGGTGGCGTAAATATATTGTGTCATCATACTGCGCATCTAATGACAATATTTACATGGAGCAGAAAGGAGCTAGAAAAGGATGTTGGAGTTGTAAAGATCAACTTCTAGTTCAGAAAATGATGCTTGAAGAGGCTAAAAATCACCACCGTAACCTCTCAATGTGTTGGATAGACTACAGAAAAGCTTATGATTCTGTACCTCACAAATGGATTTTGAGGTCACTCGAATGTATTGACCTCCCCGAGCGACTACTTGTTTTACTCAAGTCTTTAATCAATTACTAGTCAACCCAACTTGAGACGTATTCGCAGGGGCAGGTGGTGACTTTGGAACACATTTCTATCAGAAGAGGAATATTTCAGGGAGATTCCTTTAGCCCTTTCCTTTAAGCTTTTTGCTCAGCACAGAGGAAGGTTATCACCAGGGACCACCTCAACACAAATCACAAGTACCCCCTACTCACCTCCTTTACATGGATGGCTTTGAACTTAATGCCCCAATAGAGGATCTAAACTAAAAGAACAGATTCTGCTTGGCGAGTCGTTTTCTTTGGACTCAACAAATGCAACGTTCAGAGCTGAACGCTGGCAATAAAGTCAAAACCACAAATACTTATGCTTTACCCGTCCTTTGGTAAAGAAATGAGTGTCAACCAAGCGAAGTGCCATATCAAGTTGGCGACGCTTTTCCAGGAGAGGCTATCTGAACGACCACTGCATCGAGTTTATGTGCAGTGTGTTGAGAAGATCAGCAATCCTGCAGAGTCCTTCGCTTGGATGAAGTCGTCTGGCCTGAAAAGTGAAACAGAAGGTTTTCTGTTTGCTGCTCAGGACCAGTCACTTCCCAATCAAAACCGTCAATGTGTGATTTTGCATCAAATTGTAAATATGAAATGTAGATTATGCAATGAATTTATTGATCACCCAAACCCTCTTTGCTGCATTTTTGTATTTTAATCTGTAAAAAATAATAATGATAAATATAGCTGCGAAGCAGCAATGGCGGGCTCCAAGTTACACTGCTCAAAAACGTCCATGTTCGAATCCTCAAAGGGTTTCCTTGTACCAAATCCATCTAATGTAGGCACAATTTGCAGGGTATCGCCGCAACAAAATTGGCGTGTGCCGGGGTGTCCAAGTTTGTTCTAACCCCATTGCCGACCTCGAGTATGTTCGAATCCTCAAAGGGTTTGCTTGTACAAACTCCGTAAAAATATAGTCATCTGAAATCGCCACTACGAAATCGGCGTGCTCCAGGGGTGTCCCAAATATTAATAAAAAATTACCACAAAGCGGTGCTACTTTTAGCATGCAACCAAGCACAAAAAATGAGGTACACATGTACATCTTACTTCATGTAAACTTGAAATAGTTTCTGTGGAGAACCTTACAAGATATGATCTTTAAAGTAAAATTTCAGTGAAAAATATCATCAAAAGCAAAATCCAATAGGGCCGTAACTAAGAAATATACATGCAAGGTTTGAAAGTAAACGGACAAACGGTTGTGGAGCAGCAGGGCAAAATATGTCGTCAAAATATATCGTCAGCGAATAGGACTTCTCCCAGGAAGCGCTGCCTAGTCGAGCACATCCAGAACCTTTCGGAGAATGTGAAGACAACACTGCAGCCCTCTGCATTACCCAGATTGCCAGAAGGGCTGTAGCAAACCTGGGTACTCTCCCAGTGTCAGTCAACAGATTGGGAGGTGCCAAACCTAAGGCACCGAGGACAATATTATTATTTTTAGGGCTCCAATCCGAAAGGCTGTAGAGCCCTATTGTAATCATTTGATTTATTATTATTATTATTTATTATTATTTATTATTCCGCCGATTTTTGTACCAGAGCTAGCAAAATAACCACTGGCTCGATTTTGTTCAAATTTTGTGTGTGTATGTAGTCCGTTGGATACTTGTGCCCGCCAAAAACCCAAGGCCGTAGGCCCAAAGGCCAAGGGCAGATAACTGTAAAACAAGTATTTTTTGACGATATATTTTGCCCTGCTGCTCCACAACAGTTTATCCGTTTACTTTCAAACCTTGCATGTATCTGCTGCTTCAGTTCCTTGATATTTTTTGTTCTTTGACTTTGGTCATTGATCATGTGGTTTGGCAGCCATATTGGATTCAAGGTTTTTCACAGGGTTTTTGGGTACCGGTCTTCAAATATACTATCTCCTCTGAATCCACTACATGAAATGATTTCAAACTGTCTGAGAATTGTCTCCATACATATCACATCAATCTCTGGTAGACGAATTTGAATATCTTTTTTACTTGCTGCCATATTGGATTTAAAGTTTTCACAGTGTCTTTTGGGTACATACCCGTGAAGATCCGGGGTAGAATAGGTCTTCAGCAATCCACGCTTGCCGTAAAAGGCGACTATGCTTGTCGTAAAAAGGCGACTAACGGGATCGGGTGGTCAGGCTCGATGACTTGGTTGATACATGTCATCGATCCAAATTGCCTGGATCGATGTTCATGATGTCAATCACTGGATTGTCTGGTCCAGACTCGATTATTTACAGACTGCCATCATATAGCTGAAAAATCGCTGAGTGCGGCGTAAAACAACAAACCAACCAACCAACTTTTGGGTACCTGTCTTCAAAACCTATCTCCTCTGAATCCACTGCATGAAATGATTTCAAACTTTCTGAGAAACTTTCTTACATAAGACTTCAAACTCTGTTAGCCGTTTTGTGGTATCTTTCTTAGGGATGTCCCTATTGGATTTTGATTTTGATGATTTTTTTCACCGCCATTTTACTTTATACAAAGATCATATCTTGTAAGGTTCTCCACAGAAAGTATTGAAAGTTGACTTGAAGTTAATCGGACATATGTACCTCGTTTTTTTTTCTTGGTTGCATGCTAAGAGTAACACCGCTTGGCGGTAATATTGACAAAATACCGAATAAAAATCTCTCAGGAAACCTAGGATTATCTCCCTTTCACTGTCAAGTGCCTTTTCAAGTACGTATACTACCTTTGAAGATGAGGGTTAGAATTGGTCTTCAGCAACCCATTCTTACCTAAAGAGGCGATTATCGGGATTTGAACGTTGCCTGGGTGGTAAATGGGTTTAGAACACTCTGGTTAACTCTGGCAGACGCCAATTTCGTAGCGGTGATGTCGTGCAATGGGTGACTATCTTTTGACGGAGCTGGTACAAGCCAACCCTTTTAGGATTCAAACATGAGGATTCGAGGTCAGAAATGGGTTAAGAACTCACATGTGGTGATGTCTCGCAAGCGGTTGCTTACGTTTGACGGCTTTGGTACAAGCAAACCATATGCGGATACGAACATGGACGGCGTCTGAAATGGGTGTAGAACATCCCAGGACGTTCTGGGACGCGTCAATGTCGTAGCAGCAATGTCTCGCAAGCGTTTCCTTACTTTTGATGGCGTCAGTACAACCAAACCATTTTGGGATTTGAACATGGACGAGGTCGCAAACAGGTTCAGCACTTTATCTCAGCAATGCGACAGAAACACGGGGACCTCACGCACTCAGAGCGCTAATCCGTTTGACTGAAGCTCAAATGACAAAAAAGTGACAGCCTTAAAGAGTCACCAAGCTGAAAGGCTGAAGAGCCCTAGTGTTATCGTTTGATTTAATATTATTATTATTATTCCGCCTATTTTTGTACCAGAGCTAGCAAAATAACCACTGGCTCGATTTTGTATTTTAATCTGTACATAATAGATTAGATTCATCTGAAAACATATTCAGCCTAAAAAGAGGAAGTAACAGCATTTAGATATGTTGAAATACCTTGTAATTTGAAGCGAGGAGGTAACAAGAGTCTGTCGAGAATACCTCTAGCACGTACATCAGCATGCTTACTTTATTGCTAACATCATAATTTGTCAATACCATTTTATTATAAAACATAACATAAAACTGTTAAGTAACAATTAAATCAAAATTTTTAAAAAATCCAATTTAGTGTGGCGCGTCTGTATTTTAATCAATCCTTCAAATCATATGTTAACTTACCAATTTGAACATACATGAACTATTAGTTTCATTGAAAGACAAATCACTTGGAGTACTCAAAGAAACAAACTAGAAAACTGTCAACAATAAACGTCTTATTTCGAATATTGTTTAACAGCCTACATAATTCTTACGAAACTTCTACCTCTATTACGTATCTGCCAAAAATCCAGTATTTTGGCTTCAATCACAATGATTAAAATTTTCAGATTTTCAACGGGCGTTCTCTTCACTGTTACACACAATTAGTTGCCGCCAAGTAGTCTCGTAACTACCCGCGCCGTGACGTCACAATGGCGGCCATATCACATTTTTCGTGTGTGTGCTGGAGTCAACACCTCCTATAGTAGTAGCGACAATCTAGCACTTGGTAGTTGATCACATTAACCTAAGATTATTCTTATAAGTTTGCTATAAAAACAGACATATAAATAAACATATATTTAAAGTAATTGTGCTGCTGAAAGAGACTACACGCACGTGAGTTTAGCTGGTGGGTTTGTGAGGTCGCCATGCAGTCTCCCATCACCCCTGGGTGTAAGAAGCGTGATCGATTTATGATCATGGGAGATCCTCATGTAAACTGCACGAAGAGCAGAGGGAAGACCTGCACATTGGAGAAGAGATGTGAGAAATGCACCCACACATCCAAAGAGATATTCTTCAAGATGTCAGAGGCCGCGACAAAAGCCAAGAGGAGAGAGCCGGCAAGGAAGAAAGTAGATAAGATCATCACTGAGAAACCAGTTTCTACTCCATCGCCTCCCTCTCCAGCGACCCTGTCATCTCCTGCACTCACCCCAAGCCTCATCCAACAACTTCTGAGAAAACAGCAGGAGATGATGAAGGACATTCTTGATGCTCAGATGTCGAATATAGACACTAAAATCACGACGGTAGTTCTGGCAAAGACTACCAGATCTTTGTCCACAGCCGTGGGCCGGCCTACATAAGATCTTCAAGCTGAACCGAAAGGCCAGCCCCCGGACCACGGCCAGGCCATGGGCCACGGCGTGGCTGGCAGTTACCAACCCACGGAGCAGTCATCAAGCCAGCTTGCTAGACCAGAGAACAATACCGTACAGGAGCTGCACGGTATCCGGGGACAGGCCATACCAGCCAGGCGCCGTGTGGCCCCACGGGCCTGCCTTCCATGGCATTCCAGCCGATGGATAAGCTATCCAGCCAGCCATCCGTGAAGAAACCGTACAGCCGGCGCACGGACTCCATAGGCCAGCCACCCACAGCTACCCAGCCTACCGACCACAGCTTACTGTTTGAACGTCCAACAGGACAAAAAGCCAGCCGCAAGGACTCCACAGGATTACCCAGCCAGCCGTCCAGCCGACCCGCCAGCCAGCCGTGAGGACAGCCACGGCGTCATGGTCACTGGAGGATGACGAGCCCAAAGGGGCGGAGGCTGAGGGATATCATTATCCACCCCCCAAGGGAGATACCCAAGGAGGGTTTTGAGGAGATAGACAACTCTCTCCAACGAGATTACAACAAAGGCTACACTTTTGTAGAACCTAATGAAGAGCTTTACCACCTTATGCCTTCACTTCGGCCACATGTGACAGAGGATTCACGGTGTATGTTTTCCATATATATCTAAAATGATATTTTTTGTTATTAATTGTCCGGTGAATTAAACAATTTAAATTGAAACAATTCATAATTCATCATATTATGATTACGTAACAACATGTCATGTGTGTGTAAAAAGTCGTATTAAAATACGCTATTAGCAGGGGGAGTGGCCTAAATGCAAATGTCCGATTGGGATTTTAAATTTTCCGGACCTCTGGATTCACCACCCCAGATGCCTGAGTACGGGGGATGTCATGCGCCTGCTTCATCTTGGCATATTCATCACATGTTACCTTGGTCCAGCTCATGGGCAAGGTCGTTGACCAAGCCACGGATAACATCCAGGGACTCAAGCACGATTAACGTCTACCTCTTCCACCTATGAAACGGAAGTTATACAAGACGCACGATGTTACACTTCTGGAGTTCCAAAACGTGGATGAGGATTTCTATAAATTAGTGCACTCCCAACATGAACGTTCCGTTATAAGCATTCCTTACACCCCCCTCCGACTTTATAGACCCTTTCGACCTGGTTACGTTTATGGATTGCGATTTACGCCTACTGTCTTTCAACATAATGCCGACTCCAGGCCCAGTGAGAGGGCACCTTCTGTCATACACTGAAAATTGGAAGCAAGACCACTGGATTCTAGATGTCGTGGTTCACGGTTGCAAGCTACACTTCAGGAAACATCCGAGCCTGAACATACACGCCAAGGGTCTGAGGTTTCACCTGACAGTCAGCAGCTGCAGAAATGGCAGTCAGGAATCTACTAAAGAAGCGAGTCCAAATATCTACGCTTCACAATCAATGGCCGACGCTTTGAATTCCAAGTCCTACCATTCGCGATAGCAATAGCTCCTTGGCTATTCACCAGAATTACAGCGCCAGTCATCAAGTTGGCCCATCTCCAGCTAGTTCGAATCCATGGTTATCTGGACGGCTTCTTAGCAGAAGACCAAGGAAAAGATCAGCTACATCACAACATGATATTCTTTGTCCAGCTTATGACTTACCTACGTTTTCTAGTCAACCCAGCCAAGTCAGAGATCACTCCGTTCCAAGACATTATATACATCGGAGTAAGATTCCGGCTAGACAGGGGATATCTATGTCCACCAGAGGATCGATTCAACAAGACTATAAAGGTGATCCAATCAATCTCAAGTCAACCTAGCTGAGGGGGTGGATGGCTGTGCTAGGCAACTTGACATCTCTACAGGATATGGGCATGCCAGAAACCTCTGATTGTGGGTTCAAATCCCGGTTCATCCCGATTATGTTTCTAGGTTTGTCAGCACCATACCTGTGCTTGTGGGTTTCACCGAAGTGGTAAACGTCTGAGACCTGCATCACCTCATGCTTTCCTCCCACATTAAGCTGACACGCCGCGATATAACTGGAATACTGTTAAAAGCGGCGTTAAACCCAACTCACTCACTCACTTTAAATAAAAGGGTTTGAGTTGATAATGTGGGGTCTGTTGCTGTATTGAAAAAAACGAGGTTGCTCTCAGAGTGTTGCATCAAGTGTGTCACAGTTGTGGGACGTCAAAAGTATGTTGCAGGTATGTAAATACAATCTCAACGTTCAACCCAACTCACTCACTCTCTACAGGATACGACCTGCAGAGGAAGGCTGAGGCTACGGTATCTACAGACATGGGTAAACTCTATACGATCGAAGGGCCTAGAGTTCCAGTCTCAGTTACCTCCCTCTTTGCTACAAGACCTCCATTGGTGGAATCACAAAGAACATGTGATGAGTGGCATCCCTCTGACTTATCCGACGCCAGAACATCATCTATTCACAGACGCGTCAGATTCAGGGTGGGAGCTCATATGGACGATCTCACAGCTCAGGGATCGTGGAACACAAAGTAGAAAAACCTTCGAATCAACTGCAGGAAAATAAAGGTCATATATTACCCGATCCTCGAATGGAGAACACAATTTTAACTATTATCAGTTCTCATAGCCACGGACAACACCGCAGTCGTGGCATATATTCAGAAGCAGGGAGGAACCAGATCCAACTCCCTGATGACAGAGACTACACGATTGTTTGCCTTGGCCGACTCCTTCAACTGCCGGATGGAAGCAAGACATATACTCGGGATACTGAACATACTGTCCGACAGCCTCTCACGTTGGGGGAGAATAGTGGCAACAGAATGGACATTACATCCACACATCTTCAGTTGAATAACCAAGATATGGGACACGCCACACATAGATCTATTCGCCACCTGCCAGAACAACCAACTCCCAGTTTATGTCAGTCCAGTTCCCAACCCAGGAGCTCACCAGATCGACGCTCTTTCGATGGATTGGACGAATCTATTCGGCTACGTATTACTACCATGGTCTCTCCTAGACAAGGTCATCGACAAGGTGGAGGAGACGGATTGCATTATAATACTGATAGCTCCAGTATGGCCCAGCAGGGATTAGTTCCCCAGACTATCAAATCTACTAATGAAGGAACCCATTCAGTTACCAATTCGTCGGGATCTGCTACGACAGCCATGGTCCACCAGATCACAGGAAAATCTGCCCAGCCTACATCTAACCACCTGGAAGTTATTGCGGAGAGGATGCAAACATCCGGTTACTCTGAGCTTGCCACGGATGCTGTGGCAAGATCGTGGCGACCTTCATCCTCCCTTTATATGACAATAGATGGGACAAGTTTGTCCAGTGGAGAAGACAACTAGGGATTATTGATAATGCTGTATCAATCCCTATGACAGCGTACTTCCTTTTTCATCTGCCAAGACAGTACATTCAGACACGGGACGATAGATGGTTACAGATCAGCCCTTCATTCTGTACTTGAACATGATGGATTATCTATCGGAAACTATCCCATCCTCAACAGATTAATGAAATCATTTCTTCTAGATGATATCAGGACCCCTCGTGGAAGTGGAATCTATTTGTGGTGTTATCGGCACTGTTAACAGAACCTTACGGACCCTACCGAAGGCTACCTTACTTCAAAAAGCCAGGAAATCATCGTACTGCTAGCCATGGCTACAGCAGCAAGAGCTTCGGAGTTACATGCCTTAGACTATTAGGGTCTTACCCATGATCAACATTGGACTTCTATAACGATAAGATCGCTCCCAGAATTCGTGGCCAAAATTCAATCTACCACAATGGAACCATTGGGTCATAGACACTATACAATTCCGGCATTGGGACCAACAGTCCCATCAGAGCTCTCAAGTTCTATCTCTCGGCGACAGACCAGCATATACGCCATCAAAGGAGACTATTTCTATCCTGTAAGATCAACTCGAATAAGGATATCACAAAGGCTACTGTAGCAGGTTGGATGAAGGCCACAGTTGCACAAAGCTATACACAGGCTCAGAATTCCCCGCCACGCCTCGGATCCTGCTCAGCTCACGAAATAAGAGCCCTAGCCACGAGTCTCGCGTCATGGACTACAGTCTCAGTAGAACAGCTGTCAGTGGGCCTTCACCATATTTTACTTACGTGACGTGTGGTCGGACCTACAGGGCATGTATTCTCTTGGACAGGTGGTGTCGCGGCGCAAAATATCGTCCGACAAAAGTATCGGGAGAAGCAGCATCAGAAGATAAGTATACCCTTGATTATTCTGCTTATAAGGTGTGGGGTGGATTAGAAACAACTTAAATGTCATCTTCCACCATTAACCGGAAGTGACGCCAGCACTGGAAGTGACGTCAGTACCGGAAATAGCACCGGAAAAAGTCCCTCTAACCAGGAAATGTCGTCTTTGGGGTAGAAATAGACCCAAAGAGACGTCATTACCAAAAAGAGGAAGTGACATACCAGAACGTCAGAACAGGAAGTGACGTCAGAACAGGAATCGATTTTTAAGTCCTCAAGGGGAATTTAAGAGGAAATTATCTCAGTAGGATTAGAATCAGTACATTATGGTTTCATGAAGAGGATTGCTGTCAATTACACACGGAGTTACTAGAGGCAGATCCCAGCGGGGTCCCTATGGTATACTCTGGCAACTATGTAATAGAGGTAGAAGTTTAATAAGAATTATCGAACAATAGCTATCATTGCTTATAATTCTGAGAGTACTACCTCTATTACAAATGGATCACTCCCTCCCACCTCCCAAATTCATCTACCTCTAGTAGGAGTGATATGGCCGTCATTGTGATGTCACCGCGTTGGTAGTTACGAGACTACTTGGCGGCAACTAATTGTGCGTAATTGATAGTGAAGAGGACGTCTGTTGAAAATCTGAAAATTGTATTAAGTGTGATTGAAGCCAAAATACAGGATTTATTGCAGATATGTAATAGAGTTAGTATTCTTAGTATTTTTTAGATTTATTAACAATGATAATTATTGTTTGATGTTTATCTGCTCTAAACTTGTGTATATATTATGAGATGCAAATTTCTATTCACACCTACCAAAACATCACATTTGTGAATTTGTGTATACAAGTGACGTCATGACACTCGAATGTGAGTTGTTGTCATGTTCCGTCCATGACGCACGTGTGATTCATTTCGTGCCTACAAGGTTGTAACCCTGTGCCCGCTGGGGGTAATAATATGTTCTAACGAAATGAACCCTGGACCGACTACCCTAGACGATTTAAAGGACTTAATAATGAAGGATAGAGAAACCGTCCTGAAGGAACTTCATCGTGTGACTTCAGTGCAAAACTCAGTCACCTCGAAACTAAATTCACAACCATCCTGAGCGATATGGAATCTGTTTGCCACATCCAAGACGTTATGCATTCAGATGTTGGTTTGTTAACTACCAAGAGGGAGTAAGTAGAGGGGAAAATGAATCAATTTGACAGCGAGATAGACAGACGTGAAGCATACTTCAAGAACGGCAAACTGATGACGAAACCAAGACACGACCAGCCTACATGTCTAGAGACAGTGCAGTGGGAACAAGGAGGCAACTCAGGAGTAACACACAAACAAAATGGGGAAACACGTTTGTAGGAATTTGGCAAAGGCCAATAACTTCTCACACAGGAGACAAATGACGGTGAATGTGAGAACTATGCCATAGTGTCATGGAATATCAGTGGTTTGAAAAAGAAGTTTGATGATTGTAACTTTATTGAATATTTACCGTGTTACGATATGATATGTCTAGCAAAAACATTTGTTGCAGATATTTTTTAGCACAACTAGTTAAATTGTTATGATGTATATTACTCACCAGCAGTTAAACTGGTCTCATCATCATCATCAGGGAGGACAGGGGGTGTACGTGTTTGTGTTAGGCAGGACATTGCTGTCTACTTAGCACATGTTAAATCTGACATGGACAATTTTATATTTTTGAGATTTCCTAAAGAATGTTTTCCAACATGTTTTTGTTGATCGGTATGTATATTACCCCTACAGGGTCAACATTCGAAGGCAAAAGGCCCAATTCCTGGTGTCATATTGATGCACGTTTATCACAGAACCCTTGACTGACATTCGAAAAAAAAACATTCATTGGTGTGTGGTGACTTTAACGCTTGCACAGGCGAAGAAAATTATCCAGTTAATGAAGAACCTGATGACGTTGGTTTCAATAATGACTTGTACATTGGTCATCCCACGACAATATGGTCAATTGATTCGAACGTGTTCACCTACAGCTGTGTTATGTCTACATATTTGTCATTCTGAAAGGAAGAATATATAGAGATAGAGATGACTATACTTTTGTAGGAAAAAAATGGATCCAGTGTTGTCGACTACTTAATATCGTCGGCCGATTTCAATCAATGTTGTGACTCACTTAACGTTTTTGGCCGTGTAGATTCAGATCATCTCCCCTAAGAACCGACGTGGTCATTCCCTCGGAGGAAACCACTCGTAGTTAACGATAATACTGATATTTTAATGACTGATACTATACTTGTTTTGGATGACTCCAAGAAAGACTTATTTAAAAAATCAGTTAAAAATAGGCTGGATAGTCATGAAAACAGATTGATAGAAACACTGGAAAATAATCTCGATAAGGTTGGTTGGTTGGTTTGTTGTTTAACACCGCACTCAGCAATATTCCAGCTATATGACGGTGGTCTGTAAATAATCGAGTCTGGACCAGACAATCCAGTGATTAATATCATGAGCATCGATCCACGCATTCGGGATCGATGACATGTATCAACCAAGTCAGCGAGCCTGACCACCCGATCCCGTTAGCCGCCTTTTACGACAAGCATGGGTTGATGAAGACCTATTCTACCCCGGAATCTTCATGGGTCCCCTCGATAAGGAGTGCACACCATCAACACGTGCAGCTCAGGGGACTTTACGGACAGATTATAGGAAACAGTATTTTAAATTGAGAAATATGTACAAATCAACATGATGGAAATTCATACCTAACATCCAAAGATCAAGACTGACATAAATTTATTCCACGTTAGACAGTCCTTCCAAATTTTGGAAACAGATTTGTTGATGTCAAAACGAGAACACTCAGAAACCCAATATATCAGCAACTGAATCTTGAGAATGTATTTTCATCTGATGAAGCACCATACATTTCTGAACGCTTATATCCTGAGGATGTTGGCAAGCAGCCTCACAATAAAGAGGATGTAGACATACTAATTCTAGAATCAATAATCAATCGATGTATAAATCCAAGACCCCATTTCCCTCCTTTAGACTGGAAAATCTGCCTGTATCGACAAAATTATATCATCAAGTACCAGGTTGACGTTGTTGGCTGCGAGGAAGTTAGTGACGATTCTAGCTGTATGGGCTCTAGCGTTGTCATGCTGATAAATTACACCACGTGGCTGCTGTTGGAGAAATGGTAGGACAACTGGACGAAGAATCCATGTAACGCTGAGCTGTCAAGTTTCCGTCAACGATGACCAGCGGTGCCCTCTCCTGCCCACAGATCCCTCCCCACACCATGACACTCCCTCCACCATATGGTACGACCTCCTGCACGCAACGCACCGCCGTTCGTTCACCCCTTCGGCGGTAAACACGTTGTCTTCCATCAGCCCTAAACATACAGAATCGACTTTCGTCAGTAAAGACAACCTTCTGCCAGTCACGTCGTTGCCAAAGTCGTACAGTCCGGGCCCTTCTCAATCGCAGACGACGATGTTTTGCTGTCAATAGCTGTCCTCTGTATGGTCTAAAAGCCCTGATTCCATGAGCACTGAGTCTCCTGGCCACTGTCTGTTGACTAACCCTGTGACCTAAGGCATTTGTCGCCGATGACGTCACTGTCAGGAAGCGATTTTGGAGGTGCAAGGTACGCAAGTACCGGTCATCATGGGGCGTGGTCACCCTGGGTCTGCCTGTTCTTGGCCTGTCAGCGGTCCGCCCTGTCTGTCTGTAACGTTGCATCAAGTTGGTAACGGCAACACGGTCGTGGATGGCTCCCATCTGTACCATACCCAAGGCTCGTTCATGTTGTTCGACTGTGAGTCGTGGCATTTTTTTGTGTTTTTTTTATCACTGTGGAAGTCTGACTTGCCGTTGCAATCGTTTTATACCCTTACCCGCACGTGCATTTGCAGTTTTCCTTGATGCACGTGTTTTTCACTTTTTCGCGTGTTATCTTGCAAACATGTAACATACGATTAACATTTTCTGCATACACTATTGTTGTATTTAGGTTATGTGTTTTAGATCGACTTCATGGAAAAAAAAATTATACTTTGTCTGAAATTTATATTTTCAATTGGTAATGTTTCTTTTGGACGTCAGTTTATTTCCTGAGATGACAGAACTTGATGTTGTTGTTTGCGGATGATGTAATTCTTATGTCAAGCACAACATCAGTGTACTTGGATAAATGGAAACTAGAAATGGAGGACCGATTACATTGAGAGAAAAGTGAACATTTGAAGGTGAATATATAAATATTTTCGGGGAATATAAATACCTTGGAGATATTTTTCACAAGTACAATACACTTACATTGTATGTAAATCGGTGTTAAATGTATAAACAAGGGCAAAGAAAGCTTTTTTTCAATTGCAGTCTGTTTTGTATAATCTTGGCGTTTTTAAACCTCACATTTACTTTAGACTCATTGTTTGTCAAATACAGCCGATCTTATTGTATGGCGATGGAATATAGTGCTTTTGAAAGTTTTATCTTATCAAAAAGGTTTTGCCCCGTCTGTTACCTTGGTGTGAAACACGAATTTAGTTTTATGTATATTTGCCAGGTATATAACAAAATAAGAATGGAATATTTACCCTTCTGGTCATTTAATGTCTCTCAACTAAAAAAATAATATGTCTGCTGTCAACAATTACAATTACAATTACAAGTATATTTATACATTCATCATGTTTTATTTTATGTCAGTTTCTTTATATTCCTTTATACTACTACAATATTTGGTAATTCAACTGTATATGTGTGTAACTCACTTGTATATGGGTCAATGACCTTTCATACAATAAACCATTGGATTGAATTGACTTCAGCTTCATCATCATCCTTATCATCTGGATCCTCCATCCACGAAAGGTCATTCTCACTTGCATCAATGACAGTCTCATGGCACTCTGCTCCCTCAACATCCCTGTCACTGCTCTCAGTATGAAATGAATCCCCCTTTACGTGGCCCAGTGTAGAGATGAGCTACATGTGCTGTTGGAAGAGCAAATTATGACCACCATAATCTTCTCTGCCCTTCTTGAAGCAAGTGATATCTTTGTCACCCCTTCCATCTATACTGACGGTAACGCAACAACGCACAAAAGATTTGACGATCTCCCCTCTCGACAGAGAATGTTCCATGCCAGTTTCACCTTCCTTTTCTGTTGGCGTGTTCAAATGTTCTCTAGTGGCAACCCAGTCTCCAAGAGGGTTCTATACGCTGCTATGAATTGTTGATGCCGGCAGACATCTTGTGCCTGTGTAAAACCAGTGCATCCCCTGTGTAAGACAGCAATACCTGTCTGTGTTTGAGCTCTTTGTCAACTGTTTATCAGCCCGCTTGACTTTGAAGACAACAAAATACAAATGATTCCCACTTCACATTTCACAAATTAATTTGTTTCCAGTGTGAGCAACAGTTGTTATCACGTCTACCCAGTATGATGTCTCATCCACTACACCAGTGCTTGCTAGTGTATAGGAAATCTAAATTCACGATCATACAGCACATCATTCATCAGTCTTATTGTTCTGGGAGTTTCTGACTGGGTGCTTTTTCAGAACCAAAAAAATGGTTCATGAAGTTAGATAACCACCATCTGCTGGCCACAATAATATTCTGAATTGCATTAAAGGGAATGCTTTGATAAAAATGAGTCTGGGCTTCCTTCATAATCATGTTCCTTTAGTTTTCGTTGCTGTAGCTTCACTGAAGACTTTTCATTCTCCTCCTGATAACCTTTTCTTTTTAATTCGGGAAATCCTATTAAGAATTTCAATCAAACAAATGTGTTCAGTCTGAATCCATTCACAAATGAGTCGGTGATCTTGTCAGAAATCGACGAGATTATTCCATTTTGCTATGTTCTTGGCATACTAAATGACATTGAGCTTGAATTTGAGGCTGTAGTTCTTGTCTTTGTTGGTCACAGCAAATACCTTTCAGAAGTGTCACCTACAACACAGGACATGATTGGTCTGGATCGAAGTTTCAGCTTTATTGATAAGCTATGCATTCCTAAACAAGTATTTCAAGAATGCCAGGAAAAAAAAACATATTCGTGAGATGTAGTACGTATAACAGCGGTCGCCACACTCGAGTTTTCCATGGGATCGTTTGTAGTTTTGCATAACTGCAGTGTTTGTGGTTAACACGTCCATGCATATGCATGTTCATAACAGAGATAATATAACATGGCAAAGACTGGGAGAGGCGTTACAGGCAGGACCAGAGCTTGATCCAGAATGCTGGCCTTCTTGGTGAAAGTGAAGCAGTTAGCTCATCGTGACTTACCTCTGTATTTAAAGGATATCAATCCTCACCCTTAACACCTGGCGGCGCAGAGGTTGCCTTGCTGATGCGACAAACCAGTTGTTTACTACTTACCATCTTTCCTCTTTGCATACTCAAGTTGCCAAGTAAATAGCCTGTCCAGAACAAAGATATTGAAATATCTGAAAGATCATTGTCTACCAAACCACTCACACGAAATAAGGGACTTTACCTATATCACCTATTTCAGTGGGCCACTGACTAGTGTTACAATTAGGAGATAAACCTTCCATGTTTTGAAATTTGATGTGGCTCCACTGTATCTTGATTTGGAACCAAGGGCTTCATACGGAATGACTTATCTCTGCACCCCAAACTTTGACCTTTTAGAACTTGTGTTACTTCTGTTAACCTTTGATGTCCATGGCTGCCAAAATATTTGTTCACGGTGACAGTGCTCTTCACAAATAGCATGAACCCAGAGGACAGCCCCGATCTGTTCTCATGTTTCACATTAACCCGATTTACCGGTCAAAATGAGCCTACTGGCACAACCATTGCCAGCGGACACACCCTGAATACTGCACGAGTGAGACTGCTCAGTTTTGTTATGGATGATTATATAGCCCTGAAAAAGATATTAGTGTGTTTTAGTTAATTGCGAGTGTTCTGAAATAGACGTCATCATTTTTGATAATCTGTTCTTCTGATATCGAACATGATCAATATTCTAATTGGACATCAGCAGTCATTGCTAGATGCATCGATACTTAAAAAAGAGTGTTTCTGACACAGATTGGCATATACGATGTACATGTATATGATAAGTTCCCTTCTAAACTTTAAAATGAATTTAACACCAATTGCAACATCTGGAAAACAAACATGTATGCTTTTACAATATTTCAGTATATAAAATAGAAAAACAATTCATTGTAATTAATACGGACATAATAGAAGACTTATAAACTGACGTCCAAAAGAAACTTTATCAAACTGAAAATAAAAATTTAAGTATAATTTTTTTATCGACGAAGTCTATCTAAAACACATAACCTAAATACAACAATAGTGTATGCAGAAAATGTTAATCGTCTGTTACATGTTTGCGAGATAGTGAAAAAGTGAAAAACACGTGCACCACGGACAACTGCAAATGCACGTGCAGGTAAGGGTATAAAACGATTGCAACGGCAAGTCAGACATCCACAGAGATAAAAAGACACAAAAGAAATGCCAGGACTCACAGTCGAACAACGTGAACGAGCCTTGGGTATGGTACAGATGGGAGCCACCCACGCCCGTATTGCACGAACCTTCGGTTGCTCCCGTGTTGCCGTTACCAAATTGACGCAACGTTACAGACAGACGGGGCGGACCGCTGACAGGCCAAGAACAGGCAGACCCAGGGTGACCACGCCCCATGATGACCGGTACTTGCGTACCTTGCACCTCCGAAATGGCTTCCTGACAGTGACGTCATCGGCGACAAATGCCTTAGGTCACAGGGTAAGTCGACAGACAGTGGACAGGAGACCCAGGGTTCATGGAATCAGGGCTTTTAGACCATACAGAGGACAGCTATTGACAGCGCAACATCGTCGTCGGCGATTGAGATGGGCCCGGACTGTACGACGTTGGCAACGACGTGACTGGCAGAGGGTTGTCTTCACTGACGAAAGTCGATTCTGTATGTTTAGGGCTGTTGGAAGACAACGTGTTTACCGCCGAAGGGGAGGGATCTGTGGGCAGGAGAGGACACCGCTCGTCATCGTTGACGGAAACTTGACAGCTCAGCGGTACATCGATAACATTCTTCGTCCAGTTGTCCTACCATTTCTCCAACAGCAGCCACGTGGTGTCATTTATCAGCATGACAACGCTAGAGCCCATACAGCCAGAATTGCCACTAACTTCCTCGCAGCCAACAACGTCACCGTCCTGCCGTGGCCTGCACGCTCACCCAACATGTCCCCCATAGAACACCTCTGGGACTTGAGGGATCGTCGTGTTCGACAACGACCACATTCTCCAGCCAACCGGCAAGAATTAATCTTGGCCCTCCAAGACGAATGGCGTCAAATCCCACGTGACCTCATCAGACGCCTGACCTTTTTTGTGCGTCGAAGAGTTTTTGCCTGTATTGAGGCATTTGGTGGTCACATACGCTACTAATGACTTGTTATTTAACGTGAACGATTGTTTATGTACTCTGCATATTGTCCATGATTCTGAAAGCTCGAGTTTTGTACCACACCCAACTTTGGGGGGGGCTCTGACGTCATTCTCGGTCGCGGAATGATTGGCATTTTCAGTGTCACTTTACTTCATGCATGTATGTTTTGTTGTTTTTGAGCAAGAGTGATTCCAAACTCTGGTAGAGTTTCTTTTCGACGTCAGTTTATATATTTGATAAAAATAAAGGCATGCTAAAACCTCTTGCTAAATCAAGATTCGTGAAATCTAAATATGTTTGCTATAATTGCAGGTGAGGTTTGATAACTTGAAAGTTTTCAATGATATGATGACGCATCAATACTTTTAGTATTGAATACCCCACGCTGAAATTATTGAAACAGTCTTCATTCGCCCATTTGTTATGTTTCATAAGCCATTCGATATTTCTTCATGAAACGTTGAATGCAAATCAGGCATTCACAGAACTGATGCCTTTTTCCATTCAGGTATTTTGTTGCATTTCCAAGGCAACAAGTTGGACTCTGGTTAAATTTGGTTATATCCAAATGTACTTCTTTTCCCCATATATAACAATGTAATTTAAGAATGCATAATTGTTGACTTAATTGTTAATTTTTAAACCAATTATAGTGTTAAAAAAGATAGATGCATCATCTGCAAATAATGATAACGTCGGATCATGAATACCCTTGCCTATAAATATACTTTGGCAACAAATGACCTATATTATGGTAAAACGTCATTGACACAAAATGTAAATATCTCTTTGCCTTGCAAAAGAGAAAGAAGAAAGTATTTAAGATGTCTTTGAATGTATTTCGTCGAAGCTATATTGAACCGTAACGTATTTATTAAGACATAATCATCCTTTTTATTTTCTTATACTTAAATATCTCCCCTATTTCCAGATTTGTGAAATGGAAGAATTAATCCAATGGTCTGTAACTGCAGAACAGACCCGAGTCAATATTTTGTGAAATGATGGCTTTGATTTTTGTAAAATGAAGTTACCTAATTAAAGTAACTGTGGTGAGTGAGTGAGTTGGGTTTAACACCGCTTTTAACATTATTCCAGTTATATCACAGCGTGTCAGCTTAATGTAGGAGGAAAGCCCGAAGTGATGCAGGTCTCAGGCGTTTAGCACTTCGGTGAAACCCACGAGCACGGGTAAGGTGCCGATAAACCTAGAAAGGGGTGCCCAAGGGACGGAGCTCAGCACAGCGAATCGCGGTGCCTTAGACGACTGGGCCACCCGTGCCCCCTAAAGTAACTAAGAGGAACTCGACAACACCTGCTGCTGTTCCAATTTTTGGTTCATTAAGTTTATCTTACTGTTTGGGTAAACATGTTTAGAAAGTTATCAGTCGATAAATGAAGGTCAGTGTCACGTTCACAGTATAAAGTCTTATTAATTTCTGAATCTGTGTTTCTATCACAGTTAAGTAAGTCTCTGAAGTATGAAGCATATTTTGATGTTGTCCTCGATAGTTGTTGCAAAAGCATGTGCGTCATTGTTTTAGAACCCTTTACGATGTCTTCAGTTTCAAAAAGTTTGCATTCCATTAGTTATTTTCTGAGTCGATACATATTTTTCAAATCACAGCATTTCTTGAATTCGGATGTAGCTTTAAGTACTGTTGTAGGTTTCCTCGCACTTGTATTTCATGAATGCATTTATATATATAGCTGAACCTAGTTGTGTGGAACTCGTGCGGACTTTGGAAGACGTTTGAGGTATCCGTGGTTCGAAGAAACCAACGATCATGATATTAGTAATTACCAGATCCGGACGCAACACTAAATATCAAGGCGTAGGTTAATTTCGGTGCCATGGCTGCTGGTAATGGAGGGTCAGCAACTCAGGCGTATCATTGATCTCACTCTTTCCGTCTGGATTGGCATCGTTGTATAAGTCATAGCTCGTATAACAGATTCCCTTAATTAATCTGTAAGTCATTTGTGTGTGAAGTGAATAGAAAGTTCACAGCATATTGAATGTGGGTGTGTGGACGTTATTTTTCATTTTGAACTGTTTGAGTCATCAGTGGAATTGTATGTTAAATTTGGATACTTGGGACTCCAAAATGTGTTTGAGGCAACCAGTAATTCGTCACATCCAGCTCGACATATAAACGCTGATAATCACAGAAGTAATTCGCAGGCACTGGAGGGTGAATTCGAGACAACCGAGAATTCGACGCATCCGATTTCGACGCTCCGAGGTTCGACTGTATATTCTGGATTTGATATGACTTCATATATTTTCAAACCAAGGCATTACAACAATAGGATGTCTTATAACGTGTTAGGTAGACAGATTGAAATCTGTTTCAAGTTAGGTCGGGACTACTTGGAAAAATCTGAAATAATGGTCTGAACTTCCTTCTTGAAAACTGAAAGAGACGTAAAATATGTGTGGTCTTTTGTTGATTTTCAAGTAAATATACCCAAGAAATAACAGCTCGATACATCAGTTCCAGCTGGTAATATGAACATGAACATGTCGCCGTTGGTATTCAACCTCAATACCATTGGATGGCGGCGTTGGAATGAAATTCTTACTCAAGTAGCTAACAACAATAGTGATCAAAGAAGACTCCTAAAAAACCCGCATAAATGCATGTTACATCACCATAGACTTTATCACAAATCATAATACTACATGGTAATATCAAGCAAATTCGCGCCACATTCATCCCCTGAACAGGCACCACAGTAGTCCAGGGCTACTACAATCAAGTTAAATGTTTTAGAAGACAGCATTTAGTTATATATACTATTGACTTGAATAAAGGTTAGCCTTTCCCCATAGGTGAGATAAGTGGACAGTGTCAACGACATCCATGAACTATTACATCCATTGCTACCATCAAGATAACCAGAATGACAGGACCTAAACATGTAAATACTCACAAATAACACATACAAACAAGAGCGAGACCAACAGAAAGTCAAGCTACACTTAAATACAAGTACATTGAAACTGTTGGACCATTATATAACCACGAAAGTACAACCTTCTAAATTTACGTCCCAAATAGAAAAGCCCAAATTTACATTACTTCGTTAACACACCTTTGAAATACACGGTATACACATTACCAAACAAAGCTGTGAATAAATCTCAAACAAACCATTTACAAGAACCTTATTTAAACTTAATGTGCTATAAAAACTCACCATGTCACCAAAGCAGAAAGGTCATCGAAAACTGACTAAAACTGGACATACAAACTGGCAAAGCAAAGTAGACTGACCTGAAGGCGACAATAATAAACCAAGTAATCAGTCTACCAACCAATCAAATGAACCCTTGAAATCCTCATGAAAAACAAGTATGTTCAAGAGATATATTTCACTGCCAGAAACATTGTCAAAGTTCATATTGTGAGATTTGTTGAACGTTTAACATTATTAAGAAACCTGAAATACATATGGTTGGCTGTTTATACAAATAATTAAACAGCCAAACTTTGTTGCTTGTTTATCTGACCCTGCTAGAAACAAACTATCACAGTCTTACTTATACGTCTATACTTCCCATTTTTATAATCTTTGTATCACGTGACTTTCTCGGAAAGGATAGTATGGTATCTCTAACACAAGGTGTACATTATTGAACTTGCTGCTTACTATTAGCTATGAACATTCTTCTTAGTACTACTAACGTAGAAGCAGAAGTAAGTTACTTTCTAATTTATCAATACCATATTCTTCTGTTTTATAATCAGGTAAGGTTGCTTTCTATTGTTATTATATCAATCAACCATTATTCTTTGTTAGAGTTGTTAATCCTCTCTATGCATTCTCTCACTTTGTTTTTTTTGGTCCTTATTACATATACATAATTAAATTTACCTTGTGTTCATTGAAATTCCTGCATTCTCATCAGCTGAATTCGTCACTTGTTATTGAATGTAAATAATTAAGCCACGGCCACCCAAGCGGACTACTTTTATTACTACTAGGTACGGAATGTCGGAGAATCCAAATAGTACAGTCAAGGGAATTCATTTTCTGCTCACGTGTTTGTCATGCACAAGCATATTCGTTGTCCAAACAACCCTTTGAGACCGAAGGTCGAGAAGGAATGAAACAGCAAACGTACAGGCTCGCTCACCTGTTTTTTCCCCGCTCACCTCGGTACCACAACTTTCATGTCTTCGGGTTTCATTTCTAACTTCATTTCCGGTGACTGACCATGTCATTTGAAACACCCGCCTTATTCTCCCGGACATATTTGTTCCGGCTCGTTACAGTTTGACACTGTTGCAGTTCTTCTCGCCTCCTGCTTTGATTGACAGGTCATATGCACTTTGTTTTGATATTACTCTTCGTTGATTGGCTGCTGAATTTGTGGGCGTGTTAAGTTATGTGCAAAAATAAAAAAATCACCTTATTCATGTCAAGTCACAGTATGTATTCCTACACCTGAAATGTTGATCATCTCGTCATTTTTGTCTGCTTCGATACAAACAAGTGTTTGTGGTGAAACTATGCATGTTTTCGTTGTCGAATTTAATAATAAGCATTGACTGTGTATTTTTCATACCTCAATGAATCAAAACAATTCACAGTCAATCCTTAAATAACCCCGTACTGTGCTGTCTTACTTCACTCGACGAGGGTATAAGGTTCTACTATAGAGAAAAGTCGCATCCTGTCGCATGATAGAATATAGAAGTTATCCTTACTCTTTGAAGTTTACAATAGAATTGTATAAACTAGACTTTTAAAATAAATCTAATGTGGAATTTTTGTAAGTTAAACGTCTCAAATGATTTTAAGATGATGTTTTTCACATAACGTGAACCGAATCTGCAATCTCACATACCACATGCATCGTAAAGTACTTACTGTTTTCCCACTGAGTCACCAGTACAGGCGATTAAAGGGTATTCGGTATTGCATCCCATGACTCCAGGTGTGTGCATGGTTCACGTGGTATTTCTCTCGCACGCTTTCAACCTCAGGACGTTTCCTACGAGCGTAGTGTAATGATAACACATATATAGTAGTGAACAACAAGGGACAGATAAAGAGACAATGACGTTGCTCTGGACATGGGACATATGGGTTTAATGAATTGACACAGCTCAGGGGATGATCAATTGAGGCCATAAATGTCATACTATAATTAACAGTATTTAATGGGAAGTGATATGATTGACCAGGATGGCTGACAGTCAATATACAATGAAATGTTGGTGAGGATAACAACGGGGATAAGCGTCTTATAAATAATGACAATTAAGTTATGGAGACCTATACATGTCATGGCTACAGGGTAATTAGCCTTTGGAATCAAATGTTCTTCAGACAAGTGTTGTCCCAAATCAGCCGCTATGACACTTATATGAAGGATATTCCCTTCAAGGTTGTTTTGGATATGTGTTGCTTTCTCAAGATGTTGTTGATTGTAAGTTATTTATGCAGTTCAAGCTTCGTCCTTCAGACAGTAAAAGGTGACACATGGTTAGGATCCATTCACAGTCTCATTCGTATAGGATATAAAAGCTACAAGTATATTCTACATATACATAGTTATATATGTCTTCAAAATCAATATTAGGTGATGTAGATTTAGATGAAGCAACGTTGGAAGATATTCTAATACGATTCTTTAGCAAAAAGTTTATGTATTTATTGTCAATCGATTGGATAATGTAGTATTGCAAATAGAAAATAAACATAATTGCATATATAGTTGTAAATGTTTTATGTGTGCTTGAATCTATTAGGTGATATCTGATGTCTAACGGGCGAAATGTGTGTTTTCAGTCAACTGCGTACAGACTGGTTAGTTCATTTCCATATGTATGACACATTCACTTTGGAATATTAAATAAGGTGGAATGGTTGTGAGTAAAAAGGTATACGTTTTCTCCTGTCAGTGTTTTTGCAGATGGAATATCCGCCACAAACATGTCAGGAATCTTTTAAAACATATAGATGTCTGACCTAAAACTCCCCAGAAAACCGTGCTCTACTGTTGCAAAAAGTTCAGTTGTTATGCCAAAGAAACCTCCACTTTCGGTTTCTCCAGGGCTCTGCTCCCCTTTATCCTACCACAGCCCGGTTGACTTCCAAGCGTCACCGGTGGACATGCTGCTACTGTCTCTAAGGCTATATGTCCATTAATCATTGAGTATTCCACTCGATGGGAGTATTTGCAAGTTCGTTTTTTAATATTCCAGTCACGATTGACATGGCAGTCTGTGTTGAGAGCAGTAGCAAACCTATCTGTTGTATGTGGATCAAAGTTCTGGTCGATCATGCGAAACACTACCAGATATATTAAAGAAATATATGAGTTGCCTATGGTACAATAACACACTGCAGCCCCGAGTGATGTGTTCTCTGCATTGTTTTTTTTTTGTATGATAAACGACGACCATGAGTCGTTTATTTCTTATATGAGATATGAACATTATGGACAGCCTCTATAAGGATGTTGATAAAATGTACAAGCTTTAAAAATTATTTACCCAAATTTGATAATAATAACTCCCTGAAAAGAATCTGACCCCGTAAATGTCGGACAAGTCCATTTTACGAACAGGTGGGCCAAGTTTGGTATTTCCTGCATTTTCTCACAATCCTCACACCATTTATCAGTACCTTTTCTCCTAATACTGATTGTCATATCTCCCCACCACTTTTGGTTGCGATCGTTCGGCCACTACGTCTGTCTGTGCAGCCAGCTACAACTATGGGGAACAACTTTCTAGACACTTTCCTCTCAAAAATAACGTCGTTCAATGTATGACGTCATCAAGTTGCGAGCGTAAATTTCAATCTACAGAAATGACGCCATGATAGAACAATATTTGATCGTGAAATAAACCACGCTTCGTTCTTCATTGTTCCTTGCGATTTATCGCGTAGCTATTTTATATTTCCCTACCGTACATCTCTGTCAGTCTATAATTGAGTTTAGATTTCAAGCTATAAGATCAGCTACCAACAAACATTCCAGACTGATAACACAGTCTCATATCGAGGTGGCAGCCTGGTTAAAATCTCCGAAACGTGCCCTTACAAGATTATGCATGTACCGTTTGTAATGTGGTTCGACCAACATCAATGCAATAACGTAACCTTTCATTTTGTTCTTGAAACTGACTAGTCCCATATCAACGGATAATAGTTTCACACGTTCAGTCGTTGGTATTAAGGGTATTCTGTCCCATTGTACAATGAAGGCCAGTCTCCAGTCTAGGTCTCTTTTAATATTGCCTAGCATTGTGCACAACCACCAGTGGCTAAAGTGATGACGTAAATCCTGCTGGGGTATCATGCAGGAAGCAGAGGTACTGTAAGTCCCCATGATCCCCAGCGAGGTGGCCTAGCTTTGGTTACTGGTGGCCTATAGCCCGTGTTTTAAAAAACGGTATATATATAACATTGTTATGTTCAAATATGTTTCATGAATTGTTTCTAAATATAGTATGCTCAAATATGTTTTACAACATGTTTTCAAACAAAACTTTTCATAAATGACGAAATTGTAAATACATTAACTTGGTCTCGTGGCTATATAGCTGAGATAATGCCGATGCGACGTTACATTTTAACTCACTCACTCTGGCTTCTTCTGACCAGTGTAAGAGTTATGATGATACAGGAGCTAAGGTTCTAAAAACACAACCGAATAGGAATAGACACGTACATAAGTCAGTTAGTCTTGCTGGAGGGCTGGTTGTTTTCTCCCCAGATCTAGTTGTTTACCCTTGTTTACGACTAGACTGAAATGAGATGCAGTCTAGGTTAATGTGACCAATTATGTCTACCCTGTCTATCCAGTCAAACAGTGACCCAACAAAAAGTGCAGAATATTCCTCCTTGAGGAAGGCCAGTCAAGATTGCTGTATATTTAACACGTTATATACAGAACAGTTGAAAACCACAATGTTGTAAACGAGCAGTTGTCTGAAAGATAGTTGTGTCTTCCACAGTGATATCCACAGTGGTGTACCCGTCCTATCGATCGCAGTGCACTGCCTCCTTGAGATACCTATTTTTTGTTTACATCTGACGCATCACATTCCAGTCCATGAACGTCCTACACTGACGCAATTGAAACTTTTAAAGCAGTCAAACATGTTCATATCTTGTGTAACTTGTGTGATAGATTTAAATCGATTTTGTCCTTCTTACAACGCGTCTTCTTGGGATTAGGTTCTGACATACCTGCTATTCTTACATCTCCTGATATGTTCGGAGGTAGGTGTCTGTCACATCAGAACCGCAAAGATTTGAATGAAATTAACCAAAGTCTTGTATGCATGTTTAAAACTACAACTATTGTCCCAAACACCCACCTGTGTAGGATAAGCGTGTATGCTAACAGGTCTGCAAGCAGGTAATGTATCTACCATAAGTTCTTGAATAATAACTAGCTGTTTATCTAATTTGGCAGGTCTTTAGAAACAGTTTTAAATCAGTGTTAATATTTTGAGAGCACTTAACAACCAAGAATTGCTAGTTTTCCTCAACATATTATACATCTCGTGTTGCAACTGATGTACAACGCACATGTTACAGCCTGGGCCAAGAGTTACACAGACTACACTGTGGTACAGGAAGGAGACAATGCCACGGTCACCTGGAAGATACCTCTGTCTGGAGGTTGGTTCTTTGTCAAGGCTCCTGGGGATGGACAACTACTGCGTGTAAAGTCTACTGACATCTATATCTGGAATAGCACCTACCGGTCAAGAGTGAAGATCACGGGAGTTATCAGATTGACTGCTGCCATAGTGGTGAGGTTTACTCTCTACAGTGTTACAACTGCTGACGCTGGCAAGTACTACTGTGATGGCGGGACTAGCTGTGAACACGTCCTGGTTGTCTCGCGTGAGTACGCTACATTTCATCTGAAATAGCCAACAAAATAATACCATTTATGCATATGTTCACCCTCACCTAATGATAAGTGCACGACAAATTGATTATATATGGTAATATCAGTCCATATTAGCAACACTAAATGGGTGATGCATTCCCGAAAATTCTGATTATAGATGGTCATTTTCTAAAATGCATTCGGTAGAGAGCTTTGACTAGAAAGGTACATTGCCTTCCAGAAAGGATTTTGAAAACATCGGCACCTTTATGTTCATTGTTTGATTTTGTTTTTTTTTAAGTACATGAGGGCATTCACATTCATACCATAGAAAAATAAGTCAATATTCTTAACATCACTCACACAGCTCAATGTGGTTCTCTGGAGACTCGGTTATGCCACTACATACATTAAACTGGTTATCTGTTTATTTTGGATATGTTCCCCTTTGTTTAGTGGCTCATATAAATAACACTGTATACCTGATTGCCAAATGCAATGAGCTGCTTAATCATTTGCTGAGTAAACTAACTATAAAAATGAAAAGTATTAAAACTCAATAATGTCTGAAAACAATATGCGAAATAGATAACCTTTTAGAAGTTTGACCTGAATTACAGAAAACATAAGTCTCAAACTCAGACTTGGTTGTTTGAAACACCCTGAAAATATATCACTGCCTGTGGATGTAAGAACAAAAATGATAGTTCTAAATATCCAACCTTTAGTTCCTGGAAGAGTGCATTTTTCTACAGGGCTATCGCAAAACACTTGCCTTCTATGGTACATTAACAGCCGATATATCTAACTATTATTGTAATCAACATGGGAAAGCGTGCAGGGCTGTGTTCCACAAAGTCGTTTGTCATGCCATCATCAAAAGTTTGTGATGACGTTGATGGACAGAAGGCAGAATACCAAATATAAACTAAATGTGTCATAAACTTGCCAAGGAGACATATTCCCAATAAACCGAATCACATAAAGTAAAACGGTTTTATAATGCACTGTCGGTAAATAAGACAGGTAAGCTTTATTTTCATGTTTATTTCAACGAAATATACGTTGGAAAATAGTGTTACCACCTGCAGGTTTTGGTTCATGCTACATGTAAAAGTTGAGTCTTGACATGTTAATGAGTAATAGCATTAATATGTATCTGTTATTCTTCAACAACTACCCTATTCGTATATCGATCATTGTGAATGTTGTATTTAGATGCCTGCATTTATTCCTCTGAAAATGCTTTTGTCGAAAGTACTAATACTGCAAAGGTCATTTTCCGGTTCATATATTTTCGAAATTACACATTTTCTTTTCGTCAACATAAAGGTAGCATCTTTTTTTAAAAACTGTTTACCGTTAAGATGTTCAAGTTCAAGTTCAGAGGTTTTGTTGTACTTAAGGCCTCCGGCCCATATACAAAACAAGAGTACAAAGAGATAATATCCGTGAGTACAACTGCTGCATAAAAGTACAATACATATGTGGAGACAATGTCACAAAATGAATGTACACAATTATTTTACGAAGTGACTTTACGATACTATAAGATTCTTGCGCCGAGAAAGTGCATGATGAACAAAAAGTGCTAACCTTAGAATCGTTTTTCTATCATTAGAATTCAACAGAGATTTACATGAATACAAATTTGATAAACGCAGGTATTTCTGTGGAATATATGCTTCCCTTAAATCAGCATAATCAGTTCAAACAAGCAGTGTATGAAGTTCATCCTCTATACAAGTTTGACAGAAAGGACACAATCTCATTGGCTTCGGGACAGAACGATGTCGTCCGATATTAACCATTATTTCAGGCAATCCGAGGCCAAATCTTGAATATGTTATGCGAAGAGATTTGTGTGTTTTAACATTTAAATACAATTCAGGTTCAATCAACGATTTAAAAGATCAATACATGACATATCTTGAACTATTTTCAAGTGTCGATCTCCAATCCTGCTGAAACATATCTAGTGACTTTCTATGGAATAATCTTAAAAAATCATGTTTATTACCGACACCTTGATACAACCACACATAACCAAAACCGTGATAAAATAGCATCTAACGAATATTTGATGCCCATGTTGCGTACCCATGATTGTCAAGATTAAGTAGCATTTTGTATGCTTTTCTAGGCAGGCGGTCTTCGTGCATTTCTAGAATTTTAAACCAATATTTTAAACAACGGATATATGCATTGGTGTACATCGGATATCTTCCACATTCGCCATAAACCATACAGTTTGGAGTGTCTATTCCTGTTTTACATGCATATAAATGTATTTTGTCTTTTGGTTCATATTTTTTAAAACCCAAAAGTTCTGAGCCGTATAAAAGGATAGACTGTATTTGGGCATCAAATAGCTTAAAATAAACTCTAGGTGGAACATGTTCTAATTTAGATACAGTGGTAAGTAACATGACCATTGCTTTCTTGGCACTTACAGCTAAATTGTGGACAGTTTTTCCTAAATTCAAAGTCTTAGTAAATAAAATGCCCAGGTATTTCTATTCATCTGCAAGACTAACTGGGGTGTTTTTTGTAAAACCAGTTTTCGGTCTTAGCGAGCTTACCACCTCTCCTAAACACAACCACATTGTTTTATCTAGGTTTACTGTAAGTTTCCATCCATCAGCATATTCAGCGGGTTTTGAAGCCCTGCCACAGTATCTGATACAAGTATAACATCATCAGCAAACAATGGCATAAATCACTCTAAAATATCTTGGTACAGCTGAACACCCTGTTTCCCCTGTCTGACAATATCGTATGTTAACTCGTTAATAAAAAAATGAGAACAGCATAGGACTTACTAAACAGCTTTGTTTCAAACCAAGAGGACAATCGAAAAAGTCTGTTAATTGACCATCAAACCGTACACATGCTCTCACATGTGTGTACATACTTTTTAACAAGTGTAGCATTTTACCATTCATGCCTGAATTTTTCAAACAAAGCCATAATTTATGTCGATTAACTGAATCAAACGCTTTCTTAAAGTCAACGAATGCTACATAAAGCTTCTTCTTACACCTTAATAGATATTTCTGAACAAAGCCATAAAGTGTAAACATGTGGTCAAATTTGGTCTCTCATATTTGCCCAAAGCGTAAGTCTCTTGTTTAAAATACATGTAAAGACTTTACTAAGTATACTATTCAGGGAGATTACTCTATAGTTATCTGGATTATTAGGATCACCATTTTTGTGGAGAGGTACAATTATAGCTTTCGCCCACATATTAGGGAAACGGCCACTTGAATATATCTTATAAAAAAATTCGCAAAAAACGGCAGTATTATTTCCTTAGAACATTTAAGCATTTCCACAAGAAGATTATCTAGTCCAGGGGATTTTCCATTCTTCAGAGAATACATTGCATCAGAACTGAAACATATCAGCAGTATGGAAGACATCTTTGAAATGAGTTAACTATTCGGTGGGATTAATTTTGCAAATGGTATATGTCTTTGAGTTAATATTTCGAATCTCTTTCCAAACTTTTGTAGGGTTTCCGAGAGATTTGCATAATTTATCTACTTTATGTTGTCGAACTTGAAATTTACACCTCCGACATGTTTGCTTATATTTATTTCTAACAGCACAATATTGTTTTCTGGAATGTTCATTTCTATGTCGTCTGAACTGTCGAAGTGCTCTCCTGCAGGAACGTTTAGCAGATCTACATTCACCATTTAATATCATTAAGATGTAACCGACAAAGTTCACGCAAACCCCAACTATGCTGAATTAAATGTTTAAATCAATAGTCCTGGTCAAATGCGGATATCACTTTTATAAGTCATCACTAGTTTGTCAGCATTGACCAATCAAATCAAGTTAATTTTCAATCTAACACAGTGGTACAATGTATTATGTCGAATGTGTTTATGATCTCTGTTTTGTCTTAAACGCCGCAATTTACTCCGCAGAGTTATGTCTCTTAGACGTATCCCTAGTCCATCATCATAATATCCCATATTCGCTCTGATTATGATTCTTGTCTTTTGGCACAAGTTTGAGACCCTGCATCACCTCAAGGTCCCAACACACACTAATAAACCGTGATATAACTGAAGTCCCGCTCAATATGTCTGAAACGATTCCTTACCAGCTGTGAGGTGCGATATAAGATTTGTATACTCTTCAAAAAAAAAGAAACGCAAAGACAGATTTGTGTGAGGTAGGAAAAAATTTTTTTACGAGGAACCGTACAAGGTATTGAGCAAAAATGTTTTGGAGAGAACACTTGGTGATTGCAGTCATCTCAGTTATCGGTACATAGGAAAAGTCCAAGGTGAAGGTCAGCTACCATCAATAATGTCCTCCTTTGGAATCGATATCGGCCTGACATCTCCTGCCCATGGAAGACACGAGTATGTGAATCACATCCTGGGGAATGGTAGCCGACTAGGCCTGTGACGCAATAGCTAACTGCTGCAACGTCTTGGGATTGTGGTTGACGTTGGCGTAGCGGTCTATCCAATTCATCCCATAAATGCTCTGTCGGGTTCACATCCGGGGATCTGGAGGGCCAGGGTAGAATATCAACGTTGTTGTTATGTAGACAGGTTCTTTTGATCCGTGCTGTATGCGGTCGAGCGTTGTCCTGCTGGAATACACCGTTGCCGTTGGCTGCAATTTGGAAGGCGAGTGGTAGGAGAATTTCATTGTTGTATCGTTGAGCAGTAAGATTGCCCTGGATATGGACTAAACCTGTCCTGTCATGATGGCAAATATCAGCCCACATCATAACGCTACCACCACCAAACCAGTCCACAGTTTCCGGCGTAACGCTCTCCCGACGTCTGTAGATCCGGGCTTTTCCATCCCCTAGGCGGAGGAGAAGTCTTGATTCGTCACTGAACCAGACATCTCTCAATCGCAGTTGAGGCCATACCCTGTGTTGACGACAACAATGCAGTCGTTGTGATGTTGTCGACTCAATATGACGGCTTGTGTTGAAACCGATCTCATAGCCGTGTGATGGTGCTGGACGCTACATTGAAAACCCTGGCTACAGCTGATAGGGATTCCCTTGCGGCCTATGATGTTGTTTCTTTGCACTTGTGTTAATCTTGTCACGTTGTTGAACTGTTACTGTTCGATAAACGCAGATGCCAGGCAATCAAAAACCCTGCACGTGCAGTACGTGTAGCTCAATGGTCCTTTTATAAATGCACGGGACGCGTTTTTTTCGGAATCGTACGTGTTTCCCGAATAAAGGTTTGCATGTCCTTGTTGTGATCATTTTGATCATGGAAATTTGTCACTGTGACTAGAACACATTAAACCTCTTCATTTTGCACCTCCTTGTCGGCTAATATTGCTTTTATGGCCAAACATATCCGTGTTGCGTCTGTACTACACCTCACTCCATGAAACCGATCAGTGATTTGATTTTTGTTCAGCAAGGAAATCCATTGACCGTGTTAGATAATATAATTAATTGCTAACTTGGACAATGACTGGTGAGCTCACTAATTCAGGAAGTGTATATATGATTTGCTGCTGAGTATAAAACTTGGATAGGCTAACCAAAAACTATCAAACTTTAATCTGCGCAATGTCATCACACAGTGCATGATCATGTACATGTAGTAATATGTACATGAACATTTTCTCATCATGAAGGGGATGATGTCGTAACAATTAAGTCAACAATTAGCGATAGTCTAGCGTGACATCGACTTTAATTATGATTTCATCGCCATTTGATGGTGATTTATAAACACATGTTCATGATATAGTCGGTATAGTGGGCATCGTACAATCGAAATTTCGTATGAATATGGGTTAAGGGTTTTGTTGCTTTTATTATCAATGATGTAGTGACGTCGAAAAATGTGCAATTGTGGTTTCACCCCTAACGTACTGTCGGAAATGCTCGAAAAATGTTGTTCACCCTTCATTTTTTAAGTACGAATCATAGTGCTATGAACATAGCACATACAAAAATAAATGTGCTTTATCTATCCTATCCTAACTGAAAATATGATTTGCCTAAAAGAGTACTTTTACGGGTAAAATGATGATAAACTTCGTGTCTTCCAATGCATATATGAAACGGCCTATATTGTACTTTATTGAGATATTTGTTGACGGGGGTAGCAATTAAGATATACCTGCATTATATTTACTTGTAAAAATGATGGAATAGTAAAAAAATATGAAACGGGTTGAGTATTGGAAGGTTGGATTTTTTTACACAAGGATCATTTGTTCTACAGATGATTGCTTTAGTCAGGATCTGACTCAGCTGATGACGTATCTGTATCTGTACTATTACCCAAAAGTAAGGTTATTGGTGCACGTTGGCGGTACTGACGTTCTATTTCAAGAACGTAATCGTCAGCCCCTGGTGTGCTTCCAGGAAAGGCTGCATTGTTGAACCCTTTGGCTATGTGAGTTTGAATGTTGTGTTATGTCTTGCCACGAACCCTTCACAGTTAGCCCAGATGAGCTCAGTAGGGTTGAGCTTACAATGTCTGACTGGTGCATGTAAGACAACGTGACCGTGTTGTGCTGCCAGGTCATCTGTCTTGTACTTTACTGATTTCTTATTCAGGAGAATTAGTTATTAGTTGAACTTTCGTTTCCGATGTTCTGAAGTTGACTTTGCAAGATATCATATATTTCTGCATGGTCGCCTTCAGTCTACTCGTTGTGGGCGCGACAATATCTGGTTCCCAGGTGTTATCCATGACAATGACCCTGGGTTTGTTAAGATTGGTCAGTAGTTCAAGTTCCAACAAATCTATTAACACATCACCACTCTTGTCCTTATGATAATCTCCAGTTTTCTTTTTCATCTGAAAAACTAGCTCACATACATCACATAGATCATTGGTTGTGTGGGCAAAACAATGACACAGGTACTTTTACCTGATGTTACTATGCGTGCTTTTTGTCCATTTGACAGTAAACACATGTAGTCTGTGGAATCATTCTTATTCACCCAGGTTCATCAAGGTAAATGATCTGGAAGCCCTTCCTGTGATAGTCATCTAAGGTGCGGAGATTAAGTGACCTCAAAGACAAGATGGAATAATTTTCCCCGAAAACTGCTCTATCGAAATTCCGACTCGTGGAGAGCAATAATTAATGTAGTCTGGGAAACATTAACTTGTTCATAGAGATTGTACACTGTCTGATATCCGTTTACATCCCGGTTTTGTTTTTGAGATGACCCCTACCTTCTTTGTTTTATTTACCTTACAGTAGACTTGTTGGTATGCAAGCCCAGAGCTTAAGCGATAATACACCCTATCTAAACTAACAAATAGTTTCCTTCTTTCTTTCTCAAGTGTAAAGAACTTGTATCCATCTCCTACAGACGCCATTACATGAACCATGGGAGCAGTGGGAGCAGTGTTTCACTGCTAGAATTGTTTTTGTGTGCATTAAATGTTTCATTGGGACTACAGTCATGTGTGCATATTTCTATAGTCCGTTTCACACTTCCCTCATTGGGCTTAATCTGAACTTGCTGTTTTCGTTCAAATGTTTCTCTTGTAAAATTGTTGCTAGGACTCATTGTGACAGAACCACAGGTGCGAAGGTCGGTAGTTACTCGATATTGCAATAGCAACAGTCTGTGAAACATTTTATCTTGTTTTAACGGACAGAAATAATGTTTCTAGAATTTCCGACAGTACTTCAGGCGGTGGATCAGTGATGTTGTCTAAAATGATCCTGCATCTTCATGGTCTTTGGTCAGAGTTTGGAGATAACTTGTCAAAACACACGTCAGCATTAGTTCTGTGTCAATATCTCATGGATAACCAACTTGTTGCGAGAATTCAGCCGTGGTCAGGTTGAGCCGATGTATTCAGATTTATTGCTGGTCTCATGTTTAGCCTCCAGACAGAATAGAACAAGAATCATGAACAGAAACTTGCTCTCTGGACAGTGGTGTAGAATGGGACATTTGTTTTCAGTACTATAAATACAGTGAGTAAATCTTTACTAGGATACAAATCTGTCACAGTGTTTAAATAAGAGACATACTATTGTGATTTGAAACATCTTATTGAGCAATCCTGATAGAGTTATTTAATACTATGAAATGTTGAATATGATGACGACATGGTAGAATTGCTACCAATTATTTTGCTTTTTGAATTATCAACAAATAGTATTAGCTACAAGGTAAACATGCGTCACGAGGTTTACAGTAACACAACCGATCTGCATCTAATCAACAAATCATAACTACTACAAGGTAAACATACGCCATGAGGTTTAAAGTAACACAACTTATCTACATCTAATCAACAAACAATGACAACTACAAGGTGATCATGCGCCATTAGGTTTAAATAACACTACTGATCTGCATTTAATCAACAATAATGACAGCTACAAGGTAAACATGCACCACGAGGTTTAAGTAACACTACTGATTTACACCTCAATACAATGTCTGTTAAAACAATAATAAACCTTGTGTTTCAAATGATTACATGATTAATTGTTTAATTATAACACTGTATAGTTTTACATTTCTAAATCACATCCACATTATCTGAAATATGCTTAACAACTGATAGTGATATAAACTGATTGGACCAATACCGTAACAACTGAATAATTGTATATTTTTTTACGAATAACATATCCATTGAAATAGGGATAGCATCCCATAAAGAAAACAAACTGCGTTTAGCTCTGACGCTTTATAACTTCACTGTCCTCCCAAGTACATAAGTAGATATGGAGACAAGAAATGTTCACTATTGTATAGGGGTTTGTAAATGTGCTCTGTCCCGACACGCAGGAAATCACAAGAGGTCCCATTGATGTATTCACGGAGTTTAAAATAGGAAAACTAAGTATAATTTCTAATTGTTCCATTAAAATTGGAGGGTGTTGACTATATTTGGATTATATGTGGGCCTACGCCTGTTAATTGGTTTCGACTGTAATCCAAGTGCATATAGTTTGATATTCATGATTACTCCACAGCAGCTGCATAGTTGGGACAAAAACACAGTACAAGCATCAAATGAGTGAATGCTACTTTTAAGGTGTAGAAATAAACACATGCAACTTTTTTTCATGTTACTTTCCTCAGGACTAGACCGCCTCCGTGGTCTAGTGGTAGAGTGTCCGCCCGGAGAGCGGAAGGTCCGGGGTTCGATCCCCGGCCGCGTAATACCAAAAGACGTTAAAATATGGTACTTGTTGTTACCCTGTCTGGCGCTTGGCATAAAGGGCTAAAACAAGGACTGGTCGGCTCGGAGTCAGTATACTGTGTACAAACACACCCACGTACATGCACGTTGCTTTATAAGTGCAATAATCTTGGACGCGACGTTAAACCCTACTTCACCTCACCTCACCTCAGGACTAGTGAATGGTTCCTTTATTCATTCTGAGTAAATCATATATGTATCTCCTTATTGATTAGGCTATCAGTGTGGATGGACAGTGAATCTAACCACAAATATAAGTAATGACAGTTGAGGCCCCTATTCATCAGTTTGTTAGTCTAGTGATACCATCATTCTTGACAGTAACCACCATTATCTAATGGTGTAGACAGGTGTCCACTAACACTCTCAGATGTCTCGACTTCGACGGCTAGCAGTCCGCGGCTTTCCAGACTGTAATACAGACCCTCAAGCACACATATCTACAAGATCCAATGAAAGTCTACAATAATTCTGTTAGTCTAGATTTTTTCAGTCTGTAAATGAAGAGGTTTTTTTCCAGTAAGTGGGCATCAAAGATGACAAGTTTTTATTCTTACGAAACTTCTACCTCTATTTCATCTCTGCTATAAATCCTGTATTTTGGCTTCAATCACACAAAATAATATTTTCAAATTTTTCAACAGACGTCCTCTTCACTGTCAATTACACAATTAGTTGTCGCCAAGTAGTCTCGTAACTACCCAAGCCATGACATCAAAATGCCGGCAACATCACTTTTTTCCGGTGTGTGCTTGAGACAACACCTATTATAATAGTAATAACGATCTAGCACTTGGTAGTAAGTCACATTAACCTAAGATTATTCCAATAGGTTTTCTATAATAACAGACATATACGTATAAATTGATAGTGCTGCTGGAGAGACAATAACGCATGTAAATAAAGCTGGTATTTGGTAATATTGCGAGGTCAACATGCAGTCTCCCTCTACCCCCGGGTGCAAGAAGTGTGGCCGTTTCATGGTCATTGGAGAGCCTCACGATAACTGCACGAAGTGTAGAGGCGTGGCCTGGATCAAGGACAAGAGATGTGAAAAGTGCATCAACACATCGGAGAAGACCTTCTCCAAGATGAGCGAGGCCGTGACTAAGGCCATGAGGCACGAGGCCACGAAGAAAAAAGTGGAAAACGTTATAACTAAGAGACGAAGCTCTCAGCAGTGGGTATGGAGATGGGAAAGATTAAGGAGATAGCTATGGCAAAGAAGAATTCTCCGATCAAGAGACCAGAGACAGGAATGCTACCTATCCGATCTTCATCCACGGCCATAGGCCCGTCTACAGAAGACCAGCAATCTGAGCTGTATGGCCAGCCAACCGACCAGCCGGGTATAAGCCAGCATGCTTTACCCTACCACGAGGCAATACCGTCCGGGAGTTGCACGGTATCCATGGACCGGCCGTCCAAGGGAACCAAGCCATCCAGCCGACCGATAAGCCATCCAGCCAGCCAGCCATTAAGACACCATACGGTCATCGGGCTGACTCCTTGGGCCAGCCACCCACGACTACCCAGCCAACTGACCAACGCCAGCCTGGTGTTAGGACACCGTACTCCAGCCACTCCAGCCACGAGCGTCCAGCCACTCGGCTCACCGTATGATCAATCAACGGCTCCCAAGCCAGCCGCATGGACAACACGGGATCACCCGGCCAGCCGACCGGCCAGCTGATCAAGGGGACAGCCACTGCAGAGGCAGATTATACCGGAAACATGGACACTGGAGGACGACGAACCCTACGAGGTAGACACGGAGTGCTATGATTATCCACCCCCCATGGGAGCTACCCAAGACCCAATGCCATTCGGAGACAGAGTGTTTTGAGGATCAGGCTGATAACTCACCCCATCGAGACTACACCGAAGGTTACACCTTCGTAGAATTAATTGATGTACTCTAACATTTCATGCATGTTCTTTAGCCGCCTGTGACAGAAAATTCGCCAACCCAGATGCCGGAATACTGGGGATGTAATGCTCCTACTCTTCTCAACACATTCATCAGACATTACCTTGGCCCAGTAATGCTGGCAAGGTTGTTGACCAGTCAACAGCATCAACAACTTTTAGCCCAGATCAGATCCAGAGAAATGTCAAACCTCACCAAGAGGTTCATGAAGACACAACCTATAACAGCTACCACAACATTCAACGGGAAATTCAACGGGACACGTCATAGACGAAGTTAAAGAAGACACTGCAGAACGTTTCCATACTTAATCTATCGACCTTTCCTCCGGGAAGGATTCATACCAACCGAGGCGGAGGTATGACAAACGACATTCTTCCCAAGATTCCTTTCACCAATCAGATTACAAGATACATGGATACCATCGCCGTCGAAGATCGGGAGGCAGAGGCGAACGCAAGTTCTGACTTCCCTACCATTCCCCCCGACGTTAAGGACCCTTTCGACCTGGTTATGTCTATGGACTGCAATTTATGCCTACCGTCATAATAACGACTCCGGGACCAGTGGGAGGGAGCCTTCTGTCATACGCCGAAGAGCAAGTTACGCCTGACCACTGGATTCTAGACGTTGTGGCTCAACACCTGAAGATTTCACCTAGTCGGAGCCAAGTTAGCAGGAAGCTACTCAAGGGGCGAGCTATTCGGAGACTAACGGAGACCAACAACACCAAGGGATTTTACTCTCCGCTCTTCTTAGTCCCGTAGAAAAATACAACCGAAATGAGGATGATTATAGACCTAATGACCCTCAACAAGAGCTATCTGGTACCTCCGCCAAAATTCAAGATGGAGTCCATACGGAAGTTACGCTTGACGTTGAAGAAAGGAGACTAGCTTATAATCCTAGACCTATAAGACGCGTATCGTCATGTCCCAATACACCCATCCTCATGGAAGTATCTACGCTTCACAATCAATGGCAGACGCTACGAATTCCAAGTCCTACCATTCAAGATAGCAATAGCCCCTTGGCTATTCACCAGGATTACAGCGCCAATCATCAGGTTTGCTCATCTCCAGCTAGTTAGAATCCATGGTTACCTCGACGATTTCCTGGTGGCAGACTAAGAGAAGCTGAGCTACATCAGAACATGATATTCTTGGTCCAACTTATGACCTACCTAGGCTTCCTAGTCAATCTTTCCAAGTCAGAGACAAATCCAGTTCAAGACATCATATAGATCAGAGCAAGATTCCAGCTAAACAGGGGATATCTATGCCCACCAGAGGATCGATTCGTTAAGACTATCACAATGATTATATCACTATCAAGTCAACCCAGCAAGTAACTGAGGTTGTGGAAGTCTCTTCTAGGCAACTTAACGTCTCTACAGGTTATGCCCTTCAGGGGAAGGCTGATGTTATGTCCTCTACAGACTTGGATAAGACACAGTTACTTCCCAGATTACTATGATACTTGCATTGGTGGAATCACAGAGAAAATGTGATGAGTAGCATCTCTCTTACTTATCAGACGTCAGAGCACCATAGATTTACAGAGGCGTCAGATTCGGGATGGGGAGCCCATATGGACGATCTCACAGCACAGGGATCGTGTAACACAGAAGAGAAGAACCTTCATATCAACTGCAGGGAAATGAAGGCCATCTATTGCGCCATCCTGGAATGGAAGATACATCTTTACCAATCATCCGTTCTCATAGCCACGGACAACACCACAAGAGCTGCCAGTATTCAGAAGCAGAGAGGAACCAGATCCAACTCCCTGATGATCGAGACTACTCGTTTGGTTGCCTTGGCAGATTCCTTCAATTGCCAGATGGAAGGGAGACATATACCCGGGAAACTGAACATACTGGCCGACGGCCTTTCTCGTCGGGGAAGAATAGTGGTAACAGAATGGACATTACATCCCCAGATCTTCACTTGGATAACCAAGTTATGGGACACACCACCCCTGGATCTATTTGCTTCCTGCCAGAACCATCAACTTCCGGTTTATGTCAGTCCAGTTCCTGACCCAAGAGCTCACCAGATCGACGCAATATCGATGGATTGGACTAATCTATTCGGCTACGCATTTCCACCATGGTCTCTCCTAGACAAGATCATCCACAAGGTGGAGGAGATGGATTGCGTAATAATACTGATAGCCCCAGTATGGCCCAGCAGGGCGTTGTTCCCCATACTACTAAGACTACCAATGGAGGAACCTATTCAGTTACCTCTTCGTCGAGATCTGCTACGACAACCAGCATTTTCCAAGACAATCTGCCCAGCCTACATCTAACTGCCTGGACGATGCAGACATCCGGAAGCTCTGAGCCTGCCTGAGCAAACATATATATATACTGAAAAGTAACAGCAGCGTTGAAAGAAAAGACAAACCGAATGGTGACAAGTCACATATTTATAAAGATAACTATCAATTTAAGAGCTGATGATGGTTGCTACACTGGCATTACAGAAGTTTACAAAGGGTCACCTCTCAGGAACTATTTTGTTCCGCGATACAGCTAGTTGTTGTATGGCTGTCAATGTAAATATGAAGTCACACTAGATACTAAATACAATTCTGTATAGATCGAGACCTACATCTTTCAAGGTTAAAAAGTAGTGTGAGGGCCAAACATTGTATGAATGTCGTCGCAAGCTACGAAGATCATACAGCTTGGCTCACACTCAGTAAAGGTGCATACTCCAATGAACTCACACAAAGTCAGTTCTTAAATAAACTGTATTTATAAAAGAAAATGCGTCAATACAATCATACACGGTATCTTCTGTGTCACTGACGCATTTTAATTTGTTGACATCTAGATCTGCATTTGCTCATCCTGTTTGAAAACCTAAAAGTGTTCAATTGTGAATAAAAGTAAACACTATTTTCTAAACAATAAAATAAAAATATAGTGTTAATGTATGATGTTGCATCTGTTGCTAATAAATACATGCAAATTATGACTGATCAACACAACATCCATCGATCTTTGAAATCTATGCACTACATCTACAAATCTGAAAGCAGAAAATCTTACATCAGCAATTGCAGCATTCTAACCAGCTATATTACGAGTCTTTTTCTAGACATATATCCAGATAAAACAGAGAAGACAACACTCCCCACTGCTCATGTAGTCTTTTCCCTGCTGGAGAAGTGTGGATGTGCTGCATCCTAGTGTTTAACTAGAGGGTGCGAGTGGCACAAGAACAAGCCTCCCTGCACTGAGATGTGTGCATGCTCCTGGAATGAAGCTTGTGACAATGTTTACAGGGAACAAGCACTATTATCAGACACTGACAGTTGTAGTGACTGATCAAGTTTAGTGTTAGTGTTGTAATGATGTAAAGTAATACTGCCAGAAGATCAAGCTATCTACTACTGATAAAATAGGTTCCTCTAGTCCGTACACATTTTATTTCATATATGATTGTCTTTTTATGCTTTATAATATTTTTGCAACTCAAAAATGTCAGTAGGTATTCATCAATATAATATGGTTATTACAGTATTGTGATTGAAAAATAAATCTGGTGATTGAAAGGAAACTATCATTTTATTTGTCTATATTTTGACAGCCCTGTAGGTTTGTTGTTAAGGATCTGACATGCCTATGTTTACGTATTTTGGCAGCAATATTGGATAGCTGGCCCCAGGAAAAGGCTTTTGCACTACAATTCCAAATAAAATATGCATCAATGAATTTTAGGAATGTTTTTTAAAGCACATAAGGCGATTATTCCCACCAAAATCCGCCTCCAACGATGTCTATAGGAGTTTGAATTACTAGTTTGGTGGCAGTATTGGATTTTTAAACCTCCAAATGGTCTTTGCAATAAATTTCTGGAACCAAACTTTTCCTTGACACCAATAATGTCCCGGCAGTTAATTATTGTACCTATCTCACCTAACTACATCAATACTCATGATGTCGATCACTGGATTGTCTGGTCCAGACTAAAACAACAAACAAACAAACATACAGAGTGACGGTTTATGCAGAGAATGATGATCGTGGATGAGAAACAAGACAACAATGTTTGTCCATGTCTTCACAAATAATACAACAACTATCATGTAACAACAAATCAATTCCACAAAAAGTCATCCAATTCGAACTGTACTTTATTTATGTTTCTGTCAAGAGCTATTTTCTCAGCAACTGCTTCCGGATTGTTTACTTGTTTCAACGCATAGTCTATTCTGTAGCTGTTTTGTGCTTAAATTGCGTACATATTTTCAGAACGGCAACTTATGTCATTTTCCAGTAAGCACAAGGCTATTGTTTTTTGTACTTTGGCTGGTATTGTTCTTTTCAAATTTGGACTGATAATGATCACGTTTCTTAAAAATATCGTAAACAGTCTGCCTGGCTATTTGATGCTTAGATGCAATTTGCGTGGGACGGGGAATGGCATCGACTCTTTCGATCAGCTGGATTTTCTGTTCTTGGGTCAGTTCTAACCTCGTACGTTTCGCTGGCCTAGACATGTTGGTGCCACGGACAAACAACAGACAATAACCTCGCTGTATTTATTGCCCTTACAGAGTGATACCTGCATCATCCAATTGTTTAACTCAGTCAGTGATAATCCATGCTTAATAATTATGTACCTCCTGTTTACATCTGTTGCATCCAGTTACAGTACTTAAACCCTCAACTCTGAAGCAGTCGACGCTTTTTAAACAGACAAACATGCTGATATATTGTGTAACTCAGACACAATTAACTCCATTTTGTCATTCTTATAACCCACGTCTTCTAGTGAGGATATGTCCTGATATTTTAGGCCGCAGGTGTCAGTCACATCATAACTGTTCATGAGGCAAAGATAGGAGCCAGGTTTAGAAGTGAAATTAACCAAAGTTTTATAGGCATGCTTAGAAATACAGCTATTGCCTAAAACACTCGCTTGTTTAGCATAATCTAATATTTGAAACAAATGAAAGTTATAATTGTGCTATTCATCTAAATAACTTATGTATCTTCTGCAACAGCAGTGTATTATCTCGTATGCTAATATCATCTAGGTCTGCAAGCAGGAATGTATTTACCATCAGCCCTTGAATAGTCCCCATTTAATAATGTATTTCGACAGAGCTTGAGACGCAGTGTTTAATCGAGGCAGGTCTATATTATTTTAAGATCAGTTAGCAGCTTAACATTGATATGTTTCCTGATGTACAATGTACATGTTGCAGCCTGGGCAAAGAGTTACACAGACTACACAGTGGTGCAGGAAGGAGACAATGCCACAGTCACCTGGAAGATGCCTCTGTCTGGAGATTGGTTCAAAGTGAGAACCCCTGGTGGTGGAGAACTACTGCTTGTGACATCCTCTGGCATCTACAACTCGGGTAGCTACTGGTGGAGAGTGAAGATCACAGGAGTTACTAGATTGTCTGACGCTGTGGTGGTGAGGTTCACTCTCAACAATGTTACAACTGCTGATGCTGGCAAGTACGTCTGTGACGGGAGGACAACCTGTGAACATGTCCTGGATGTTTCATGTAAGTATGCTACATTGCATGTATGTTGTCATCTAAAACAGCAAACAAAATAATAAATTATACAAAATGTACGTACCAAAAATGGAGAGTCTGAGAATCTGCCGATAATAGCAATATTATATTATGCATACCCAAAAGTTTTGATTGTAGATGGCCATTTTATAAAATACACATTTTTAAACTTATCCTATCTCTCTCTATGCATTTCATCCTTCTTCTTTTGATCCTTGTGTGGAAACGTCCCAAAACAAAGTTTCAAGCCTTTAAACCCATTTCACCCCTTGCAGACACGCCAAAACACCCCTTGCATCACTATGACAACCACCCGCACAATCAGGTCATGCACCCGAATCTCGTGCAGCGTGACGTACATGATCTGATCACCTGACACCCTTTGCCCCATCATTCTCTTTCTCTTCGCCTCTATGTGAAGACGTGCCATATTTTAAAGAGAATATTTTGGCTTTTATTTTCTCAAAATTTGATGGGTGTTCGGCGTACTACTTGCAACACTGTGGGCAAGGATCAGCAGAAACGTACGGCCTGCAAGAAGTGTCGCCATATATTTTCACCTGTGGATCCGCACAAATTATGCTGTGACTTTTGGGGGGTTTGCGAACCGAGTTTCTGTTGTGCAGGATGTTCTCATCTTTCCAATGGGGCATTTTCAGTGCCAGAAAAGGAACATTAACCAAGAGACACGGAACACGGACCTTCCTCGTCTAAGAAACCCAAACGTACGACTAAGGCTAGCATCCATCCTTAAAATCTGTGGTCAAGCAACTACCGCCAGCCAAGATCACATCCCTATCAGTCAAGGAACATGTGGTCTCAAACAATTTTTTGCACGATGAGAATCCCGCCATTTCTTCACAATCGACTATGATAGCGATCCACTGACACTTACGAACTCCCAGTCTACAAATACGTCGGACAAACGTATGTTTCTTGCAATCCCTGTGGACCAGTCTACCGTTTTTTGTCCAACTACAGAGCTTTCTATCAACTGGACGTCAGCCATCGACATCGGATGTCTCTGGTCAACCAGTCGACTCTACTTCACCAAGCCCTAATTCTACTCTATATCAGGCTACTCTGTCTCTACCCACCATGAAGATCATTGACTCTACTTGAAGTACGTTTTCAACATCGCCTACCAGACATAGAGAGCGCTCTCGACCCACAGTATATTATCAAAATCGTGATACAGATTGACATTCAAATGATCAACCTCTACAGTCGCATTCTAAGGGTGAACATTCACAGGATCGATCGATCGATCTTGAGCCGTCATTCACAGGATCGAGCCTCTAAGGAACGCCATTAGAATGATCGTTTTCCTCAACATCAATCATCACAGGATCGGTCTTCTACATTGAAACATTCTTCCAAGCAGAAGTGAGATCATCATGATAAGACCTAATCGATACACCTGATTGATATGGGAGATCGTCGATTTTGGCTCTACTCCAAATAACCTTCGACGCTGGGTTACTATCGATATGCTGCTCCCCACATCAACATCGAGGTCGACATCGACAAGAGGATAGACAGGAAGATCGACATCAACCTTCCTCTCATTCACGTTCCTTATCCTCTGCTGATACGCATCCAGACCGTCAATCAACCGACAGGTCGCACTTGATGATCGTGACGCCTCTTTCTGAACTTCCTGTGACGTGCCCTTCAACTTGAATGTTTTCTTCAGCAACATACTCCAGTATGACAAGGCTTCAGTCGTTTAGTACATCAACAAGATGGGATCCAGCCTCCCTGCCAGCCCAGACAATGGACTTCTTTCAGTTGATCGATGCTTTGGGCCTCCACGCCGGAGCTCGACACATTCTTGGTGTCAGCAACATCATAGCAGATTCCCTGACCCGTCCGAATTGACCATCCTCGACAGAATGTGGTCTACATCCGATGATCTTCGAGTGGATTTGCCACCTCTACCATCGCCCAGATATTGACCCATTCACCACCAGGTCCAAGACACAACTCCCCAGATTCGTATCTCCGATTCTTGATCAAGAGGCATGGGAGTACGATGTTCTGGGCATATCGTTTAAGAATCTTACGCTTACGGCTTTCCACCAACAGTGCTTCTACCATGCGTTATTGAGAAGCTAGTCACCATGACTCAGCTTCGTTTGATTTTCATCTTGCCTTACTAGCCAGCTTGCAGTTGGTTCACCTGGTTGGTAGACCTCGCAAAGATAAGTCATCATCTGCTTCCTTTTCAAAAAGATCTTCTCCTTCAACCTAACTCCAGCCTTCTACATCCATCGCTGGGTACCTTACATATATGCGTCTGGTTCATTTCCAGAAGTCATTAGAAGCAAAAGGGTACTCAAGGCGAGTAGCGAAGACCATTACTGAGGCACATCATACTTTGACCAAAGCTTTGTACGACCATAATTGGAAAGCCTTTGAGGGATAAAGCTCATGGCAGGTCCATCGCCTATCCAACTACTGCTTCCCCAAAGCTAGTTGCAGAATACCTTCAACATCTTCGTTCTACCAGGAAGCTTAAGGGCTCAATGCTATCCACATATCTAGCAGCTCTTACCTCAGTCATCGCTACTACAATGGGCATGAAGATCTCTCTAGTTGCCAAACTCCAAGGTCTTCTCCAATCCTATAAACTAGTCGTCCAGATTTTGTCCACCTCAATGGGATTTGAAAATTATTCTTTGACACTTTACGTCAGCAGAATACGAGCTTCTGGAAGCTAGAGCTTTAAGCAGATCACTCTCAAAACAGTCTTCCGTCTACACACCGTAGATGTCAATAGGGTTCGATTCTAGAGGTTCAGTCATGGCAAGGTCCATCTTGGTCTTTGATGGGATTTCATCGCAAAGGACCAACTTATTCACTATCCAATCTTTGGCCTCTATCATACATCCCAAGGATCACGAGGACATCTCGTTATGTCCAGTTAGAGCCTCATGCATCTTATGCATCATCAATATTTCGACGATCCAGGAAGAGGTTGTTTATCTCCATCTTACAGGTGGTTACCTCAGAGGCCTCCAGTACAGTGGTCTCCTTATGGTTACGATCTACAATCCTCCATGCCTACACCTTGGAGGTATTGCCTAGATCTCAGACATTGAATCCTCAGGAGACGAGTGATGTCACCTCCTTGATGACACTGAATAGTAATTGCTCTCTCAACGCTGTCATGGAAAGATGTTTCTGGAAGTCTGATACAGTCTTTGCCTCCCACTACTTACGAGATTTCTCAGTAACTGATGTCCAGGGACTTCGGTCAGCTTACATCCTAGAGCATATGTGGGGGTTTGTCCTGTAGAGCTGATTGACTGGAGACCCCTTCCAGATTTGTTACAAGTTGTTGTTGAATAGGTTGCCTACTTCAAAATCATGAGGTCATCATTGAACTATATCCTATGCGAAGACACACGTCTCTTGTCATACCCGATGGCATGACATTGTATTCTGGCAGTGTAAAGGGGTACTATCACTCAGTGCAATGATCCCCTCATTAAATTAAGAGTCTATGTCTTCGTGTGACAATCTTACATATATCAGCCTGCTGACAGTATATACGTGAGAGCTACATAAAAAATAACACAGTAATCACATATCAGCTCAATTATATGCATGCTTCTTGTTCATAAGAATACAGGGGCTTAACTTGGTAATGTTCTTTTCAAATTTGGACTGATAATGATCACGTTTCTTTACAATATCATAAACAGTCTGCCTGGCTATTTGATGCTTAGATGCAATTTGTGTGGGAACGGGGAATGGCATCGACTCTTTCGATCAGCTGGATTTTCTGTTCTTGGGTCAGTTCTAACCTCGTACGTTTCGCTGGCCTAGACATGTTGGTGCCACGGACAAACAACAGACAATAACCTCGCTGTATGTATTGCCCTTACAGAGTGACACTTGCATCATCCAATTGTTTAACTCAGTCAGTGATAATCCATGCTTAATGATTATGTACCTCCTGTTTACATCTGTTGCATCCAGTTACAGTACTTAAACCCTCAACTCTGAAGCAGTCGACGCTTTTTAAACAGACAAACATGCTGATATATTGTGTAACTCAGACACAATTAACTCCATTTTGTCATTCTTATAACCCACGTCTTCTAGTGAGGATATGTCCTGATATTTTAGGCCGCAGGTGTCAGTCACATCATAGCTGTTCATGAGGCAAAGATAGGAGTCAGGCTTAGAAGTGAAATTAACCAAAGTTTTATAGGCATGCTTAGAAATACAGCTATTGCCTAAAACACTCGCTTGTTTAGCATAATCTAATATTTGAAACAAATGAAAGTTATAATTGTGCTATTCATCTAAATAACTTAATAAATCTTCTGCAACAGCAGTGTATTATCTCGTATGCTAATATCATCTAGGTCTGCAAGCAGGAATGTATTTACCATCAGCCCTTGAATAGTCCCCATTTAATAATGTATTTCGACAGAGCTTGAGACGCAGTGTTTAATCGAGGCAGGACTATATTATTTTAAGATCGGTTAGCAGCTTAGCATTGATATCTTTCCTGATGTACAATGTACATGTTGCAGCCTGGGCAAAGAGTTACACAGACTACACAGTGGTGCAGGAAGGAGACAATGCCACAGTCACCTGGAAGATGCCTCTGTCTGGAGATTGGTTCAATGTGAGAACCCCTGGTGGTGGAGAACTACTGCTTGTGACATCTTCTGGCATCTACAACTCGGGTAGCTACTGGTGGAGAGTGAAGATCACAGGAGTTACTAGATTGCCTGACGCTGTGGTGGTGAGGTTCACACTCTACAATGTTACAACTGCTGATGCTGGAAAATTCAACTGTACGTGGGGAACTAGCTGTGAACATGTCCTGGATGTCTCACGTAAGTACTCTACACTACGTGTATGTTGTCATCTGAAACAGTCAACAAAACAATAAATTGCATGCATACTTTCACTCTCACCTGATGATATGTGCACATTATATTGATAAGATTAGATAGAATCAGTCCATTTTTGCAACACTATATGATTCATTCCCGAAAGTTTTGATTATAGGTAATTTTATCAAATACATTCAGAAGAGAGCATTGACAAGATTTGCATGATTCATGATATCAGTTCTTTTTCAAAACTAGAATCTACATATATGGACACTGATAAGTTTTCATGTGCAAGTCATGGGATTTGTCACAGGTTTCTGGACAAGTTTATGACACATGTCGTTTTAACAAATCACACAGTTGATGAAGTCAGTCACACGTATCAGTGGCAATGGCATTGCACAGTTGCCCAGAGCAATATTTCTCGGCTTTGGGCAACATGGCACCCTGTATCACCACAGTCAGGGGTAGAAACTAACATATTTAGTCAACAAGTCCTTATACTGATACCATGTTGCAAAACCCTTAAACATGGCAAATTTCCACCACTAGTTCTTATGGTACCTTAAGTATTGGCCAGTTTGGCAAGGACTGCAGGACTAGTGCTCTTTTCTAACGCTGAAAGTAGTCCCAGGATCGCTAAATGCGGGGCCCTTCTGCACAGACTGTATGTAACTGTTTAGGAGATGCTTGAATCCGAGCAGGATTACCCTGCGTTGGCATTATTTAACCATTATTATTGACTCCAGCAGCTGCAGTGGTGTCTATTACACCATCAGTGGCTTCCTCAGTGTTGATGTTGCATATGGTTCAGTGACGAATCCCGTTTCTCGCTCCAAAGAAGAGATGGGCTGATCTGTGTTTTTCGGCGACGAAAAGAGCGTTATACCGAATGTCGCGTACAAGAAGTTGACACATTTACATAAATGCCAACCACAGAACCTGCAGCAAATATGTCAAATTCTTTGGGAAGAATTTAACAAGGTATCAACCGCAATGGTGGACACACAGGGTACTAGGCTTTACGACTGCCATGCTTGAGATAGTGACATAATCGGCACATTCAAAGACTTAAACGTTAGAGTTTGATGAACTCCGTTTCACTTTTTCATCTTCCAGAAACACACCCTCCGTATGTCCCCTATAACGGAGTATGTAGAACCTAAAGCTGATTTCAGTACTGATCAAATGTGAATGACACTTTGATAAGCCATCATTAGTTTGGAAGAGGAGGATAAACTTCACCTCACATCCCGGTTTTGTTTTTGAGATGACCCCTACCTTCTTTGTTTAATTTACCTTACAGTAGACTTGGTGGCATGCAAGCCCCAGAGCTTAAGCGATAATACACCCTATCTAAACTAACAAATGGTTTCCTTCTTTCTCTCTCAAGTGTAAAGAACTTGTATACATCTCCTACATACGCCATGTCATGAACCATAGGAGCCATGGGAGCAGTGGGAGCAGTGTTTCACTCCTGGATTTGTTTTTGTGTTACATGTTTCATTAAGTTTACAGTCACGTGCGCATATTTCTATAGTCCGTTTCACACTTCCCTCATTGGACTTATTCTGAACTTGCTGTTTTCGTTCAAATTTTTCTCTTGTAAAACTGTTGCTAGGACTCCTTGTGACTGAACCATAGGTACGTAGGTCGGTAGTTACTCGATATTGCAATAGCAACAGTCTGTGAAACATTCTATCTTGTTTTAACGGACAGAAATAATGTTTCTAGAATTTCCGACAGTACTTCAGGCGGTGGATCAGTGATGTTGTGTAAAATGATCCTGCATCTTGATGGTGATGTGTGTACATGGTCTTTGGTCAGAGTTTGGAGATAACTTGTCAAAACACACGTCAGCATTAGTTCTGTGTCAATAGCTCATGGATAACCAACTTGTTGCGAGAATTCAGCCGTGGTCAGGTTGAGCCGATGTATTCAGATTTATTGCTGGTCTCATGTTTAGCCTCCAGACAGAATAGAACAAGAATCGTGATTGACCAATCCTGATAGAGTTATTTAATACTATGTACTGTTGAATATGATGACGACATGGTAGAATAGCTACCAATTATTTTGCTTTTTGAATTATCAACAAATAATATTAGCTACAAGGTAAACATGCGTCACAAGGTTTACAGTAACACTACCGATCTGCATCTAATCAACAAATCATAACAACTACAAGGTGAACATGCGCCACGAGGTTTACAGTAACACTACTTATCTACATCTGATCAACAAACAATGACAACTACAAGGTGAACATGCACCACTAGGTTTAAAGTAACACTACTTATCTACATCTAATCAACAAACAATGACAACTACAAGGTGATAATGAGCCACGAGGTTTAAATAACACTACTTATCTGCATCTGATCAACAATAATGATAGCTACAAGGTAAACATACACCACGAGGTTTAAAGTAAGACTACTGATCTGCATCTAATCAACAACTAATGATAGCTACAAGGTACACATGCGCCACGAGGTTTAAGTAACACTACTGATCTGCATCGAGTCAACACACGATGACAGCTACAAGGTAAACATGCGCCACGCGAGGTTTGAAGTAAAACTTTTTATCTCCATCTTTTCAACAAATAATGACAGCAACAAGGTGAACATGCACCACGAGGTTAAAGGTAACACTATGTAGCTCCATCTTATCAACAAATAATGACAGCTACAAGGTGAACATGCGCCACAAGGTTTAAAGTAGGACTACTGATCTGCATCTAATCAACAACTAATGACAGCTACAAGGTGAACATGCGCCACGAGGTTAAAGGTTACACAACTGATCTCCTTATCTGATAAATAGGACATATCAACAAATATTTCCTTATAAACACCTCCATACAATGTCTGTTAAAACAATAATAAACCTTGTGTTTCAAATGATTACATGATTAATTGTTTAATTATAACACTATATAGTTTTACATTTCTAAATCACATCCACATTATCTGAAATATGCTTAACAACTGATGGTAATATAAACTGATTGGACCAATACATAAATAACTGAATAATTGTATATTGTTTTACAACGAATAACATATCCATTTAAATAGGGATAGCATCCCATAAAGAAAACAAACCGCGTTTAGCTCCGGGGCTTTGTAACTTCACTGTCCTCCCAAGTACAAAAGTAGATATGAAGACAACAAATGTTCGCTATTGTATAGTGGTTTGTAAATGTGCCCTGTCCCGACACGCAGGAAATCACAAAAGGTCCCATTGATATATTCACGGAGTTTAAAATAAGAAAACTAAGTATAATTTCTAATTGTTCCATTAAAATTGGAGGGTGTTGACTATATTTGGATTATATGTGGGCCTACGCCTGTTAATTGGTTTCGACTGTAATCCAAGTGCACATAGTTTGATATTCATGATTACTCCACAGCATAAGGTAATTAAAACAACACATGCAACCTTTTTTCATGTTACTTTCCTCGGGGCTACACCGCCTCCGTGGTCTAGTGGTAGAGTGTCCGCCCGGAGAGCGGAAGGTCAGGGGTTCCATCCCCGGCCGCGTCTTACCGAAATACGTTAAAAGATGGTACTTGTTGTTACCCTGTCTGGCGCTCGGCATAAAGGGGCTAAAACAAGGACTGGTCGGCTTGGAGTCAGTATACTGTGTCTGAGTGGGGTATTCATGTTAAACTGCGGCATGGTATCGCAGTGAGCTAGCACTATGTATCAGAAACAGTCCTGACTAGTACAAGCAGCCACACAAACACACCCACGTACATGCACGTTGCTTTATAAGTACAATAATCCTGGACGCGACGTTAAACCCTACTTCACCTCACCTCACCTCAGGACTAGTGAATGGTTCCTTTATTCATTCTGATTAAATCATATATGTATGTCCTTATTGATTAGGCTATCAGTGTGGATGGTCAGTGAATCTAACCACAATTATAAGTAATGTCAGTGGGGGCCCTATTCTACAATTTGTTAGCTAGTGATACCATCATTCTTGTCAGTAACCACCATTATCTAATGATGAAGACAGGTGTCCACTCACTCTCTCAGATGTCTCGATGTGCTTAGCGTAAAGACTTCGACGGCTCGCAGTCCGCGGCTTTCCAGACTGTAATACAGACCCTCTACAAGATCCAATGAAAGTCTACAATAACTATGTTAGTCTAGATTTTTTCAGTCTGTAAATGAAGAGGTTTTTTTCCAGTAAGTGGGCATCAAAGATGACAAGTTTGAATTCTTACGAAACTTCTACCTCTATTACATCTCTGCCATAAATACTGTATTTTGGCTTCAATCACACAAACTAAAATTTTCAGATTTTCAACAGACGTCCTCTTCACTGTCAATTACACAATTAGCTGTCGCCAAGTAGTCTCGTAACTACCCAAGCCATGATATCATAATGCCGGCAACATCACTTTTTTCCGGTGTGTGCTTGAGACAACACCTATTATAATAGTAATAACGATCTAGCACTTGGTAGTAAGTCACATTAACCTAAGATTATTCCAATAGGTTTTCTATAATAACAGACATATACGTATAAATTAATAGTGCTGCTGGAGAGACAATAACGCATGTAAATAAAGCTGGTGTTTGGTGATATTGTGAAGTCAACATGCAGTCTCCCTCTACCCCCGGGTGCAAGAAGTGTGGCCGTTTCATTGTCATGGGAGAGCCTCATGATAACTGCACGAAGTGTAGATCTTCATCCACGGCCATAGGCCCGTCTACAGAAGACCAGCAATCTGAGCTGTATGGCCAGCCAACCGACCAGCCGGGTATAAGCCAGCATGCTTTACCCTACCACGAGACAATACCGTCCGGGAGTTGCACGGTAGCCATGGACCGGGCGTCCACTGGAACTGGAACCAAGCTAGCCAGCCGACCGATATGCCATCCAGCCAGCAACATATGGTCGTCGGGACTCCTTGGGCCAACCACCCACGGCTACCCAGCCAACCGACCAACGCCAGCCTGGCGTTAGGACACCGTACGGCTACATGGACTCCTTGCCGACCGTCCAGCCACTCGGCTTACTGTATGATCAATCAACGGCTCCCAAGCCAGCCGCATGGACAACACGGGATCACACGGCCAGCCGACCAGCTAGCTGACCAAAGGGACAGCCACCGCGGAGGCAGATTATACCGGAATCATGGACGAATCCTACGAGGTAGACACGGAGTGCTATGATTATCCACCCCTCCACCCGGGAGCTACCAAAGACCAAAGGCCACTCGGAGGCGGAGGCGGAGACAGAGTGTTTTGAGGATCAGGCTGATACCTCACCCCATCGAGACTACACCGAAGGTTACACCTTCGTAGAATTAATTGATGTACTCTAACATTTTATGCCTGTTCTTCAGCCTCCTGTGACAGAAAATTCGCCAACTCGGATGCCGGAATACTGGGGATATAATGTTCCTACTCGTCTCAACACATTCATCAGACATTACCTTGGCCCAGTTATGCTGGCAAGGTTGTTGACCAGTCAACAGCATCAACAACTTTTAGCCCAGATCAGATCCAGAGAAATGTCAAACCTAACCAAGAGGTTCCTGATGACACAACCTATATCAGCTACCACAACATTCAACGGGAAATTCAACGGGAGACGTCATAGACGAATTTAAATAAGACACTGCAGAACGTTTCCATACTTAATATTTCGACTTTGATGCTAAAGCTCATGAATCATCCAATTCACAGAAGTTTTCCCTGGGACTACAAATCATAATCAGCCTAACAGCCTCCTTAGCAGAAGTCTCTCCCCTCCGGGAATGATTCATACCAACCGAGGCGGAGGTATGACAAACGACATTCTTCCCAAGATTCCTTTCACCAATCAGATTACAAGAAACATGGATACCCTCGCCGTCAAAAAAATCGAGAGGCAGAGGCAAACGCAAGTTCTGACTTCCCTACCATTCCCCCCGACGTTAAGGACCCTTTCGACCTGGTTATGTCTATGGACTGCAATTTATGCCTACCGTCATAATAACGACTCCGGGACCAGTGGGAGGGAGCCTTCTGTCATACGAAAACTTACGCCTGACCACTGGATTCTAGACGTCATGGCTCATGGCTACAAGCTACATTTCAGGAAACATTATGTAGCTACTCAAGAAGCGAGCTATTTGGAGACTTACGGAGACCAACACCAAGGTATTTTACTCTCCGCTCTTCTTAGTCCCGAAGAAAAATACAACCGAAATGAGGATGATTATAGACCTAATGACCCTCAACACGAGCTATCTGGTACCTCCGCCAAAATTCCAGATGGAATCCATACGGAAGTTACGCTTGACGTTGAAGAAAGTAGAAAGGCTTATCAGCCGAGACCTACAAGACGCTTATCTTCATGTCCCAATACACCCATCCTCATGGAAGTATCTACGCTTCGCAATCAATGGCAGACGCTACGAATTCCAAGTCCTACCATTCAAGATAGCAATAGCCCCTTGGCTATTTACCAGGATTACAGCGCCAGTCATCAGGTTTGCTCATCTCCAGCTAGTTCGAATCCATGGTTACCTGGGCGATTTCCTAGTGGCAGACCAAGAGAAAGCTCAGCTACCTCAGAACATGATATTCTTGGTCCAACTTATGACCTACCTAGGCTTCCTAGTCAATCTTTCCAAGTCAGAGACAAATCCAGTTCAAGACATCATATAGATCAGAGCAAGATTCCAGCTAAACAGGGGATATCTATGCCCACCAGAGGATCGATTCGTTAAGACTATAACAATAATTCAATCACTATCAAGTCAACCCAGCAAGTAACTGAGGCTGTGGAAGTCTCTTGTAGGCAACTTAACGTCTGTACAGGTTATGCCCTTCAGAGGAAGGATGATGCTATATATAGACATATACCCGGGAAACTGAACATACTGGCCGACAGCCTTTCTCGTCGGGGAAGAATAGTGGTAACAGAATGGACATTACATCCCCAGATCTTCACTTGGATAACCAAGTAATGGGACACACGACCCCTGGATCTATTTGCCACTGCCAGAACCATCAACTTCCGGTTTATGTCAGTCCAGTTCCTGACCCAAGAGCTCACCAGATCGACGCACTATCGATGGATTGGACTAATCTATTCGGCTACGCATTTCCACCATGGTCTCTCCTAGACAAGATCATTGACATTGGAGGAGATGGATTGCGTAATAATGTTGATAGCCCCAGTATGGCCCAGCAGGGCGTTGTTCCCCAGACTACTAAGACTACCAATGGAGGAACCTATTCAGTTACCTCTTCGTCCAGCATTTTCTAAGACAATCTGCCCAGCCTACATATAATTGTCTGGACGATGCAGACATCCGGATGCTCTGAGCCTGCCTCATGAGCTGTGGCGTGTTTGTCGAGACCTTCATCCTCCCTTATATATAACAGCAGATGGGGCAAGTTTGTCCATTGGAGAAGACGACAAGGGATTTTAACTTATGCTATATGAATCCCTATGATAGCGGATTTTCTACTTCATCTACGTCTAGTCTAGTCTTACCCAGACTTCGTAACCAAGAATCTACCACAATGGGTCATTGACACTATACAATTCCTGCATTGGGACCAACAGTGGATCACCCAGACAGACTCTTATATCCCATCAGAGCTCTCAAGTTCTATCTATCTATAGAGAGAGTTCTATCTATAGTTCTATCTATACAGACCCACATAGACGCCAAAGAAGGAGACTCTTCTTATCTGGTGAGACTAATTCCAATAAGGATATCACCAAGGCTACTATAGCAGGATGGCTGAAAGATACAGTTGCATCAAGTTATACACATGCTCAGAATTCTACGCCACGTCTTGGATCCTGGTCAGCTCACGAAATCAGAGCCCTAGCCACAAGTCTGCCTTCAAGGGGAATTTCAGAGGAAATTATCTCAAGTAGGATCAGAATCAGTAAATACTGGTTTCCAGAAGAGGATTGCTGTCAATTACACAGAGAGTTACTAGAAGCAGATCCCATCGGGTCCCCCTGGTATATTCTAGCAGAAAAGTTTCGTAAGAATTATCGAACAATAGTTATCATTGTTAATAATGCTAAGAATACTACCTCTATAACATCCGAATTACTCCCTCCGACCTCCCCGATTCATCTACCTCTAGAAGTAGATGTGGGAAAAAAAGTGATGTTGCCGCCATTATGAAGTCATGGATTTGGTAGTTATAAGAGTACATGGCGACAACTAATTGTGTGATGGACAGTGAAGAGAACGTCTGTTCAAAATCTGAAAATTTTAGTTCGTGTGATTGAAGCCAAAATACAGGATTTATGGCAGAGATGTAATCGAGGTAGTATTCTTAGAATGAATAACAATGATAACTATTGTTCGATTTCTGGGACTTTCCAAACCACATGTTTTGACGCAACCCACAGCACATGCGTCGGCTACAAGACGTATATAGGCCTATTATAGCAAACCGATGTATATATGCTGAAAAACAACAGCAGCGTTGAAAGAAAAGACAAACCCCATGGTGTCAAGTCACATATTTATAAAGATAACTATCAATTTAAGAGCTGATGATGGCTGCTACACTGGCTTTACAGAAGTTTACAAAGGGTCACCTCTCAGGAACTATTTTGTTCCGCGATGCAGCTAGTTGTTGTATGGCTGTCAATGTAAATATGAAGTCACACTAGATACTAAATACAATTCTGTATAGATCGAGACCTACATCTTTCAAGGTTAAAAAGTAGTGTGAGGGCCAAACATTGTATGAATGTCGTCGCAAGCTACGAAGATCATACAGCTGAAGGTGCATACTCCAATGAACTCACACAAAGTGAATGTCAGTTCTTAAATAAACTGTATTTATAAAAGAAAATGCGTCAATACAATCATACACGGTGTCACTTACGCATATCAATTTGTTGACATCTAGATCTGCATTTGCTCATCCTGTTTGAAAACCTAAAAGTTTTCAATTGTGAATAAAAGTAAACACTATTTTTCAAACAATAAAATACAAATATAGTGCTAATGTATGATATAACATCTGTCGCTAATGAATACATGCAAATTATGACTGATCAACACAACATCCATCGATCTTTGAAATCTATGCACTACATCTACAAATCTGAAAGCAGAAGATCTTACACCAGCAATTGCAGCATTCTAACCAGCTATATTACGAGTCCTTTTCTGGACATATATCCAGATAAAACAGAGAAGACAACACTCCCCACTGCTCATGTAGCCTTTTCCCTGCTGGAGAAGTGTGGATGTGCTGCATCCTAGTGTATAACTAGAGAGTGCGAGTGGCACAAGAACAAGCCTCCCTGCACTGAGATGTGTGCATGCTTCTGGAATGAAGCTTGTGACAATGTTTACAGGGGACAAGCACTATTATCAGACACTGACAGTTGTAGTGACGGATCAAGTTTAGTATTAGTGTTGTAATGATGTAAAGTAATACTGCCAGAAGATCAAGCTATCTACTACTGATAAAATAGGTTCCTCTAGTCCGTACATATCTTATTTCATATATGATTGTCTTTTTATGTTTTGTAATATTTTTGCAACTCAGAAATGTCAGTAGGTATTCATCAATTTAATATGGTTATTGACGGTATTGTCATTGACAAATAAATCTGGTGATTGAAAGGAAACTATCATTTTATCTGTCTATATTTTGACATCCCTTTTGGTTTGTTGTTTCAGATGTATCCCTTATAAAAAATATTGTCCCATGTTGACAACGGGATCTGACATGCCTATGTTTACGTATTTTGGCAGCAATATTGGATCAATGGCCCCAGGAAGAGGCCTTTACACTAAAATTCCAAATAAAAATATGCATCAATGAATTGAATAAGTTTAAGAATTTTTTTAAAGCACATAAGGCAATTCTTCTCACCAAAACCCGCCTCCAATGATGTCTACAGGAGCTTAAATTGCTAGTTTTGTGGCAGTATTGGATTTTGAAACCTTCAAATGTTCTTTGCAATAAATTTCTGGAACCATATTTTCCCTTGACACTAATAATGTCCCGGCAGTTAATTATTGTACCTATCTCACCTAACTACATCAATGCTCATGATGTCGATCACTGGATTATCTGGTCCAGACTAATTCTTTTACAGACCACCGTCATATAGCTTGAATATTGCAGAGTGTGGCGTTGACTAACAAACAAACAAACAAACAAGCAAACAAACATACAGAATGACGGTTTATGCAGAAAATGATGATCGTGGATGAGAAACAAGACAACAATGTTTGTCCATGTCTTCATATAATGTATTCACAAATAATACAACAACTATCATGTAACAACAAATCACATCCACAAAAAGTCATCCAATTCGCACTGTACTTTATTTATGTTTCTGTCAAGAGCTATTTTCTCAGCAACTGCTTCCGGATTTTCTACTTGTTTCAAACGCATAGTCTCTTCTGTACCTGCGTTGTGCTTAATTTGCGTACATATTTTCAGAACGGCAACTTATGTCATTTTCCAAAAAGCACTCGTGTGCAAGGCTATTGTTTTTTGTACTTTGGCTGGTAATGTTCTTTTCAAATTTGGACTGATAATGATCACGTTTCTTTACAATATCATAAACAGTCTGCCTGGCTATTTGATGTTTAGATGCAATTTGTGTGGGAAGGGGAATGGCATCGACTCTTTCGATCAGCTGGATTTTCTGTTCTTGGGTCAGTTCTAACCTCGTACGTTTCGCTGGGCTAGACATGTTGGTGCCACGGACAAACAACAGACAATAACCTCGCTGTATTTATTGCCCTTACAGAGTGACACTTGCATCACCCAATTGTTTAACTCAGTCAGAGATAATCCATGCTTTATAATTATGTACCTCCTGTTTTCATCTGTTGCATCCAGTAACAGTACTTGAACCTTCAACTCTGAAGCAGTCGACGCTTTTTAAACAGACAAAAATGCTGATATATTGTGTAACTCAGACACAATTAAGTCCATTTTGTCATTCTTATAACCCACCTCTTCTAGTGGAGATATGTCCTGATAATTTAGGCCGCAAGTGTCTGTCACATCATAACTGTTCATGAGGTTTTAAATCGAGGCAGGTGTTTATTATTTTAAGAGCAGTTAGCAGCTAAGCATTGATATGTTTCCCGCAACATATTATACATGATGTATTATGACTGATGTACAATGTACATGTTTCAGCCTGGGCAAAGAGTTACACAGACTACACTGTGGTACAGGAAGGAGACAATGCCACGGTCACCTGGAAGATGCCTCTGTCTGGAGATTGGTTCAAAGTGAGAACCCCTGGTGGTGGAGAACTACTGCTTGTGACATCTTCTGGCGCCTACAACTCGGGTAGCTACTGGTGGAGAGTGAAGATCACAGGAGTTACTAGATCGTCTGACGCCATGGTGGTGAGGTTCACACTCTACAATGTTACAACTGCTGATGCTGGCAAGTACGTCTGTGACGGGAGGACAACCTGTGAACATGTCCTGGATGTTTCACGTAAGTATGCTACATTGCATGTATGTTGTCATCTAAAACAGCAAACAAAATAATAAATTATACAAAATGTACGATCACACTCACCCGATGATATATGCACAAAAAATGGAGAGTCTGAGAATCTGCCGATATTATCAATATTATATTATGGATACCCGAAAGTTTTGATTGTAGATGGCCATTTTATAAAATACACATTTTTAAACCTATCCCATATCTCTCTATGCATTTCATCCTTTTTTTTATCCTTGTGTGGAAACGTCCGAAAAGTTTCAAACCTTTAAACTCATTTCACCCCATGCAGACACGCCAAAACACCCCTTGCATCACTATGGCAACCACCCGCACAATCAGGTCATGCACCCGAATCTCGTGCAGCGTGACGTACATGATCTGATCATCTGACACTCGCTGCCCAATCATTCTCCTTCTCTTCGCCTCTATGTGGAGACGTGCCATATTTTAAAGAGAATATTTTGACTTTTATTTTCTCAAAATTTGATGGGTGTTCGGCGTACTACTTGCAACATTGTGGGCAAGGATCAGCAGAAACGTACGGCCTGCAAGAAGTGTCGCCATATATTTTTACCTGTGGATCCGCACAAATTATGCTGTGACTTTTGGGAGGTTTGCGAACCGAGTTTCTGTTGTGCAGGATGTTCTCATCTTTCCGATGGGGCATTTTCAGTGCTAGAAAAGGAACATTGATCAAGAGACACGGAACACGGACCTTCCTCGTCTAAGATACCCAAACGTACGACTAAGGCTAGCATCCATCCTTAAAATCTGTGGTCAAGCAACTACCGCCAGCCAAGATCACATCCCTATCAGTCAAGAAGCATGTGGTCTCAAACAGTTTTTTGCACGATGAGAATCCCGCCATTTCTTCACAATCGACTATGACCAGCGATCCACTGACACTTACAAACTCCCAGTCTACAAATACGTCGGACAAACGTATGTTTCTTGCAATCCCTGTGGACCAGTCTACAGAGCTTATATCAACTGGATTTCATTATTCGACATCGGATGTCGCTGGTCACCAGACGACTCTACTTCACCAAGCCCTAATTCTACTCTATATCAGGCTACTCTGTCTCTACCCACCATGAAGATCGTTGACTCTTCTCGAAGAACGTTTTCAACGTCGCCTACCAGACATAGAGAGCGCTCTCGACCCACAGAATATGATCAAAATCGTGATACAGATTGACATTCAAACGATCAACCTCTACAGTCGCATTCTAAGGGTGAACATTCACAGGATCGATCGATCTTGAGCCGTCATTCACAGGATCGAGCCTCTAAGGAACGCCATTAGAATGATCGTTTTCCTCAACATCAATCATCACAGGATCGGTCTTCTACATTGAAACATTCTTCAAAGCAGAAGGGAGATCATCATGACAAGACCTAATCAATACACCTGATCGATATGGGAGATCGTCGATATCGGCTCCACTCCAAATAACCTTCATTGCTGGGTTACTATCGATATGCCGCTCCCCACATCAACATCGAGGTCGACATAGACATGAGGATAGACAGGAAGATCGACATCAACCTTCCTCTCATTCACGTTCCTTGGCCTCTGCTGATACGCATCCAGACCGTCAATCAACCGACAGGTCGCACTTCCCGGTCGTGACGCCTCTTTCTGAACTTCCTGTGACGTGCCCTTCAACTTGAATGTTTTCTTCAGCAACATACTCCAGTATGACAAGGCTTCAGTCGTTTAGTACATCAACAAGATGGGATCCAGCCTCCCTGCCAGCCCAGACAATGGACTTCTTTCAGTTGATCGATGCTTTGGGCATCCACGCCCGAGCTCGACACATTCTGGGTGTCAGCAACATCATAGCAGATTCCCTGACCCGTCCGAATTGACCATCCTCGACAGAATGTTGTCTACATCCGATGATCTTAGAGGTGATTTGCCACCTCTTACCATCGCCAAGATATTGACCCATTCGCTACCAGGTCCCAGACACAACTCCCTAGATTCGTATCTTTGATTCTTGATCAAGAGGCATGGGAGTACGATGTTCTGGGCATATCGTTTGATAATCTTGACGCTTACGGCTTTCCACCAACAGTGCTTCTACCATGCGTTATTGAGAAGCTAGTCACCATGACTCAGCTTCGTTTGATTTTCATCTTGCCTTACTAGCCAGCTTGCAGTTGGTTCACATCGTTGGTAGACCTCGCAAGGAGAAGTCATCATCTACTTCCTGTTCAAAAAGATCTTCTCCTACAACCTAACTCCAGCCTTCTTCATCCATCTCTGGGTACCTTACATATATGCGTCTGGTTCATTTCAAGAAGTCATTAGTAACAAAAGGGTACTCCAGGCGAGTAGCGAAGACCATTACTGAGGCTCATCGTACTTCGACCAAAGCTTTGTACGACCATAATTGGAAAGCCTTTGAGGGATAAAGCTGTGGCAGGTCCATCGCCTATCCAACTACTGCTTCCCCAAAGCTAGTTGCAGAATACCTTCAACATCTTCGTTCTACCAGAAAGCTTAAGGGCTCAATGTTATCCACATATCTATCAGCTCTTAACTCAGTCATCGCTACTACAATGGGCATGAAGATCTCTCTAGTTGCTGAACTCCAATCCAATCCTATAAACTAGTCGTCCAGATTTCGCCCACCTCAATGGGATTTGAAAATTATTCTTTGCCTCTGTCAGCAGAATACGAGCCTCTGGAAGCTAAAGCCTTAGAGCAGATCACTCTCAAAACAGTCTTCCTTCTTGATATCGTAGATTTCAACAGGGTTCGATTCCAGAGGTGCAGTCATGGCAAGGTCCATCTTGGTCTTCGATGGGATTTCATCCCAAAGGACCAACCTATTCACTATCTCTCATACATCCCAAGGATCACAAGGACATCTCAATATGTCCAGTTAGAGCCTCATGCATCTTATGCGTCATCAGTATTTCGACGATCCAGGAAGAAGGTGTTTATCTCCATCTTACAGGTGGTTACTTCAGAGGTCTCCAGTACAGTGGTCTCATTTTGGTTACGATCTACAAACATCCATGCATACACCTTCGAGGGATTGCCTAGAATTCAGACATAGAATCCTCAGGAGACGAGTGATGTCACCTCCATGATGACACTGAATAGTAATTGCTCTCTCAACGCTGTCATGGAAAGATGTTTCTGGAAGTCTCATACAGTCTTTGCCTCCCACTACTTACGAGATATCCCGGTAACTGATGTCCAAGGACTTCGGTCAGTTTACATCCTGGAGCATATGTGGGGGTTTGCCCTGAGGAGCTAATTGACTGAAGACCCCTTCCAGATTTGTTACAAGTTGTTGTTGAATAGGTTGCCTACTTCAAAATCATGTGGTCATTATTGAACTATATCCTATGCGGAGACACGCGTCTCATGTCATACCCGATGGCATGACATTGTATTCTGGCAGCGTAAAGGGGTACTCTCACTCAGTGCAATGATCCACCCATTAAATTACGAGTCTATGTCTTCGTATGACAATCTTATATATCATATATCACCCTGCTGACAGTATACACATGGGAGCTACATCACAATAACACAGCAATCACATATCAGCTCAATTATATGCATGTTTCTTGTTCATAAGAATACAGGGGCTTACCTTGGTAGCATCACAGTAACACAGTAATATATAAGTTTAAGTTTAAGTTCACATTTCAAGTATGTACATGTATATTGATCATACTTGATCAGGACTTACTTGGCAGCATCATAGTGAAAGGTTACCAGTGAAATCACTTTGACTAACATATACTTTTTTAAAGAGTGATGGATACATTGTCATGTTCCAACAGTCATATTCCGGAATGCAGTGATTTCAGACTAACATCTCCCTAGAACTGCTGGTCCTGATAAAGTATGTATGTGTATTAATTATTGGCTATGTAGTCACAATACAGTCTGGTTGTAATAGTGACAATTTCATAAGCAAACTTCATCTTCAAAGAGGGTTTCCTTTAGGGTTTGGACCAGGAGATGTTTTCAGAAATCAATCATGAATGTAATATGAAAAAACAAAAAGGTAAAATATTATGTAATAATTTTTTAATTTGAAGTTTATACGATATACGACTTTTCCATGGGACGAGAGGTCGGTCACATGACCGCGAAATTAACGTTCATAAGTGTATGAACGACACAATTTGACGTTCATACGTTTTTCACGAGACCCTGTTCTTGAAATGACGTAAAGACTGACGGACTACTTCCACATTCATCGGGAAACCCCTGACAATTCCCTACCACAAAAAAACATACATAAGCGTTCTTTCTGATCATTTAGAACCTTTATTCTTGGTCTCAGCGTTTCAGTATACGTTGAGAAATGTCAGAGAGCGTGACTGCATGATTGTTCACGAATATCCTCGCTGCGGCCTAGCCTAATAAACAGACAAAGAAATGCACTTAATCTTAACTATCGTAGTATCGACTTGATCCGTGTCTAGGCTGACATTGACCAGCAATCTATAAATTTAGCTTAGTGTCTGTTTGACGCATCTTTATTCACCTTTCAATGATTGGCCAGTTGAATAGCCTAACTAAACGTTCAATCACATGGCGACTTGTCTTGACAGCACTTGATACATGTAAACTAGCTACTAATGGATAAAGCTACTGCTCTCAGTATCAGATAATTCCTTTCAATATCTTACCTATATTACATCATTGCCAATAATCTTGTATTGTAGCTATCAGCAAACCAATAAGAACTTTAAAGTTTCCACAGACGTCCTCTTCACTGTCAATTATTCCAAGCAATTATTAGGTAAACCGCATAGCGTGCAACATGCCTCTACGCATGTGTGTGGAGGGAAAACGGAAATTCTTTCTTGCTAGAATTAACACCTGAAAAAAAGTTAAGTACTTCTCACACATATTTTGAGCTAAATCTGCACTACTATCAACTGGTAGGTTCATCAATTGACAACTTCTATACATCTTAACTAAATGGTATATTTCTAAAACACGTAGGTAGTTTTAGAATGTCTTGTGGGATGATAGCCATACCCTCAACACCAACCCCCGTTTGCCAGGTATTTAGCACCACTGTGATCGACAGCGACCATCACCTTAATTGTATTCTGTGTAGTAGAACCCTGCATGCTATCATCAAGATGCTTCTACTCCTCTTTCGTCCACGTCAGCGTCTTCACAGAGATATCAGAAGACAAATACCCAAATCAACCAGCAAGAAACAATCGTCTAAGGATTTGTTGACACATGTTGACAGGGTTGGCGAGCAGCCTCTAACCATTTTCTGCCCAGGCAATACGGAAACATCCGCGTGGCATGGCGATAGAGTTGCCTTCCATCACTTCATCTATTACTGCCATGATGGAAGGAAAGCTGACGACAATGTACGACAAGATGCCGAACGTACCTCATCTCAACAAAATAGATCTACTTTGGAGCACGTCTCTTCCCCATAGAAGGCTCGTCGTTGCCATCGTGGGTCAGAGGCCAACATTTTACGTCATGACATGTTGAAAAGATGGAGCACAAGCGATGTTGTTCCCTACGTAACGGGATCACGACCACGCTACCGTCAGTTACCACTAGCATATGGACAGGATGATCTCCTATATGCCACTAAAACACGTGCAACTGAAGCATGGAAGGACCCCCACTCTGCTACCGCTACGCACAAGGAGGGTGATGTATCTGACGTCATAACTTCAGCTGAGATCAACCGTTATGTCACAACCAGCACAGAATCACCGGTACAACAGTTGAGGAGGCACAGGACTCATAGCTCACGTCCGGCTGAAAATTAACAGGTTACAGAAAGGCAGACCACGAATCTTGTATCTGACTTTGCATCGTTCGCCAGTGGAATTCTAGAAATGTAGATTGATGGACCAACACCAAAGATGTGCAGTTCTGGACTGCACACATATCGGTACACTGTTATAATCTTCTGATACCATTTCTGCAGTTCTTCAGACACCAACATGTACATTGATATTCACTGAGACCGTATTTTAGCTCAACCAGATGTTGGAAGATATTTGTATTTAAGAAGTTAATGCTTTACGCTTTTGCCAAGTTACCTCTTATATTTGTTGTTTTGAGTGTTTTTAACTTCACATTTGATCTGTAAATGATTGACTTTTTCACATAATTTGGCTTTGATTTCCTTAGTTTTGGTTTTCGGCAGATTATCATCCAGTAATATCAAATCCATTTTATTGAACATGTATTTTGTGAGCAATATTTCGTTTTCAAACTTTGCAAGATGTGTTGATCTGAACACAATGTTAGAATACATTTAGGACATTAACGTTAATAATAATATCAACAAGACCTGCAAATCTGAAAGCAGAAAATCTTCCACCAACACTTGCAGCATTCAAACCAGCTATATTGCGAGTCCTTTTCCGGACATATATGACATCATTACCGAAGTATGCCGAGATGCCACGACCGCACCAAGTAAGGCTGGACCCTACTGACAGGGGGTGATTTTAAAACAGAGAAGACAACACTCCCCACTGTGGATATGTAGATGTGCTGCAACTTAGTGTTCAACTGGAGAATGCGAGTGGCACAAGGACAAGCCTCCTTCGACAGAGATGTGTGCATGCTCCTGTAATTTTTTACAGGGAACAGGCACTTTTATCAGACACTGACAGTTGTAGTGACCGATCAAGTTTAGTGTTTGTGTTGGAGTGATATAAATTAATACTGCCAGAAGATCAAGCTATCTGCTACTGATGAAATAGGTTCCTCTAGTCCGTACACATCTTATAAATACTGCTCACAGAAAGTAGGGGATATTGAAATTAAAATCAGTGGCACAAAGACAGTAATATAGAGGCCTACAAATAATTCATGTTTGATTGAGGAAAAGCATAGGTCCGTGCGGCATAGGATTGAGAGCAATTTGGATGATGCAGGCCGGAAGAACGCAGTTCTACACAGCAGCACAACTGCATGTCTCACAGTCAGTAGTCAGCCGGATCGACTTTTAAATGCGACACAGCTGCAGCAGTTTCACAGACATGCCACTGGGAATATCATCACAGACTTGCTGCAGAACTTCGAGCAAGGCGACCTTACATCACATTACCCCTAACAAACCATCACAGACAAGCCCAGCGAGAGTTGGGTCGTCGTCACCAGAGGTGGAGCAATGCCCGGTGGTCCCATGTGTGATGTTCAGTGATGAATCGAGGTTCTCTTTAGACTTCAATGATGGCCGTCATCGTGTCTGGCGTCGTCCTGGTGAGCGTCATCAGCTAGCTGCCATTATTCCACATGATCTGTATGGGAGGGGTTCTGTTATGGTGTGGGGTGGAATCACGGTGAGAGGCAGAACCGATCTCCACATCTGCCAAGGAAGAGTTACGGGTGTTTACTATCGGGACAACATCATCACACCACATGTCCTGCCATTTGCACACCGTCACGGACAAGGTTTTATCTTCCAGGACGTCGTCCTTAACCATTTGCGGCGGCACCACATTGAAACTCTTCCATGGCCAGCGAGGACCGCTCCGTGGTCTAGTGGTAGAGCGTCCGCCCGGAGAGCGGAAGGTCCGGTGTTCCCCGGCCGCGTCATACCAAAAGACGTAAAAAGACGGTACTTCTTGTAACCCTGTCTGGCGCTTGGCATTAAGGGGCTAAAACAAGGACTGGTCGGCTCGGAGTCAGTATACTGTGTATGAGTGGGATATTCATGCATCAGTCCGGACTAGTACAAGCAGCCACACAAACACCCATGGCCAGCAATGTCCCTCTCACATATAGAGCATGTGTGGGATATGCTCGGAAGACGAATGCAGAGGCGGCATCCCCCATGTCAAGACTTGCAACAACTGGGTGTGGCGCTCCAAGAGGAATGGCAGAGGATTCCCAAAGTTCACATTGGGCGTATCATTAGGAGTATGAGACGTTGGTGTAATGCTTGTTTGGCTGATAATGGTGGGCCAACCCGGTATTAACCCATTTATTACTTTTGGGTTTCTATCCCTCATGAACTTTCCAGTGACTACAAAATGAAATTGCAGCTCGATCAAAGTCATTACTTTCAAAACTGTTTCTTAACATCCTTATTTCCACATTACTATTGTTTCCCAATGAAAATTAAACATAATTCTGAAGCTTCTCGTCGTAACTTTTCAATATCCCCTACTTTGTGTGAGCAGTATATATTTCATATATGATTGTCCTTGAATGCTTTGTAATGGTTTTGCAACTCAGAAATGTCAATATGAATTCATCAATACGACTTGGTTACACCCTGTAATGGCATTACACAATAAGTTTGGTGATTGACAGGAAACTATCATTTTATCTTGTCTTTATTTGACATACATTTTGGTTTGTTGTAATTTATATTATAATGTAAAGCATATATATTTCACCCAAAAAGTCAATTATTGTCATCAAAACACCCTCCCATATTGTCTTCAATATCTGACATGGCTATTTTTAAGAATTTTGGATCTAACATGCGCACCTCCTGTTAACTTACATTGGGGGACTCCAGTTCCGATGCATGCCCTGAAATCTGATGCAGTTATTGCCTAAAACACTCGCTTGTTTAGCATGATCTAATGCTTGGAACAAATCAAAGATATAATTGTGCTATTCATCTTAATAACTTATGTATCTTCTGCAATAGCACTGTATTATCTTGTATGCTAATATCATCTATGTCTGCAAGCAGGAATGTATTTACCATCAATCCTTGAATAGTCTCCAGGTGATTATGTATGTTGATAGATTTTGAGACGCATAGTTTAATCGAGACAGGTGTTTATTATTGTAAGAGCAGTTAGCAGCTTAGCATTGATATGTTTCCCGCAACATATTATACATGATGTATTACGACTGATGTACAATGTACATGTTGCAGCCTGGGCAAAGAGTTACACAGACTACACAGTGGTGCAGGAAGGAGACAATGCCACAGTCACCTGGAAGATGCCTCTGTCTGGAGATTGGTTCAAAGTGAGAACCCCTGGTGGTGGAGAACTACTGCTTGTGACATCTTCTGGCATCTACAACTCGGGTAGCTACTGGTGGAGAGTGAAGATCACAGGAGTTACTAGATTGTCTGACGCTGTGGTGGTGAGGTTCACACTCTACAATGTTGCAACTGCTGATGCTGGAAAATTCAACTGTACGGGGGGAACTAGCTGTGAACATGTCCTGGTTGTCTCACGTAAGTACTCTACACTACGTGTATGTTGTCATCTGAAACAGTCAACAAAACAATAAATTGTATGCATAGTTTCACTCTCACCTGATGATATGTGGACAACATGATTAGATTAGATAGAATCAGTCCATTTTTGCAACACTATATGATTCATTCCCGAAAGTTTTGATTATAGGTAATTTTATCAAATACATTCAGAAGAGAGCATTGACTAGAATTGTACATTCCTTTCTAAATTATATTTTTATGTTAATTATAAATTTGAATTGTTTGATGAAGTACCTTAGGGCATTCAGATTCATATCATTATATATGAATCAATAGTATAAACATCACTCACACACCTCATTGTGGTTCTACAGAGACTAGGTTGCAGCTGTCTCTGATCTAGCTGTTGCATCATTACATACATAAAACTGATCATATGTTTAGTTTTTATTAGTTTAGTTTTATTTTGTTTTCGCCTCTGCTCAGTGGCAATATTGACAACACTGTATACATGATTACCACATGGAATAACCTGCTATAGCTTGCTTATCAGTTATGACATTAATAATAAGGACATATATAAGGCAAACAATGCACATGGAACTAATGCAAACTAAAATATATGCCAAAAAAATACTATTTTAGGAGTAATATTATATCAGATGTCGACGTGTATATATATATATATATATATATATATATATATATATATATAGAGAGAGAGAGAGAGAGAGAGAGAGAGAGAGAGAGAGAGAGAGAGAGAGAGAGAGAGAGAGAGAGAGAGAAACATTGACTAGTTGTGTGAAGCACCCTGGAAATATATCATTGTCTATGAAGTGTTAGAACAAATGTGATCACTCTCAGTATCCACCGTTGACTTCATCCCGAGTGTGTTGTTCATCAGTGTTTCAGCCTTCTTCTAGTGTCTTTTATAGAGTTAATATTGACGACATTTGACATTTGCATGATTCGTGATACATGTATGGAAACTGAGAAAAAGTGTTCATGTGCAAGTCATGGGATTTGTCCCAGGTTTCTGGACAAGTTTATGAAACATGCCGTTTTAACAAATCACACAGTTGATGAAGTCAGTCACACGTATCAGTGGCAAGGAATTTCACAGTTGCCAAGAGCAATATTGCTCGGCTTTGGGCAACATGGCACCCTATATCACCACAGTCAGGGGTAGAAATTAACATATTTAGTCCACTAGTCCTTAAAATGATAACATATAGCAAAACCCTTAAAAATGGCAAATTTCTGTTAGTTCTTATGATACTTTAACTATTGGCCAGTTTGGCAAGGACTACAGGACTAGTGCAAATTTCTAACGCTGAAAGTAGTCCCAGGTTCGCTACATCAGGGCCCTTCTGCACAGACTGTATTTAACTGTTTAGGAGCTGCAGGATTACCCTGCGTTGGCATTACTTAACCATTGTTATTGACTCCAGCAGCTGCAGTGGTGTCCATTACACCATCAGTGGCTTCCCCAGTGTTGATGTTGCATATGGTGTAGTGATGAATTTCAAAGAAAGATGGGCTGATCTGGGTGCATCGGCGACGAAAAGAGCGTTATACCGAATGTTGCGTACAAGAAGTAGATCAATGCTAACCACAGAATCTGCAGCAATTATGTCACATTCTTTGGGAAGAATTTAACAAGGTATCATCTGCAAAGGTGGACACACAGGGTACTAGGCTTTACGACTGCCATGCTTGAGATAGTGACATAATCGGCACATTCAAAGAAGAGTTTGATGAACTCCGTTTCACTTTTTCACCTTCCAGACAGACACCCTCCACGTGTCCCCTATAAAGGAGTATGTAGAACCTAAATCTAAATTAAGTCCTGATCAAATGTGAATGACACTTTGATAAGCCATCATTAGTTTGGAAGAAGGAGGATAAACTTCGCCTCTCTATTTTGTTTTGTTTTTCATTTAGGAAATCCATTGGCCATGTTAGGTGATATAACTAATTGCTAGCTTGGAAAATGACTGGTGAGCTCATCAATTCAGGAAGTGTATATATGATTTGCTGCTGAGTATAAAACATGAATAGGATAACCAGGAAAATCAACCTTTAATGTGCACAATTTAGCACAGATCGAGTTCAATTGTCATACCCCAAAAGTACTGTCGAAAATGCTAGAAAAATGCTTTTCATCCTTCATTCGATAAAAACGAATCATAGGGCTATGAAAATAGCACATACAAAAATAAAGTAAATGTGCTTTATCTTGCGTATTCTAACTGACACTGATTTGCGTAAAAGGGTACATTTTCAGGTAAAATGATGATAAACTTCGTGCCTTGCAATGCATATATGTGTCTTGAGGTGATTACCTCACACCAGCACATGCATTCTCACAGGTGTAAATGTCACCTGAGTTAGGGTGGTCTCAAATTATAGCTGTTATTGTACTTTGTTGAGATAAGTGTTACGAGGGTAGCAATTGAGATATACCTGTACTATATTTGCTTCGAAAAAAGACGGAATGGTCAAAAGCTGTGAAACGGGTTGACTATTGGAAAAGTTTGTTTTTTTAATACAAGGATCATTTGTTCTACTGAACGTAATCGTCAGCCCCCGGTGTGCTTCAAGGAAAGGCTGCATTGATCAACCATTTGGATGTGTGAGTTTGAATGTTGTGTTATGTCTTGCCACGAACCCTTCACAGTCAGCCCAGATGAGTTCAGTAGGGTTGAGCTTACAATGTCTGACTGGTGTATGTAAGACAACGTGACCGTGTTGTGCTGCTAGGTGTTCTGTCTTGTACTTTACTGATTTGTTGTTCAGTCGAATTGGTTATTAGTTGAACTTTCGTTTCAGATGTTCTGAAGTCGACTTTGCAAGATATCAGATATATCTGCATGGTCGCCTTCAGACTTCTCGTTGTTGGCGCGACAATATCTGGTTCCCAGGTGTTATCCATGACAATGACCCTTGGTTCGTTTAGATTGAGTAGTAGTTCATATTCCAACAAATCTATTAACACATCACCCCTCTCGTCCTTATGATAATCTCCAGTTTTCTTTTTCATCGAGAAAACTAGCTTACATACACCACAATGATCATGGATTGTGTGTGCAAAACAATGACACAATTACTTTTACCTGATGTTACCATTGGTGCTTTTTGTCCATTTGACAGTAACCACATGTAGTCTGTGGAATCATTCTAATTCACCCAGGTTTCATCAAGATAAATGATATGGAAGCCCTTACTGCGATAGTCATCTCGGGTGTGGAGATAATGTGACCTCAAAGACAAGATGGATTTGTTTTCCCTGGAAACTGCTCTGTCTTCCCAAAGTGCAGTGTGTCGAATTCATCTCTTGGAGAGCAATAATTAATGTAGTCCGGGAGCAGTGGGAGCAGTGTTTCAATAGGGTTGAGCTTACAATGTCTGACTGGTGTATGTAAGACAACGTGACCGTGTTGTGCTGCCAGGTGTCTTGTACTTTACTGATTTGTTGTTCAGTCGAATTGGTTATTAGTTGAACTTTCGTTTAGAGATAATGTGACCTCAAAGACAAGATGGATTTGTTTTCCCTGGAAACTGCTCTGTCTTCGCAAAGTGCAGTGTGTCGAATTTTGCTAGAATTGCTTTTGTGTGCATTAGATGTTTCATGAAGACTACAGTCACATGCGCATATTTCTATAGTCCGTTTCAGACCTCCCTCATTGGACTTAATCTGAACTTGCTGTTTTCGTTCAAATATTTCACTTGAAAACATGTTGCTAGGACTCCTTGTGACTGAACCACAGGTACGTAGATCGGTAGTAACTCGGTATTTCAATAGCAACAGTCTGTGAAACATTCTATCTTATTTTAACGGACAGAAATCATTTTTCTAGAATTAAAACCTTTGTAAAAAACCTTTTTGCAATGTCTTTAAAAAAAATGATAAACATTGTATTTCAGATGATTATATTAAATGTAGATAAATATTTCATTACAACACTATATGTATTCCTAAATCACATCCACTTTATCTGAAATATACGCAAAATTGATAGTGATATACACTGATTAGACCGATACCTTAATAACTGAATAATTCATTTTATTTTTACAACGAATAACATATCCATTGAGATAGGAATATCAGCCCATAAAAAAAACCAATTTATTGTCCTGAGTACATAAATAGATACGGAGACAACCAATGTTGTATAGGGGTTTGTAAATGTGAACTTTTCCGACACTCCGGAAATCACAAGCAGTCCCAATGATATATTCATGGTTAAGAATATGGAAACTAAGTATATTTTCTAATTGTTCCATTTAAATTGTAGGGTGTTGATTGTATTTGGATTACACATGTGTCTATGCATCTACATTTGGTTTCGACTGTAATCCAAGTGCACCTGGTTTGATATTCATGATTACTCCACAGCAGCTGTATAAGTGGGACAAACACACAGTGCAGGCATTAAATAAGTAATTCGAATATGTATATATTACAACAAACCATTATACACTACACAGCAACAGGAACGCAAGTGTTGGAACAAAAGACAAACCAATTGGTGTCAAGTCACATGTTTATAAAGATAACTGTCCGTTTAAGAGCTGATGGTGGTTGTTTCACTGGCATTACATAAATTTATGAAAGAACGCAGAATGTGAAAGGCAGTTACCCTTTGTAGTGACAGATTACAGTCTCCTCAGTAGAGAGTATGGTCGCCTTGGGCTATCACATCGAGTTTACAAGTGTCTGAAAGCAAGTCTGAGGCAAGAGGTTCCGCTCAAACACTAATCTCTGTTCAAATTCTGCAAGTCTACCTGCTTGAATCCGGCGTTCAATTTCGTTCCAAATCTGTTCTATATGAGTCCTGTCCTGGGAGAGAATGGTGTCGAATGGAAACGAATAATTTACGTCCCCTCTTTTTAATCATGTTATATTCTCCCGCGGTATGATGATGTGTTCCCTTGCAGGAGCTAGAGGTTTATTTTCAGGCACAACGAGCAGGCCATCTCAGGCAATGAATACCTCGTGGAGATATGTTCTTGATGATAGTCGGTTTCTCAGATGGGTAAAGTGGATATGGGTACGTCATAGTTCTCGGACTGCATGGCAAACCAGGCAACTCTGCTTGTGTAAGTTAACTTTTCATCACCGTGAATAATATCTTGGGTAGATATCTTGGGTATATATACAGTCCATTAGGCAAAAGAGCACACTTGACAAGATATATTTGTGTGGTTGTGAGTTGGGGCTGATGACAAGAATGTGCAAACTCTTGGGCTTGCGGAGAACTCACCACGACTATATACTCTCAAAGGCCTGGACACAAGGCTTGCAGTTAGTGAGGATACAACATTCGGACTGAATACAAGATTTATTTTCGGACTGTGTGAGTGTGAGAAGTCTTTACTTGCCAAAGAGATTGAAAATGCCTCCATCTCACCAGATAACTTGTCTGCTATGTAACATTACACTGAAGATGCCAGCTGGTTTAGGCTTGACACTGCTCGTAACATTACACTGAAGATGCCAGCTGGTTTAGGCTTGACACTACTCGTAACATTACACTGAAGATGCCAGCTGGTTTAGGCATGACACTGTTCGTAACATTACACTGAAGATGCCAGCTGGTTTAGGCTTGACACTACTCGTAACATTACACTGAAGATGCCAGCTGGTTTAGGCATGACACTGTTCGTAACATTACACTGAAGATGCCAGCTGGTTTAGGCTTGACACTGCTCGTAACATTACACTGAAGATGCCAGCTGGTTTAGGCATGACACTGCTCGTAACATTACACTGAAGATGCCAGTTGGTTTAGGCATGACACTGTTCGTAACATTACACTGAAGATGCCAGCTGGTTTAGGCTTGACACTACTCGTAACATTACACTGAAGATGCCAGCTGGTTTAGGCATGACACTGCTCGTAACATTACACTGAAGATGCCAGCTGGTTTAGGCTTGACACTGCTCGTAACATTACACTGAAGATGCCAGCTGGTTTAGGCATGACACTGCTCGTAACATTACACTGAAGATGCCAGCTGGTTTAGGCTTGACACTGCTCGTAACATTACACTGAAGATGCCAGCTGGTTTAGGCATGACACTGCTCGTAACATCACACTGAAGATGCCAGCTGGTTTAGGCATGACACTGCTCGTAACATTACACTGAAGATGCCAGCTGGTTTAGGCTTGACACTACTCGTAACATTACACTGAAGATGCCAGCTGGTTTAGGCTTGTAACTGCTCGTAACATTACAAATGGCGCCTATGCCATGGCGTTTGACTGAGCCACTTTATTTTCTCCCTTGACTGTTGGTCGCACTGAATACTGTCAAGTGAAGTATTGTTGGAAGCACAATTAAGAAAAGCACGGGCCAGTACCTCGAAAGCACTAAGGAAGGACTGTAATGCGGTTGGTGCATGGTGTATGAAAAGATTGTATGGATGATTGATGGCTGTTAGTTGTCAATGTTCATGATTCTATCTCAGTTATGGCTATGGACTGAATTTTTGAATGTTGAAATACTTAAATCTGAAATGGAATATTATGTTGACTTGTATTATTTAATCATTTAACCCATCCTGCTATTTTGTGTACATGGCCCGTGTAGCTGGCAGACAAAGGAATTAATTATCTGAGTTGTCTGGCTTAAACAACTAATCCTTCAACGGTTGTTACAATCTAAAAGGCTTATTCTAAACGCTGCGGGGCGTTTAATTAGTGTGAATGGCGTGTAGGCTGATTCAAATATATCATTGTCGAAAATGCTTCCGACTGATTCGCTGTTTGTCTAGCAAACAATGAATTTAGCAATTGAAAATTAGCCAACTACGCAATGGATACCACGTGGAGATAGCGTTTGATGTTTGATGTGGACATGGGTACGTCATAGGCCAGAGTTCTCGGACTGCTTTGATCGAACGTAACGTCAATCATGTGAGCAGAATTTTGAACTCCCTTTCTTTCATTTGGACTTTAGTGACAGGCATTCGAGTTGCCTTTAAACCCTGACATTGTTTTGTTAATAATGATTCTACCATGAATTTGGAATTTACTCGATTCTGATTGGTCAATCAGAGGCTATTAAATTACAATAAACCCCCTCTGATTGAAACATCTGGTTTGACGGCCGCATCACCGCGGAAGTTAATATTCATAGAATAGTACTATTTTCAGTCATTGTCGGTAGGCATATTTAAATAATTATATCTACAATTACAGGTTACAAAATGCACAGATGCGGTTATTTCAATATTCAAAGGATTTGTTGCAATACATTTCGTGCAGAAAAACACGACAGAAATCAACAAAGGGAATGTATTTACGTTTTGGAGACAATAGAGAGCTTGGAATTTTGGTGCTTTTCTATATACGACTGTGACGTCATATTTGTTGCGTCACAATGAGCGATATGGCGTCATAGTGCCGAGTGTAGAGCGAGAGACTTGCAAAGCTTGCTTTGTTTTCTTTAGGGATTCCCGACTCATGTTAGCTTACCAAGTTGCCGTGCTTATATGCTTCCAATGCCTGTCATATGTTCGAGTGAAGTATAACGGTGTTTACAAACCATATTTTGTTCGGTGATTCCGTAATTCAGATCGATAACCCACTCAAAACAATGAACTCAACCCATGCCGCTTCACTCAGTATATTTGCTAACACCAAAGAGTTCGCGTTTTATTTAGTCATGGTAGAATGGAGATAAACATACTGTGTTTTCAATGTAGAGCTAGGTTACCTGTAGATTTAACCGCGCTAAATATAACAAATTCAATTTAGCGGGGTTAAATCTACAGCTAATCCTAGCTCTACATTGAAAACACAATATGTTTATCTCCTAAATAGCATTACTTATTTTATTCGAAGTTTCAAGATCTGCACAGTAATTTTCCCTATCACTCTTAGTCACGGAGATAAGCTTTGTAATTATTGTTTACATTTGCTCTGTTATAATGTACATGATCGTTTTGTTAATATGTATGCATTTCAGGAGAGGAATGTCTATAGGATATTTGTCATTCAACTTCGATATAGTGTAATAGTGTTTTATGTCGCATAACCTGAGATACAGCAGAAATAACATCAGCAAATATGAGTGCACATAAACTATTAATGACAGAGTGACAAAAACGTATCTTCCCTCCTCTTTTTCCATTTCCTTATATACTACGTTTACTTTAGCTTCTCAGGCAAACAAGGCTTTAGTAGCGATTACAGGGATGATGTTCAAGCATCAAACATATTCTAAAATCTTTGTAATATTTTACCCATTTTGCTATATGGTGCGTAAATACGGTGTACATAAGTAAGAGAAGAATGAAATTGTACCTTATAAATATAGTTTGAAAATAGGAAACAGATATTCAAATACCTCTGTATTAGGTGAACAGGGAAGAATGAGAATGTATGAACATTGCGTTGTGTGAGAGTAATGAAGCTTTAGATTATGCTATTAAGAATGCCTTTAGGCAAATAACTAATCACTGTTATTTAATGCTATGTAAATATGATAAAGAAGGTTATAAAATTGAATTTCATTTGTAAGACGCACATTGGTTCGATATGGATATGGTAATGTATGGTCTCTGCAGGATGTTAAGCCTAAAATTATTTTTATTCATTAAGCAAAGTACAAGTGATTGCAAGAATGGTCAGATTGTATATCTTATTCACCAAGACGAGAGTCATATTGCACCTACAAATCCTTATTACAACCTGAACACTATTTCTCATCAATTAATAGTGTACATTTAAGAGCCCTTACGATATTTAAATGTTGTTCGAATGATTACTACACAAATATAGCGGTCATGAGTTTATGCAGTGTTTGTGGAGGAGATGATGAATATCATCTATTATGTATATGTTCAGCTCATACTAACTTAAGGTCAAGATGTCTGCCCTTTGCCCATTATTATGAATATCCAACCATGCATACGTTTGTATCTTTACACACAACAAATGTTGACAGTATTTTATTCAAGATAGCCCTTTATCTTGAAAAAAATGTATACATTTTTAAAATTCCAAAACCAATGGCAATTGAAATGCTCTGTCAATCACATGTCTGTATTATCTGATTATATGTAATATTGGCCACATGGCCAGACTTTACGAAATAGAACCACGTTTTGTTTTAAACTAGAATACATTGAGGATGTATCATCGTATCACTTACCAGATATCTCAACCGTATATAGTTATTCTAATAGATCATCATGTCTCAGTGTGCCCAACGCCTTGGAGATATATATGAAGAGGCAGTAAAATCTTCCCATTTTCTTACTTGGGTATTTTTAATGATAGATTGCAGTGTAAGCAAGTTATTGTTGAACAGTTTGTTCTAAAGTCAGATTGTTTTTCGCTTATTAAATTGTTAATATCACACCATTTTTGAAGCCTCTTTTTCAAAACAGAAGTGAATATTTTGCATAATGTACCCATTAGTGATTTACACATGTGGTTGTCTGTATGCAGCTTTACTATATTAATCCCCAGCTGCTTGGGAAATACACATTGTTGAGAATGTTTTATATATTCTATTAAGAATATCTTTAGGCAAATAACTATACACTGTTATTTCATGCTTTGTAAATATGATGAAGAAGGTTATAAAAATTGAGTTTCATTTGTAAGACGCACATTGTTTCGTTATGGATATGGTAATGTAAAGAACAAGTGAATTGTTTCTGCAAGAATGGTCAGAATGTATAAATAATTCACCCAGACGAGATATTGCATATTGCACCTACAAATCCTTATTACAACCTGAACACTATTTCTCATCAATTAATCGTGTAAATATGTACCCTGTGATAAATAGAGATTACTACACGCGTGTCTGTCAGATATCATTGGTCTTCCAACGAGTTGTTTCAATGGTATCTAACGAGCGAAAGCGAGTACCTTTTTAGCATCGAATCGATGCATTTTGTCTATTCTCATGATCGCAGTAGCGCGTTAATACGTAGTTCCACTGCCATAAGTGACGTCATCCTATGTACTGCTTACTACTCATAATTAATGTGACCCTACACAAAAAGGTTTCTGCCATATCTGTGGATTATCAAGGCGATGATGATAATGCAAACTAGACAAAACCAATTAACAGGCTGGATGTGGAGTTTACACCTAAAGGAAATTACCATATATGTACAACAATGTTTACTTCGGTATGAGACCCGTGAAGATCCAGGGAAGAATAGGTCTTCAGCAACCCATGCTTGCCGTAAAAGGTGACTGTGCTTGTCGTAAAAGGCGACTAACGGGATCGGGTGGTCAAGCTCGCTGATTTGGTTGATGCATGTCATCAATCCCAATTGCGTGGATCGATGCTCATGATAATTATCACTGGATTGTCTGGTCGAGACTCGACTATTTACAGACCGCCGTCATATAGCTGGAATATTGCTGAGTGCGGCGTTAAACAACAAACCAACCAACCAACCAACTTCAGTATGACATGACTACCGGTGATCGACTTTTACAAAATGGCGTGTTCACTGACAACAGTACACGGGATTTTCAGCGGAGGATTTTTGTTGATTAAGGGATCGTATATAAATAAGTAAGTTTCACGAAAGTAATTAGAAAAATTCTGACAGTCCGTGTATTGTTATTTGTTTTATGTTTTCAAATGTAACTAAGAGAATTAGTCAGAAATGCAGATAACTACCGTAGTCGTTGTGCGTGATTTAACGTCAGCCACAAAGGACTGAAACGTTTACGTTTTCTGTTGATTTTACTACATTGTAATGTATATGTTTAACCTTACCTGACGCCACACAGTGCTTTAGCTTCCCTACCTCATACAAACAGACAGTACTGGAACGAAGAGACAGTCTAAGCACTCACTCGGGCTGAGTGGGTTAGATTGCTGACTGTGTGCTGGTGATTAGGTGCCTCACCCTGGCTGGTGTGGGTTCGAATCACGGACGGGACTCAACCCCAAAAAAAGTACAAGAATCTGTACTTTACTAAGAAAGTGTTATCCCAAATATAACATTTGTTACATTTGACCACTTTCTAAATGGCAATGTGTATTCACAATGAAAATTATTATAACCCAATTAAGATAGAAACCTTTGAGTAAAAACTCAATTGCTTAAAAAGTTATCTGGGGCTCTGATCAGATGTTCACGGTAAAGACGGCATCAACACTGGCGATGTGAAAACATTCCTTCATGAACTGAATATGTGTAATTCTAATGTAAACGAAATGTTGATCATATATGGTTGAACATGTTAACAAGGTTTTTGTTGGTGCTGCACATGTGACCTCTGGTTGATCCTTACTCAAATGTGAAGCGACGCCACAAAGTATGGTTTGGCACGCAATGTAATGTTAATCGAGGGAAGCATCTTCAGTCCAGACTTACTTTCCACAGGAATAAATCGTGTGAAAATAAGCGACGTCTGCTAAATGCAAGATAACTTTGTGGTAATCAACCGTCGGTCAATATGTTTTCCCTTTTGTGTACACATCAAGCTTCTCTACATCATTGTAACAATTAAATCTTAAATCTACTCTACTGTATAAACACTGTCTCCCTCCTGTATGAATACTTTTCATACCCTGTACATCACTAGCTTGATAACGGTGTTGGAACCTACACCGAAACGTCGCTCCCAATTGTAATAAAGAAGTTGTTCATCTATATAACTTATCTTTACTTTGTACTCCGACTTTTAAATTCCTCTCAAAGAAGTTTTCCATACGTATTGCCAGTTATCTTCTCGTGTTTATTTAGCTTTTCTCCTTTTTATCACTGTTATACAGCTTATCAGCTTGTAGATGTGCTCTGATTTAATTAATTAGTGATTGTTGTCAGCTAAAATTGTTTTTTTGATAATTCTATTGCCATCTTTACTTACAACTAACTGATGATAATAGACCAGTGGACCTATTACCACGTTTTCGTTATTGCTTTGTTCATTGTTTAATGATACCGTGGTCTCAGGAGCACAGCTCCGTGATCGTGACAGGACAAGTGTTATTTCGGGGCTCGTCTGGGAAAGCTCTAGTTTATGATTAGAGGGTTCTTATTGGTACTAGGTAAAACTCGGTTTCTAGTGGTTGAATCAGAAAGTGGTGAAGTTGTCAGAGGTTTCGAGGTGTCAGACAATTATCTTCTTGTTCTGTCATCAAATGGAGGTATTTCTCACAATAGTGCAGGTTTCCGTAGTAATTGCAATTTCAATGATCACGATTGTGGTCCATATGGTAGACATACTAATGGCAATGGAAGTCGTGGTCCAAGTCAGGGTCTTAGTAGTGGTCAGTTTGTCCAAGCTAGTGGTCAGAGTGATACTCAAATTGATGGAAGCAAGTTAGTAGATCTGCTGGTAGTGGTAGCCAAGGTGTTATGCCAGATCGGGTAAATCAAGGTGCAGTTATTATGGCATATCCAAACACTAAGTCGCAGATTGTTTTGAAAGGAAAAAGGGATAATTAGGTGTCAATATGCTTTGTTCAGACCGCAACAGGCGTGGGAGATAGCTCGATACATGTAGACGGTCCAGTTGGTGGCTATGGTAAATATGTGCATTGTGTTTCAGTGTCAGATGTGTTCAGTAGGAATCAGTCAAGCAAGGTGTCAGTGCACAGGGACATGGGAGCTTGGCAATCACTGTTGTTCACCTCAGCCGTCCCCGACTTTAGTAGGTCCGCTACTGGTGACTTTGCAATTCTTAGTGGCATATGTCAGGGCTGTGTGTCTGTACCGTTATACAAATGGTGGCTAGATAGCAAGTTTGTTACTGGTGAAGTTATTGTAGGCGTCATGGACATATTGATATTTTCAAGTGTATATGTCTTGTCAGGCAACGATTTAAAAGTTACATGTTGTTCAGGTTGATGCAATCAGGCGTTAGTGGTTAGCCAGATAATATAGAAATCTTCCCGACGTGTGTCACTACTAAGTTAAAAGTCAGGCAGTTAGACGAGGTAATGTTTTTATTCAACACCTGTGTTACAGCTGTATTAATGGCAAATAATGGTAGTAGTATCGATCAAGAAGTCACACAGGATCGTGTTAAGGCAATGGTATTGCGAGGAGAGTGTTTTTCTTTCTACGATTGCTCAGGAGGGGGTAGCCACGACCAATATGATAGGGCCAGCTAGTGCTAGGGATAAGTGAGGTCTTATCCAGGTCAACTGGAATCAGGAGCCGTTGTATAGTGCTAAGAAAGAAGATGATTTTTTAAAGGCATCATCAGGCAGAGTTAGACGGTAGCGATATAACTCAGGTCGTATTTCCGGGGGAATTCAGAGACGGTGTTCTCATTTTGACTCATGAGAGTTTGTTTGCTGGTCATCTTGCTAGGACTAAGACCTTTGAGCGTGACAGTTATTTCTGGCCATAGATGTACAGTGACGTTGACAATTACTGTGGGCTTTGCCGTATTTGCCAAGAAGCAGGAAAACCGAACCGGGTTATTTCCCCCACACCTTTGAAAATAGTGCCAATTTTGGCCGAGGCTTTTTTAAAGGTCCGTTTAGTCGTGGTAGGTCCGTTGCCTAAAACTGCTCAGGGCAAACAGTACTTGTTAATGGTAATGTGCATTAATACGAAGTTCCTAGAGGCTATCCCATTATGTAACGTCACTGAGGCTGTTGTGACTAAGGCTGTGATTAAGTACTTCACTGGATTGTCTGGTGCATCAAGATTATTTACTGACCGCCGTCATATGCCCGGGGCTATGGCAACAACATGAAACAGAAAAAAACGCAAACCTACTTATTCTGTGGATACTATAAACATAAATCAAAGTTTCTTTTGAGCTGGCATGAATATTAAAATGATTAGCAAGTCTATGCTCATAATTCCCTGTATATTGGTCCCACATCAAATGTTCTTCATGAATACCGTAAATCATAAAATTAACGGAATAATGAGTCACCATATAAAATGTGGCATGAAATATTTAAATTATTGTGATATTATTGCCATTATTTTTACTCCAGATTATTACAAACAAAAGGTATTATTTTTTCATATAAAACATGGAGGTATGGAGACTATGTTGATTTTTATTAACATTGGCATTGTTACCATGATTATTAATTATTAAGGATATTAAGTTTTGTTTGTTGTTCAATGTCGCACTCAGCAATTTAAGGATATTACAACATACACAAATTTAAGTTCAGTTTGCACTATTAAATTTGTAATATACTCTTTAAAAAAATGAAACTTGACACTGATTTAAAAATGTAATATAATGCGATTGTTTCAAAATAGGACACAGAAACCATAATTATAAAAACACTGTTTGAAGATCAATGTACACAATGTTCAAAACATTAATCGTGTCACCTAGACAGACACACGTACACGATACAGTTTATGTCACAGGGGTACAGAAAATATCAGTATCGGTTGTCCCCACCATGTGCATCAATCACCGCTTGACACCGACGACCCATAGATGCAATCAATTTGTCAATAACACGCTGTTGGATGTGCTGCCATTCATGCTGAAGTGCATCAAGTAGCGCCGTTAGTGCTTGGGGCGGTGGATTCCTTCTGCGAACGCGTCGATCCAACTCGTCCCACACACAATTAGGGACAAATCTGGTGACCCGGTCTGGTCAAGGTAATGTCTGGATATTGTTGTGCTGTAGGAAGTCCTGACAAACACGTGCAATATGCGGTCGAGCGTTGTCCTGCTGGAACTGTCCGCCATGAACGTTGACGTGAGGAAGAACGTAGGATCAAGTCTCTGTAACGCACACCTGTCAATGCACCTGCCACATGCACGAGAAGCGTCCTACCACCGTGATTAATTCCGGCCCATACCATGACCATCCCGCCGCCAAATGGGACAACCTGCTGCACACAGTTGGGGGCGTAACGTTCACCCCGACGTCTGTAGACTGATGCGTGCCCATCAAAACGTGTGAGTAGGAAACGGGACTCGTCAGTAAACAGTACATTTCTCCACCTTGCACGTGCCCATCTAACCCTCTGTTGGCACTAAAGCAGACGGTCCGCCAGATGACGTGTCATCAATACATGACGTCGAACAGGTCTTCGTGCAAAAAGTCCAGCCTCCCTCAGTCTGTTGTGTACCGTTTGGGTTGTAGACGTGGCTGTGGTAGTTCGGTCTCGGAGGTGTCGCAGCCGGATGTGCTTGGGTTGTCACACTTCGCCTTCCTGACCTTGGTCTGTCGTCAACTCTGTTGGTGTTGTTGTATCGGGTCCACAGTGCGGAGATTGTCTGTCTGGATACGCCAAATAGCCTGGCCTCTTCTTGCTGAGTTGCTCCAGCTTGTAATCTCCCAATGGCGTTGTTCCGTTGAGCTGCATTCAGTCTTGGCATTCTGTCACCGCCTCTACTGCCGTTATGAGGACTGTATGAACAGCCGTTGATGTTGATTTATATACCCATTCAGCAGGGGGGCCTGCATGCCTAAATGCAGGATCCTGTGCTGCACGTTTTTTACAGGCGGTTGCGTTTGCATGAAGCATGTAAAATTGATCCCCCAAACGCTACGTTTATGTGCTTTGCATGTGTTTTCGCAAATTATAGACACATCATCTTTCTGTTGACTAATTTGGTTCTCATTAAATGTAATTATTTTAGATATTTGGCAAAAAGTGGTTTTACATCTATGTCAATTTTCTTTTTTTGAAGAGCATATATAAACAAAGCCGGGTTAATCACAAACATAATTGAATATAACATATTGACTCTTAAGGATCGCTCTTAATGAGCAAATTTCTATGTGTTCTAATAGCAACAGGTCATACAGTTTGATCAGGAATTACACAATATTGTGGTGAGAAGGTTAATGTTACTTATATCGTGCATCAGACCAAATCTTCGCATGACAGGATAATGCATTAACTGGAAGAAATGCCAAGTGAAATGAACGACCTTGTGCAATATATCATTTAACCTACCAAATTCGATTTAAGTTTTCAATGCACAGGACTTCACATCAGGCATAGTTCACATATGCAACCAGGTGACAACACAGAGTTTACTTTTTTGTCTTGTATTTTGTTTGTCAGCAAACCTGGCTACTCTCCTAATGTCTGTCAACAGATTGGGAGGTACCAAACCTAAGGCACTGAGAACAATGGGGAGTCGGACAACTTGGTACTTGGGGTGCAAGAGAGACATTTCGAAAGCGAGGTCCGCATATTTTCCATGTTTTTCCTGAATCTTGTCAATCACATTAGTGTCAAAAGGAACAGAAAATTCATTTTTGGCCTGGATACGTCTGAGGCTGTTTTCGTGCCTATTCCAAAGAGTTTGGTATTTATCATTTTCCATGACGCCCTCTACATATTCTGGGTTGTATCATGGATAGTCATCTGTGTCAAAACCACAAGAATGACGAAGACGGTGATAAAATGATCGAGTTACACCATCATGTCGCTTAAGATACTGTGTTTAGCTTGGCATCCACTGACAATGTCTTGGACAGTCTCATTCAATTCATTACATAATCTACATTTCATTTCTACATTTTGACGCAAAATCACACATTGACGGTTTCGAGTTGGAAGTGAATAGTCCTGAGCAGCAAACAGAAAGCCTTCTGTTTTACTTTTCAGGCCAGCTGACCCCCCTCCAAGCGAAGGGCTCTGCAGGGTTGCTTACCAACTCAACACACTGCATATACACTCGATGCAGTGGTCGTTCAGATATTATTAGGGCTCTATGCCTGAAAGGCAAGAGACCTATTGTAATCGTTCGATTTATTATTATTATTATTATTATTATTATTATTATTATTATTATTATTATTCCGGCGTTTTTTGTTCCAATCATAACTCAAGAACTACAGCTCGGAATCTCTTCAAAATCGACACCAAGATTCCCTATGTCCTGAAGCAGATACCACAAAAATCCCAAGGCCGTAGGCCCAAAGACCAAGGGCAGATAACCAAAAAACAACATTTATGTTGGCCTATTGCTCCCAAACCGCTTGTCCGATTACTTTCAAAATTGGCATGTGTCTGCTGCTTTAGGTGCCTGCCATTTTTTGTTCTTTGACTTTGGCCATTGGTCACGTGGTTTGGCAGCCATATTGAATTCAAGGTTTTCCCAGTGTTTTGGGGGTACATGTCATCAAAAGCATGGAACTCTGAATCCGCTTAATCAAATGCTTCCAAACTTTCTGAGAATTGTCTCCATACACAACAAATCAATATTTTAATAGCTGTATTTGGCCATCTTTGATAGTTGCGGCCAAATTTGATTTTGATTTTCATCACCGAAATTTTACTTTAAAGATCATATCTTGTAAGGTTCTTTAAAGAAACTATTGAAAGTTTGCATGAAGTTAGTTTCACATATGTACTTCATTTTGTGTTCTTGGTTGCATGCTAAAAGTAACACTGCTTGGTGGTAATATGTGATTATTTATTTCAAAAATACTAAGAATGAAGCCTCGTAAAATCTAGGTAGGATTATTTCCCTTTGACTGTAGACTACTCTTGAAGATGAGGGTTACAATTGGTCTTCAACAGCCCATGCTTGTCTTGATAGGCGATTATCAGGATTGGGTGGTCAGGCTCCCTGACTTGCTAATTTATTTCCCAATTGCCAAATGCTTACTTTTGACGGGTGGGCCACCCGTGCCCCCCGACACCCCCAGAACAGGCCAATTTCTTGCGGCCATGTCCAACCTGCCTGCAGTTACTATGTTTTACGACGTTGGTACAAACAAACCATTTGATGATTCGAACATGGTCTAGGTCTGAAATGGATTTAGAACACTCTGATTCACTCTAGCACGCTCAATTTCGGAGCGGTGACGTCCTGCAAACGGTGACTATCTTTTGACTGAGTTGGTACAAGCAAACCCTTTGTGGATTCGAACATGAGGATTCGAGGTCGTAGATAGGTTTAGAACAGCCTTTGACACCCGGCACATGCGAATGTCACAGCGGCAATGTCCGCAACCGCTGCCTACATTTGACAGAGTTGGTACAAGCAAACCAGTTTAGGATTTAAACATGGTCGAAGTCAGAAATGGGTTT